>NC_060178.1:100552903-101195403 GCF_021184085.1 Oncorhynchus gorbuscha
CCTGCATGACAGAATCAGTGTTGAAAATGCACATTAGGCCTGGTGTTCCTATCCATCCCAAAATAGAGCAAATGAACAATGTGTATCAATAGTAGTTATTTAGCAGTGCTCAGTGCACAACAAACAACATTTTTTTTTAAGAAAGACAAAAGTTAAGACTGTAGATTCTCTCACTGCATGTTCCCAAACAAATTCAATCACAAACTCACTCACTCATTCAATGACTTACCTAACTCTAAAAACTGTAAATACTTATCACAACAACGTTCTCTATTGTAATTACATTGTATCCAGCAAATGTATATGTTAATTTATTTAATTGTAATAGTTACAATTCACTACTCTCATTCATGCGTGGAAATTTTTGTCAAATGAGCTCTACAAAGAAATGCTGATGCTAAGAATGACAGTAGAAAGATGAATGCTGATTTGGTGTGGCACTGCCAACTGGGGAATACACAGTATGTGGCATGCAAGGAATGTGGTCTAATGAATGTGGTTTTGATACTTTATTCTTCCATGAGCTGAGTAAACAGTGTTTACTCAGCTCATGGAAGACTAAAGTATCAAAACACAGGCTATACAGTAAACCTTGTATGTTTTAACACATTTATTCAGGTGCTGGTGTGTCAATTGCATTCCATTCACCCATATCCTTCAATCTAACACATCTCCCCTCACTCTCTGAGAGAGAAATGTCAAAAGCAACCGTCTGTAGCCTGGCGTTTGCTCTGTGTATTATCTCGCTCTCATCTTCGCTCCTATCTGCTGGAGGCTGTCTTCTCCACTCCTCTTTGTCCTGGGGGCTGTCTTCTCCACTCCTCTTTGTCCCGGGTGCTGTCTTCTCCACTCCTCTTTGTCCTGGGGGCTGTCTTCTCCACTCCTCTTTGTCCTGGGGGCTGTCTTCTCCACTCCTCTTTGTCCTGGGGGCTGTCTTCTCCACTCCTCTTTGTCCTGGGGGCTGTCTTCTCCACTCCTCTCTGCTGGTGGCTGTCTTCTCCACTCCTCTTTGTCCTGAGGGCTGTCTTCTCCACTCCTCTCTGCTGGGGGCTGTCTTCTCCACTCCTCTTTGTCCTGGGGGCTGTCTTCTCCACTCCTCTCTGCTGGGGGCTGTCTTCTCCGCTCCTCTCTACTGGGGGCTGTCTTCTCCACTCCTCTCTGTCCTGGGGGCTGTCTTCTCCACTCCTCTCTGCTGGGGGCTGTCTTCTCCACTCCTCTCTGTCCTGGGGGCTGTCTTCTCCACTCCTCTCTGTCCTGGGGGCTGTCTTCTCCTCTCCTCTCTACTGGGGGCTGTCTTCTCCACTCCTCTCTGTCCTGGGGGCTGTCTTCTCCACTCCTCTCTGTCCTGGGGGCTGTCTTATCCGCTCCTCTCTGTCCTGGGGGCTGTCTTCGCCACTCCACTCTGTCCTGGGGGCTGTCTTCTCCTCTCCACTCTGCTTGGGGCTGTCTTCTCCGCTCCACTCTACTGGGGGCTGTCTTCTCCGCTCCACTCTGCTTGGAGCTGTCTTCTCCGCTCCACTCTACTGGGGGCTGTCTTCTCCACTCCTCTCTGCTGGGGGCTGTCTTCTCCGCTCCACTCTGTCCTGGGGGCTGTCTTCTCCGCTCCTCTCTACTGGGGGCTGTCTTCTCCGCTCCTCTCTGCTGGGGGCTGTCTTCTCCGCTCCACTCTGCTGGGGGCTGTCTTCTCCGCTCCACTCTGTCCTAGGGGCTGTCTTCTCCACTCCTCTCTGTACTGGGGGCTGTCTTCTCCACTCCTCTCTGTCCTAGGGGCTGTCTTCTCCGCTCCTCTCTGTCCTGGGGGCTGTCTTCGCCACTCCACTCTGTCCTGGGGGCTGTCTTCTCCACTCCACTCTGCTGGGGGCTGTCTTCTCCACTCCACTCTGCAGGGGGCTGTCTTCTCCGCTCTACTCTACTGGGGGCTGTCTTCTCCGCTCCTCTCTGCTGGGGGCTGTCTTCTCCACCCTACTCTACTGGGGGCTGTCTTCTCCGCTCCACTCTGCTGGGGGCTGTCTTCTCCGCTCCTCTCTGCTGGGGGCTGTCTTCTCCACTCTACTCTACTGGGGGCTGTCTTCTCCGCTCCACTCTGCTGGGGGCTATCTTCTCTGCTCCTCTCTGCTGGGGGCTGTCTTCTCCACTCTACTCTACTGGGGGCTGTCTTCTCCACTCTACTCTACTGGGGGCTGTCTTCTCCACTCCTCTCTGTCCTGGGGGCTGTCTTCTCCACTCCTATCTGCTGGGGGCTGTCTTCTCCACTCCTCTCTGTCCTGGGGGCTGTCTTCTCCACTCCTCTCTGTCCTGGGGGCTGTCTTCTCCGCTCCTCTCTACTGGGGGCTGTCTTCTCCACTCCTCTCTGTCCTGGGGGCTGTCTTCTCCGCTCCTCTCTGTCCTGGGGGCTGTCTTCGCCACTCCACTCTGTCCTGGGGGCTGTCTTCTCCTCTCCACTCTGCTTGGGGCTGTCTTCTCCGCTCCACTCTACTGGGGGCTGTCTTCTCCGCTCCTCTCTACTGGGGGCTGTCTTCTCCGCTCCTCTCTACTGGGGGCTGTCTTCTCCGCTCCACTCTACTGGGGGCTGTCTTCTCCGCTCCTCTCTGCTGGGGGCTGTCTTCTCCGCTCCACTCTGCTGGGGGCTGTCTTCTCCGCTCCACTCTGTCCTGGGGGCTGTCTTCTCCGCTCCTCTCTACTGGGGGCTGTCTTCTCCGCTCCACTCTACTGGGGGCTGTCTTCTCCGCTCCACTCTGCTGGGGGCTGTCTTCTCCGCTCCTCTCTGTCCTGGGGGCTGTCTTCTCCACTCCTCTCTGTCCTGGGGGCTGTCTTCTCCACTCCACTCTGCTGGGGGCTGTCTTCTCCACTCCACTCTGCTGGGGGCTGTCTTCTCCACTCCACTCTGCTGGGGGCTGTCTTCTCCACTCCACTCTGCTGGGGGCTGTCTTCTCCACTCCTCTCTGTCCTGGGGGCTGTATTCTCCACTCCTCTCTGTCCTGGAGGCTGTCTTCTCCACTCCACTCTGCTGGGGGCTGTCTTCTCCACTCCTCTCTGTCCTGGGGGCTGTCTTCTCCACTCCACTCTGCTGGGGGCTGTCTTCTCCACTCCTCTCTGTCCTGGGGGCTGTATTCTCCACTCCTCTCTGTCCTGGAGGCTGTCTTCTTCGCTCCTCTCTGCTGGGGGCTGTCTTCTCCACTCCTCTCTGTCCCGGGTGCTGTCTTCTTCGCTCCTCTCTGTCCTGGGGGCTGTCTTCTCCACTCCTCTCTGTCCTGGGGGCTGTATTCTCTATTTTTTTTACCCTCCCTCCCTCTTTTCTTTAACTAAACTGTCTCTGGCTCCCTCCATCTGGTCCCTCTTCCTTCAGCAGCTCTGCACCTGTTCACACCTCCTCTCCTGTTGGACCGCATTGAACATGTCCTCCGCTGCCAGGGCTATTCTGGCACCCGCAACCTCTCTGTCATTCAATCCATCTGTCAGAAGTGAACTTTGTTTACTGTCAGTTTCTGCTTTTCTTCATCAAGGAGCGGCAAAGCCCCCTCAAGGTCAAGGGCAGAGTGAAATGTAGTCGCCACCAATTTAACAAACACTCCCCTGATTCAGGACAGCTACACACACCCCCATACCCACAACCCACGGATGGAGAGTACATTCTTTTACAGAAAAATATTTCACTCCTCTGCAACTTAAAAAAAACGTTTTTGTCCCGCTGTTGTAAAGTCTGAACAGCTTAAAGGGAGAACGACTATCACTGTCTTCTAAGCAGAGAGATCATTTCGGTATGGACATCTGTGGTCGCATAAAAACACATGTTATAGTGTTGATGACCTCATGCATAAGTCAGTTTTTTTTCTTCTATTTTGATATCTGTAATTTACATTAATTCATTAACTATCTTATGAAAATGCATTTAACCGTATAACCTTCATCATATGTTATTTATTTTCGTTAGGGTTAGGTTAGAAAATATACTGAACAACAATATATAAACGTAACATGCAACAATTTCAAAGATTTTAATGAGTTACAGTACATTAAAAAAAATCTGTCAATTGAGATCAGTTATTTAGACCCTCTACGGATTTCACATGACTGGGAATACAGATATGCATCTGTTGGTTACAGATACCTTAAAAAGAAGGTAGAGGCGTGGATCAGAAAACCAGTCCGTATCTGGTGTGACCCCATTTTCCTCTTGCAGCGTGACACATCACCTTCACATCTGGTTGATTTAGCTGTTAATTGTGGCCTGTGGAATGTTGTCCCACTCACCTTCAACGGCTGTGCAAAGTTCCTGGATATTGGCGGGAGCTGGAATACCCTGTCGTACACGTTGATCCAGAGCATCCCAAACATGGGTGACATGTCTGGTGAGTATGCAGGCCATGGAAGAACATTTTACATTTACATTTAAGTCATTTAGCAGACGCTGGGACATTGTTAGCTTCCAAGAATTGTGTACAGTACCTTGCAACATGGGGCCGTGCATTATCATGCTGAAACATGAGTGATGGAGGCAGACGAATGGCACGACAATGGACCTCAGGATCTCTTCACGGTATCTATGTGCATTAAAATTGTCATTGATAAAATGTAATTGTGTTCGTTGTCCGTAGCTATGCTTGTCCATACCATAACCCCACTGCTTATCTTATCATGCATTATCTTGGCAAAGGCAAAATGCTCAACAAAAGGGATGTAAACACATTTGTTCACAAAATATGAGAGAAATACGCTTTTTGTGCGGATGGAAAATGTCTTGGATCTTTTATTTCAGCTCATGAAACATGGGACCAACACTTCAGATGTTGTATTTATATATTTTGTCAGTGTATTAGGATTGTCCTGTGGGCTATGTAAAACCACAACTACTGTCCTGTGGGCTATGTAAACCACAACTACTGCCATGTGGGCTATGTAAAACCACAACTACTGCCATGTGGGTTATGTAAACCACAACTAATGCCCTGTGGGTTATGTAAACCACAACTAATGCCCTGTGGGTTATGTAAACCACAACTAATGCCCTGTGGGTTATGTAAACCACAACTACTGCCCTGTGGGTTATGTAAAACCACAACTAATGCCCTGTGGGTTATGTAAACCACAACTAATGCCCTGTGGGTTATGTAAAACCACAACTAATGCCCTGTGGGTTATGTAAACCACAACTACTGCCATGTGGGTTATGTAAACCACAACTAATGCCCTGTGGGTTATGTAAACCACAACTAATGCCCTGTGGGTTATGTAAACCACAACTAATGCCATGTGGGTTATGTAAACCACAACTACTGCCATGTGGGTTATGTAAACCACAACTAATGCCATGTGAGTTATGTAAAACCACAACTAATGCCATGTGGGTTATGTAAACCACAACTAATGCCCTGTGGGTTATGTAAACCACAACTAATGCCATGTGGGTTATGTAAACCACAACTAATGCCCTGTGGGTTATGTAAACCACAACTAATGCCATGTGAGTTATGTAAACCACAACTAATGCCCTGTGGGTTATGTAAACCACAGCTGCAGCTGTACATAATCTATTGGTAAATAGCCCACGCATTTTCACCTACCTCATCCCCACAGTTTTTATTTATTTACTTTTCTGCCCTTTTGCACACCAATATCTCTACCTGTACATGATCATCTGATCATTTATCACTCCAGTGTTAATCTGCAAAATTGCAATTATTCGCCTACCTCCTCATGCCTTTTGCACACATTGTATATAGACTCCCCTTTTTTTCTACTGTGTTATTGACTTGTTAATTGTTTACTCCATGTGTAACTCTGTGTTGTCTGTTCACACTGCTATGCTTTATCTTGGCCAGGTCGCAGTTGCAAATGAGAACCTGTTCTCAACTAGCCTACCTGGTTAAATAAAGGTGAAATAAAAAATAAAATAAAAATAAATATGTAAACCCACAACCAATTTCACGTGGGGTATGTAAACCCGCAACCAATTCCACGTGGGTTATGTAAACCCACAACTAATTCCCCCATGTGGGTTATGTAAACTGTTGTGGAAATTTCCTCTATTTACCAAATCATGGGAGCAAACCACACACACATGTCAGAGTTAGTTATAAAAGTCCATCTTTAATTATACGAGCTCTTATCACAATCCTGTGACTCTCAGATAAATTCAGTGTCTCCCAGTGAATCCTCCGAGAGCCCCCTTACAATGCAACTGAGTTCCTTTTAATAGCAAAGACACCCATAGTCAGACAGCATAGACATAATTCATCGTTCAGCTTTGTCTCCTTTCTCAAACCCCAGAACCCCAGAACCATAAACCAAATCCTCCATATCAACAGGCATATATCAAATTGTCATTTACAAACTCCTGGACAAACTCACGGAGAGGGGGTGAGGCTATAGGTTAAGATAGAAACAACATAAGAGGGAGCATAGAAAGATTCCAGACACTGCAACCCCTCCTTTCCCCACTGGGAAAGGTAGGGAGTAAAAGATATGTTTACACATGATGACACTTTGACCTCTCCCCTCTCAGCGGCCCATGCAACTTAGTCCTGACATAGAACAGATAACTGCCAATGGCCACCACTATAGAACAACAAAATACATTCTTATGAGAAGTAACTTACACACATTTGATGAATATTAAACATCTTACAAATGTTACCAATAAATTCTAATAATTCCACGACAAAACAACAACTAATGCCCTGTGGGTTATGTAAAACAACAACTAATGCCCTGTGGGTTATGTAAAACCACAACTAATGCCATGTGGGTTATGTAAAACCACAACTAATGCCCTGTGGGTTATGTAAAACCATGAGTAATGATCTATGGGTGTAACGGCTGTCGTGGGAAGAAGGTGAGGACCAAAGTGCAGCGTAGTGAGTATTCATCTTATTTAATGAAAACTGAACACTGAATAACAAACAACAAAGAAACACCCGAAACAGTTATGTCTGGTGTAGACACACAACGACTGAAAACAACCACTCACCAAACACAAAGGAAAACAGGCTACCTAAATATGGTTCTCAATCAGGGACAACGATTGACAGCTGCCTCTGATTGAGAACCATACCAGGCCAAACACAGAAATAGAAAATCATAGACAAACTAAAATAGACAACCCACCCAACTCACGCCCTGACCATACTAAAACAAAAGACAAAACAAAGGAAGTAAGGTCAGAACGTGACAATGGGTTATGCAAAACCACCACTGCAGCCCTATGGGTTATGTAAAACCACAACTATTGTACTCCATATATACACATATCAAATTTCATTCACTGAAATGGCACGACATGATAAACAATTGGTACAACAGCCACATGTCATTATGAGTCAGAAATAAAATTTAAAAAAGAGAAAGAGAGAGGAAGCTAACCATAACCCTAAGCTAATGAGTGACAGATTGTGGCAGCGATACCTAAGACAGAAGTAATATAGAGTTTCTCTGTGAAACAAGCTTGTGACAACACCTGAACTGTGGCACACACTGTCATATGACGCCCTGAGGGGAGCCCAGCCAGGACAGGAAAGAGAGGGAGAGATTGAAGGCGAGAGTGGTTCAGTCCCCCTGAATAAAAGCAATGGTCCCACAGGACTGAGAGAGCCACTGATGCTACCTGCCACAGACAGGCAGACAGACAGACAGACAGACAGACAGACAGACAGACAGACAGACAGACAGACAGACAGACAGACAGACAGACAGACAGGCAGACAGACAGACAGACAGACAGACAGACAGACAGACAGACAGACAGACAGACAGACAGACAGACAGACAGACAGACAGACAGACAGACAGACAGACAGACAGACAGACAGACAGACAGACAGACAGACAGACAGACAGACAGACAGACAGACAGACAGACAGACAGACAGACAGACAGACAGCAGGGTTATGTGTAGTCACAAAGACACACAGATGATACCTCTCAGTCTTTCAAATACACACACTCTCCGCTTTTCAACACGTTCTCTGTCTCTCTCTCTCTCTCTCACACACACACACACACACACACACACACACACACACACACACACACACACACACACACACACACACACACACACACACACACACACACACACACACACACACACACACACACACACACACACACACACACACACACACACACACACACACACACACACACCAAAAACAGCAGGTGCACTTACACATTCCAGCATACTGAGAGGCCATTGTGTGACATACTGACACTCTCACAGGATCTGAAATGGCAGAATATATTTTATGAGGCATTTCAATTGTGGGGTTAGAGTCTGACCTTTAGAAGCACACTAACAACAAAATAATTGAAGTAATTTAAATCATTTGACAAAATAAGTGTATACTAGCTGTATTCATACTAAATGTAGAAAGCTACAGCATATAAAAAGAGAGAATAGCTGTACCTGCAACAACCCAGCCCCTGCCTACCTCCACCACAGGATAGAAGAAAGACCATGACCATGGAGTAAATGAATTAAAATGTGTGCCTGTATCTTGGGGAGAGAAGGAGGTAAGCAGGGATGGCAACCCAACTTCCAGAAACCGTAAGTAGGGCAGTTGGCCCGAGCGGGAACAGTTGCACCCAACAGATTTGCCTCCATTTTGCCTGAGGACACTCAGCGTTCTATTCTGTACCACCTGACAACATGGAGAGATAGAGAGATTTGACAGGGACTGTTGCCCTATCTACTGAGGAAGAGTGGTACTGCTCATTGATACTTCATCCCTAAAACTACAGAAGTTTGGTCAAAAGAAATTGGGCCTGAATGGAGTTGATTTACCACGAAATGGGTCCTACAAATGTTTTTTAAACGCTGAATGAATTAAAGTAAGTATGGATAAGTCAGCACCAATTTCATGACATTCTGTGTTTATTACAATGTATGTTTTCTAGGTACATCCCACTCTGAAATGTAAGATAATGCTGTGGTTTGTATTCCGCACCTTCAGTCCTTTAGATCAGCATTACCAGCTCAATTCTGAACGAACAGCTAATTATTCTGTGATAAAAAGCAAACCCCATAAAACACCGAAATCAATATGCCAATATACTCCACCTGCATTAATTCATTAGTGCATAGAAAGTAAAATAACAGAAGGAACATTCCCATTTGAATCTATTTCTATGTGGTTGTAGCACCTATATGCAGACCTGACTCAATATCTGATGTCCTCTGTACCTTCCTCGACAAGGTAAAAAAGAAACAAAGAAACAAAGAAAGAGAGACAGAGAGAGAGAGGACATTCTCTGGAGAACGTTGTTATTTGTACCTTGCCACGTGAGAGGGCCAGGCTGGCCGAGGCGCTGAGGCACAGTGGCAGGGAGAGGGGCACCCAACAGAAAGGCGAGAAGACGTGGCAAGGTCTCATCCCAGGCCAATGGGCAAACCACTGTCAACATCATGACACTCTGCAGTTCTCCTGCACACTCCCGCCTGGCTGCCAGGCTTCCCAGCTGCCCTATCCGTTACTGTCTGATTAGTTCTGCTAAGCAGCCCCTCCCCTGCCAGCCTTGCCACCATCTGCTCCTGAACAAGATGGCTGCTGCCCAGCTCCCACTCAGTGCCCGTCCTCCTACCTGACAGCGCCAGCGCCTGCGCTTACCCCAAAGTGTTAACACAGGTTCTCTCAGCTGGCAGCGGTCACAGTGGACAGGATTTCATTGCTACTACTTTGACAAGAGCGAGGCCTGTGTGCCACTGGCTCTTTTATCCTGCCTCTGATTGTACAACCACCTCCCACTGACTTGGTTTGCAGCAGTTTGGTTCTCCACAGAAATCTCCCTTTGGCATCTAGCTGCACCTGTTCACTATTTAATTCATTTTCATATTCCCACCCTTTCAGGGCCTGTTTTCCCCTCTCCATACTAACAGAAGAGAGATAGAGAGATAGAGATAAATAGAGAAAAAGAGAGAGGATGAGAGAAAGAAAAAAACAATGTGAGAGAGAGAAAAAAAGAGAGAGAGAGCGAGCGAGAGGGCAGAGCAACATGTCAGGTTTTGACCACAGGCACAGTGGTGGGTCTCGGCTTTGTTTCTGTCGCCAAAATGGTTCCTGTTGCTGTAGGGGTGGAAGGTCACACCAAGGAGAGATGGGGCTTCTCAGACAGTTCATAGTGTAGCCAAGGTATCTGTGTCACATCAACTGGAAAATAAGATAACTGAATAGCCTTCTATGTCTGTGTGGGTTCAAATCTCTGTGTGGTATTATTCAAATCAAAATCCAGTGTCATTTGTCACATGCACCGAATACAACAGGTGTAGACTTTACCGTGAAATACTTATAAACCCTTGACCAACAATGCCGTTTTAAGAAAATAGAGTTAAGTAAATATTTACTACATAAACTAAAGTTTTTAAAAAAGTAACAGAATAAAATAACAATACCTAGGCTATATACAGGGGTTACCGGTACCGAGTCAATGTGCGGGGGTACAGGTTAGTCGAGGTCAATTATAAAGTGATTATGCATAGATAATGAACAGCAAGTAGCAGCAGTATAAGAAAAGGTGGGGGTGGGGGAGGGCGGGGGGGGTCAATGTAAATAGTCTGGGTGGCCATTTGATTAATTGTTCAGCAGTCTTATGGCTTTGGGGTAGAAGCTGTTAAGGAGCGTTTTGGTCCTAGACTTGGCGCTCCGGTACTAATTGGACTATATTCTACATATGTTAAAGGTCTTGGCAAATGACCCTATCATGGCATTGTCTAATATCTAGGGCGTTCCAAAATTGCTTAGGGCACTATCCTAAGTTAATAACTACATGATAAGTCTAGAGCTGCAAGGCACCAGCTTCGGGCAGTCTACAGGGATGACTTATGGATCTCTGTGAAGAAACTGGTGAGTACTGTAGCTGTAGAGTGAAAGGCCTCAAAGTACATTTTCAACTTTACTAAGGTTGGTATTTTGCTCGGACCTTTAAGTGATCCGAGCATAAATCCTCATTAAATGTTCTGTTTTACGTGTGTGTTTGTGCTTACGCTTGTGTGAGAGATGTGTTAAGGGGACCTGTAGTAGTTTTACCATTGTAGTGGTATGAAGGAGTCTTCTTTATAGTTTTGTTATCCACGGAGGAGCTAACCTCACAACGGAAGTACTCTCTAAGCACTGAACCAGTCGTACGTGGTGTGATCATGGTTCATGACTTCTAATAACTTTCCTCCTGAATGGAGGGTTCTCTTAATTAGTGTCATATGTGTTGACCATCTGAAGAGTGTTCTGGAGATTCCCTTACACTTGTTGCAATCTGAGTGACTACTAACTCCTCTATCGCTGTTATCAATAGCAATTTGACTTGTGAGGTCTCTAATCCTCTTACTGATTGTTGCTGGACTGACTGTGCTGGCATTGGTACCGGTACTCAAGGGGACCAGTTATCCTACCGATTTATTCTGAAATGTTATCCTACCGGATGATTAGAGTGTTTTACTAGTTGTATTGTGGTTGAAACTACACATGGCAAGGTATTACTATTTTTTCCATTCGTTTTGGAGGTGGACAAGTCCACTGGACTTCCTTTATGACCAGTGTGGTGCACCTCAGTACTATCTTAGATTTGTTCTAAGATTATCCCATCTAGGGGACTGTCTGCTCCTCACTGTTCTCATAGGGAAGTTTACAACGAGATTTGTTTTCTGCTCTGGCGGCCTAGTACAGTGATGCACGCAGTCTCGACCCCCCAACGGCCTCGATGAGGCTCAACATGGGTCTGGACTTGTGTTCTCCCCTTTGTATCTCGGGACCTCCCCACCAGCGGTTGGTGTTGGTATCTGAGGCACAAAGGAAAATAATCGGACCCTATGTCTGTTTGATTGTACGAGATGTCAGTGTTGTTATGGGAATGGCGGTAACATTTTAATCAAATCTCCTGGTGTTTTATGCTTCAAAACGCTCAGTGGCTGTCGAGGCCTGTCAGTCACCACAGCTTCCGTGTGTGGCAACCTCTTCAGTACTTGCGAACTGAGACGAGGATATCTGACTGTGATATGGCAAAGTGTTTCACCAGTGGGAGTCATCAGGTCAGTTGCGGGACTGACACCGTTAGTGTCATTGTAAGGGGTGACAGTCCCCCGCAAACCAGAAGATGTATCATTGGAAGCAGAGTGCACTCTACGCGTCAATGTTTTACTTGTTGAGAAGCCTGCAGTGCTTGCGGAAGTGTACGTAGGGCAAGAGAAGTTCATCTCAACTACACTATTGCACAACTTCAAGGAGGAGGGAAGTTGCTCATTCACAGAGACTCCTGGCTCGAAATCATGAAAAGAATGGTCAATCAGGTTTGCTGGTGGAATGTGTCGAGATATCATAATATCTCCTTGGATCGGATTCTGCACCAAGAGGTTTCGAAATGTCTTTTTCCTAAGGGGTGCTTTTTACAGACATCCCTCGTGAATGACTGCGTTGCAGCTAACATTAGGGGAAGACAGTGTGGTCAGTGGAGAAGGCACTGTGGCCTGTGACCATACATGGTTGGTGTTCCAATCCATCAATGGGAGTAACTGATCCATCAAGTCTGCTCCAAGTAGCAGGGGTACAGATTCCAGGCTGGTAACATACACAGGGTGAATGAGCAATACGTTTTGGAAGTGTAGTTTCAGCATGATTCTCAATGTGAGAGGCAAGGTAGTCTGATGAAACCTTGAAGTGTAGTTTCACATCGTTCCACTTTTAACCAACGTTTAGTTGGCTTCAAAGCCATTTTGAGATCATTGAACAATGTTTGAGAGATGAGCGATATTGTGGCGCCCGAATCAATTAGCGCATGACAAGTTAAGCAGTCCTTCAGGACTGTTTCCATGTATGGCCGATTAGAATTGTGTTTAGTGGACATATTCTCCACAAAGTGGAGTGGTCGTTCGCAACGATGTGATGTGCCATTTCTGTTCAAGGTGAAAGCAGATCAACTCTTCTGATTTTGAGTGGGCTTGGCTTTAGCGAAGATTTTGATATGTCTCTTTGCAACCTTTGTATCAGAGTCTATAGAGAAAGCCTGTGGGCTTGTTTCTTGATCGAGCGGGCCCTGAATAGGGTCTCGAGGGAGAAATCAGATTTTTAACATCCTTGCTATGGGTGTTAATTCCTGTGGACCTGATGTCCGGTAAATCCCTGTCTCGTCCTTGTGACTTATCTTTTACCCTTTTCTCAAATCTTTCTCGCTTTAGTTCTTCACGTAGTGGAACTTCCAGAGAACATTGGGCTATGTTTTGACCGTCCTTTAACCATTTCTTACGCTTGTGCTCTGACACTGCGTGTGTTGGGTGTAGGAACGTAGCGAACCTGATGATTGTAGTGGTAGTTGTTTCGATGGCGACGTACAGTTATTACAGTTATTGGAGTCATGGTTTCGTGGTAGAAACTTTTGTTGTGGAGTGAGTGCTCCTGGACAAACTTCAAAACCGAGATGTCAGGGCTCTTAGCGTGGTGAGCTTTTGAAAAGATAGGCAAGCCAACGTGGGTTGTAGGGCAAAAGTAGGTAATGAAGGTGGAATACATGTTTGACAGAAACACTTTTTTGAATGGTAACAGCTCTTCCATTCCTGTTTCAGTGAGTAGGCCAAAGTAAGCTGAACGAAGCCTATGACACTAAGCTTGTGGGTGTTCATTCCGAGCTTGTTTGACATTGAGTTGTCATGTTTGCGAGTCACAGAACCACTTAATTCAAATTTCAAAGCTGTGGCAAGGTTATCATTGTCATTGAGCACGTGTTTCTGTTGTAGACAAATTAACCCTGTCACGTGTCTATTCAATGTTCGCTTCAACAGGTAAACCGTGTAGTGTTCAGGTAGCCATCCAATGCGTCCTCTATGTCAGCTAGGAACGTTTGGCTGACTTGGAACGGAACAAAATTGGGGACATTTTTGACGAGTTTGTAAAGGGATTCCACGCTAAGCGGGCGGAGAGGGTTGGCTTCATCCTGATGGCAATACATAAGGGCTAAAGAGGAGAGAACCATTACAAAGCCGGTGTTCGATGGTTGATTTTGGCGAGCGATGTTCGCAATTTCTGATGTTTTTCCCGCTAATGGCATAATTAGGATTTGTATCGCTGCTGAGGTCAGTGATCAATCCTTTTATGGGTGAGGGTTCACTAATTAACGGGGATCACCCCCCGCTTGGATGCGTTGGATATTGCACCTGGATAGGCTATCCGGGAATTAAACTTTAGGTATGTTCGACAACTTAACTTATTACATTGAATGAGACAGTCACACCCTGATCTGTTTCACCTGTCTTTGTGATTGTTTCCACACCCCTCCAGGTGACACCCATCTCCCCATTATCACCTGTGTACTTATTCCTGTGTTCTCTGTTTGTCTGCCAGTTCGTCTTGTTTGTTTGAGTCAACCAGCGTTTTGTTTCTCAGCTCCTGTTTTGTCCCAGTCTCTCTTTTCCTGTCCTCCCAGTTTTGACCCTTGCCTGTCCTGACTCTGAGCCCATCTGCCTGTCCCTGTCTGCCGATCTGTACCTCTGCCGCCCTCTGGATTAGCGACCTCTGCCTACCCTGACCCTGAGCCTGCCTGCCTGCCGACCTGTAACCTTGCCCCCAGACTCTGGATTATCAACCCCTGCCTTCCTTGACCTGTTTTTGCCTGCCCCTGTTGCTACAATAAACATTGTTACTTCGACAGTCTGTATCTGGGTCTTATCTTGGTTCTGATAGTACGAACTGACCCAGCAGACCCGGACCACCTGTGCAACACCATCTCCACCCATGGAGCCACCATCGGTATGTACGAGTAATTGCTTCGTGGCCTTGGGAGTGGGGTCCAAACGTTGGCTAAAGGCCATGACTGGGCGTTGGCCAGTTTGTTGGAGCAATTCCACAGGTTATATGAGAGGCCTCCTACCACGGTGGTAACCCCACAGCCACTCAGCGACTCAGTGGATAGCAGTGCTGTCTCATCGGTCACTCCACCTTCTCGGGAGCCCCGTTTACCACCTCTGGAACGCTTCAGTGGAGAGTCAAGCCTTCCTCCTTTCCCTCGGATCACTCCAAGATAGCCTATCTTATCAGTCTGCATCTGGGTCTTACCTTGGTTCTGATAGAGACGATGATATCCAATCAATTGAGATTGGTTGGATTATCATAAACATTGCGTTGGGCTAAAGGTGCTATTTAAACTACTACTAAACCAGTTTAAATGTTAGAACACATTCACCACCAGGTTCACATATCCCTAAGGCCGAAGCCACATGGGATTCCCGCGAAGGCGGGACTTCCGTCAGTACCTGGTAGTACTCAATGAGCTTTGCGAAAGCAAATTTAACTGATTAAGCAATGTTACTGATAAATCAAACCTGTATAGGCTATTTGGGATTTAAACTTGAATTAACCTGGAAATGTAGCTGTATCAAGGTTAATGTGGAAAAGTTTAAATTGTCTCATTTCATTGAAATAACCTGAAAAGTTATGTTCAACAATTTAACTTATTCAATTGAATGAGACGTTGATATCCAATCAATTGCGATTGGCTGGATGTCATAATTAGCCACTCGATATAAACGTGACACACGTTGGGTGTCACAAATAATTATTTTAAAAAAGGGAGTCACTGATCGCAGGAAGCTGAAGTCAAACGGAAGTACAAAGGGCGGGACTTCCGTCGCCCAAGACAGAGGAATTTCAAAGTAACACAGGAATAACAAAATGGTTCCCTTTGTTAGCTGTAGCATCTCGTGCAATCTAATCCTACTTTGTACACTTTCAAACAGAACATCTTTAAACAAGGGAATAGTTTTACTAATAATGTCTTACGATCAAACCCATTATTTTTGTCATGCAGGTGATAGAGGACCCAAAAGCGACTTAACAGAAACAGAGTTTATTCAAGTCCAAACAGGGAATAACAGAAATCCTCTAGTCTGTAGAGGGGAATAACAAGAGAAGCGGCCACAGACTGCAGGTCGCTTCGGGTAGGCGCAGGCCGTAGTTGACAGAGACACCTGCTCACACGCAGCATCTGATGAAGGCAAAAAACACGACAGGACAGGGCGAAACACAATCACAGCACGGTGAATACTAAACAAGGAACCGACGGGACAGGAACGGAACACAAAGGAATAAATAGGGACTCTAATCAGGGGAAAGGATCGGGAACAGGTGTGGGAAGACTAAATGATGATTAGGGGAATAGGAACAGCTGGGAGCAGGAACGGAACGATAGAGAGAAGAGAGAGCGAGAGAGTGAGAGAGGGAGGGGAGAGAGAGGGATAGAAAGAGGGAAAGAACCAAATAAGACCAGCAGAGGGAAACGAATAGAATGGGGAGCACAGGGACAAGACATGATAATAAATGACAAACATGACAGTACCCCCACTCACCGAGCGCCTCCTGGCGCACTCGAGGAGGAATCCTGGCGGCAACGGAGGAAATCATCGATGAGTGAACGGTCCAGCACGTCCCGAGACGGAACCCAACTCCTCTCCTCAGGACCGTAACCCTCCCAATCCACTAAGTATTGGTGACCCCGTCCCCGAGAACGCATGTCCATGATCTTATGTACCTTGTAAATAGGTGCGCTCTCGACAAGGACGGGAGGGGGAGGGAAGACGAACGGGGGTGCGAAGAAAGGGCTTAACACAGGAGACATGGAAGACAGGATGGACGCGACGAAGATGTCGCGGAAGAAGCAGTCGCACAGCGACAGGATTGACGACCTGGGAGACACGGAACGGACCAATGAACCGCGGAGTCAACTTACGAGAAGCTGTCGTAAGAGGAAGGTTGCGAGTGGAAAGCCACACTCTCTGGCCGCAACAATACCTTGGACTCTTAATCCTGCGTTTATTGGCGGCTCTCACCGTCTGTGCCCTGTAACGGCAAAGTGCAGACCTCACCCTCCTCCAGGTGCGCTCACAACGTTGGACAAACGCTTGAGCGGAGGGAACGCTGGACTCGGCAAGCTGGGATGAGAACAGAGGAGGCTGGTAACCCAGACTACTCTGAAACGGAGATAACCCGGTAGCAGACGAAGGAAGCGAATTGTGAGCGTATTCTGCCCAGGGGAGCTGTTCTGCCCAAGACGCAGGGTTTCTGAAAGAAAGGCTGCGTAGTATGCGACCAATCGTCTGATTGGCCCTCTCTGCTTGACCGTTAGACTGGGGATGAAACCCGGAAGAGAGACTGACGGACGCACCAATCAAACGACAGAACTCCCTCCAAAACTGTGACGTGAATTGCGGGCCTCTGTCTGAAACGGCGTCTAACGGGAGGCCATGAATTCTGAATACATTCTCAATAATGATTTGTGCCGTCTCCTTAGCGGAAGGAAGTTTAGCGAGGGGAATGAAATGTGCCGCCTTAGAGAACCTATCGACAACCGTAAGAATCACAGTCTTCCCCGCAGACAAAGGCAGACCGGTAATGAAGTCTAAGGCGATGTGAGACCATGGTCGAGAAGGAATGGGGAGCGGTCTGAGACGACCGGCAGGAGGAGAGTTACCCGACTTAGTCTGCGCGCAGTCCGAACAAGCAGCCACGAAACGGCGCGTGTCACGCTCCTGAGTCGGCCACCAAAAGCGCTGGCGAATAGACGCAAGAGTGCCTCGAACACCGGGATGACCAGCTAACTTGGCAGAGTGAGCCCACTGAAGAACAGCCAGACGAGTGGAAACAGGAACGAAAAGGAGGTTACTAGGACAAGCGCGCGGCGACGCAGTGTGCGTGAGTGCTTGCTTAACCTGTCTTTCAATTCCCCAGACTGTTAACCCGACAACACGCCCATAAGGAAGAATCCCCTCGGGATCAGTAGAAGCCACAGAAGAACTAAACAGACGGGATAAGGCATCAGGCTTGGTGTTCTTGCTACCCGGACGGTAAGAAATCACAAACTCGAAACGAGCGAAAAACAACGCCCAACGAGCTTGACGGGCATTAAGTCGTTTGGCAGAACGGATGTACTCAAGGTTCTTATGGTCTGTCCAAACGACAAAAGGAACGGTCGCCCCCTCCAACCACTGTCGCCATTCGCCTAGGGCTAAGCGGATGGCGAGCAGTTCACGGTTACCCACATCATAGTTGCGCTCAGATGGCGACAGGCGATGAGAAAAATAAGCGCAAGGATGAACCTTATCGTCAGACTGGAAGCGCTGGGATAGAATGGCTCCCACGCCTACCTCTGAAGCGTCAACCTCGACAATGAATTGTCTAGTGACGTCAGGAGTAACGAGGATAGGAGCGGACGTAAAACGTTCTTTAAGAAGATCAAAAGCTCCTGGGCGGAACCGGACCACTTAAAACACGTCTTGACAGAAGTAAGAGCTGTGAGAGGGGCAGCAACTTGACCGAAATTACGAATGAAACGCCGATAGAAATTAGCGAAACCTAAAAAGCGCTGCAACTCGACACGTGACCTTGGAACGGGCCAATCACTGACAGCTTGGACCTTAGCGGAATCCATCTGAATGCCTTCAGCGGAAATAACGGAACCGAGAAAAGTAACGGAGGAGACATGAAAAGAGCACTTCTCAGCCTTTACGTAGAGACAATTCTCTAAAAGGCGCTGTAGAACACGTCGAACGTGCTGAACATGAATCTCGAGTGACGGAGAAAAAATCAGGATATCGTCAAGATAGACAAAAACAAAGATGTTCAGCATGTCTCTCAGAACATCATTAACTAATGCCTGAAAAACAGCTGGCGCATTGGCGAGACCGAACGGCAGAACCCGGTACTCAAAATGCCCTAACGGAGTGTTAAACGCCGTTTTCCACTCGTCCCCCTCTCTGATGCGCACGAGATGGTAAGCGTTACGAAGGTCCAACTTAGTAAAGCACCTGGCTCCCTGCAGAATCTCGAAGGCTGATGACATAAGGGGAAGCGGATAACGATTCTTAACCGTTACGTCATTCAGCCCTCGATAATCCACGCAGGGGCGCAGAGTACCGTCCTTCTTCTTAACAAAAGAACCCCGCCCCGGCCGGAGAAGAAGAAGGCACTATGGTACCGGCGTCAAGAGACACAGACAAATAATCCTCGAGAGCCTTACGTTCGGGAGCCGACAGAGAGTATAGTCTACCTCGAGGAGGAGTGGTCCCCGGAAGGAGATCAATACTACAATCATACGACCGGTGAGGAGGAAGGGAGTTGGCTCGGGACCGACTGAAGACCGTGCGCAGATCATGATATTCCTCCGGCACTCCTGTCAAATCGCCAGGTTCCTCCTGAGAAGTAGGGACAGAAGAAACGGGAGGGATGGCAGACATTAAACACTTCACATGACAAGAAACGTTCCAGGATAGGATAGAATTACTAGACCAATT
Organism: Oncorhynchus gorbuscha; assembly: GCF_021184085.1. NCBI lineage: Eukaryota > Metazoa > Chordata > Actinopteri > Salmoniformes > Salmonidae > Oncorhynchus > Oncorhynchus gorbuscha. The sequence goes on from NC_060178.1 coordinate 100,572,160, forward strand.
AATAGAAGGATTATGACATACTAGCCAGGGATGACCCAAAACAACAGGTGTAAACGGTGAACGGAAAATCAAAAAAGAAATAGTCTCACTGTGGTTACCAGATACTGTGAGAGTTAAAGGTAGTGTCTCAAATTTGATACTGGGAAGATGACTACCATCTAAGGCAAACATGGGCGTAGGCTTGTCTAACGGTCTGAAAGGAATGTTATGTTTCCGAACCCATGCTTCGTCCATGAAACAACCCTCAGCCCCAGAGTCAATCAAGGCACTGCATGTAGCACCCGAACCGGTCCAGCGTAGATGGACCGACATAGTAGTACAAGATCTAGATGAAGGGCCCTGAGTAGTAGCGCTCACCAGTAGCCCTCCGCTTACTGATGGGCTCTGGCCTCTTACTGGACATGAATTAACAAAATGTCCAGCAACTCCGCAATAGAGGCACAGGCGGTTGGTGATCCTCCGTTCCCTCTCCTTAGTCGAGATGCGAATCCCTCCCAGCTGCATGGGCTCAGTCTCAAAGCCAGAGGAGGGAGATGGTTGCGATGCGGAGCAGGGAAACACCGTTGATGCGAGCTCTCTTCCACGAGCCCGGTGACGAAGATCTACCCGTCGTTCTATGCGGATGGCGAGAGCAATCAAAGAGTCCACATCTGATGGAACCTCCCGGGAGAGAATCTCATCCTTAACCACTGCGTGGAGTCCCTCCAGAAAACGAGCGAGCAGCGCCGGCTCGTTCCACTCACTAGAGGCAGCAAGAGTGCGAAACTCAATAGAATAATCCGTTATGGACCGTTCACCTTGGCATAAGGAAGCCAGGGCCCTAGAAGCCTCCCTACCAAAAACTGAACGGTCAAAAACCCGAATCATCTCCTCTTTAAAGTTCTGGAACTTGTTAGAGCAATCAGCCCTTGCCTCCCAGATAGCTGTGCCCCATTCTCGAGCCCGGCCAGTAAGGAGTGAAATGACGTAAGCAACCCGAGCTCTCTCTCTAGAGTATGTGTTGGGTTGGAGAGAGAACACAATCTCACACTGCGTGAGAAAGGAGCGGCACTCAGTGGGCTGCCCGGAGTAGCAAGGTGGGTTATTAACCCTAGGTTCTGGAGGCTCGGCAGGCCAGGAAGTAACAGGTGGCACGAGACGTAGACTCTGGAACTGTCCAGAGAGGTCGGAAACCTGAGCGGCCAGGTTCTCCACGGCATGGCGAGCAGCAGACAATTCCTGCTCGTGTCTGCCGAGCATGGCTCCTTGGATCTCGACGGCAGTGTAACGAGCGTCTGAAGTCGCTGGGTCCATTCCTTGGTCGGTTCCTTCTGTCATGCAGGTGATAGAGGACCCAAAAGCGACTTAACAGAAACAGAGTTTATTCAAGTCCAAACAGGGAATAACAGAAATCCTCTAGTCTGTAGAGGGGAATAACAAGAGAAGCGGCCACAGACTGCAGGTCGCTTCGGGTAGGCGCAGGCCGTAGTTGACAGAGACACCTGCTCACACGCAGCATCTGATGAAGGCAAAAAACACGACAGGACAGGGCGAAACACAATCACAGCACGGTGAATACTAAACAAGGAACCGACGGGACAGGAACGGAACACAAAGGAATAAATAGGGACTCTAATCAGGGGAAAGGATCGGGAACAGGTGTGGGAAGACTAAATGATGATTAGGGGAATAGGAACAGCTGGGAGCAGGAACGGAACGATAGAGAGAAGAGAGAGCGAGAGAGTGAGAGAGGGAGGGGGAGAGAGAGGGATAGAAAGAGGGAAAGAACCAAATAAGACCAGCAGAGGGAAACGAATAGAATGGGGAGCACAGGGACAAGACATGATAATAAATGACAAACATGACAATTTTTGCGATGTTTTAACCGGAACGCACAGAAAACAACAGACGCTACTGAAAACGAGCGGGACAGAGAATTATTGCTTAGTCAAGCTAATATATCCTCAAATTTGAATCGGCTGGCCCCATGTCCTCGCTCGAGAAATGAATAATGACTGAGTCTACCCACTTCTGAAACACAAGAGACAGAAATAGCACCTTTGGCCCAAAGCAACTATTTGTCAAATTTCTATAATTAGCTGGATCGTGTCCTAGCACTAAAAATGTAATCTAACCCAACACTGACTATGTCAGAGAAACAAGATGGAGGGAACCTCCTTGTATTGTTCAAATGCAACATGTCAACAAATCCTGTCTACAACTCCCATGTTGTATAACATCATCTGGGTGCATAATGCAATTTACTTTCCAATTTTATATAGGCTGAATCAAAATAAATGTCTCATTCTATCTTAGATTCCTAGCATGGGGCACCATGTGTTGATCGAATGGGCCCTACCTAAATGATTAACTTAGTAAATAAATAATTGAAGCAATTTTTAAACCTAACTTAACTTAATCAATTACAGAATTACATAATGAAACACAATTAGTTCATACATGGGTTACTGCATGATAAAGAAAAAGTCCTTGGCGGACGAAACCGACATGACGGCTTGGTAGACAAAGGAAAGGGGGTGGGGACCGCTCAAGAGTGGGAGACTCATAGCTGATAACTACACTCAAAAGAAATTGCAATTTACATATTGACGAGTGTATGTCTTGTTGTCTCTCTCTGTGGTCGCCTGTCCATCTGCTCTTTAAATACCCACGGACCATTCCCACATTCTCAAATATATAAATATTGTTTAATAATCAAAATGTTTGATTGTCCAAGTGTCTCTCTGTGTTCCACAGTTTACATTGCAAACTCGAACACTACAGACCATAGAGGCAGCATATTTTACGACTGCCATAAAACAGCCGACTTCCTGTTTTCCCCCCTCTACGGGAGAGAGCACACTGTAGAGCGGACCCACTGTAACCCAGAGTTATGACACTACACTGTTTGTATTCGGCCATATCCCCAGTCACCTTGTCATGGTTAAATGCGGTGGTTTGCGCTTTCAGTTTTGCGCAAATGCTGCCATCTATCCACAGATTCTGATTTGGGTAGGTTTTAATAGTCATAGTGGGAACAATATCTCCTATATACTTCCTGATGAACTCAGTCACCGTATCCATGTATTTGTCAATGTTATTCTCAGAAGCTACCCGGAACATATTGCAGTCCACGTGATCAAAACGGTCTTGAAGCATGGAATCCTATGGTCAGACCAGCATTGAATAGACCTTAGCAGGGTACTTCCTGTTTGAGTTACTGCCTATAGGAAAGGAGGAGCAAAATGGAGTCGTGATCAGATTTTCCAAAGGGAGGGTGCAGGAGGGCCTTGTAGGTATTTCGAAAAGTTGCGTAGCAGTGGTCAACTGTTTTAACAGTTCGAGTACTACAGTCAGTGGGTTGGTAGAACTTTGTTAATCTTTCCCTCCTAATAAATGCGGCTTCAGGATATCTGATTTCCAGGTTGCATAAAGTCCAGTGTAGTTCTTTGAGGGCTGTCATGGTATCGGCTTGAGGAGAAACTCAAAATTACTTGAGTTTCTGTATGTTATCACAATCAAACCATGAGTGGTTAACCATGAAACATACACCCTCGCCTTTCTTTTTCCCGGAGAGGTCTTTATTTCTGTCTGCGAGATGTACTGAGAACCCAGATGGCTGAATGGATGGGGACAGTATATCCCGAGAAAGTCATGTTTCCGTGAAATAGAGTATGTTACAATCCCTGAAGTCTCTCTGGAAGGAGATACTCACCCTGAGCTCATCTAATTTATTTTCCAGAGACAGGACATCAGCGAATAATATACTCGGAAGTGGTGGATGGTGTGCATGCCTCCTGAGTTGGACTAGTAGTCCACTCCGAATACCTCTTCTCTTTGTATGCATCTCTGTGTGTGGAGTAAAGGTAGTCTAGAGTTTTTTCCCTCTGTTTGCACATGTGACATGCTGGTAGAAATGAGATAAAACAGATTTAAGTTTGCCTGCATTAAAATCCCCGGCCACTAGGAGCGCCGCTTCAGGATGAGCATTTTCTTGTTTGCTTATGGCCTTTTTGAGTGCGGTCTTGTGCCAGCATCGGTTTGTGGTGGTAAATAGACGGCTACGGATAATACAGATGAGAACTCTTGGTAGATAGTGTGGTCTGCAGCTTATCATGAGGTATTCTACTTCTATTCTGTACTGCTGATGCATGGAGAAGCCAGCCAGCTCTATATTATCCGTCTTGTCATTCAGCCACGTCTCGGTGAAACATAGGATATTACAGTTTTTAATGTTCTGTTGGTAGGATAGTCTTAATCGTAGATCGTCCAGTTTGTTTTCCAATGATTGCACGTTGGCCAATAATACGCAGGGAAGTGGTGGTTTACCGACTCAACGGCAAAATATTACAAGGCACCATGCCCTCCTCCCCCTATTCGTCCATCTTTTCTTCACGCTAATGACATGGATTTGGGCCTTGCCTTGACAAAGCAATATATTTTTTGTGTCGGAGTCATTAAATAAAACATCTTTGTCTAATTTGAGGTGAGTAATCGCTGTTCTGATGTCCAGAAGCTCTTTTTGGTCATAAGAGATGGTATCAGCAACATGTACAAAATGAGTTTACAAACAATGCGAAAAAACAAACAAAATAGCATAGTTGATTAGGAGCCCGTAAAATGGCAGCCTCCCCTCCGGCACCATTATTTGTTCATTTTAAAAGGAGCCAGACACAGCCATCTGCAATGGGTGAATAGTATCAATATAGCTGTCTCAGACTCAGACTGGCAGCAAAGGGCCCGCATGGTCATAGAACCACACTGAGTCAAGTAGTTTCCTTATCAATTTAACCACACAAACAACACTGATCCACCAAGTGAACTGGCCAGATGACCGTACCTTCTCTGAGAGTGCTGTATCTAGAATGTTCTGTCCATCTGTTCACCACAAACAGGTAGGCGGCTTGACTGGGTTTGCTATGACAGAGGGATCATGAATATGTGGGAGTTTGATGTGCATGTCTACGCCTGTAGGTCCCTCGTTCGAGTAGGGACATGATTATCAATCTATCCAAACGCAGTCAGAAGGAGCTGGACAGAGTGGGGGGATTAGGACAGAACCTCAGCTGCCAGAAGGAGCTGAACAGAGTAGGAGGATTAGGACAGATCCTCAGCTGCCAGAAGGAGCTGAACAGAGTGGGGTAATTAGGACAGAACCTCAGCTGCCAGAAGGAGCTGAACAGAGTAGGAGGATTAGGACAGATCCTCAGCTGCCAGAAGGAGCTGAACAGAGTGGGGTAATTAGGACAGAACCTCAGCTGCCAGAAGGAGCTGAACAGAGTAGGAGGATTAGGACAGATCCTCAGCAGTCAGAAGGAGCTGGACAGAGTGGGGGGATTAGGACAGATCCTCTTCTGTCAGAAGGAGCTGAACACCGTGGGGGGATTAGGACAGATCCTTAACTGTCAGAAGGAGCTGAACAGAGTGGGGAGGATTAGGACAGATCCTCTTCTGTCAGAAGGAGCTGAACAGAGTAGGAGGATTAGGACAGATCCTCAGCAGTCAGAAGGAGCTGAACAGAGTGGGGGGATTAGGACAGATCCTCTTCTGTCAGAAGAAGCTGAACAGAGTATGAGGATTAGGACAGATCCTCAGCGGTCAGAAGGAGCTGAAAAGAGTAGGGGATTAGGACAGAAACTCAGCTGTCAGAAGGAGCTGAACAGAGTGGGGAAATTAGGACAGATCCTTGGAATAAAGTCCAACTGTATGCAATCTTAGTGTCATATGATCTCAGAATATATACACCTGTTCCGGAAGGCCCCATAGTTTGCAACACCACTAAGCAAGGGGCACCACCAAGCAAGCGGCACCATGAAGACCAAGTAGTTCTCCAAACAGGTCAGGGACAAAGTTGTGGAGAAGTACAGATCAGGGTTGGGTTATAAAAAATATCAGAAACGTTGAACATCCCACAGAGCACTATTAAAACCATTATTAAAAAATGGCAAGAATATGGCACCACAACAAACCTGCCAAGAGAGGGCTGCCCACCAAAACTTATGGACCAGACAAGGAGGGCATGTTGCTTTTTGGCCATCAAGAAAAAGCTATGTCTGGCTTAAACCCAACACCTCCCATCACCCCAAGAACACCATCACCACAGTGAAGCATGGTGGTGGCACCATCATGCAGTGGGGATGTTTTTCATCAGCAGGGAAACTGGTCAGAATTGAAGGAATGATAGATGGCGCTAAATACAGGGAAATTCTTGTGGGAAACCTGTTTCAGTCTTCCAGAGATTTGAGACTGGGACGGAGATTCACCTTCCAACAGGACAATGACCCTAATTATACTGCTGAAGCAACACTTGAGTGGTTTAAGGGGAAACATTTAAATGACTTGGAATAGCCTAATCAAAGCCCAGACCTCAATGCAATTGAGAATCTGTGGTATGACTTAAAGATTGCTGTACACCAGCGGAACCCATCCAACTTGAAGGAGCTGTATCAGTTTTGCCTTGACGAATGGGCAAGAATCCCAGTGGCTAGATGTCCCAAGCTTATAGAGACATACCCCAAGAGACTTGCAGCTGTAATTGCTGCAAAAGGTGGCTCTACAAAGTATTGACTTTGGGGGGGTGAATAGTTATGCATACTGTTTTCTGTTCTTTTTGTGTTATTTATTCAAAGTGGTAGGCATGTTGTGTAAATCAAATTGTACAACCCCTCCCAAAATATATTTAAATTCCAGGTTGTAAGGCAACAAAATAGGAAAAATGCCAAGGGGGGTGAATACTTTCGCTGCAATGGAAACAACTGCTTCAAGGTCTCAGAGCAAGTGACGTCACCGATTGAAACGCTATTAGTGCGCACCCCGCTAACTAGCTTGCCATTTCACACTGGTTACACTGCAACACCATACAACCTCAGATATGCCAAGTTCTCCAATTTGAAAAAGGGAAAGGCATCCTCATGTTTTCAACATGACCAATAAGGATGAATCATAACTCAATCCCAAATGAGGATGAATCAAAAATCAATCCCAAATGAGGATGAATCATAAATCAATCCAAGATTAGGATGAGTCATAAATCAATCCCAAATATGAACAGAAATACTGAGGCAGAGATTGAGAGAGGCTGTCAATGTTTTACACAAACACCTGACAACAGTCAACTTTCTAAAAGATTCCTTCATATCATCTGACACCAGCACACAATCAATACAAATCTTGTGCAATGTTTTGTGTGACAGAGAGGACGATGGTAACTTTATATTACTGTAAATTGAGCAGTAATAAGAGACAGAATTGACCTAATTAGAGATCAATGCAGTCTTCATTCAGTAAATAATGATTGCGTTGGTTGTAATCCGTGCTTAATTTGTCAATTATTAGGCGGCCCAATGAATCAATTCTTAGAATGTCAGGCACATTTTCACTTTATGTTGTTTAGTGGGCAGCTGAATTACAGAGGCAACTTGAATTAACTGATTGATTTTATTCTAATTGTTAATTTGCAAACAGTGAACATTATTTTGTATGCCACAGGGTACCGAATCCTGGCAAATGGCTTCCAAAAGTGAGAGGTGCCACAGGATCCTGTTCAAATTAAGCACGGGTTGTAATGATCAATCCTCAATAAACTGAACTGCCTCTTAGACCTACATAGAGCTTGACACTTCAAACTAACATTTAAAAATAGACAAGGCTTTGGTGCCCCCGAGTGGCAGTAAAATGCATTACAACAATGTTACTGAAATCACTCTCCTCAAGTTTAGAAAACTCTGTGATAGTAGTGTGTACTGTGTCTGCAACTGCCAGTTCAAAAGCTTAACCGTTCCATCAACAGGCTACAACCTGGAACCTCTTTAGGTGTTGACAGCAGTAAGGTGACTCCAGTACCTTGCTGCTGGTGTCCTGCAGTTGACTGACCAGCTCTGCTACCCTCTGGGACAAGCTGGCCACCTGTGAATGGAGACACAAACACATTTATCCAACTGAAATCCTACTTTCTTGAAGAACACTCCATCAATTTTAAATGGGTGTAATTGCATAGTTATTCTACTAGGTATGTGGAGAAATATATGGTGGAAAATATGATAACTCTGGCCTCTGGGATCTGAGGTCAATAATAATTTATTCAGAGGAATAAAAGTAACATTGTTTTACATATACATTTTACATACAGTACATGGTACTTGTTTGACAAAGTAGTTACATATCAAAGATCGTTTTTAAATCATCTAATATTGCATCTTCAATATGTTCTATTCTTGGTGCTATTGGAATATGGCCATGAGTTTGTCTCTAGGCTTTAATGTTACCCAAACCCAGTTACCCAAACCCAGTTACCCAAACCCAGTGGCGACGCATCATTCAGGGCAAGTGTCACATATCCGTTTGCAAACCATGTAAAAAATGTCATATTGAGTTAATAAAGCACATACAAACATGGTATTTTTGCTTTCTTGAGTAAGGCAGCACAAAAATGCAGGTGTTTCAGCCTAGATCAGTGCTTTCTGTGGTGGTGGGGCAGCCAGCTGAAATACAGAGCGTAGGGGTTGGTAATGTTCTCTAGTTGCGCCGTGATTGGCTCAGTGTTCTGTCACTCATGGGGACTCGACGTCACCGCAAAATCTACCCACAGAGCTCGAAACTCAAACTCATGGATGCTGCCATAGAGTAAATGAAATGTTTAAACATATATACAGTATATTTAACCCCTCCACCACCCCTCTTCGGAGGACAAATATCTTAGTTATTTTACAGCTTTTTTTCTACATATACATACATTTTACATATCCATTTTACATACATGGTACTTTTATATGAAGCAGTCACATAACAATAATACATTACCAAACATAAGATGTTTAATACCACCCCTCAGCCACTCTCAGCCCATCCCACCTATCATGAAGACCACCCTTATATTTTTCAATTGTGCTGTGATGTTTTACAACATTTCTGAACCTTTCTAATCGTATATATTTTAAAGAGATTGTGAGCTAAAGATGAAAACCTTTCCTATGAGTGTTATTATATTATTTATTGACTGACTATGGCTTTCCAAATCGCCCAACACTGCTATTTGTACGGTTAATTTTAAGTGCATGTTGTGATTTTGTAACCATTCCTGAACCTGTGACCAGAAACAAGCTACATAGGGGCAATACCAGAATAAATTATCTGTTGATTCTGTCTCTTCGTGGCAAAATCTACATTCTGTTGGTGGCAATAATTTTATATAATAATTTAAATTGAAAACACTAAGTGTTGAATCAAGTGTCGTTTTTTGTACCAGTGTCACGACTCGGCTCCCCTTCCTGTTCGGGTGGCGCTCGGCGGTCGTCATCACCGGCCTACTAGCTGCCACTGATCCCTTTTCCCCTTTCTGTTTAGTGGTTTCACCTGTTTTGTGTTTAGGCTGATTAGTCGGGCTATGTTAACCAGTAGGCCCGCCTGCTCTTTGTGCGTGATTGTTTGTGTGACTAGTGTGCACGTCTGTGTGACGTCTGAGTGTGTTTCCCATTTTGTGGGGTTTTGCTGGACTGTTTAAGTCCCCGTGTTTGGGGCATTTGTTTTGTGTGCACCCTGTGTTTCGTGGGGTGGCTTTTGTTCGCCGTTTGTGCATTAAATAGCACTACCCTGAACTCTCTGCTTCCTGTGCTTGATTTCGCACCCAGATTGTTACAACCAGATTATAAACCATATGCCATGGAATTGGTACATTGAAAATCTCCTACCATTTATTTTGCAACCTGTATGGCAGTTTTTGTCCTCAGATGAAACTGGTATATTTTTCTATTTGAGCCAGTTCCTTTCAGCCAATTTGTATCTTTAATATATGGCAGGCAAACAAGTTCCTTACCTTCTCCCTTTTCCACTTGCCTCCTCCATTTTTGTGGTAGTGCTGCAATCAGTTGGTTGCAAATTTGAATTGAGCAGATAGTCCCATATATTTTCGATAACTGCATATGTGACATAACTCCTCCATTTCTATTCATAATATCCTTAATTATATAATACAATAAAACAAATATATAAAGAATGTTTTCCAGTATCTTTCAGTTTAACCATAACATTTGTTGTAATATTTGTTCTATCTTTTCTGGAGGATAAAACTGAAATTGTAACCAACTTTGAATGGCTTGTTTAAGAAAGGGTGATACATTAAATATGGTTTAAAGTTCAATTAGTCGGAAATGACAAGTTGGAATCTGTATAAAGGCAAAAAGGCCATTTTTGAACAAAGGATGAGCCTTACTTAATAATCTACTGGAAAACCATTTGGGGTTTAAGTATATCTTATGTATGAGTGAAGCTTTTAGTTAGAGGCTTAAAGCTTTAATATTTAATAATTTTAGCCCCTCAAACCAATATTCATTACATAAATTGGTTTAATATCGTCTGGCTTAGCATTCCAAATAAAATAAAATATATTTTGCTCATTTGATTTAAAAGACGAGTCATCTGGAGTAGGCTGTGCCATTATTAAGTAAGTAAACTGTGATAGGACCAAACAGTTAATCAATGTGATTGCTCCATAAATACATAAGTATTTACCTCTCCATTGGTTGCAGAATCTTATCTAGTTTTGCTAACTTTCTATTGAAATTAATTGTGGTGGGTTAATTTATATATTTTTAGATGTGAATATGTAAATATTTCTATTTCACCATCCACCCATTTTATTAAGGTAGTATAAACACTCTTTTTTAACGACCCAATACGTAACATGGTACACTTGTCATAATTAGGTTTTAATCCAGAGAGGCTAGACACGTGATCAAGATGTTCAATGAGGCTGTGCAGGGATCCAGATTGCAGAGTCATCATCAACATTGACACTTTAGTTTATATCCCCTGGATTTCTAACCCCTTAATGTTCTTGTTTGATCTAATTTTAAGAGCTAGCATTTCAATGTCCATGATACATAGATATGGAGACAACGGACAGCTTTGTTTTACACCTCTTAAAAGCGCAAAACTTTCTGAGAAGTAACCATTACTTACTATTTTACATCTGGGGTTGCATCTGGGTTACACAACTTTAACCCATTGTATAAGAGATTCACCAAAATTAAAAGAATCCTGGCATTTATATATCAAATCAAAATCAAATCAAATTTATTTATATAGCCCTTCGTACATCAGCTGATATCTCAAAGTGCTGTACAGAAACCCAGCCTAAAACCCCAAACAGCAAGCAATGCAGGTGTAGAAGCACGGTGGCTAGGAAAAACTCCCTAGAAAGGCCAAAACCTAGGAAGAAACCTATAGAGGAACCAGGCTATGTGGGGTGGCCAGTCCTCTTCTGGCTGTGCCGGATGGAGATTATAACAGAACATGGCCAAGATGTTCAAATGTTCATAAATGACAAACATGGTCGAATAATAGTAAGGCAGAACAGTTGAAACTGGAGCAGCAGCATGGCCAGGTGGACTGGGGACAGCAAGGAGTCATCATGTCAGATAGTCCTGGGACATGGTCCTAGGGCTCAGGTCAGTTGAAACTGGAGCAGCAGCATGACCAGGTGGACTGGGGATAGCAAGGAATCATCATGCCAGGTAGTTCTGGGGCATGGTCCTAGGGCTCAGGTCCTCAGAGAGAGAGAAAGAAAGAGAGAAGGAGAGAATTAGAGAACACACACTTAGATTCACACAGGACACCGAATAGGACAGGAGAAGTACTCCAGATATAACAAACTGACCCCAGCCCCCCGACACATAAACTACTGCAGCTTAAATACTGGAGGCTGAGACAGGAGGGGTCAGGAGACACTGTGGCCCCATTCGAGGACACCCCCGGACAGGGCCAAACAGGAAGGATATAACCCCACCCACTTTGCCAAAGCACAGCCCCCACACCACTAGAGGGATATCTTCAACCACCAACTTACCATCCTGAGACAAGGCTGAGTATAGCCCACAAAGATCTCCGCCACGGCACAACCCAAGGGGGGGGGCACCAACCCAGACAGGACGACCACAACAGTGAATCAACCCACTCAGGTGACGCACCCCCTCCAGGGACGGCATGAGAGAGCCCCAGTAAGCCAGTGACTCAGCCCCTGTAATAGGGTTAGAGGCAGAGAATCCCAGTGGAAAGAGGGGAACCGAATATATATATTCTAGTCATACTTTATCAAACACCTTTTCAAAATCTGCTATGAAAACTAGGCCTGGTATCTCCAATGTTTCATAATGTTCAATTGTTTCAAGTAACTGTCATATATTATCTCAAATATATCGTCCATGTCAAAAACCTGTCTGAGCAGGATGAACAATATCTGGTAAAACCCTTTTTATTCTATGTGCTATGTGCTATGCATTTCGTCAGACTTTTCACATCATTGAAGTGTTAGAGGCCTCCAGTTTTTTAAATGGACTGGATCTTTGTTTTAGTAGTAATGAAATTAGACCTTCTTGTTGTGTACCTGAAAGTCTACCATTTGTATAAGAGTAATTAAAACATGCTAATAATAGATCTTTGAGTACATCACAAAAGGTCTGATATGCCTCTACTGGTATTCCGTCGAGCCCCTGTTGTTTTTCCTATTGCCTCAAAAAGTTCCTCTTCCATAAGTTGGCCTTCACACAGGTATTTCTGTAAATTTGATCATTTTACATAATTATTATTATTAGGAAAGAAATCCTTACAGTTAACATCATTCAGTGGAGGAGGAGACTGAAAATAAAACATGATAAAATAGTTTTTTTTTGTAGAATTTCTATTTGAATATTCAAGAATATGTTTGTGCATTTTTTTTTGCCATTTTCCGTACAATTTGCTTTATTTTTGTAATACATTACACTTGATCATTCTTGAATAAGCACCTCCAATTCTTTTAGTTTTTCCTCTAACCTATTACCATCTACCTGCTCTGTTACTTCCTCTATTTCCTTTATTAGTCTAATCTCTTTTGACCTAAACTGCTTTTGTTTTAACGATGAGTATTGTATTGAATGGCCTCTAAAAGTACATTTAAAAGTGTCCCATACAATAAGGGGCTCTGCTGTACCTGTGTTGTACAATAAAAGTAAATTAAGACTTATTTTGTCTTAGTAAAGAACAAATTGTCATCCAATAGGCTTGTTGGAAATGTGGTCCCTTTCTCCCCTTAGAACGTAGCCTACTGTTCTGACTCGGTGGTGCACATGTAGCCTATAGCCTGTTTTAGAGAAGTATCATCTTCAAATTCCTTCCCCCATTGTAAGAGCTTTCGTTTTCTGCTTCTATGCCCCTTAATTTAGCCTACTATTCGGCCTTGATTGTGCACATATAGCCTATTGCCAGTTTTAGATAAATGTAATCATTGAATATTGTAACAGTTTTCATTGCCTGCTTTCCTGCCCCTGTTGTAAGCTTCATTGCCTGCTTACCTGCCCCTATTATAACCTTCATTGCCTGCTTACCTGCCCCTATTGTAACCTTCATTGCCTGCTTACCTGCCCCTATTGTAACCTTCATTGCCTGCTTACCTGCCCCTATTGTAACTTTCATTGCCTTCTTACCTACACCTATTTGTAACGGTATTCTTCATCCTCTTCTGAGGAGGAGTAGCGAGAAGGATCGGAGGACCAATGCGCAGCGTGGTAAGTGTCCATAATGTTTATTTAAAGACATAAACTGAACACTACAAAACAATAAATGTGAAACGACCGAAACAGTACCGTGTGGCAACAAAAACTCACACGGGAACAAACACCCACAACTCAAAAGTGAAACCCAGGCTACCTAAGTATGATTCTCAATCAGAGACAACTAACGACACCTGCCTCTGATTGAGAACCATACTAGGCTGAACTCAAAACCCCAACATAGAAAAACACACATAGACTGCCCACCCCAACTCTCGCCCTGACCATACTAAATAAAGACAAAACAAAGGAAATAAAGGTTAGAACGTGACACTATTGTAACGTTCGTTGCCTGCTTACCTACCCCTATTGTAACTTTCATTGCCTGCTTATGCTTATCTGCCCCCTTGGTGTACAGGGAGAATACTGTAAGAATGGCCCATGTACTGAATTATGTCACAGCCTATGTCATAAGTGTTGAACAAATAGGCTACATCGGTCACCGCTTATCGTCATAGTTTGTACATCTTCATTGTTATAATGCTTATGTAGGTATATCTCATTAGTATCTTATTAATAATTATAGACAATGTTAGAATGATGCATAAAAAAACAAATCTTCACTGTGTGTTAGAATTAGCTCTGGTGCTTTTCTCCACGAAGATGGTAAATGGGTGGTAAATTAAAGTTACAGACCCAACATTATATTATAGTATCCCCTCCTCGTAACCATGTTTGTCAGTGACAGTCTCTTCCAATATTTTTGTTCATCAAAAGGTTCAGTAATAGACCTATGCAATTCCAGTTCATATTGCGAGGGTTGTTTTGTTTGCACAATGTGATTTCAGTGCGTCTGTATATTGTCTATAAAAGTTGATCCTGGTGTTTGTATAGTCTTTCCTTTTTAGACCACATAGGCCTAATAAAACACTGGTAGGCTAACCGCTGAGTTTGGATCGCGCTGTCTCTTTCTCTCTCTGTGGTGACTTAAAGAAGAGTAAAGTTAAGTATTAATAAAACACTTCTAATGGTAGGCTAACCGCTGAGTTTGGATCGCGCTGTCTCTTTCTCTCTCTGTGGTGACATAAAGAAGAGTAAAGTTAAGGCCTCAACATCTTGCTGAATTTATCTGATATCTATCTGAATTTTAGTCGGTGTCCATTTCGAAATTGCTGAACGAACAGGCCTACCTCATCGCAACTCGTTTGCTTGCACTTGCTTATACTTAAGACCTAAGTGTTGAATATATAAGAACAAACATTGTGAATTTACTGAACATAAATGCAATGTTTGCGTATGGTTGAAAAGTCAAAACTCATGTCGATATTCATTATTATTGAAGGAGAATGCGGTTCTTATCAGGTTATATAAATCCACAAGGAATCAGAAACCAATAGAAACCAAGTCAGCCATAAACTCCACCCTCGGGACAGCTTTATGTAGACCCTAAAAGTATGTGGGCACTGTTTGTCACCGTTATAGTGCATTTAAAGTATTGTTTAGAGTTGTGAGGTGGCTTCGCTGGCATGCATCTAAAAAAACGTAGTTTGCCCCACCAAGATTGACATGCTAAAATAGCATCTGCACAAACCATAAACCTGGGACGGCCCAAAATGAATACATTCTTAGAATATCAGGCCCGTTTTTACAACACGTTGTTTAGGGGGCAGGTGAATTAGAGGCAACTTGAATGAACTGATTTGATTAGAATGGTTTTATTCTGTATATCTGTATTACTCTTTTCACTTTGTCATTTAAGTCATAATTGTAATCCATCCTCAGTTTTCTCCCATCACAGGCATTGAACTGTTTTAAACTCACCAATGGCCTCATGGTAACATCCCTGATCAGTTTCATTCCTGTCCTGCAGCTCAGTTCAGATGGATATTTGATGTGCCTGGGTGGTTTAATACATCATCCACAGTATCATTATTAACTTGACCATGCTTAAAGAGATATTCAATGTCTGCTTAGTTATTGTTACCCATCTATCAATCACTGCCCTTCTTTATGAGGCTTTCCAAAAGCTCCCTGGTCTTTGTAGTTGAATCTGTTTGAAATTCAATATTTGACTGAGGGACCTTACATATGTTTTACCTATGGGGGACAGAGGAAGGGTTAGTCATGAAAAAATCAATGTCAACCCCTATTATTCACACAGAGTAAGTCCATGTAACTTATTATGTGATTTGTTAAGCCAAATTTGACTCCTGGACTAATTTAGGCTTTCCTAAACAAAGGGGCAGAATAATTATGCAATGTATATTACCCACTATATTTTAGTTATTTAATTTCTACTTATCTTAAAAAATATATATATAAAAAACTCACTTTAACATTACAGAGTATTTTGTGCAGATAGTTGACAAAAAATAACAATGAAACTAATTTTAATCCCACTTTGTAGAAGAAATCAAAGGGTATGAATACTTTTGCAAGGCACTGTATTCTATCAGGTACAGGGGGGTCCATTAAAGTGTGTGGTTGAGGTGCCGGACCAGTAGATGTTGCTGTTGCTCAGTAATGCTCCATTAGTGAGTGGGTGTTTGACACCCTGGTCTTTTCCAGGTTGTCCTCCTCAGCTAGTTTGACCTGCTGGTAGGCACCCTCTGCTGGGCCTCCCTCCGAGCAAAGCACACTCATCAGCTCATCATGCTTTATGTGGGACACACACACACTTTTCAATGTCGGCAAATGTTTTCTAACAATGTCACTTGTAGACATGCCATGCCCTGTCAAAGCCAGATGTATCATTTGTGATTGGGATGGAGACTAAATTCTTGACAACCTTGCTAAAGGGGGGATGAGAATTGATTGCATTATGTCAGATGCAAACTGGATTGATTGAGATGACATCTCAATTTGAACATCCTTCCCTTGACATAGCTCAGACTCTTACCAGTCAACATGGGAATCAATAAAGTGTGATCAATGGCAAAACCTTAGGCATCAATGGGCAGGAAAAATGTCCCTTGCTTGGTAGTTTGCTGTTATGAGATGGAAGAAACATTGAAGGAACCCAACTACTCTGATCAATAAAGAACAAAAGATCAGGAAACAAATGCATGATCACACTGACTTGGTGAGTCTCTGGATGGCCTGGACTTTGGAGCGTGTCCCTGCACTACCTCGTTCTGGGCACACTTCAGACAGAGGCAGCCTATGCACTGCCATCACCCCCTAAAGTCACAGATGACCTTTCACCTCATCACACTCATTCTGAAGGTTGGCCAGGTCTTTCCTAAATGGAATGATCAAAACAACATAAACAGGATGTACGAAAAGAGGATGATGAAAAATGAAATCCTGATTAATCAGATTGGCAAGATCTCTGTGCATTAATGCTAATCTCTAAAGTCATACAGTTCACTTCCTTCAGTGACCTTATTTGAGCCTCCAGTGTCCCTGTCTGGGCCAGATAGAGGGATTTGAGCTGCTCCTGAGGCCAAGTTGAAAATTTGATGTTAGATGTTAGGTGACAATATGGAAGGAGAGAGCAGACAGTATGGAAGGATAGAGGTGACAATATGGAAGGAGAGAGCAGACAGTATGGAAGGATAGAGGTGACAATATGGAAGGAGAGAGGTGGCAGTATGGAAGGAGAGGTGACAGTATAGGTGCAAGTTAGCGGTGGTGCGCGCTAAATAGCGTTTCAATCGGTGACGTCACTTGCTCTGAGACAGCTTGGCTGTCGAAACGTTGGTATTACATTTTTGCATCTGAGCTCCAAGAGTGTGCGGCTCTCTTTTATTTTCTAGGCACTTGCTCTGAGACCTTGAAGTAGTGGTTCCCCTTGCTCTGCAAGGGCTGTGGCTTTTGTGGAGTGATGGGTAACAATGCTTCGTGGGTGACTAATGTTGTTGATGTGTGCAGATGGTCCCTGGTTCGCGCCTGGGTAGGGGCGAGGGGACGGTCTAAAGTTATACTGTTACAGAAGGAGAGAGGTGACAATAGTGATACAGGCCCACCAGTTCTTTCTTCCACTTCTGTTCCTCTGCTTGCTGAAAGACACTGTTGGTATGGGTGTTGGTGTTTGAGTATTGTCTGCTCTAGGCTGTTTACCTGGGAGGGAATGCAATCATTCATTGCCATGATAATTTGAACAACACATAATTGGGGTGTAGCTGTGTTGAATAGACATTTCAAAAAGAAGCCAACTCCTGTTCCTCTTTGGCAGCTTTAGTCACCTCCATTCTTCCTCTCTCAGCTTCGCGCTACACATCTAATCCAATTGGTTTCAGTACTGTTGAAATGTGGACTCAATTCCTATTCAAGGTCCTATATGTCATAATCCCCTCTTCCTTCCAGCTAAACTGGATTCAGCTTTTAGTCTGTGGCAGAGGAATGGCCTTACTACGTATTGTTTTACCTCTATCCTACCTCAACTTTGCCAATTTTGACGACTTTGCCAAAAAATGTTATTTAACCATTTAAGTTTATTTAGGTATTCCCAAATTCGCCAGTTTATTCGCACTCAAAACCCCACCTTTCCAATTCTACCACCCGGATTGGGTTTGGAAGCCCTTTTGAGAACACTCTTTCAACTAAAGGGACTCATATTTTTTAGACAATCATGTCTCTTGATAACCTATCACTTAGTCAAATCTGATCAGCCCAGAGCAGAAACAGCTATTATAGAGTTGCAGGCCAGATCAGAAACAGCTATTATAGGGTTGCAGCCCAGAGCAGAAACAGCTATTATAGAGTTGCAGACCAGAGCAGAAGCAGCTATTATAGAGTTGCAGGCCAGAGCAGAAGCAGCTATTATAGAGTTGCAGCCCAGAGCAGAAGCAGTTATTATAGAGTTGAAGGCCAGAACAGAAACAGCTATTATAGAGTTGCAGCCCAGAGCAGAAACAGCTATTATAGAGTTGCAGGCCAGAGTAGAAACAGCTATTATAGAGTTGCAGGCCAGAGTAGAAACAGCTATTATAGAGTTGCAGCTCAGAGCAGAAACAGCTATTATAGAGTTGCAGCTCAGAGCAGAAACAGCTATTATAGAATTGCAGCCCAGAGCAGAAACAGCTATTTTTGGAGTACCACAGGAAAATCCTTTCCAGTCCAATAAAAAACTAGATGCTATTGCCTTTGCCTCCTTGCAAAGGATTTTATTGAATTGGAAATCTGTCAATCCTCCCTTAACCTCTCTTTGGCTCAAAGATTTTATGCTATTCCTAAAGTTTAAAAAAATGAAGTATACCATTTGAGGGTCAACCAACATTGTATTCCACCTGGGACCAGATATAATCCTATTTTGACCAGCTCCAAAACCTTCCAAAGACACAGTTACAAACAACAGATACAGTGCATTCAGAAAGTATTCACACCCCTTGACTTTTTCCACATTTTGTTACGTTACAGCGTTATTCTAAAATTGATTAAATAGTTGTTTATTCCTCATCAATCTACAGCACTATACCAGATTACGAAGCAAAAAGAGGATTTTAGATTTTTTCGAGGAACGGATCTGGGGAAGGGTACCAAAACATTTCTGCAGCATTGACGATCTCCAAGAACACAGTAGCCTCCATCATTCTTAAATGGAAGAAGTTTGGAACCACGAAGACTCTTCCTTAGAGCTAGCAGCCAGGCCAAACTGAGCAATCGGGGGAGAAGGGCCTTGGTCAGGGAGGTGACTAAGAACCCAATGGTTACTCTGACAGAATAGACAACGGTAGAAACTTCATGGATTATAAACATCCAACAAGATGAAAATCTACCACTCTAATTCATTACATGACATGAATATCCATTGGTGACCAAATTGCGTAAGAAGAACTTTCATGAGACTCAGTGGTAACGAGACTCTGAGGTGGGCTCATCAGACAGACCTTACTGAACTTGACCTCAGCCTCCAGGTGCTTGATGTACTGACTGGTTGTGCAGAATGTGGACCAGGTCTTGAACGGCAGGCATGCAAGAGCTCACATTATCTTGACAACTCTGGTAAAATGGATTACAGATTGTCTGTGTCAGTCATGAACAAATTCACAATGGGACAATAACAGTGCTGCACCCACCGAGAGTGGGGGGAAAACCTAGTTAGTCTGCCACACCACCAGTGTCTAAACTCAATAATGCAATCATGATGTGATAACATTTCCAATAGGGTTTTTGGTGATCAATAAATATATTGCCCTAGGCTGATAAAGGGAAAGGACATCTAGACATCTGCGTTGTTTTAATTGTCTTAAGTCTTATCATAGATGCTTATGCAGTCTTGAAGATAGTACCTTTGGAAAATATTTTTTCTTTGAAGGAAAAGTTGATCTTTTTGTTTCTTTTGTGATCACAGTTGATTGACTGAAACACAACATAATTAATTAGTATAGGTACCTTTACAAATACAAAGGTAAAAGGTTGATTGTGACACTAACTTCTGACACCAATGTAATTGTAATGAAACAGGCAGGGAGCAGATCTCGAACCCTCAACCTTCTAGCCCGAAGTCCAGCGCGCTATCGACTGTGCCCCAAAAGCATGCTCAAGCGGCAGGGTCAATATCCGTGCATATAAACCCAGGTTCGTTACACTAGCTACGTCTTATAGGAATGCGCTCACCGGTCAAGCACCTACAATGTCGTGGATGCAAGGTCCGATCACTTCTGATACCAATGTAATGAAACCGGCAGGGAGCAGGTCTCGAACCCTCGACCTTCTAGCCCGAAGTCGAGCGCGCTATCGACTGTGTCGCAAAAGCATGCTCGAGAGGTAGAGTCAATATCCGTGCATATAAACCCAGGTTCGTTACACTAGCTACAAAACATCCAAGGATATGTATAATGAAGTGAGCATGTCATTCTGGGAAATCAGTGCTGATGGACGATTCCACGCCAGCTTGGCCGGAAAATATTTTTGGTATCTCAGATTGTTCTGGTAATTCTCATTTACAAACATTGGCAAATAAAGCTCACATAAAAACTTCTGCAAATAAAGCACACTATTTGGAGAATATTGACACCAAGGATTTGTTTTTATTGTGTATGGTTCACAGATCAATGGGTTGTACGGGAAGCATGTATAGGTCTAAACGGGGCCTAAGATGGCTACTTTATTTATGATTGTCAAAAGAATTGTGTTACAGATGTAAAAAGCATATCAAAAATTGTTCCTCTCGGTGAAGCTTCTCTGTGAGAATTGCCAGAACAATTGGACACCAAAAATAGTCTGGGTCTGTCCTGGCATGGAATCACCCTGATCCATAATGCCTTGTGTCTTTTACAGGGTTCTCCAATTCCAGTCCTGGAGAGCTGCAAGAGGGGTGCAGGTTTTTGCTCCAGCCCATCCCTTACACATCTGATTAAAGTATTCAGCTCAGCATAGTCCTGAGTCTGGAGTATGAGAGTCCTCAATCTGGACTATGATAAATTAGCTAGGTGTGTTACTGCAGGGCTGGAATGAAAGCCTGCACACCCAGTAGCTTTCCAGGACTGGGGTTGGAGACCCCTGGTCTATGGTACTGAAGTGATGCCATTGATCACAGGCAGTGAGTGGGGTTGTGGCTAAAGTACCAGCTTCACTCTGTTGCCTTCGGTTCGGAGTCCTCTCCAGTCATGCTGCCTTCTGCATCTGAGCTGCTGGATGCTGCGGTTGGCTCTCTTTCGGGGTCAAATCATCATGTTGAAAGGTTTACTGTGTAACAGATATGACTGTGTATTTGCACGGCTCAATAACATTGTATCTATATTTTAAAGAGACAGGCTAGAGAGTACATTTGAGGATGTTTTCTTACTTAGCCAGCTCTTGCAACACCTTAAGTGGCTAGGCCTATGGCTAATGTCAACCACAAATACAACAAAAAGACCAGCTAGCTAAACGTTAGTTATAGCCCAAAATGGTATGGCTAAACTCAACCCGCATCTTTAGCTATCTAGCCTAACGTTACCTCTTCAGTTTAGTTTGATATGCTCCCAACTCTTCTTCCTCCTAGGCTCAACAGAATCGAACTGTGGCTTCATGGATAACGTGTGAACGTACAGTGCCTTGCGAAAGTATTATAACGTGTGAACGTACAGTGCCTTGCGAAAGTATTCGGCCCCCTTGAACTTTTCGACCTTTTGCTACATTTCAGGCTTCAAACATAAAGATATAAAACTGTATTTTTTTTGTGAAGAATCAACAACAAGTGGGACACAATCATGAAGTGGAACGACATTTATTGGATATTTCAAACTTTAACAAATCCAAAACTTAAAAAATTGGGCGTGCAAAATTATTCAGCCCCCTTAAGTTAATACTTTGTAGCGCCACCTTTTGCTGTGATTACAGCTGTAAGTTGCTTGGGGTATGTCTACCAGTTTTGCACATCGAGAGACTGACATTTTTTCCCATTCCTCCTTGCAAAACAGCTCGAGCTCAGTGAGGTTGGATGGAGAGCATTTGTGAACAGCAGTTTTCAGTTCTTTCCACAGATTCTCGATTGGATTCAGGTCTGGACTTTGACTTGGCCATTCTAACACATGGATATGTTTATTTTTGAACCATTCCATTGTAGATTTTGCTTTATGTTTTGGATCATTGTCTTGTTGGAAGACAAATCTCCGTCCCAGTCTCAGGTCTTTTGCAGACTCCATCAGGTTTTCTTCCAGAATGGTCCTGTATTTGGCTCCATCCATCTTCCCATCAATTTTAACCATCTCCCTGTCCCTGCTGAAGAAAAGCAGGCCCAAACCATGATGCTGCCACCACCATGTTTGACAGTGGAGATGGTGTGTTCAGGGTGATGAACTGTGTTGCTTTTACGCCAAACATAACGTTTTGCATTGTTGCCAAAAAGTTCAATTTTGGTTTCATCTGACCAGAGCACCTTCTTCCACATGTTTGGTGTGTCTCCCAGGTGGCTTGTGGCAAACTTTAAACAACACTTTTTATGGATATCTTTAAGAAATGGCTTTCTTCTTGCCACTCTTCCATAAAGGCCAGATTTGTGCAATATATGACTGATTGTTGTCCTATGGACAGAGTCTCCCACCTCAGCTGTAGATCTCTGCAGTTCATCCAGAGTGATCATGGGCCTCTTGGCTGCATCTCTGATCAGTCTTCTCCTTGTATGAGCTGAAAGTTTAGAGGGATGGCCAGGTCTTGATAGATTTGCAGTGGTCTGATACTCCTTCCATTTCAATATTATCGCTTGCACAGTGCTCCTTGGGATGTTTAAAGCTTGGGAAATCTTTTTGTATCCAAATCCAGCTTTAAACTTCTTCACAACAGTATCTCAGACCTGCCTGGTGTGTTCCTTGTTCTTCATGATGCTCTCTGCGCTTTTAACGGATCTCTGAGACTATCACAGTGCAGGTGCATTTATACGGAGACTTGATTACACACAGGTGGATTGTATTTATCATCATTAGTCATTTAGGTCAACATTGGATCATTCAGAGATCCTCACTGAACTTCTGGAGAGAGTTTGCTGCACTGAAAGTAAAGGGGCTGAATAATTTTGCACGCACAATTTTTCAGTTTTTGATTTGTTAAAAAAGTTTGAAATATCCAATAAATGTCGTTCCACTTCATGATTGTGTCCCACTTGTTGTTGATTCTTCACAAAAAAATACAGTTTTATATCTTTATGTTTGAAGCCTGAAATGTGGCAAAAGGTCGCAAAGTTCAAGGGGGCTGAATACTTTCGCAAGGCACTGTATCTATATGTGTGTCCTTGATGTATTTAGCTAGCTAAGTTACACATACAAAATAAATCAGACCAAAAACGTTGCTACCATGTAGATATCAGCAGAGTTGATGCATGTCTAGCTTAAAATTCAGCTGTCAACGGTTGAGTCAAGCAGCTTTCCAAATACTTCCCCGAACCAAGCAAGGGGCCTTGGAACTTGTAGTTTTAGGTGATGCTCAATTTTGTTTAACTGTTTTAATTAAAAACTACAACCACAATATCGCGTTGGTAGGCCTATCAGATTGGTATGATCGCGAGATCAGTCTTCACAATCACATAAAATAGCTTTTATTCGGGCAAAACAATGTATCGAATTTATTAGCATATTGTAACAACATTTTTGAACATCTTTGTTTTTGATAGTTGCATTTATTGTATTTGCCAATCAATCTGGAAAACACGCCCACCGGGTCGAGCTGGAACTGCAGACGCTGGCGACTCGTGGAGGATGTAGGAAACTGCTATTTGGAAGGAAAAACCTTATTGTTGAGCAACTGAGAGAAGACCAACGTATATAGGCTACTAGGTCTGGGCACCGAGATCAGTGTACAGTTCCATTGGATATTGCAAGCCTCCACCATAAGAGCCAGCGAAATAGAGCAGTAAATAAAAGGTAAGTGAGAAATGCAAGATAATGAAACGTTTTTCCACAGCTGTATGATTGTCTTGGAGAGAATGTTGTATTGCTTCCAAGTAAACCAACTGTACAAATGAATAAATAAATGCAGTTCTTGGAATTCCCACTCCATCTTTTCTGTTTTTAGGCCTACTTTCTGACAATGGAACTGGAACAATGATACAATTGGCTACAAGGTTTTCATTCCAGGGCATATTTGTGAATGATGAAAGAGCAGATGAACGTTTTAAATTATACAACTCAAAATTCACAATGGGGCGATGCAGAATGATTAGCCTATAAAGGCTGATGTTTTATTTGCTAACGTTATATAGAGAGTAGTGAGACTGGTTAGGCTGGTTGCAGTGTATTGTCATGCTGCATGCATGGCCACTTCTCCAGCTTTTGTGGGCTTGCTGCATTGTTGCAAATCTCCCCTGCCATGTAATCGGCTACTGTATATCTGAGAAGATAACGCTGACCTGTAGCTACTGTAGTGTTTGATTATTTGCTACATTTCCTTTAGTTGATACAATTTGATAGTCTAATGCTTGCCTTTAGCTTTAGCCAACCAGGCTATGTTCAGGCTAGGCAGTACTGGACCGGTCGGGTTATCCGAATGTCCTGTTGTTTCCAGTTCATCAGTGGAGTTTACGGACCAGGGCTTTTATCCGATTGGTTCGTCTATTTGTAATGTCAGAGGATTTTTCTGAGTATATCCCTTTTCTTTTCGGTCAGTTGTTTCTTTCCCGAGATGAAGCCCTTGTGTGTTCTGTAGTGTGGGGGCTTTATTTTGAAGCCAGACAGCTTGCCTCAGTGACCTGGTTTACTTCATATCGGCTCTCTTTGTGTAATGTATAGGTTTTTTCACCACACAAGACTTCAACAGTGCTGCCAATGCATCTGAATAATTTTATATTTTTGTTTTCGTTTGGAATGCCTAGTCCTCTCCATGAGACAATCTCTGCCTAGTCCACTCCATGAGACAATCTCTGCCTAGTCCTCTCCATGAGACAATCTCTGCCTAGTCCTCTCCATGAGACACTCTCTGCCTAGTCCTCTCCATGAGACACTCTCTGCCTAGTCCTCTCCATGAGACAATCTCTGCCTAGTCCTCTCCATGAGACAATCTCTGCCTAGTCCTCTCCATGAGACAATCTCTGCCTAGTCCTCTCCATGAGACACTCTCTGCCTAGTCCTCTCCATGAGACACTCTCTGCCTAGTCCTCTCCATGAGACACTCTCTGCCTAGTCCTCTCCATGAGACACTCTCTGCCTAGTCCTCTCCATGAGACACTCTCTGCCTAGTCCTCTCCATGAGACACTCTCTGCCTAGTCCTCTCCATGAGACACTCTCTGCCTAGTCCTCTCCATGAGACACTCTCTGCCTAGTCCTCTCCATGAGACACTCTCTGCCTAGTCCTCTCCATGAGACACTCTCTGCCTAGTCCTCTCCATGAGACACTCTCTGCCTAGTCCTCTCCATGAGACACTCTCTGCCTAGTCCTCTCCATGAGACACTCTCTGCCTAGTCCTCTCCATGAGACACTCTCTGCCTAGTCCTCTCCATGAGACGCTCTCTGCCTAGTCCTCTCCATGAGACGCTCTCTGCCTAGTCCTCTCCATGAGACGCTCTCTGCCTAGTCCTCTCCATGAGACGCTCTCTGCCTAGTCCTCTCCATGAGACGCTCTCTGCCTAGTCCTCTCCATGAGACGCTCTCTGCCTAGTCCTCTCCATGAGACGCTCTCTGCCTAGTCCTCTCCATGAGACGCTCTCTGCCTAGTCCTCTCCATGAGACGCTCTCTGCCTAGTCCTCTCCATGAGACGCTCTCTGCCTAGTCCTCTCCATGAGACGCTCTCTGCCTAGTCCTCTCCATGAGACGCTCTCTGCCTAGTCCTCTCCATGAGACGCTCTCTGCCTAGTCCTCTCCATGAGACGCTCTCTGCCTAGTCCTCTCCATGAGACGCTCTCTGCCTAGTCCTCTCCATGAGACGCTCTCTGCCTAGTCCTCTCCATGAGACGCTCTCTGCCTAGTCCTCTCCATGAGACGCTCTCTGCCTAGTCCTCTCCATGAGACGCTCTCTGCCTAGTCCTCTCCATGAGACGCTCTCTGCCTAGTCCTCTCCATGAGACGCTCTCTGCCTAGTCCTCTCCATGAGACGCTCTCTGCCTAGTCCTCTCCATGAGACGCTCTCTGCCTAGTCCTCTCCATGAGACGCTCTCTGCCTAGTCCTCTCCATGAGACGCTCTCTGCCTAGTCCTCTCCATGAGACGCTCTCTGCCTAGTCCTCTCCATGAGACGCTCTCTGCCTAGTCCTCTCCATGAGACGCTCTCTGCCTAGTCCTCTCCATGAGACGCTCTCTGCCTAGTCCTCTCCATGAGACGCTCTCTGCCTAGTCCTCTCCATGAGACGCTCTCTGCCTAGTCCTCTCCATGAGACGCTCTCTGCCTAGTCCTCTCCATGAGACGCTCTCTGCCTAGTCCTCTCCATGAGACGCTCTCTGCCTAGTCCTCTCCATGAGACGCTCTCTGCCTAGTCCTCTCCATGAGACGCTCTCTGCCTAGTCCTCTCCATGAGACGCTCTCTGCCTAGTCCTCTCCATGAGACAATCTCGAACCTCTTTCAAGACGTCACCTAATGTCAAATTCCCATGAATTAGAGGGGTGTTTCGAAAAGAGCTCTCTTTTTCTTTTATCAGTAATTCTCGAGATTCTGCTTTGTCCATTATGCTCATGAAACGTGATAAACTAATGTGAATCAGGCAGGCGGTGGTCTGTGAAATAAAAATATACAAACATTTTAGAAACACAATAGTCAGACAAATTGATTGGCTTACAATAGCTAGAACCTTAATACACCAATTTATTAAAGCTACACAGAACTTCTGGTACAGCTCCTGCATTAAACAGCCATTTGTCTGCGTGAAACAGACTGGAATTCTTTGAGAGCGGGACAGTGACCATCTGCTTTTGAATCGTTGTCTCCTCCTGCAGGAATTCAAGTGTTGGGCCTGTGCCACTGATAATCATAGCCAGCACTCCAACTGTAACCACTGGCTGTAGGCAGCTGTGTCCAACTCATTGGATGACTGGAGAGGCAGCACACTGAAGTAGCCTACGCCTAAGTACTGACCCATTTTACCATACTTTAGTTATAGAGTACTTTAAATATAGTTCTGCATCAATTTGAGAGTATACTGTAAATTATCATCAAGGTCCTTATGCCACTCATGAAGCTCTTTTTGGAGTCTAGTCTCAATGACCTCCTGGTAACAACAAAGTTGTTTTCTTCAAGAATATCTTCATTTTTTATGTTTGAGGACTTTGTTGTCCAGCCCTGCCATTGTTTCTTAACAGCCAAGAGGAAGCTTGGGAAATGAGTTCACTTTACTACAGCATTTTGTATGGTGTTCATGAGACCCTCCTACTTCACTCTGCCATAGACACTGCCACGAGGCCAGTTCCCTTTTCAGTGTTGTTATAATAGTGTTGTTATACACACTAAGAATATAACTGAAGCTTCCACCAGGTCTATTTTACTAGAGGTTTATGGGTTAATTGCCTGAAAGAATAATGGGCTCTTGTTTTCAAGGAGAGGGATAATTAAGCAATAAGGCCCAAGGGGGTGTGGTATATGGCCAATATCAAGCCTAAGGGCTGTTCTTATGCACAACGCAACTTGGAGTGGCTGGATACAACCCTTAGTCGTGGTATATTGGCCATATACCACAAACCCGAGGTGCCTTATTGCTATTATAGACTGGCTACTAACGGAAATAGAGCAGTAAAAATGCATTCTTTGTCATACCGGTGGTATACAGTGATATACCACGGCTGTCAGCCAATCAGAATTCAGGGCTCGAACCACCAGTTTATAATTCTAGTTATACCATGGGTAGGCTAGTTGCATCTATTTCATCAGCCATGTTATAGAACAATAGCATCCACTTTTTCCACATGTAGAATAAGTGTCTCAAACTACATGCAATCAACTTCACATCCGTTTTGGGGTGTGACATCGGCCTATTATCTTTGCCAGTATGGATAATTTCTTTCTGTGTGCCAGTCTCTGTTTCTGTGTGAGTGACATGGCTATTTTTATTGTCCTGTGAACATAGTAAGGCCATCTCTGGACAACATTAGAGGTGGTGTCATAGTTAACTTGGAATGGCTAGTTAATTGCTAATGTCACCTAGTAAGGCCAGAGCCGAGCAAGGTGGAGCTAATGTTTCAGCTTCCCAGGCTGTGGTCAGTGTATTTACTGAATCAAACATTTTCTTGACTTGCTCTATAATAACCTGTATGAGCGTAACATACACTTTTCCGCTTATGCATCATGTTTTTCTAAAATAAAACATACATGTATTTTTGTGTCTGGAGTAATGTAGCCTCCTTTCACTGCTACCGCTGGTGCATGACTGTGACCAATGAATTCAGTGTCCCATGTCATCTACTGATGTCCACATCCTTATGTCTGGCACCAGCCAGTAGGGTCACCATTAGTGCAGGTTCCCCATATCCCTAGAGAATGTTATGATTATATCCATCATGACATTGTTGCATGTGTGCTAAATCACCAGTGACTTATATAAATGTAGCTTATAATAATACTATGATTAATAATAATAATAATAAGAAGAATATATACCTTATTTTTCATAGCTGGTCATTTTTCCGTGCTGCTGTTGAATTAGGGATTTCTAAGAACATCTATCAATGATGTTGGAAAAGGATTGTAATCTATTGTTTGATGTGAATGGATGTGAATGGATGCCCAATCGGGATTCACTTGAATATATGTTTTCATTGCTATTTTTAATGTAAACAATTATGCCATGCTGCACTTAAAATATGTACAGACATTTGAATGTCAATAGTATTACAGGCATCAATTACAGTCTATACGTTGAAGCCTATCTGAGTAAACATACAGTATGCCCAGCATGTATTTCCATATGTAGGTCATATGGATCATTAAATGGGTAATTAAAGAGCCCATGGCACTTATCGTAAGAGTAGGGGGGTTAACCCCGGTGTCCTGGCTAAATCTGGCCCTCAAACCATCATGGTCACCTAATCATCCCCAGTTTACAATTGGCTCATTCACCCCCCTCCTCTCCCCTGTAACTATTCCCCAGATCGTTGCTGTAAATGAGAATGTGTTCTCAGTCAACTTACCTGGTCTCACCTAGACGTATCTCACCTAGACGTATCTCACCTAGACGTATCTCACCTAGACGTATCTCACCTAGACGTATCTCACCTAGACGTATCTCACCTAGACGTATCTCACCTAGACGTATCTCACCTAGACGTATCTCACCTAGACGTATCTCACCTAGACGTATCTCACCTAGACGTATCTCACCGAGACGTATCTCACCGAGACGTATCTCACCGAGACGTATCTCACCGAGACGTATCTCACCGAGACGTATCTCACCGAGACGTATCTCACCGAGACGTATCTCACCTAGACGTATCTCACCGAGACGTATCTCACCTAGTTCTCACCTAGACGTATCTCACCTAGACGTATCTCACCTGACGTATCTCACCTAGACGTATCTCACCTAGACGTATCTCACCTAGACGTATCTCACCGAGACGTATCTCACCGAGACGTATCTCACCGAGACGTATCTCACCGAGACGTATCTCACCGAGACGTATCTCACCGAGACGTATCTCACCGAGACAGCCATCTGTAGCTCAGTTGGTAGAGCATGGCGCTTGTAACGCCAGGGTAGTGGGTTCGATCCCCGGGACCACCCATACGTAGAATGTATGCACACATGACTGTAAGTCGCTTTGGATAAAAGCGTCTGCTAAATGGCATTTATTATTATTATTATTATGTAAGTGCTGAGTCCTTTGTGATAGTTATTTTGTTCTGTCACCAAATAATAATTTTTGCATTTATGAATAAATCCATGTTATTACGGATCCATAGTCTGAGATCATATAAGAATATGCTGATTAAAGGATGGCAATACAAATACTATTCTATGTGAGCAGTTGGCATAGTGGCACATTGTGGTTAGGTAAGCAAGTGACACAATGTGTTTTTCATGTATGAGCACAGGAAAAGTAATCCATTCTGGTACAAACGTCAAAGTGAATTGTCTCCATACAGACAGTCATCAGCATGAAGCAGCAACACGCCCCTGGGAATAAGCCATTGTACCCTCTATGTGTGCCCAGTAATTTAGTTGGAAGTCTTCCTATTGCATAGTCACATTTCCCCCCCAAATGACCAGACACTGACCGTGTCTGAATACCCATTCTTGCGACCTAAATAGTAGGCCATTTGAGTACACCAATTTTTTTATTTTTTATAGTATGTGAGATTTTGAAAATTGAGTATACTTGAAATTCCTGGATTTCATACTCATTTTAAGGCTTTTACAACAGCTGATCAATTAGATATTGGGATGAGCTCCCAAAATGCACCAATTAATGCACAACTACACAATAGAGCATTCTCATGATACCAAAATAGAAAGTTTTAAGTATGTGAATTCTTTCAAATCTAGTATGGTTTAAATGCCAGGACATTCTTATAATTTCAGCTCTTCATCATCTAGTAGGATTAGATGCATACTTTCCCACAATGCATTGGAAGAGGTGGGCTGCGAGTGATAGGCCCTAGTTCTCTTCAAGTAGCCAAACAATAGAACTGGGCTACATAATTGGGAAGATGCCGAATAGCAATGGTGTTCAAATGTAGGCTAAGCCGTTTTTGAATCGTATCAAGTTTTGTATAGGCTACATTTTAGAAAACAGAAAATGTATTTTTTACCCAGAGTGGATTTCTGTTTTCATTGAAAAGTGTTTCTTGTTCTCTTGTCCTTTGCCTGAGCTTTTAAAGAAAATACTAAACCACCTTTTGATTTCTGAACATGTCGGCACTGGGGACTCGGGATGTGACTGAGTTATTGAGTTATTGGGTTTCCCAAAAGCTTCGTAGCACTAAGACCATCTTTCGTCCTTTTAGTTTCAATGGAATTATTTTTCTCATTGCTTTTGGGAAAACCTTTTGGATTGGTTTAGTTTTGTAGGCGTGGCTAACTATTTAATTATTACATTCATGGATCAAGCCTTAGCAGTCATTCTGATCTTGTTCCCAATGAACAGTGCTTTAGTTTATTATGTTGCCGTCCAACGGTTCTGAATTTGCGACACACACCCGACTGTCTACATTTGTCTGTGCAATAGCCTTTTGATTTGAACATTTGAAATGTTTTTGTGTGTGTACTAGGCTATTTGATTTCATTTATATATGTTACAGGACTTTGGTTTCACTGATAAATATGTTGAAATGGACCCAAATGATCTGTCTCCATCTTCAGACCTTTTTAAATAGGATCGATGTGCTATATGGTCTGCTACAGTACAGGTCCAATGTGATAGTCTGCCTATAACCAGCCTGAGTAGGTTTATGACTCCATTGGGTCCAATGTGATAGTCTGCCTATAACCAGTTTAGAGAAATGTATCGAATTGAAAACAAACTATTATCAGGCTGGCTAATGCAATGCATGTCTGTTGAATTTGGAAAGATCTACCCGCACTTGACCCCGTCCCATCTACTCAGCCAGTCAGGAGCCTCTACTGCGTTGCGGCCGTGGCATACTGCATACATTTTACTAAACGGTATATGCTACATAGTATGCAACAATGAGTACATAGTATGCTGTTTAAGTATGTAGTAAGCTAGTATTGGTTTTTGGACACTGCCAGTGTCTGCGCTCTCTGTTGGTATTGTAATCACGTCTAATATTAGCAAGGGATGTTGTCTGAGGCCACGGTGCCCTCAAGGAATGGATACACAAGATCAATTGATTGTGTGGTTATATAAGATGTAGCCTGCCAGTGATGAGTAATCACTCCCATACCGAAAACAAACAGATTGATGGGATTGCTGTGCAGCCTTTAAAGAAAGGATCCTTGTGTTTGATCTTTCCTTTTGTGAAAAGTTAGATATATACCTCTGTGTTTTCTGGTCTGGCTTGGTATGGTCTGGTCTGGCCTGGCCTCATCTGGTCTGGTCTGGCCTGGCCTCATCTGGTCTGGTCTGGTCTGGCCTGGCCTCATCTGGTCTGGTCTGGTCTGGTGCCTCATCTGGTATGGTCTGGTCTGGCCTGGCCTCATCTGGTATGGTCTGGTCTGGCCTGGCCTCATCTGGTATGGTCTGGTCTGGCCTGGCCTCATCTGGTATGGTCTGGTCTGGCCTGGCCATCTGGTATGGTCTGGTCTGGCCTGGCCTCATCTGGTATGGTCTGGTCTGGTCTGGCCTGGCCTGGCCTCATCTGGTATGGTCTGGCCTGGCCTCATGGTCTGGTCTGGCCTGGCCTGGGTATGGTCTGGTCTCATCTGGTATGGTCTGGTGGCCTGGCCTCATCTGGTATGGTCTGGTCTGGTCTGGCCTGGCCTCATCTGGTATGGTCTGGTCTGGCCTGACTGTAAATAATAGTGCAGTCATCTGGGACCAGAATAAGATCCAGTCCTTTTAGTTGTTTATTGCCCTGGACTGTTGTCTTGCCTCCCTATTCTTTCTGACTGTCGATGCAGCCATGTATCAAAGTAAAGGGCTCTCATTAGCTTTGGGCCTGCTGAAGCAAATAAGAAGATCAGGCAAGTTATTTCATTTGAGGTTTTACAATCTAGTTTCTTTTAGTTGACAGGAGGCCACATTTTACCTGACAGCCTTTACTGAAACACCTGCCTCAGCATCTTGGATATATGTGGGAGTGCTTGCACAGATTGCCTATGCATTATTTTGTGTGTGTGTGCGCATCTGGCAGTGATAGGTGGTCTGAGTCAGTAGCCCTGGCCTATGATGGGATAAGGAGGCTGAGGGACTGTTGCATCATGTGACCATGGCGCTACTTGGAGGATCCATGGTCACAGGAGAGAAACACATTAGAGACACCCAGAAGAGAACGCTCCATTCATGTCACTTTCTCTCAGAGGGAGCCTGAAATCTGATTGGTTTAGTGAGGAGGGAATGATTTTGAATGGCTGGAATGAGATCACTATACTACTTACACAATTTGTTATGTTGTATTTAGATAAAGTAATGCTATTGCTTAGAAGGGGATTAGCCAAATAGCTGATTATGCTAGATTCGCTTGTGCTTTCTCCAATTATTTTTGTCCTTTAAGGGATGACTTCATTGTCTTGGCTGGTAGGAAAAGTCTTTCGCAACTCTCAACAGTGTTACCCATTTCCTAGATGGCCGTACTTCTTCATTGCACAAAGGAATAACCTCAACCAAATTCCAAAGACTGGTGACATCCAGTGGAAGCGGTAGGAACTGAAAACAACTGCCTAAGAAATAGTGTTTCCCAATGAGAGCTTACTGAACAGACAGAGACCTAAAACAAAAAATTCTGAAC
Organism: Oncorhynchus gorbuscha; assembly: GCF_021184085.1. Taxonomy (NCBI): domain Eukaryota; kingdom Metazoa; phylum Chordata; class Actinopteri; order Salmoniformes; family Salmonidae; genus Oncorhynchus; species Oncorhynchus gorbuscha. Next base: position 100,605,351 of record NC_060178.1, read on the forward strand.
TGTTAGTCCTCGGGGTTTTGCCTGCTACATAAGTTCTGTTATACTCACAGTTTTAGAAACTTCAGAGTGTTTTCTATCCACATCTACTAATAATATGCATATCTTATATTCTTGGCATGAGTAGCAGGAAGTTGAAATTGGGCACGCTATTTATCCAAAAGTGAAAATGCTGACCCCTATACCTTAAGTTAACTACACATGGTTGATGATATTACTAGATATTATCTAGCGTGTCCTGCGTTGCATATCATCTGACTGAGCATACAAGCATACAAGTATTTAAGTATCTGACTGAGCGGTGGTAGGCAGACGTGGGCTTGTAAACATTCATTCAAACAGCACTTTCGTGAGTTTTGCCAGCAGCTCTTCATTGTGCGTCAAGCATTGCGCTGTTTATGACTTCAAGCCTATCAACTCCCGAGATGAGGCTGGTGTAACCAAAGTGAAATGGCTAGCTAGTTAGCGCGCGCTAATAGTGTTTCAAACGTCACTCGCTCTGAGCCTTCTAGTAGTTGTTCCCCTTGCTCTGCATGGGGCCCAAAAATACAGATTTCCGATTGTTATGAAAACTTTAAATCGGTCCTAATTAATCGGCCATTCTGATTAATCGATCGACCTCTAGTTCTGACTCTCTGCGGTCATTAAAGATCCCATGGCACTTATCATAAGTGTAGGGGTGTTAACCCCAGTGTCCTGGCTAAATTCCCAATCTGGCCATCAAACCATCACGGTCACCTAATAATCCCCAGTTTACAACTGGCTCATTCATCCCCCTCCTCTCCCCTGTAACTATTCCCCAGGTCGTTGCTGCAAATGAGAATGTGTTCTCAGTCAACTTACCTGGTAAAATAATGGATAAATAAAATAAAATACAAAAATAGAGGGAAATAGTCCTATAATTCCTATAATAACTACAACCTAAAACTTCTTACCTGGGAATATTGAAGACTCATGTTACAGTTGTTTACGATTGCTTACACACTAAAATTGAACTTTTCCCACAATTAGCAAAACCTTACACTCAAGGAGCAAAACACAAGGCTAGATTTGCACAACTGTAAGCACATTGTCAGCTTCACACTATTTGCAAAACATTACACACAGTGATTTGCACAACACTAAACACACTTGTATACATCAGATGCAGAAGTATATCATGTCACTTCCTTGCAATTCCAAAGAACTGACTGTCAAATTACCACACCTGAGCCAATCTGTTAAACACAGCCATCAGGTGCACAAACACATGATTGCTAAATGAGTGCTTAAACCAATCAGGTTTAAGCACTATAAAAATGCAGCAGGTAGGTTCACCAGCCTTCAACCAAAATGGAAGGTGTCAGAAGAAGAGAGAGCGTGAGAGGAGGAGTACACAGGAGGAGAATGATGTAGAGGAAGAGGCAGAGGCCCAGCCAGAGGTCGAGGAAGACCTGAAGCGGGAGGAGAACGTGCACAAAGAAGAAGAGGACCAAACTTATCAAATGACATTCGTGCAACACTAGTGGACCATGTTGTGAACCACGGATTGACGCTGAGGGAGGCTGAACTGAGAGTTCAGCCAAATCTTAGCAGATATACAGTGGCATCTGTCATAAGGACTTTGACAGGAAAACAGGGAACAGATCTGTCTACAGTTACAGTAACCAGCCGCTTATTGTCTGCACCATATCAGCACTTGTGATACCCCTTCCTGTGACATTGTACAGTAAGTTACATGTATTATTCTCTACATAGGATTGAGGGTCGGGAACGACAAGGAGGAAGGGGGCCCATATTCACGCAAGAACAAGAGAGAGAGATAATAAACATGGTTTTGACCAATAATGCTATCAGGCTTAGAGAACTACAAGCCAACATTATCGGTGACCATGCCATTTTCAATCATGTCCATCAGGTCTCTCAGTCAACACTGGCACGCATCCTGAAAAGACATCAGGTTCAAATGAAACAACTTTATTGAGTGCCTTTTGAGCGGCATTCAGAGAGGGTCAAACGGCTGTGGCTTGAGTATGTGGAGGTTTGTATGGTTCACTTTAGCACTGTGATGTTGCATACTGCACACATGACTGTTTTACATTGACTGTATACTAGTTCTATCCTGAACTACACAATCTAGTCTTTCACTGTATTTCAGGGAGTTTTGCAGATGGATGCTGAGGAAATCCTGCATGAATTCATATACAGTGGGTCAAAAAAGTATTTAGTCAGCCACCCATTGTGCAATTTCTCCCACTTAAAAAGATGAGAGAGGCCTGTAATTTTCATCATAGGTACACTTTAAATATGACAGACAAAATTAGAAAACAAAATCCAGAAAATCACATTGCAGGATTTTTAATGAATTTATTTGCAAATGATGGTGGAAAATAAGTATTTGGTCAATAACAAAAGTTTATCTCAATACTTTGTTATATACCCTTTGTTGGCAATGACAGAGGTCAAACGTTTTCTGTAAGTCTTCACAAGGTTTTCACACACTGTTGCTGGTATTTTGGCCCATTCCTCCATGCAGATCTCCTCTAGAACAGTGATGTTTTGTGATAGCGCCCAGCATACAAAAGCATTCCAAACATTTTCCAACCAAGCAGAGGCGTCAAAAAAGTCAAATAGCAATAAAATAAATCACTTACCTTTGAAGATCTTCCTCATTTGCAATCCCAAGGGTCCCAGCTACAACACAAATGGTCCTTTTGTTCGATAAAGTCCTTCTTTATATCCCCAAAAAGTCAGTATAGTTTGCACGCTTGATTCAATAATACACCGGTTTCCCTCGTTCAAAATTCATACAAAGGAATCCCAAAAGTCACCAATAAACTTAGTCCAAACAAGTCAAACAACATTTCTAATCAATCCTCAGGTACCCTGATATGTTAAAAAATGCAAACATTTAAGCCAGAGAATCGTATGTTCATTACCAGAGATAAATAACGAAGTGTACGCCCTCACTGACTCGTACCACAACACTACAGCCAAATGGGAGCCACTTAGAAAAATACAAATTCTAGCATATTTTTCATAAAAACAGCACTGAAACTCTTTCTAACGACTGCTGACATAGGAAGTGCACATAGGAAGTGCAATTGTAATCCTACATTAATGGATACTGTAATGGCATTCAATAGAAAACTACAAACATTTAAAAAAATCCCACTTCCTGGATGGATTTTTCTCAGGTTTTTTTTCCTGCCAAATCAGTTCTGTTATACTCAGACATTATTTGAACTGTTTTGGAAACTTTAGAGTGTTTTCTATTATGCATATCCTAGCTTCTGGGTCTGAGTAGCAGGCAGTTTCCAGCTCTCTGTAACCTATAGTGCAACCAGTGGATCCATCTCCTCTATACCATGTTTCTTGTAGGATGACAATGTCTGTATTTCTGATTTCTTTGGTGAAGTCAAGGTTCCCGCTCTTTAGGCCAAAGGCAGATGACCTCAGGCCTCGGGTATTCCAGGAAGATATAGTGAAGACTTTGTGTTCCATGAAGTGCCAAATGTTGTTGGTTGTGTGGTTTGTCCTCAGACCAGTAAGTGTTAGCAGAGCCTGCTGAGCATATGGTACATTGCCAATGGCTTGGGATAGTGTTAGAGTGGGGGTTGGGCCAGTTTGCCTGCTCACGGCCTGGGCGTATGTGTGAGTTCCATGTTGGGGCCCTCTTTGTGGGAGGGAGGCATGGGGTGGGCAGGTTGGGCATAGGTCTGATCTGAGGGGGCCTAAATGAGGTGTGGGCATGGTTGACTTGTGGGGTATTGATTGACTTGTGGGGTATTGATTGGTTGGGGTGTGGGTGTCCTATTGATCTGTTGCTCCTGTGTGAAGTGTTGGGGCTGCGTTTGAGAGCGGTGTCCTTTAGGGTCCGGGCGAAGGTGGGCACTGCTGCCTTGTACAGGTGGACCTGGACGTAAAGGCTGTTCAAGTCCAGGGTGGAGTGGTGGGCCAGTTAAACATTTGGTCTTGAGGTACAGTCACAGGAAATACTTGCGTTAAGCCGCTGAATGGTAGCAGGGTGGAAGTATTTTTGTGGTAGCAAGGTGGAGATAACCACTTGTGCGTTTGGGAAAGTAGAATAAGCTTTTTCAATCAATCTCTCTCTCGCTCTCAGGATGACATATGGTTGGAGTGAGTAGCGTAGCAGAGATGAGTCTCACATCATGGTTCCTGGTGAGCAGCGGGGGCACTCGTCACCGTCTGCCCCTGGAGATGATCTTCGTTGGCCGAGACGACTGCGAGCTCATGCTGCAGGTGAGCATGGCTCCAATTGATACAACCTTTTACAGCATCACATGATACAACACAACCTTTTACAGCACAACACGACACAAAAAAACATGATGCAACACAACATGACACAAAAAAACATGACGCAACACAACATGACACAAAACAACATGATACAACACAACATGACACAAAACAACATGATGCAACACAACATGACACAAAAAAACATGATGCAACACAACATGACACAAAAAAACATGACGCAAAAAAACATGACGCAAAAAAACATGATACTACAACACAACATGACACAACACAACATGACGCAAAAAAACATGACACAAAAAAACATGATACAACATAACACAACACATGATACAACACACCAGGACACAAAAAAACATGATACAACACAACATGACACAAAAAAACATGATACAACACACCAGGACACAAAAAAACATGATACAACACAACATGACACAAAAAAACATGATACAACACAACATGACACAAAAAAACATGATACAACACAACATGACACAAAACAAAAATGACACAAAACAACATGACACAAAACAACATGACACAAAACAACATGACACAACACAACATGATACAACACAACATGATACAACACAACATGATACAACACAACATGATACAACACAACATGACACAAAAAACATGATACAACACAACATGACACAACATGACACAACACAACATGACACAACACAACATGACACAACACAACATGATACAACACAACATGATACAACACAACATGACACAAAACAACATGACACAAAAAACATGATACAACATGATACAACACAACATGACACAAAAAACATGATACAACACAACATGACACAAAAAACATGATACAACACAACATGACACAAAAAACATGATACAACACAACATGACACAAAAAACATGACACAAAAAAACATGATACAACACAACATGATACAACACAACATGATACAACACAACATGATACAAAACAACATGGCACAAAACAACATGACACAAAAAACATGATACAACATGATACAACACAACATGACACAAAAAACATGATACAACACAACATGACACAAAAAACATGATACAACACAACATGACACAAAAAACATGATACAACATGACACAACACAACATGACACAACACAACATGACACAACACAACATGATACAACACAACATGACACAACACAACATGACACAACACAACATGACACAACACAACATGACACAACACAACATGACACAACACAACATGATACAACACAACATGACACAAAACAACATGACACAACACAACATTATACAACATGACACAAAACAACATGATACAACCCATGATACAAGACAACATGACACAACACAACATGACACAACACAACATGACACAACACAACATGATACAAAACAACATGACACAAAACAACATGACACAACACAACATGACACAAAACAACATTATACAACATGACACAAAACAACATGATACAACCCATGATACAAGACAACATGACACAACACAACATGATACAACCCATGACACAAAACAACATGACACAAAACAACATGACACAAGACAACATGACACAAGACAACATGATACAACCCATGATACAAGACAACATGACACAACACAACATGACACAACACAACATGACACAACACAACATGACACAAAACAACGTGACACAAAACAACATGATACAAAACAACATGACACAACACAACATGATACAACCCATGATACAACCCATGATACAAAACAACATGACACAAGACAACATGACACAAGACAACATGACACAAAACAACATGATACAACCCATGATACAAGACATGACACAACACAACATGACACAACACAACATGACACAACATGACACAACACAACATGACACAACACAACATGACACAACACAACATGACACAACACAACATGACACAACACAACATGACACAACACAACATGACACAACACAACATGACACAACACAACATGACACAACACAACATGACACAACACAACATGACACAACACAACATGACACAACACAACATGATACAACCCATGATACAACACAACATGACACAACACAACATGACACAACACAACATGACACAACACAACATGACACAACACAACATGACACAACACAACATGACACAACACAACATGACACAACACAACATGACACAACACAACACGACATGACACAACATGACACAACACAACATGACACAACACAACATGACACAACACGACACAAAACAACATGACACAAAACAACATGACACAAAACAACATGACACAAAACAACATGATACAACATGATACAACACAACATGGCACAAAAAAACATGATACAACACAACATGACACAACACAACATGATACAACACAACATGACACAACACATGACACAAAAAAACATGATACAACATGGCACAAAAAAACATGATACAACACAACATGATACAACACAACACAACATGACACAAAACAACATGACACAACACAACATGACACAAAAAAAACATGATACAACACATGACACAAAACAACATTATACAACATGACACAAAACCACATGATACAACCCATGATACAACACAACATGACACAACACATGACACAACACAACATGACACAACACAACGTGACACAAAACAACATGATACAAAACAACATGACACAACACAACATGATACAACCCATGATACAACACAACATGATACAACACAACATGACACAACACAACATGACACAACACAACATGACACAACACAACATGACACAACACAACATGACACAACACAACATGATACAACCCATGATACAACCCAACATGACACAACACAACATGACACAACACAACATGACACAACACAACATGACACAACACAACATGACACAAAACAACATGATACAACACAACATGACACAAAACAACATGATACAACCCATGATACAAGACAACATGACACAACACAACATGACACAACACAACATGACACAAAACAACATGATACAACACAACATGATACAAAACAACATGACACAAAACAACATGACACAAAAAACATGATACAACATGATACAACACAACATGACACAAAAAACATGATACAACACAACATGGCACAAAAAACATGATACAACACAACATGACACAACACAACATGACACAAAAAAACATGACACAACACAACATGATACAACACAACATGACACAAAAAACATGATACAACACAACATGACACAACACAACATGATACAACACAACATGATACAACACAACATGATACAACACAACATGATACAAAACAACATGACACAACACAACATGACACAAAAAAACATGATACAACACAACATGACACAAAACAACATTATACAACATGACACAAAACAACATGATACAACATGACACAAAACAACATGATACAACATGACACAAAACAACATGATACAACCCATGATACAAGACAACATGACACAACACAACATGATACAAAACAACATGATACAAAACAACATGACACAACACAACATGATACAAAACAACATGACACAACACAACATGACACAAAACAACATGATACAAAACAACATGACACAACACAACATGACACAAAACAACATGATACAACACAACATGACACAAAACAACATGATACAACCCATGACACAACACAACATGACACAACACAACATGACACAACACAACATGACACAACACAACATGACACAAAACAACATGACACAAAACAACATGATACAACATGACACAAAACAACATGATACAACACAACATGACACAACATGACACAAAACAACATGATACAACACAACATGACACAAAACAACATGATACATGACACAAAACAACATGATACAACACAACATGACACAAAACAACATGATACATGACACAAAACAACATGATACAACACAACATGACACAAAACAACATGATACAACACAACATGACACAAAAAACATGATACAACACACCAGGACACAAAACAACATGATACAATACAACACACCATGTTACAGCACAACATCATACAACACAACATCATACAACATGACACAAAAAAACATGACACATCACAACAGAATACAACACAACGCAACATGATACACATTACATTTTTACTAGGATTAAATGCCAGGAATTGTGAAAAACTGAGTTTCATGTATTTGGCTAAGGTGTATGTAAACTTCTGACTTCAACTGTACATACACCTCAGCCTCAATACATTTAAACTCAGTTTCACAATTCCTGAATATTTAATCTGAGTAAAAATTCCATATTTTAGGTCAGTTAGGATCATCACTTTATTTTAAGAATGGGAAATGTCAGAATAATATCAGTGAGAATAATTCATTTCAGCTTTTATTTCTTTCATCACATTCCCAGTGGGTCAGAAGTCTACATACAATCAATTATTATTTGGTAGCATTGCCTTTGAATTGTTTAACTTGGGTCAAATGTTTTGGGTAGCCTTCCACAAGCTTCCCACAATAAGTTGGGTGAATTTTGGCCCATTCCTCCTGACAGAGCTTGTGTAACGGAGTCAAGTTTGTAGGCCTCCTTGCTCACACACGCTTTTTCAGTTCTGCCCACAAATGTTCTACGGGATTGAGGTCAGGGCTTTGTGATGGCCACTCCAATACCTTTACTTTGTTGTCCTTAAGCCATTTTGCTACAACTTTGGAAGTATGCTTGGGGTCATTGTCCATTTGGGAGACCCATTTGCGTCCAAGCTTTAACTTGGTGTTCTGTTATACTCACAGACAATATTTTGACAGTTTTGGAAACGTTAGAGTGTTTTCTATCCTAATCTGACAATTCTATGCATATTCTAGATTCGGGTCCTGAGAAATTTCATCCAAACATCAAAATACTGGCCCCTACACTCAGAGGTTAATCTCTAGGAGACAGAACACGTCTCCTTCCTTAGCGGTATGATGGTTAAGTGGCCCCATGGTGTCTATTATTGCATACTATTGTTTGTACAGGTGAACGTGGTACCTTCAGGCATTTGGAAATTGCTCTCAAGGATGAACCAGACTTGTGGAGGTTTACAATTTTTTTCCCGAGGTCTTGGCTGATTTCCTTTTGATTTTCCCATGATGTCAAGCAAAGAGACACTGAGTTTGAAGGTAGGCCTTGAAATATATCCACAGGTACACCTCCAATTGACTCAAATGATGTCAATTAGCCTATCAGAAGCTTCTAAAGCCATGACATCATTTTCTGGAATTTTCCAAGCTTTTTAGAGGCACAGTCAACTTAGTGTATGTAAACTTCTGACCCACTGGAATTGTGATGCAGTGAATTATAAGTGAAATAATCTGTCTGTAAACAATTGTTTGAAAAATGACTTGTGTCATGCACAAAGTAGATGTTCTAATCGACTTGCCAAAACTATAGTTTGTTAACAAGAAATGTGTGGAGTGTTTGAAAAACGAGTTTTAATGACTCCAACATAAGTGTATGTAAACTTCCGACTTCAACTGTATATGGGTGTATGTGTGTGTCTATATATATATGTGTGTGTGTCTCCGCGCATGCATGTGTGTGATCGAGAAAGTCTCAGACAGAGATGTTTCTAGAAAGTGGGGCAGATACATGTTGAGTTAGGTCCATCCAGACAGGAGGGCTCCTTAGGAAGTAGTGGCTGCTGCATTGCCAAGTGTGGAGCAGAGAATGATGGGTATGGTGTAGCATGGGTGTGGTGTAGCATGGGTGTGCATGGGTGTGGTGTAGCATGGGTGTGGTGTAGCATGGGTGTGGTGTAGCTGCATATATCATGGAATATCTTTAGGGCTTGATTCAATCCGTATCGTGGAAGATCCGCGGTATTGCACAAGTGAAATTTAAAGGGAATTCTCCCACGTTCACGGAAACTGTATTGACTGTACATGCTGCATATGTCATCTCATTTGGGACGTTACCTTTCAATTTGAATCTCACTACAGCGTGGATCTTTAGTGCTACGGTTTGAATCTAGTTCTTAGACATAGTTTTCAAAGCAACAGCAATGGTAGTAAAACTCATTGTTAAACCTATTGTTTGTATGTCAACCCTTAAAATAGTGTCACAGTACAACTTAAATAGAATATATTAATGTACTTTCCGTGCTCCTTGATGTCAACTCTGAATCTAACTAAATGACACTTTCCAAGCCAACTTATGTAGTTGATTACTCACTGGTCAGGTTTCTGCCAGGCCCTGGCTCTGTATAACGAAGAGTACATTTATTTTCAAGGAACTGAGTTGCCTGTGTGTGGCAATACTGCCAGTGCTTCAGTCCTTAACTCTGAGCCACTAGAAACCCTGACTTCACAGACACTCTTGGAGACACTAATCAAGGAGTCCTCCTCAAACCTCAGTTTGTCCCTGTCTACAAATGAGCCTATAATTAAGCAGCAGGTCATTAATACATCAGCACATCACCAATAGGAGTTAGAAGGTGCCATGCTAAAAGAAAGAAGCAGCCGTTTCTAAAGAACAAGCAGTTCAGAGTGCAGCAAGATACTTCTCTCTGGCACTCTGCCGTTTTACTGCTGAAATCAGCAGGGTTCCAAGGAAAGGAACAAGGAGGCTGTTTTTCCAAACAGGGATCCTGTTTTCTAGGTTTTGTCTCTCTGATGACCTGGGGGAAAGAGAGGAGAAGACTGGGTACTTTGTTTAGTGTCTGCCAACGGAAAATACGCCAAGAGATCCGGGCCATGTGACTGTTTTTGCTGGCCTCAGTCTTTTTGGTGTCACATGGGTGTCTCAGGAATGTACGGGTTTAAGAGCCGTTGCATGGATTCCCAACGCAAGGGTATCATACTCAAATCTGGACCACTCCCAACTAGGCCTCATCTAGTTAATAACAGTCAAATCTGGACCACTCCCAACTAGGCCTCATCTAGTTAATAACAGTCAAATCTGGACCACTCACAACTAGGCCTCATCTAGTTAATAACAGTCAAATCTGGACCACTCACAACTAGGCCTCATCTAGTTAATAACAGTCAAATCTGGACCACTCACAACTAGGCCTCATCTAGTTAATAACAGTCAAATCTGGACCACTCACAACTAGGCCTCATCTAGTTAATAACAGTCAGATCTGGACCACTCACAACTAGGCCTCATCTAGTTAATAACAGTCAAATCTGGACCACTCACAACTAGGCCTCATCTAGTTAATAACAGTCAAATCTGGACCACTCACAACTAGGCCTCATCTAGTTAATAACAGTCAAATCTGGACCACTCACAACTAGGCCTCATCTAGTTAATAACAGTCAAATCTGGACCACTCCCAACTAGGCCACAGTCAAATCAAAGGGCCATGTTTGTGTTTGAAAGGATTTATTCCATGAAGGCATTCATCTGTCATGCTGTTTCTATAATAGGCTATGTTATCTACAGTAGACTTACGTTAGTGTAAACACTGTTTTATATTTGACACTTATATATGACAACTCATGTTCACCATGAAACGTAGTTACTTCAAATAAAGCACTGACATGCATACATGCTTTAGTAGAAGCTCCCTCTCTCTTCATTCTCCTGAATCACGACTTCATGCTCTGAACAGAGAGAACATACAAGATTCCTGTAGCTCTCTGTGTGGATGTCATAGCTGTCTGTGTGGATGACGTAGCTCTCTGTGTGGATGCCGTATCTGTCTGTGTGGATGCCGTAGCTCTCTGTGTGGATGCCGAAGCTCTCTGTGTGGATGCCGAAGCTCTCTGTGTGGATGCCGTAGCTCTCTGTGTGGATGCCGTAGCTCTCTGTGTGGATGCCGTAGCTCTCTGTGTGGATGCCGTAGCTCTCTGTGTGGATGCCGTAGCTCTCTGTGTGGATGCCGTAGCTCTCTGTGTGGATGCCGTGGCTCTCTGTGTGGATGCCGTAGCTCTGTGTGGATGCCATAGCTCTCTCTACTATCTCTCTTCCTCCCTCTACTTTCCCTACATGTTGTATCTTTCTTGGTGTGTGTGTTTGTGCTTCCATCTCTGTCTGTGAGAGAATTAAACAGGGCCTAACTGCTTTATGAATGGAAATATAATCTGACTTCAAAGCAGAATTGTGTAAACAATACATGTGATTCCTCCTCCAAACACTGACATTGTCACAATGTTGATGTTTAAACTTTCATGCACACACTGTTATCATCATGTCAAAAACATTTCAAGTTCATCATTGATGTCAAGTTACCATTCAACAATGTAACACCATTACTGACTGTGACTGTTGGGTTTGTGTTTACAGTCGCGGAGTGTTGACAAGCAGCATGCGGTCATCAACTATGAGGTGACCAGCGATGAGCACAAAGTCAAGGACCTGGGCAGCCTGAACGGGGTGAGTAAAAGGGGAGGAGAAGACATGTAAAAGGGTCAGAGGTTGTGCTTCATCTTTAGGCCAATCAAATTTGCTCCAGCTTTGACTTGAGAGGAATTGACAGGGCTGAGATAATTACCCCTTTATTCCACACCATTATCTTTTCACGGCAGAGAAAAACCATGTTGAAGTGCTCTTCCTGCCACATGGTATGTGTGAGTCATGTGTTAGTTGTCCTAGTTCTGCTGATGGCTGTGTAACTTACTCAATGTTTAGGCTAACCCACTAGCTTGGAACAACTGTGAAGCATTCTCCCAGGCAGGAAGCTGGAGTCATAAGCTCTTCCTCCTGAGTCATGCTTCAGGATTCCTCCCCTGTCGTTCGAGGGCCCATGGCGACAGGAAGTAGCGCTATATCCCATACTGGGCCAATCATAGCCTGACTGCTGAATATCCTGCACATCTTACTCATCTTTCTGACGGATCTACATCACATGCTGGGCCAATCAGAGCCTGACTGCTGAATATCCTGCACATCTTACTCATCTTTCTGACGGATCTACATCACATGCTGGGCCAATCAGAGCCTGACTGCTGAATATCCTGCACATCTTACTCATCTTTCTGACGGATCTACATCACATGCTGGGCCAATCAGAGCCTGACTGCTGAATATCCTGCACATCTTACTTATCTTGACCAAGATGGCGTAGCAGTAGGACGTTTGTGTTTGTCTTTGTTTTATCCCATGTCTTATCCCGTGTAAATAGCCATAATTAACCAGTCTTTTTCGCATATAGCTTAATCTCACTTTCTGTCAACAAACAAAATATACTTTCCTGCAACCCACCTAACCCAATGTGGTACGGAGCTGCTATTTTTATTCCTTATAACTAGAACTTCCATCAGGAGCCAGCCAGCTAACTAGTTACTAGTCTTTGTGAGCCACGGCTAGTGGTCTTCACCTTTTTCTCGGTCACCAAGCCAGCCTTAGCTCGGACAACACCTGCCATTCTCTACAGTGCGATATCAACACAGAGTATATCGGACTGCTTCTCTCTACCACATCGCCAGATTCCTGCCACTCTGGATCATTACACCGGATCATTGCAGATGGCTAGCTGCAAACGAGTGGCTACTGTTAGCTAACGCCTCTGTCCAGAAGCAAGCACCAGCTAGCCTTGAGATAGCCTCGAGCTAGGCACATATACCAGCTAATTCTAGGGCTACAATACCCCCTTTGCCAATTGGCCTGGACCCTTTGTCGACATGTAGCCCCGCCAATCCATCACGACTGAACTGCCGAGGTGATCGTCCGATGTGGTCTCAACAGGCTATTCTGTTATGTTGCCGAAGAACCATCTACTAGACCCGGCCCGCTAGCTTTTCTGAACGCTGTGTCCCCTGCTCGCCTAGCGCAGTAGTGACTACTGAACGGCACCCCGACTCACTTACTGCTGCTCTTTTGACCCCATGATCACTCAGCTACACAGCTGATGCCCCCTGGACTGTTTTAATAACACCGTACCTGATTTTGTTTACCTGTCAGCCCCAGCCTCGAACTCAGGTCCTGTATGTACCTACCTGACCCACTCTGCCCATTCATCACCATTTACCCGTTGTTGTCTTAGCTCACCTGATCAACACCTGTGAATGCTTTATACCTCTCTCTGTCAATATGCCTTGTCTGCTGCTGTCTTGGCCAGTTCTTATTGTTTCATTTCACTGTAGAGCCCTCAGTCCCTCTCAAAATGGCTTAGATAGCTCTTTTGTCCCACCCCACACATGCAGAGGCCTCACCTGGCTTAACTGGTGCCTCCAGAGACAAAACCTCTCTCATTGTCACTTAACGCCTGGGTTTATTTACACTGTACTCACATCCTACCGTATCATTGTCTGCACATTATGCCCTGAATCTATTCTACCACGCCCATAATTCTGCTCCTTTTATTCCCTCTCCCCAACGCTCTAGATGACCAGTTCTTATAGCCTTTAGCCGTACCCTTATCCCCCCAGTTCCACTCCTATTCCCCAATTGCTATCATTTGTGGACTTGGTTTCATGCATGTTAACATCAGAAGCCTCCTCCATAAGTTTTTTTTATTCACTGCTTTAGCAAACTCCGCCAAGCCTGATGTCCTAACCGTGTCTGAATCCGGGCTTAGGATGGCCACAAAAAATTCTGAAATTTCCATCCCCAACTGCAACATTTTCCACCAAGATAGAACTGCCAACGGGGGTGGAGTTGCAATCTACTGCAGAGACAGCTTGCAAAGTTATGTCATGCTTTCCAGGTCTGTGCCCAAACAGTTCAAGCTTTAGAAATGTGCATCATGTAGCACAAACTCCAAAAAGTTCTGGGACACTGTAAAGTCCATGGTGAATAAGAGCACCTCCTCCCAGCTGCCCACTGCACTGAGGCTAGGAAACACTGTCACCACCGATAAATCTATGATAATCGAGAATTTCAAAAATAATATTTCTACAGCTGGCCATGCTTTACACCTGGCTACCCCTACCCCGGTCAAAAGCTCCGCACCCCCCACAGAAACTTGCCCAATCTTCTCCCATTTCTCCTTCACCCAATTCCAGATAGCTGGTGTTCTGAAATAGCTGCAAAATCTGGACCCCTACAATCTTACATTTATTTAACTAGGCAAGTCAGTTAAGAACAAATTCCTATTTTCAATGTCAGCCTAGGAACAGTGGGTTAACTGCCTTGTTCAGGAGCAGAACAACCATTTTTTACCTTTCCAGCTCAGGGATTTGATCTTGCAACCTTTTGGTTGCTAGTCCAACGCTCTAACCACTATGCTACCTGCCGCCCCACAAATCAGCTGTGCTAGACAATCTGCACCCTCTCTAAAAAATTATCCACCGCAATTATTGTAACCCCTATTACTAGCCTGTTCAACCTCTCGTTCGTATCGTCTGAGATCCCTGGCGGTTAGAAAAATGTCGCGGCCATCCCCCTCTTCAAACGGGGAGACACTCTAGACCCATACTGTTACAGACCTATATCTATCTTACCCTGCCTTTCTAAAGTCTTTGAAAGCCAAGTTAACAAACAAATCACCGACCATTTCAAATCCCACCGTACCTTCTCCGCTGTGCAATCTGATTTCCAAGCTGGTCATAGGTGCACCTCAGCCACGCTCAAGGTCCTAAGCGATATCATAATCGCCATCGATAAAAGACGTCTTTATTGACCTGGCCAAGGTTTTTGACTCTGTCATTCACCGCATTCTTATCGGCAGACTTAACAGCCTTGTTTTCTGAAATGACTGCCTCGCCTGGTTCACCAACTACTTCTCAGATAGAGTTCAGTGTGTCAAATCAGAGGGCCTGTTGTCCGGACCTCTGACAGTCTCTATGGGGGTGCCGCAGGGTTAAATTCACGGGCCGACTCTTTTCTCTGTATACATCAATGATGTTGCTCTTGCTGCTGGTGATTCTCTGATCCACTTATACACAGACAACACCATTCTGTATACTTCTGGCCCTTCTTTGAACACTATGTTAACAAACCTCCAGATTGGCTTCAATGCCATACAACACTCCTTCCGTGGCCTCCAACTGCTCTTAATTGCAAGTAAAACTAAATGCATGCTCTTCAAACAATCGCTGCCCGCACCTGCCCGCCCGACTAGCATCACTACTCTGGACGGCTCTGACTTAGAATGTGTGGACAACTGCAAATACCTAGTTGTCTGGTTAGACTGTAAACTCTCTTTCCAGACTCTCATTAACCATCTCCAATCCAAAATGAAATCTAGAGTCGGCTTCCTATTTCGCAACAAGGCATCCTTCACTCAGGCTGCCAAACTTTTCCTCTTAAAACTAACTAACCTACCCATCCTTGACTTCGGCAATGTAATTTACAAAATAGCCTCCAACACTCTACTCAGCAAATTGGATGTAATTGGATCACAGTGCCATCAGTTTTGTCACCAAAGCCCCATATACTTGTAACGATTGTCGTAGGTGGAAGAAGGAGAGAACCTAGGTGCAGCGTCGTAAGTGTTCATGTTGTAAATTTAATCTAAACTAAACACTAAACAAAATAACCACGACGAATAACAAGAACGAAACAGTTCTGTCAGGTGATACACACAAAACAGAAATCAACTACCCACAACTCAAGGGCCAAACCAGGCTGCCTAAGTATGGTTCTCAATCAGATTCAACGATTGACAGCTGCCTCTGATTGGGAACCATACCAGGCCAAACACATAGAAATACAAACATAGAACAAACAGAATACCCACCCACATCACTCCCTGACCAAACTAAAAATAGAAACATACAAAGCAATCTACGGTCAGGGCGTGACAATACTACCCATCACTACGACCTGTATGCTCTCGTTGTTTGTCCCTCGCTTCATATTCGTCGTCAAACCCACTGGCTCCAGGTCATTTATATGTCTTTGCTAGGTAAAACCCCACCTTATCTCAGCTCACTGGTCACCATAGCAGCACCCACCCGTAGCACGCGCTCCAGCAGGTATTTTTCACTGGTCATCCCCAAAGCCAGCTCCTCGTTTGGCCGCCTTTCCTTACAGTTCTGGGCTGCCAATGACTGGAACGAATTGCAAAAATCACTGAAGCTGGAGTGTTATATCTCCCTCACTAACTTTAAGCATCAGCTGTCTGAGCATCACCGATCATTGCACCTGTACACAGCCCATCTGTAAATATCCCACCCAACTACCTCATTCCCACGTTGTTATTTTTTATATTTTTTGCATCCCAGTATCTCTGCTTGCGCATTCATCTATCGCTCCAGTGTTTAATTGCTAAATTGTAATTATTTCGCCAATTCTGCCTTTTTATTGCCTTCCCTCCCTTATCTTACAACATTTGCACACACTGTATATAGATGTTTCTATTGTTATTGACTGTATGTTTGTTTACTCCATGTGTAACTCTGTTGTTTGTGTCACAC
Organism: Oncorhynchus gorbuscha; assembly: GCF_021184085.1. Taxonomy (NCBI): domain Eukaryota; kingdom Metazoa; phylum Chordata; class Actinopteri; order Salmoniformes; family Salmonidae; genus Oncorhynchus; species Oncorhynchus gorbuscha. The sequence goes on from NC_060178.1 coordinate 100,622,899, forward strand.
TGCTTTGCTTTATCTTGGCCAGGTCACAGTTGTAAATGAGAACTTGTTCTCAACTGGTCTACCTGGTTAAATAAAGGTGAAATAAAAAAATACAAAATAAATCTTAGAATGAATCTACATCACATGCTGGGCCAATCAGGAAGTGACTACTGAATGCCCTGCACACCTTACTCATCTTTAGGATGGATCTACATCACATGCTGGGCCAATCAGAGCCTGACTACTGAATGCCCTGCACATCTTACTCATCTTGAGGATACATTTTGATTCATAAGAGAAGTCAACAGTGCATGTTCAATCTATTTGTCCAGGACTCTGTTTTGATACATCCTGATAGCAACCACAGCTAGCCTACAGTCATAACTGTATCTTCTAATTAGACACTGCACCCACCTCTCAGCTAACACTTATATTACCCAATGTAACCGTTCTTCTCTTTTAGAGTGACTTTAAACTGGACTTGTGACTATAAAAAAGTTGTATTTTTATGCTCTCCATGAAGGACCCAGGTAGATCAAAGTACCTCTTGTCCCTTTCATCAAGTTCTGTCGCACTATTAGAGGTCAGACAGAGACCGGCACAGAGTCAGGAAACCTAATCGCTGGCAGTGATGTTTGAAAATGCTTGTTCAGTGAGGCCAGAGCTGCCAATGTTTTCCTTGCCCCGCTCTGCACCCCATCATCTGACATACCTTCCATAAACAGACCCCATCAGCTGATTCAATGTCTCTGGCTGCAGTGTTGGACATTTTTCACATCACCTGATTATTTAAGGCGCTGTCTTTCCTTTTATAATGGCACTATGGCTGGTTCTTATGGGGGGTTGGAGAGACCTGCAAGAAAGACAGAAATCACATTTACTTTAGATTTTTACAGTACCGGTGTAATAGAACCCTAATCCAATTTCTCGCCATCACCTGTTGCCTGCAGGTTTTTGGTGATTTGTAACTGAGAATGAAAGGCAATGTATTCTGGTTTAAATGTAGCCTGAAATGACGTTTGCAGGGAACAGTTTCCCTAAATTCATTATGTAACTTAAGTCTGAGCCACAAGGGTTTTAAGCAATGAGAACTGGGCTGGCACGCCTGGCACTGGAGAGAGGCGGAGGGCAGTGCATTTATAATGTGCTATTTATAACTTACAAACAGGTTTTCCCTCTCTCTCCACACAGACATTTGTGAATGATGTCCGAATTCAGGAGCAGATGTATGTCACTTTAAAGATTGATGACAAGCTGAGGTTTGGATATGATATCCTTTCAATCATTCAGTCCTTAACATTTCAATGACACATTACTGCAATTTAAATAACCTTTACATGAGGCATCAGTTCACTTCATTGCTCTCGTCCACTGATCATTTGACAAGCTGTATAATCTGCAAATGTCAAACTGTCATCCTCTGGCTTCGGCCTGACTGTTGTGTGTATAATGAAGTGGCTGTGAGGATCGATACAAACAGTGTGAAAGTGTATTCCCTTAACCTGCTCCACATATCAACCTGTTCACGGTGGTGCGAGAGGAGATGACTGTCCCAGATGAGGCTCTTCAGGTAGGACACTACACAGTACATACAACCTGTTGTACTGGGATAAAATGTACACTACTTAGAAATGTCCTTGTTTTTGAAAGAAAAGCATTTTTCATCCATTAAAAAAACATCAAATTGATCAGAAATACAGTGTAGACATTGTTAATGTTGTAACTGACTATTGTAGCTGGAAACAACATATTTTTTATGTAATATCTACATAGGCGTACCGAGGCCCATTATCAGCAACCATCACTCCTGTGTTCCAATAGCACGTTGTGTTAACTAATCCAAGTTTATCATTTAAAAGGCTAATTGATCATTAGATAATCCTTTTGCAATTATGTTAGCACCGCTGAAAACTGTTGTGCAGTTTAAAGAAGCAATTCAACTGGCCTTCTTTAGACTAGTTGAGTATCTGGAGCATCACATTTTGTTGAGCCTTCGATTACAGGTTCAAAATGGCCAGAAGCAAATACCTTTCTTCTGAAACTCGTCAGTCTATTCTTGTTCTGAGAAATGAAGGTTATTCCATGCGAGAAATTACCATGAAACTGAAGATTTCGTCCAAAGCTGTATACTACTCCCTTCACAGAACAGCGCAAACTGGCGCTAACCAGAATAGAAAGAGGAGTGGGAGTCCCCGGTGCACAACTGAGCAAGAGGACAAGTACATTCAAGTATCTAGTTTGTGAAACAGACACCTCACAAGTCCTCAACTAGTAGCTTCATTAAAAAGTACCCACAAAACACCCGTCTCAACGTCAACCGTGAAGAGGCGACTCCGGGATGCTGGTCTTCTAGGCAGAGTTGCAATGAAAAGTCATATCCGAGACTGGCCAATAAAAGTTGAAGATGGGCAAAAGAACACAGACACTGGACAGAGGAAGATTGGAAACAAGTGTTATGGACAGACTAATATATGTTTGAGGTGTTTGGATCACAAAGAAGAACATTCGTGAGAAGCAGAACAATTATAAGATTCTGGAAGAGTGCTTGAAGCCATCTGTCAGGCATGGTGGAGGCAAGATGATGGTCTGGGGGTGCTTTGGTGGTGGTAAATTGGGAGATTTGTACAGGGTAAAAGGGATCTTGAAGAATGCCATGCCATACCCTGTGGACGGCGCTTTATTGGAGCACAGCTCCAAACTCCAAACTATGCAAAAACTATTTAGGGAAGAAGCAGTCAGCTGGTATTCTGTCTATAATAGAGTGGCCAGCACAGTCACCAGCACAGTCACCAGATCTCAACCCTATTGAGCTGTTGTGGGAGCACGTTTACCATACGTAATCTTCAGATTACCTCAACAAATTGACAACTAGAATGCCAAAGGTCTGCAAGGCTGTAATTGATGCAAATGGAGGATTATTTGGCAAAAGCAAAGTTTGAAGGACACAATTATTATTTCAATGAAAAATCATTATTTATAACCTTGTCAATGTCTTTATTATAATTTCTATTCATTTAGCATCTCCATTCATGTATGTTTTCATGGAAAACAAGGACATTTCTAAGTGACTCCAAACTTTTGAACGGTAGTGTATGTAACCTTTTCCCACTTTGTAACACATCAGAATGTGGAATAAGTCAAGGGGTGTGAATCCTGTTTGAAGGCGCTGTATATCAGAATATCTATGTTGTACTCAATATCAGGGCTATCTGGGGTGCTAATGTCTGCTAAATATGAAATGATAACAGTTATACCATAGTATAACACACTGTCTGTAAGTACAGGGTCTTCAGAAAGGAATCACACCCCTTGATTTTTTTCAAAATGTTGTTGTGTTGCAGCCTGAATTTTAAAACTGATTTTATATATATATATATATGCCATTTAGCAGACGCTTTTATCCAAAGCGACTTACAGTCATGTGTGCATACATTCTACGTATGGGTGGTCCCGGGAATCGAACCCACTACCCTCGCGTTACAAGCGCCATGCTCTACCAACTGAGCTACAGAAGGACCACTTTTAGGTTTTTGGTCAATGGCCTATAGATAATACCCTATAATGCCAAAGTGGAAGTGAAATGATGTATTTTGACATTTTTACCAATGAATAAAAAATGAAAAGCAAAAGGTCGAGTCAATAAGTATTATACCCCTTTGTTATGGTAAGACTAAATAAGTTCAGGAGTAAAAATGTGTTTAACAAGTCACGTAATAAGTTGCATGCACTCATTCTGTGTGTAATAGTGTTTAACCTGATTTTTGAATGACTACCTCATCTCTACCCCAGGGAGATTTTCCAATGCCTCACAAAGAAGGTGACCTATTGATGGGTAAAACTTTATTAATTACATGGTGAAGTTATTAATTACACTTTGAATGGTGTATCAATATACCCAGTCACTACAAAGATACAGGCGTCCTTCCTAACTCAGTTGCCGGAGAGAAAGGAAACTGCTCAGGGATTAAACCATGTGAACAATGGTGACTTTAAAACAGCTACAGAGTTTAATGGCTGTGATAGGAGAAAACTGAAAATATTCCATAACTGCATCCTGTTTGCAAAAAGGCACTAAAGTAATACTGCACAGAATGTGGCAAAGCAATTCACTTTTTGTCCTGAATACAAAATATTATATTTGGGGCAAATCCATTACAGCATATTACTGAGTACAACTCTTCAAATTTCAAGCATCGAGTGGCTGCATCATGTTAAGGGTATGCTTGTAATCCTTAAGGACAGGAGTTTTTCAGGATAAAAAAACAAACGTAATGGAGCTAAGCACAGGCACAACCCTAGAGGAAAACCTGGTTCAGTCTGCTTTCCATCCAGACACTGGGAGATTAATTCACCCTTCAGCAGAACAATAACCTTAAACACAAGGCCAAAACTAAACTGGAGTTGCTTACCAAGAAGACAGTGAATGTTTTTAAATGGCCGAGTTACAGTTTTGACTTAAATCTATTTTAAAATCTATGGCAATACTTAAATGGTTGTCTAGCAATGACCAACAACCAATTTCACAGAACTTGAAGAATTTTTAAATAATAATGGGCAAATGTTGCATAATCCAGGTGTGGAAAGCTCGTAGAGATTTAAAGCTCACAGCTGTAATCACTGCCAAAGGTGCTTCTGCAAAAAAATCTAAAAACATATTTTTTTCACTTTGTCATTATGTGGTATTGTGTGTAGATGGGTGAGAAAAAAATTCCATTTTGAATACAGGCTGTTACACAACAAAATGTGGAATAAGGCCAGGGGTATGCTTACTTGCCAGGGGTATGCATACTTTCTGAAGGCACTGTAGGTTCATAAGATTTTATCTTGCCCCATGCAAATATAACTTTAAGCTGTGTGTGTCAGCATTAGATGAAAAATGATCATTTTGGCTCTGACGGTGTTCCACTTTCTTTCTCCATCACTCCATCCCTTCCTCCCTCCATCAGCATGAGAAGTTCACCAGCCAGCTCCAGCTGACTAAGAAGCACTTCAACGGTGAGCCCACCAAGTCACCTGCTAAGTCCCCTGCTAAGACCCCCAGAGCAGCCGAGACCAAGGCAGCTGAGGGGACCACCATGGAGCCATCGGCCAAACCTGCTGATTCACACCAGGGAGATGACAAGATGGCAGGTGAGAGCAGGAAGCACATATAAGAGATTACATGTATGTTGTACGGTATGACCTAGTCATTTCAGGGAAATAATGAATGGGATATTTCAGTTTTTATTTTCAATCATGACACAGTATTTGGAAATAAGTAATATCTGCATCCAAGTTGTGACTAGATTCATAATTCCATTTTATAACAATAGCATTGTAGAATCCGTATTCTGAATAAGTAAGCAAAGAATGTCCTGATCCTACCATAGATTGGACAGTGATACACTTGTATGGACCACCAGTCATCTAAAAGACTAATAAACCTTTAACTGCCTGTCTCTTATGGGGGCTTGTCTGTTTATCTATTGACTGTAATAAAAGAGCGAGGGTTTAGGACATGTGTTTAAATAACACATTGTCACTAAAAACATCACACTAATCTGAGCTACTGTCCTGTACCACTTGGGTGTCTTATCTGATGAGCTCCCGGTCCCACTACCAGTAGCCACTGGGCAAAGACGTCAATTAAACATCTATTTCACGTTGGTTCAACGTAATTTAATTGAAATGACGCATAAACAACATTGATTCAACAAGTGTCTGCCCAGTGGGAAAGACCTATATTTATCTACAGGATGCAGCAGAGTGGTTGCAGCTGCTCCTGTCTCTCCCTGTGTAACTGACAGGGAAAATATCTCCTACACTTGCATCGTTTACGCACTATCATCAAGTCACTCAGCTGGAGGGAGAGTTTATGCTGGTGTTGGTGTGGATAGCGGTTTAGTATCTCTTACAGTAGATGGTACAGCTGTGGGAGTTGAATAGCTACTGTATTACAGATGGAACAAGACTTTAACAGGGCTTTTGGATTGTGACATACAGTACATGGTTCATTGTCATTACATTAGGAACACAGAGTGTTCTTTTGCTATGCGTTGGGGTGGCATGTAGCCTAGCGGTTAAGAGTGTTGGGCCAGTAACTGAAATATTGCACAGGGTCTTCTCCATGATCTGGTACTGCTGAGTACAGCGTGGGTGGGTAGTGCCTTAGAGATTTTCGCATTTTTGAACACTTGTAACTGCCATTTCCTGCAATCTAGAGGAAAATAATTTCTTAAATTATAATAAATAAAGTGGTGCAGCCAGTCTACAAGGTGGCGCAGTGCCCTCTTACATTCTTTGGGGAAAACCCTAGTCGCTGGTTCGAATCCCTGAGCTGACTAGGTGAAATATCGGTCGATGTGCCCTTGAGCAAAACACTTGATCCTAATTTCTCTAGTAAATCGCTCAGGATAAAGCATCTGCTAAATGACTGGAGTTTGGTCCCTATGGATGGAGTCGTTTTTCTGATAAATGAGAGGATGTCCTTCATTTTTTACTTTAGCCATGGCCATCGTCCCTAGACCAGGGATCACCAACGAGATTCAGCCACGGTCTGATTTTATTGAGCAGATGATCAGGGGGCTGGAAAATTACAGAACATTTGAAGACTGCAATTTGACTGCAAGAAGCCAAAACAGATATAATGTTTTACAAACATATACAGTTGGTCAGAAGTTTACATATACATTTAAACTCAGTTTTTCACAATTCCTGACAGTTAATCCTAGTAACAATGCCCTGTTTTAGGTCAGTTAGGATCACTACTTTACTTTAAGAATGTGAAATGTGAAAATAATTGTATAGAGAATTTATTTAAGCTTTTATTTATTTTATCACATTCCCAGTGGGTCAGACATTTACATACACACAATTGGTATTTGGTAGCATTGCCTTTAAATAATTTAACTTGAGTCAAACGTTTTGGGTAGCCTTCCACAAGCTTCCCACAATAAGTTGGGTGAATTTTGGCCCATTCCTCCTGACAGAGCTGGTGTAATTGAATCAGGTTTGTAGGCCTCCTTGCTCGCACACGCTTTTTCAGTTCTGCCCACACATTTTCTATGGATTGAGGTCAGGGCTTTGTGATGGCCACTCCAATACCTTGACTTTGTTGTCCTTTAAGCCATTTTGCCACAACTTTGGAAGTATGCTTTGGGCCATTGTCCATTTGGAAGACCCATTTGCGATCAAACTTTAACTTCCTGACTGATGTTTTGAGATGTTGCTTCAATATATCCACATCATGTTCCTACCTCGTGATGCCATCTATTTTGTGAAGTGCACCAGTCCCTCCTACAGCAAAGCATCCACACAACATGATGCTGCCACCCCGTGCTTCACGGTTGGGATGGTGTGCTTCGGCTTGCAAGCCTCCCCCTTTTCCTACAAACATAACGATGGTCATTATGGCCAAACAGTTCTACTTTTGTTTCATCAGAGCAGAGGACATTTCTCCAAAAAGTACAATCTTTGTCCCCTTGTGCAGTTTCAAACCGTAGTCTGGCTCGTTTTATGGCGGTTTTGGAGCAGTGGCTTCTTCCTTGCTGAGCGGCCTTTCAGGTTATGTCGATATAAGACTCGTTTTATTGTGGATATAGATCATTTTGTACCCGTTTCCTCCTGCATCTTCACAGGGTCCTTTGCTGTTGTTCTGGGATTGATTTGCACTTTTCGCACCAAAGTACGTTCATCTCTAGGAGACCGAACGCGCCACGTTCCTGAGCGGTATGACGTCTGCGTGGTCCCATGGTGTTTATACTTGCGTACTATTGTTTGTACAGATGAACATGGTACCTTCAGGCATTTGGAAATTGCTCCTAAGGATGAACCAGGCTTGTGGAGGTCTACAATTTATTTTCTGAGGTCTTGGCTGATTTATTTTGATTTTCCCATGATGTCAAGTAAAGAGGCACTGAGTTTGAAGGTAGGCCTTGAAATACATCCACAGGTACACCTCCAATTGACTCAAGTTGTGTCAATTAGCCTACCAGAAGCTTCTAAAGCCATTACTTAATGTTCTTTAATTTTCCAAGTTGTTTAAAGGCACAGTCAACTTAGTGTATGAAAACGTCTGACCCACTGGAATTGTGATGCAGTGATTTATAAGTGAAATAATCTGTCTGTAAACAATTGTTGGAAAAAGGACTTGTGTCATACGCAAAGTAGATGTCCCTAACCGACTTGACAAAACTATAGTTTGTTAACAAGAAATTTGCGCAGTGGTTGAAAAACAAGTTTTAATGACTCCAACCTAAGTGTATGTAAACTTCCAACTTCAACTGTAGCTTACATTTATATACGATAATGTGTTTCTTTATTATGCATGGGAATAGTTTGGAACAGATTTCCAAAATTAAAATAACTTGGTGTTTTTTCAGTAGTTTATGTGAATAAACAATGAATGTTATTTCTAAAAATAATATAGTACCAGTCAAAGGTTTGGACACACCTACTCATTCCAGGGTTTAAAAAAATAAATATATATTTTCTAAATTGTAGAATAATGTTGAAGAAATCTAAATGATAAAATAAGACACATGGAATCATGTAGTTACCAAAAAAGTGTTCAACAAATCAAAATATATTTGAGATTCTTCAGTGTAGCCACCCTTTGGCTTGATGACAGCATTGCACACTTTTGGTATTCTCTCAACCAGTTTCATGAGGTAGTCACCAGAAATTAGTTTCAATTAACAGGTGTGCCTTGTTTAAAGTTAATTTGTGGAATTATTTTTCTTCATAATGCGTTTGAGCCAAACAGTTGTGTAGGGGTAGGGGTGTTATAAGGTAGGGGTGTTATACAGAAGATAGCCCTATTTGGTAAAAGACCAAGTCCATATTATGGCAAGAAGAGCTCAAATAACCAAAGAGTATTGACATAATTCCATCATTACTTTAAGACTTGAAGGTCAGTCAATCTGGAAAATTTCAAAAACTTTGAAAGTGCAGTTGCAAAAACCATCATGCGCTATGATGAAACTGGGTCTGATTAGGACCACCACAGGAAAGGAAGACCCAGAGTTACCTCTGATGCACAGTATAAGTTAATTGTAGTTAACTGTACATCAGATTGTAGCCCAAATAAATGCTTCACAGAGTTCAAGTAACAGACACATCTCAACATCAACTGTTCAGAGGATAGTGCATGAACCAGGCCTTTATGGTCAAATTGCTGCAAAGAAACCACTACTAAAGGACACCAATAATAAGAAGAGACTTGCTTGGGCCAAAGAACACTAGTAATGGACATGACACTGGTGGTTATCTGGAGCTGGAGAGGAAGGCTGATGTTTTACCGATTGTGTTTGTTTGCGTTGTTTGTGACTTATTCTTTTTACTTATTTTGTACATAATGTTGCCGCTACTGTCTCTTGTGACCGACAATAACTTCTGGACATCAGGACTGCGATTACTCACCACGGACTGGCAGAATCCTTTTTTCCCTTTAACGAGTCTAACGAGCCCGACGCAAATGATAGACTGCTTTCTCGGGAACAGGCCCAGATCCCCGTGATTTGCGTGAAGAGGAGGCAGAGAAAATGGAGCCAAGGGGCGGGCTGCCTTCTGAGAATTTGTAGCTGATCGAATAAACCTCCACTTACTTCCATTCCGTTTGCAAACGTGAATTCTTTGGAGAATAAAATAGATTACCTATGCGATATCTGTGATATCTTATGTTTCCCGAAATTTCCCGGCTGGTTATACGCTGTACCGGCAGGATAGAACAGCGGCGTCTGGTAAGACAAGGGGCGGCAGACTATTTATTTTTATAAACAACAGCTGGTGCACGATATCTAAGGAAGTCTCAAGCTATTGCTCGCCTGAGGCAGAGTATCTCATGATAAGCTGTAGACCACACTATCTACCTAGAGAGTTTTCATCTGTATTTTTAATAGCTTTTTATATTCCACCACAGACTGAGGCTGGCACTAAGACAGCATTGAATGAGCTGTATTCTACCATAAGTAAACAAGAAAACGCTCACCCAGAGGCGGCACTCCTAGTAGCCGGGGACTTTAAACTTAAATCTGTTTTACCAAATTTCTATCAGCATGTTAAATGTACAACCAGAGGGAAATCAACTACAGACCACCTTTACTCCATACACAGAGACGCATACAAAGCCATACATAGCATGCCCTGCATTTTAAAAATCTTACCATAATTGTTACATTTAACATTACATTTAAGTCATTTAGCAGACGCTCTTATCCAGAGCGACTTACAAATTGGTGCATTCACCTTATGACATCCAGTGGGACAGTCACTTAACAATAGTGCATCTAAAACTTAGGGGGGGGGTGGGGTGAGAGGGATTACTTAACCTATCCTAGGTATTCCTTAAAGAGGTGGGGTTTCAGGTGTCTCCGGAAGGTGGTGATTGACTCCGCTGTCCTGGCGTCGTGAGGGAGTTTGTTCCACCATTGGGGGGGCCAGGGCAGCGAACAGTTTTGACTGGGCTGAGCGGGAGCTGTACTTCCTCAGTGGTAGGGAGGCGAGCAGGCCAGAGGTGGATGAACGCAGTGCCCTTGTTTGGGTGTAGGGCCTGATCAGAGCCTGGAGGTACTGAGGTGCCGTTCCCCTCACAGCTCCGTAGGCAAGCACCATGGTCTTGTAGCGGATGCGAGCTTCAACTGGAAGCCAGTGGAGAGAACGGAGGAGCGGGGTGACGTGAGAGAACTTGGGAAGGTTGAACACCAGACGGGCTGCGGCGTTCTGGATGAGTTGAAGGGGTTTAATGGCACAGGCAGGGAGCCCAGCCAACAGCGAGTTGCAGTAATCCAGACGGGAGATGACAAGTGCCTGGATTAGGACCTGCGCCGCTTCCTGTGTGAGGCAGGGTCGTACTCTGCGGATGTTGTAGAGCATGAACCTACAGGAACGGGCCACCGCCTTGATGTTAGTTGAGAACGACAGGGTGTTGTCCAGGATCACGCCAAGGTTCTTGGCGCTCTGGGAGGAGGACACAATGGAGTTGTCAACCGTGATGGCGAGATCATGGAACGGGCAGTCCTTCCCCGGGAGGAAGAGCAGCTCCGTCTTGCCGAGGTTCAGCTTGAGGTGGTGATCCGTCATCCACACTGATATGTCTGCCAGACATGCAGAGATGCGATTCGCCACCTGGTCATCAGAAGGGGGAAAGGAGAAGATTAATTGTGTGTCGTCTGCATAGCAATGATAAGAGAGACCATGTGAGGTTATGACAGAGCCAAGTGACTTGGTGTATAGCGAGAATAGGAGAGGGCCAAGAACAGAGCCCTGGGGGACACCAGTGGTGAGAGCGCGTGGTGAGGAGACAGATTCTCGCCATGCCACCTGGTAGGAGCGACCTGTCAGGTAGGACGCAATCCAAGCGTGGGCCGCGCCGGAGATGCCCAGCTCGGAGAGGGTGGAGAGGAGGATCTGATGGTTCACGGTATCGAAGGCAGCCGATAGATCTAGAAGGATGAGAGCAGAGGAGAGAGAGTTAGCTTTAGCAGTGCGGAGCGCCTCCGTGACACAGAGGAGAGCAGTCTCAGTTGAATGACTAGTCTTGAAACCTGACTGATTTGGATCAAGAAGGTCATTCAGAGAGAGATAGCGGGAGAGCTGACCAAGGACGGCACGTTCAAGAGTTTTGGAGAGAAAAGAAAGAAGGGATACTGGTCTGTAGTTGTTGACATCGGAGGGATCGAGTGTAGGTTTTTTCAGAAGGGGTGCAACTCTCGCTCTCTTGAAGACGGAAGGGACGTAGCCAGCGGTCAGGGATAAGTTGATGAGCGAGGTGAGGTAAGGGAGAAGGTCTCCGGAAATGGTCTGGAGAAGAGAGGAGGGGATAGGGTCGAGCGGGCAGGTTGTTGGGCGGCCGGCCGTCACAAGACGCGAGATTTCATCTGGAGAGAGAGGGGAGAAAGAGGTCAGAGCACAGGGTAGGGCAGTGTGAGCAGAACCAGCGGTGTTGTTTGACTTAGCAAACGAGGATCGGATGTCGTCGATCTTCTTTTCAAAATGGTTGACGAAGTCATCTGCAGAGAGGAGGAGGGAGGGGGCGGAGGATTCAGGAGGGAGGAGAAGGTGGCAAAGAGCTTCCTAGGGTTAGAGGCAGATGCTTGGAATTTAGCGTGGTAGAAAGTGGCTTTAGCAGCAGAGACAGAGGAGGAAAATGTAGAGAGGAGGGAGTGAAAGGATGCCAGGTCCGCAGGGAGGCGAGTTTTCCTCCATTTCCGCTCGGCTGCCCGGAGCCCTGTTCTGTGAGCTCGCAATGAGTCATCGAGCCACGGAGCGGGAGGAGGACCGAGCCGGCCTGGAGGATAGGGGACATAGAGAGTCAAGGGATGCAGAGAGGGAGGAGAGGAGGGTTGAGGAGGCAGAATCAGGAGATAGGTGGGAGAAGGTTTGAGCGGAGGGAAGAGATGATAGGATGGAAGAGGAGAGAGTAGCGGGGGAGAGAGAGCGAAGGTTGGGACGGCGCGATACCATCCGAGTAGGGGCCGTGTGGGAGGTGTTGGATGAGAGCGAGAGGGAAAAGGATACAAGGCAGTGGTCGGAGACTTGGAGGGGAGTTGCAATGAGGTTAGTGGAAGAACAGCATCTAGTAAAGATGAGGTCGAGCGTATTGCCTGCCTTGTGAGTAGGGGGAAGGTGAGAGGGTGAGGTCAAAAGAGGAGAGGAGTGGAAAGAAGGAGGCAGAGAGGAAAGAGTCAAAGGTAGACGTGGGGAGGTTAAAGTCGCCCAGAACTGTGAGAGGTGAGCCGTCCTCAGGAAAGGAGCTTATCAAGGCATCAAGCTCATTGATGAACTCTCCGAGGGAACCTGGAGGGCGATAAATGATAAGGATATTAAGCTTGAAAGGGCTAGTAACTGTGACAGCATGGAATTCAAAGGAGGCGATAGACAGATGGGTAAGGGGAGAAAGAGAGAATGACCACTTGGGAGAGATGAGGATCCCGGTGCCACCACCCCGCTGACCAGACGCTCTCGGGGTGTGCGAGAACACGTGGGCGGACGAAGAGAGAGCAGTAGGAGTAGCAGTGTTGTCTGTGGTGATCCATGTTTCCGTCAGTGCCAAGAAGTCAAGGGACTGGAGGGAGGCATAGGCTGAGATGAACTCTGCCTTGTTGACCGCAGATTGGCAGTTCCAGAGGCTACCGGAGACCTGGAACTCCACGTGGGTCGTGCGCGCTGGGACCACCAGAGTAGGGTGGCCGCGGCCACGCGGTGAGGAGCGTTTGTATGGTCTGTGCAGAGAGGAGAGAACAGGGATAAACAGACACATAGTTGACAGGCTACAGAAGAGGCTACGCTAATGCAAAGGAGATTGGAATGACAAGTGGACTACACGTCTCGAATGTTCAGAAAGTTAAGCTACGTAGCAAGAATCTTATTGACTAAAATGATTAAAATGATACAGTACTGCTGAAGTAGGCCAGCTGGCAGTGGGTGCGTTGTTGACACTACACTAATCAAGTCGTTCCGTTGAGTGAATAGTTTCTGCAGTGTTGCTATTCGGGGGCTAGCAGGCTAGCTAGCAGTGTTGTTTACGTTACGTTGCGTTAAAAGAACGACAATAGATGGCTAGCGAACCTAGAAAATCGCTCTAGACTACACAATTATCTTTGATACAAAGACGGCTATGTAGCTAGCTAAGTAGCTAGCTACGATCAAACAAATCAAACCGTTGTACTGTAATGAAATGAAGTGAAAATGTGATACAACCTGTGAATGCGACCGGGTAGTTGAGTTCTATACAGAAGATAATTGTATCCTCCTGATTCCTGCCTAAAGCAAAAATTAAAGCAGGAGGCACCAGTGACTAGATCAATAAAACAGTTGTCAGATAAAGCAGATGCTAAGCTACAGGACTGTTTTGCTAGCACAGACTGGAATATGTTCCGGGATTCCTCCGATAGCATTGAGGAGTACACCACATCAGTCACTGACTTCATCAATAAGTGAATTGATAGCGTCGTCCCAACAGAGACCGTACGTACATAGCCCAACCAGAAGCCATGGATTACAGGCAACATCCGTACTGAGATGAAAGCTAGAGCTGCCACTTTCAAGGAGCAGGACTCTAACCCGGAAGCTTAGAAGAAATCTCGCTATGCCCTCTGGCAAACTATCAAACAGGCAAAGCGTAAATACAGGACTAAGATCAAATTGTACTACACTGGTTCTGACACTCGTCGGATGTGGCAGGGCTTGCAAACCTATACAGACTACAAAGGGAAGCACAGCCGAGAGCTGCCCAGTGACACGAGCCTACCAGACGGGCTAAACTTCTATGCTCGCTTCGAGGCAAATAACACTTAAACATGCATGAGAGCCCTAGCTGTTCCGGAAGACTGTGTGATCATGTGAGTAAGACCTTTCAACACGTCAACATTCACAAGGCCGCGGGGCCAGACGAATTACGAGGACGTGTACTCTGAGCATGCTCTGACCAACCGGCAAGTGTCTGTAGCCATGAAGTGCTTTGAAAGGCTGGTTCAAATCAACACCATTATCCCAGAAACCCTAGACCCACTCCAATTTGCATACCGCCCAAACAGATTCACAGATGATGCAATCTCTATTGCACTCCACACTGCCCTTTCCTACCTGGACAAAAGGAACACCTATGTGAGAATTCTATTGATTGACTACAGCTCAGCGTTCAACACCATAGTGCCCTCAAAGCTTATCAATAAGCTAAGGACCCTGGGACTAAACACCTCACTCTTCAACTAGATCCTGGACTTCCCGACGAGCTGTCTCCAGGTGTTAAGGGTAGGTAACAACAGATCTGCCACGCTAATCCTCAACACAGGAGCCCCTCAGGGGTGCGTGCTCAGTCCCCTCCTGTACTCCCTGTTCACTCATGACTGCACGGTCAGGCACGACTCCAACACCATCATTAAGTTATCCGATGACACAACAGTGGTAGGCCTGATCAATGACAATGATGAGACTGTAGGGAGGAGGTCAGAGACCTGGCTGTGTGGTGCCAGGACAACAATCTCTCCCTCAACGTGATCAAGACAAAGGAGATGATTGTGGACTACAGGAAGAAGAGGACTGAGCACGCCCTCATTCTCATAGACGGGGCTGCAGTGGAGCATTTTGAGGCTTCAAGTTCCTTGGTGTCCACATCACCAACAAACTAACATGGTCCAAGCACACCAAGACAGTCGTAAAGAGGGCACAACAAAAACCTATTCCTCCTCAGGAGACTGAAAAGATTTGGCATGGGTCCTCAGATCCTCAATTGGTTCTACATCTGCACCACAGTGAGCATCCTGACTGGTTGCAACACTGCCTGATTTGAAAACTGCTCCGCCTCTGACTGCAAGGCACCCAAGCTTCCTGCCATCCAGGTCCTCTATACCAGGTGGTGTCAGAGGAAGGCCCTGAAAATTGTCAAAGACCACCCAAGTCATAAACTGTTCTCTCTGCTACCCTAGCCCCCCGACACAAACTACTGCAGCATAAATACTGGAGGCTGAGATAGGAGGGGTCAGGAGACACTGTGGCCCGATCCGATGATACCCCCAGACAGGGCCAAACAGGAAGGATATAACCCCACCCACTTTGCCAAAGCACAGCCCCCACACCACTAGAGGGATATTTTCAACCACCAACTTACCATCTTGAGACAAGGCCGAGTATAGCCCACAAAGATCTCCGCCACGGCACAACCCAAAGGGGGGGCGCCAATCCAGACAGGAAGATCACATCAGTGACTCAACCCACTCAAGTGACGCACCCCTCCTAGGGACTCCTGAACATCTAATCAAATGGCTCCACAGACTATTTGCATTACCCCCCCCCCCCCCCGTTACACTGCTTCTACTCTGTTGATATAATCTATGCATAGTCACTTTAATAACTCTACCTACATGTACATATTACCTCAACTAAGTGGTGCCCCACACATTGACTCTGTACCGGTACCCACTGTATATGGTCTTGCTTGTGGTAATTTACTGTTGCTCTTTAATTACTTGTTACTTTTATTTCTTATTCTTACCCATATTATTTTTTACTGTATTGTTGGTTATAGGCTCGTAAGTAAGCATTTCACTGTCAGGTCTGCACCTGTTTTATTCGGCACATTGGCTAATTAAATTTGATTTGATTTGAAATCTGTCCTTTCGTCAGATGAGTCCAAGTTGGAGATTTTTGGTCCCAACCGCCGTGTCTTTGTGAGAGACAGAGTAAGTGAACGGATGATCTCTGCATGTATGGTTCCCACCATGAAGCATGGAGGAGAAGGTGTGATGGGCTGGTGACACTGTCAGTGATTTATAAAAAATTCAAGGCACACTTAACCACAGCATTCTGCAGCGATACGTCATCCCATCTGGTTTGCGCTTAGTGGGACTATCATTTGTTTTTAGACACGAAAATGACCCCACACACCTCCAGGCTGTGTAAGGGCTATTTGACCAAGAAGCAGAGCGATGGAGGGCTGCATCAGATGCCCTGGCCTTCACAATCACCCGACCTTAACCAAATTGAGAGGGTTTGGGATGGGTTGGACTGCAGAGTGAAGGAAAAGCAACCAATACGTGTTCAGAATATGTGGGAACTCATTCAAGACTGTTGGAAAAGCATTCCTCATGTTGGTTAAGAAATTGCCAAGAGTGTGCAAAGCTGTCATCAAGGCAAAGGGTGGCTACTTTGAAGAATCTCAAATATGAAATATATTTTGATTTTTTTAACACTGTTTTGGTTACTAAATGATTCCATCTGTGTTTTTTTCATAGTTTTGATGTATTCACTATTCTACTAAGTGGAAAATGGTAGAAATGAAGAAAAACCCTTGAATGAGTAGGTATGTCCAAACTTTTGAGTGGTACTGCATATATACATGATTTATTTTGCTCAGAAACGTAAACCACCCGCAGTCCGCCAGTTAAGGAACCCTGGTCCATAGTATCAGGATCAAAACAACAGATGTTCTAACACTGTCATATGGGGCATCAGGCTTAATACATAAGTCCAGTGTACCAACATTACATTTAACCCGGCTTGCCACCCATTATGTGTTTAATTACAGCATCTGCAGTGGGGGCCTTCAGCAGAGGGCCTGTAATGATAGGGGGAGCCACATCCACCCATATGTCTCCTTTATTACTCGACAACTATTCAAAAATAGGAGGCGGGAAGCGTTTACATGTGTTCCTCCTTGTCGGCTTCTCCACCACCTGGATATTGAAGCTGCTAATTGTCCTTTTAATGCTAATGTATTATTCCCCCCGCTGAGTCACAGTCAGACAGTCACCGTATGTTCCCTTTCCTCTCTGCAGTCAGACAGTCACCGTATGTTCCCTTTCCTCTCTGCAGTCAGACAGTTACCGTATGTTCCCTTTCCTCTCTGCAGTCAGACAGTCACCGTATGTTCCCTTTCCTCTCTGCAGTCAGGCAGTCACCGTATGTTCCCTTTCCTCTCTGCAGTCAGGCAGTCACCGTATGTTCCCTTTCCTCTCTGCAGTCAGGCAGTCACCGTATGTTCCCTTTCCTCTCTGCAGTCAGGCAGTCACCGTATGTTCCCTTTCCTCTCTGCAGTCAGCAGTCAGGCTGCTGTCAGACTGTATGTTCCCTTTCCTCTCTGCAGTCACCTGTATGTTCCCTTTCCTCTCTGCAGTCAGGCAGTCACCGTATGTTCCCTTTCCTCTCTGCAGTTCCCTTTCCTCTCTGCAGTCAGACTGTATGTTCCCTTTCCTCTCTGCAGTCAGACTGTATGTTCCCTTTCCTCTCTGCAGTCAGACTGTATGTTCCCTTTCCTCTCTGCAGTCAGACTGTATGTTCCCTTTGCCAGACTCTCTGCAGTCAGACTGTATGTTCCCTTCTCCAGACTCCCTTTCTCTCTGCAGTCAGACTGTATGTTCCCTGTATGTTTCCTTTCCTCTCTGCAGTCAGACTGTATGTTCCACTGCAGTCAGACTGTTCCCTTTCCTCTCTGCAGTCAGACTGTATGTTCCATTTCCTCTTTCTGCAGTCAGACTGTATGTTCCCTTTCCTCTCTGCAGTCAGACTGTATGTTCCCTTTCCTCTGCTGTCAGACTGTATGTTCCCTTTCCTCTCTGCAGTCAGACTGTAGTTCCACCTCTGCAGTCAGACTGTTGTTCCCTTTCCTCTCTGCAGTCAGACTGTATGTTCCATTTCCTCTCTGCAGTCAGACTGTATGTTCCATTTCCTCTCTGCAGTCAGACTGTATGTTCCCTTTCCTCTCTGCAGTCAGACTGTATGTTCCCTTTCCTCTCTGCAGTCAGACTGTATGTTCCCTTTCCTCTCTGCAGTCAGACAGTCAGTCTGTATGTTCCCTTTCCTCTCTGCAGTCAGACTGTATGTTCCCTTTCCTCTCTGCAGTCAGACTGTATGTTTTCCTCTCTGCAGTCAGACTTTGTTCCTTTCTCTCTGCAGTCAGACTGTATGTTCCCTTTCCTCTCTGCAGTCAGACTGTATGTTCCCTCTTCAGACTCCCTTTCTCTCTGCAGTCAGACTGTATGTTCCCCTCTTCCCCTTTCCTCTGCAGTCAGACTGTATGTTCCCTTTCCTCTCTGCAGTCAGACTGTATGTTCCCTTTCCTCTCTGCAGTCAGACTGTATGTTCCCCTTTGCAGTCAGACTCTCTGCAGTCAGACTGTATGTTCCCTTTCCTCTCTGCAGTCAGACTCCCTTTCTGCAGTCAGACTGTATGTTCCCCTTTGTATGTTCCTTTCCTCTCTGCAGTCAGACTGTATGTTCCCTTTCCTCTCTGCAGTCAGACTGTATGTTCCCTTTCCTCTCTGCAGTCAGACTGTATGTTCCCTTTCCTCTCTGCAGTCAGACTGTATGTTTCCTTTCTGCAGTCAGACTGTATGTTCCCTTTCCTCTCTGCAGTCAGACAATGTTCCCTTTCCTCTCTGCTGTCAGACTGTATGTTCCCTTTCCTCTCTGCAGTCAGACTGTATGTTCCCTTTCCTCTCTGCAGTCAGACTGTATGTTCCCTTTCCTCTCTGCTGTCAGACTGTATGTTCCCTTTCCTCTCTGCAGTCAGACTGTATGTTCCCTTTCCTCTCTGCAGTCAGACTGTATGTTCCCTTTCCTCTCTGCAGTCAGACTGTATGTTCCCCTCTCTGCAGTCAGACTGTATGTTCCCTTTCCTCTCTGCAGTCAGACTGTTCCCTTTCCTCTCTGTCAGACTCCCTTTCCTCTCTGCAGTCAGACTGTATGTTCCCTTTCCTTCTGCAGTCAGACTGTATGTTCCCTTTCCTCTCTGCAGTCAGACTGTATGTTCCCTTTCCTCTGCTGTTCCCTTTCCTCTCTGCTCAGACTGTATGTTCCCTTTCCTCTCTGCAGTCAGACTGTATGTTCCCTTTCTGCTCTCTGCAGTCAGACTGTATGTTCCCTTTCCTCTCTGCAGTCAGACTGTATGTTCCCTTTCCTTTCCAGACTGTATGTTCCCTTTCTGCAGTCAGACTGTATGTTCCCTTTCCTTCTGCAGTCAGACTGTATGTTCCCTTTCTGCAGTCAGACTGTATGTTCCCTTTCCTCTCTGCAGTCAGACTGTATGTTCCCTCTGCAGTTTCCTTTCCTCTGCAGTCAGACTGTATGTTCCCTTTCCTCTCTGCAGTCCCTTTCCTCTCTGCAGTCAGACTGTATGTTCCCCTTTCCTCTCTGCAGTCAGACTGTATGTTCCCTTTCCTCTCTGCAGTCAGACTGTATGTTCCCTTTCCTCTCTGCAGTCAGACTGTATGTTCCCTTTCCTCTCTGCAGTCTGCTGTCAGCAGTCAGACTGTATGTTCCCTTTCCTCTCTGCAGTCAGACTGTATGTTCCCTTTCCTCTCTGCAGTCAGACTGTATGTTCCCTTTCCTCTCTGCAGTCAGACTGTATGTTCCCTTTCCTCTCTGCAGTCAGACTGTATGTTCCCTTTCCTCTCTGCAGTCAGACTGTATGTTCCCTTTCCTCTCTGCAGTCAGACTGTATGTTCCCTTTCCTCTCTGCAGTCAGACTGTATGTTCCCTTTCCTCTCTGCTGTCAGACTGTATGTTCCCTTTCCTCTCTGCTGTCAGACTGTATGTTCCCTTTCCTCTCTGCTGTCAGACTGTATGTTCCCTTTCCTCTCTGCAGCACACCACCATAGGTAAAACTGGAGATGTTATGCAGGCAGGCAAAACTCCTCACCAATCTTGCAGCATTTATAGGCTCGTCACTAATCGTGTAGCAATAATAGGCATATATGCATTTTGAACACAGTCCTCTGTGAATGCACACTGCAATTAGTGCATTCTTTGGGTTTTCTTCATATGCAATGTCAGTGCTTGCTTACATTGCAGCCCGAAGTGAATATTGGTTCCATTTAGCTATTGTGACATTGTTGGCAGTAAATGGGCCTACACATTGTGTCCCAGACCTTGCTTCAACTAAAGTCTGTAAAGTCACACCCATATAAACATCCCAGCTGGGTGAAGCCAAAGTGGGGAGAGGAGAAGGTAGTTAGAAAATCAAGCGTTTGGCAGTGGGGAGAGGAGAAGGTAGTTAGATTGTGGAGCAGAGGTTGGTGTTGATGGGTTTGTCCCTCATTATTCTGCTGATTGGGTAATGTAGGTCAGGGGAATGGCTAAAGCAAAACCATTGCTCCAAGTCCCATCATCCAGGACAGATGAATTAGTCAAAGTTCCCTTTCCTCTCTGCAGTCAGACACGACTTCCTCTGCAGTCAGACTGTATGAAATTGGTCACTCTTCTTGTTAGGGTGGCGTTCCTCTCTGCAGTCAGACTGTATGTTCCCTTTCCTCTCTGCAGTCAGGTCACCGACCTTCTAGCCATTGCTGATCGTCTTTTCATTTTCCTTTGGTTTTGTCTTGTCTTCCATCACACCTACTTCCAATCCCATCAATTACATGTTGTGTATGTTCCCCCTCTTGTTCTTGTGGGTGATTGTGAACATCTGTCCTGGTGTGTTGATGGGTTTGTCCCTTACCTGATTGGGTAATGTTCCCCAAAACCATTCATGTCCTTGTGGGTGATTATTCACTTTCTTGTAGTGTTTGAACGTTGCTGTCCTTTGGTGTGTATTTAATCCCATCAATTACATGTGTTTCCCCCTCTCATGTCCTTGTGGGTGATTGTTTATTGTAGTGTTTGAACATCTGTCCTGGTGTGTATTTACCCCTCTGTTCCCCCTCATGTCCTTGTGGGTGATTGTTTATTGTAGTGTTTGTGATCGTCTGTCCTGGTGTGTATTTACCCCTCTGTTCCCCCTCATGTCCTTGTGGGTGATTGTCCTGGTGTGCGTTGGGTTATGGATCCATTTATTTTATTATTCTGTTTTCTGGTGAGTTTTGTTAATTGTCAGGACCCGGTTACGAACCCAGGTCTCCGGAGTGAGAAACAGTCACTAAACCAACTGAGCCACGAATAGTCAGCAGAACCCAGAAGATGAGGCAGACACAGCAGTACTTGAGACGGTGTATTTAATGAAGTAAAAAGTGAAGTTCTTCAGGAAAACATGTAACTCCACAACCTCAAAAGGAATTCCACAAGAACAAAGGCAATCCTCCAAGACAAAAAGGTAAATCCACAAGGTGGAAGGCACAGCATCAAAAGCCTCAAAAGATACTCAAAAAACAAAGAAACAAGAACAAAAAACAGAATTCCTCAAGAGAGTCCACCGGGATCAACAAGAGCTCACAGAGTACTAGGGCTGGGTGCTAACATACAAACACAGAGCACAGAACCGAGTAAAACAAAGGGTTTAAATACAATCAGGGGAAACGAGGCACAGGTGCAAATAATAATGGGGATCAAGGGAAAACAAAAGGTCAAAAGGCACAATGGGGGCATCTAGTGACCAAAAACCGGAACAACCCTGGCCAAATCCTGACAGTTAATAAACTGCGCTGTTGGAAACAATTATTTCTCTCCTGCGTCTGACTTCTCTGCCACCAGTTCACACCCCTTACAAAAAGACAGTGCAGCTGCTCAGGAACAGTCAGTCACTACTGGCCAGTTACTGTATCGATTGACTTAATTCATTTATCTTGTCAAACACCCCTTGACGAATGTCATACATTAAATCTAAATTGTGTGAAACCTCTTGTGTTTGTGTTATAGGGGACATAGCAGCATCGCACCGGGGAACACCTCTGTATGGACAGCCATCTTGGTGGGGGGATGGGGACGCAGACGATGAGAACTCCTTCAAACAGGAGACCAAGACGTGTGGGAAGAAGCATGACAGCTCTGCAGCAGGTAGGAACCTACTTGACCTCATCATCATCTGAAGTATGAAATGATATGTTCCAAATGTTGGCAAGATGATCAGATGCATGCACACATGTTTCAGTACATTAGATGAGCTAGTAGAGAACATGTTTAATTAAATGTACAGTACATTAGATGAGCTACTAGAGAACATGATTAATTAAATAAGTAATGCTCTGTCAGGAATATGTATTAACATAGGTGGTGTTATTAATGCTCTGAAATAAATATGTATTAATATGGGTGTTGTTAGTAATGCTCTGTCAGGAATATGTATTAATATGGGTGGTGTTAGGATAAGAGCGTCTGCTAAATGACTTAAATGTAATGTAATGTAATGCTCTGTCAGGAATATGTATTAATATGGGTGGTGTTAGTAATGCTCTGTCAGGAATATGTATTCATATGGGTGTTGTTAGTAATGCTCTGTCAGGAATATGTATTAATATGGGTGGTGTTAGTAATGCTCTGTCAGGAATATGTATTAATATGGATGTTAGTAATGCTCTGTCAGGCATATGTATTAATATGGGTGGTGTTAGTAATGCTCTGTCAGGAATATGTATTAATATGGGTGGTGTTAGTAATGCTCTGTCAGGAATATGTATTAATATGGATGGTGTTAGTAATGCTCTGTCAGGAATATGTATTAATATGCGTGGTGTTAGTAATGCTCTGTCAGGAATATGTATTAATATGGGTGGTGTTAGTAATGCTCTGTCAGGAATATGTATTAATATGGATGGTGTTAGTAATGCTCTGTCAGGAATATGTATTAATATGGGTGGTGTTAGTAATGCTCTGTCAGGAATATGTATTAATATGGATGGTGTTAGTAATGCTCTGTCAGGAATAGGTATTAATATGGATGGTGTTAGTAATGCTCTGTCAGGAATATGTATTAATATGTGTGGTGTTAGTAATGCTCTGTCAGGAATATGTATTAATATGGGTGGTGTTAGTAATGCTCTGTCAGGAATATGTATTAATATGGGTGGTGTTAGTAATGCTCTGTCAGGAATATGTATTAATATGGGTGGTGTTAGTAATGCTCTCAGGAATATGTATTAATATGGGTGGTGTTAGTAATGCTCTGTCAGGAATATGTATTAATATGGGTGGTGTTAGTAATGCTCTGTCAGGAATATGTATTAATATGGGTGGTGTTAGTAATGCTCTGTCAGGAATATGTATTAATATGGGTGGTGTTAGTAATGCTCTGTCAGGAATATGTATTAATATGGATGTTAGTAATGCTCTGTCAGGAATATGTATTAATATGGGTAGTGTTAGTAATGCTCTGTCAGGCATATGTATTAATATGGGTGGTGTTAGTAATGCTCTGTCAGGAATATGTATTAATATGGGTGGTGTTAGTAATGCTCTGTCAGGAATATGTATTAATATGGGTGATGTTAGTAATGCTCTGTCAGGAATATGTATTAATATGGGTGGTGTTAGTAATGCTCTGTCAGGAATATGTATTAATATGGGTGGTGTTAGTAATTCTCTGTCAGGAATATGTATTAATATGGGTGGTGTTAGTAATGCTCTGTCAGGAATATGTATTAATATGGGTGGTGTTAGTAATTCTCTGTCAGGAATATGTATTAATATGGGTGGTGTTAGTAATGCTCTGTCAGGAATATGTATTAATATGGGTGGTGTTAGTAATGCTCTGTCAGGAATATGTATTAATATGGGTGGTGTTAGTAATGCTCTGTGAGGAATATGTATTAATATGGGTGTTGTTAGTAATGCTCTGTGAGGAATATGTATTAATATGGGTGTTTACATTTACATTTAAGTCATTTAGCAGACGCTCTTATCCAGAGCGACTTGTTGTTAGTAATGCTCTGTCAGGAATATGTATTAATATGGGTGTTGTTAGTTATTCTGTGTGTGTGTCTCATGTACTCTAATGACATCTGGAGGTACTTGGCTTATCCGCAGGGGTTACTTGAGTAGACTCATGAGACCATAGACCTATTGGTAAAATGCACATACTTCAGGGGTACACCGGACAGCAAAATTCAGTTGGTGGTATAGTAACCGAAAAAGGTTGGGAACCACTGCTCTAATGTACAGTGTTCCTGTTAAATGAATGACCACCGTGACCCTCAGTGCTTTAGAATTGAGTCACATGATTCATCATGAAATCTTTAGAGGAAGGGTGGTAGTATTTATTTAAAAAAGGGGAGGTTCTAAGATGAAGTTGTGGTGGTCTTGTTTGTGGAAGCAGTGGGTATTTGTTAGGATGAAACCTGAAAGCACAGCCTTATATACCACCAGACCTGTTGGGGACTATAATCTAGGACCTGATGCGAGGGGTATCAGTTTGAATATAGTTCTCTAAATGGACAACGTCGTGTCTCATTTCACTCCATTTTTTACTTTGTTGAAAGCCACAGATATTTGCAGTCATGCTTTCAGGAGCTTATCTGTTTTCAAAGAGATACAAACATGACTTACTTTCAAGTTGAATTGAAAGATATAACTTCTGAGAAAGATGTGGCCTTATTGGGGGCTCCTAAATCCCAGTAGCTATTATACTTTGAATATTTGACTTTGATATTGTTCCCTTACTACATAAGGGAGGAAATGTACAAAACAAACTTGTACTTTCCAAGAACAACTCAGCTGCTCACTTTGTCATACGTATAAACTAGATGGTCTACACATATGCCATAATGCCTTGCCACAAAATCAAAGGAAGTTACACAATCATTACTAAGTAAGTGACATTATTAAGTAAGTTACACTACATGGCTTTGTGCCTGTCTGCCTGGGCTCCAGCACAGCCTGACCTGTTTTGCCACCAATGCTCCTTATAGGACACATCACTGCACTCTATCCTCCTCTGTAAACTAGTCATCTCTGTATACCCATCGCAAGACCCACTGGTTGATGCTTATTTATAAAACCCTCTTAGGCCTCACTCTCCCCTATCTGAGATACCTACTGCAGCCCTTCCTCCACATACAACACCCGTTCTGCCAGTCACATTCTGTTAAAGGTCCCCAAAGCACACACATCCCTGGGTCACTCGTCTTTTCATTTCACTGCAGCTAGAGACTGGAACGAGCTGCAAAAAACGCTCAAACTGGACCATTTTATCTCCAACCCTTCTTACTGACAGCTGTGGCTGCTTCGCATGATGTATTGTCTGTACCTTGCGTTTGTGCTATTGTCTGTGCCCAATAATGTTTGTACCATGTTTTCTGCTGCTACCATGTTGTGTTGCTACCATGTTGTTGTCATGTTGTGTTGCTACCATGCTGTGTTGTTGTCTTAGGCCTCTCTTTATGTAGTGTAGTGGTGTCTCTCTTGTCGTGATGTGTGTTTTGTCCTGTATTTTAGATTTGAATCCCTGCCCCTGTCCCTGCAGGATGCCTTTAGCCTTTTGGTAGGTCGTCATTGTAAAGAAGAATTTGTTGTTTAACTGACTTGCCTAGTTAAATACAGGTTACATAAATAAAGAGCGGGCTGTGTTCTGCCAGGGCCGCAGACACGGATTCAGACTTATGGTGAGACTCAGAACAGACACAGCTGAGCGGCCCATTTGGGGCCCGTAACCTCTGACCTCTAGAATCTGATCCCCAGTGTTCTCCTCTTTATGAACCTACAGACGGCAGAGAGCCTAAGAGGAGTGAGAGGCCTATGGAGGATGGTCTGGGTCCTGAGCCCAGCTACTTTGAGATCCCTACCAAGGAGTCTCAGATGGCTGAGGACAGCATTCATGAAATCCCTACTAAAGACACTGAGGGGGCTGCTGCTACCACCGCCAGTAGCGCTCAGGGCCACGCCTCACCTCACGCCTTCACCATCGAGTTTGATGACACCTCTCCTGGCAAGGTCAGGATTAAGGACCATGTGTCCAAACTGACTCCGGACCACCGGCCCCGGCCTAAAAAGTCCCCCCAGCCGGGGAGCAAGGACCTCAGCACCCTACAGGCCGCCATGATGGCCTCTGAGAGCAAGGTGGCTGATTGGCTGGCCCACAATGACCCCCCCACGGTGCGCAGTGAGTCCACAGAGGAGGACAGCAAGAGCATCAAGAGTGATGTCCCCGTCCACTTCCACAGGCTCAAAGGTGAGGGCCATATCCTGCCTGCTTGTCTTTCTCTCTGTCCCACAGTTTCTGTTGCCAGATCAGCAAATGCACGTATTTCCTCCCTATAGCCACACTACAGTATCATCTACTAACTGTTGTACATCTGACCTTGCTAACCTCACAATGTTGCTGATCTGATCAACATGTGTTTTGCTGCTAAAAGCCATGAGTGTTTGAGAGGTTTGGGAGGTTTTTTGCGAGATCCTGTAAAATGTATCCTCTTAATAAAGCTCATCCCTTACTCGCTAAAAACAGAGGCTACATTTTTTTAAATCTTATCGTCTAAAGTAAGACTAGTGTTTACCTCGAAACGCCTAGAATAGCGGCTCTCCTGATGCAGTAATGACCATTATTAATGACCATGACCATTAACCAACCAGACTTCAATTACTCATACCTGGTCATGTAACCTACTGTATGGCCCATACCTGTCATTGTCCTCAGGCTGGTCATGTAACTGACTGTATGGCCCATACCTGTCATTGTCCTCAGGCTGGTCATGTAACTGACTGTATGGCCCATACCTGTCAATGTCCTCAGGCTGGTCATGTAACTGACTGTATGGCCCATACCTGTCAATGTCCTCAGGCTGGTCATGTAACCTACTGTATGGCCCATACCTGTCATTGTCCTCAGGCTGGTCATGTAACCTACTGTATGGGCCATACCTGTCAATGTCCTCAGGCTGGTCATGTAACCTACTGTATGGCCCATACCTGTCACTGTCCTCAGGCTGGTCATGTAACCTACTGTATGGCCCATACCTGTCAATGTCCTCAGGCTGGTCATGTAACCTACTGTATGGCCCATACCTGTCATTGTCCTCAGGCTGGTCATGTAACCTACTGTATGGCCCATACCTGTCACTGTCCTCAGGCTGGTCATGTAACCTACTGTATGGCCCATACCTGTCAATGTCCTCAGGCTGGTCATGTAACCTACTGTATGGCCCATACCTGTCAATGTCCTCAGGCTGGTCATGTAACCTACTGTATGGGCCATACCTGTCAATGTCCTCAGGCTGGTCATGTAACCTACTGTATGGGCCATACCTGTCAATGTCCTCAGGCTGGTCATGTAACCTACTGTATGGGCCATACCTGTCAATGTCCTCAGGTTGGTCATTGTAAATATAATTTGTTCTTAACTGACTTGCCTAGTTAAATAAAGGTAAAATATATAGATTTAAATATGGCCCATACCTGTCATTGTTCTCAGGCTTTTCATGTAATCTACTGTATGCTGTGTGTATTGGAGCAGGAGATCCTTGCTTAGCCTTGGTTCTGATCTTTCTGACATTAAATAATCACTTCCACTTTTCTAATGCCTGTAGCTGCAGTCTCACTCCAAGCTGCAGTACAGCAGGCAGTCAGACAGGAGAGAAGGCAGGAAAGACCATGGCCTGTTTACTCCTCCTGTAGGCAGTCAGACAGGAGAGAAGGCAGGAAAGACCATGGCCTGTTTACTCCTCCTGTAGGCAGTCAGACAGGAGAGAAGGCAGGAAAGACCATGGCGTGTTTACTCCTCCTGTAGGCAGTCAGACAGGAGAGAAGGCAGGAACGGCCATGGCGTGTTTTCTCCTCCTGTAGGCAGTCAGACAGGAGAGAAGGCAGGAACGGCCATGGCGTGTTTTCTCCTCCTGTAGCCTGATCTGACTTTCATCCTGCTACTCATCTGAATGGCTTACAGTATCTATCTGTATGATTCTTCTTCTCAAGGTGACTCTGCACAGACAAAATTCACTGTGATGTCATATCTCCATGATGATATGATGTAACTCTAAAGGTCCCTTATATTAAATATTGTCTGTTTATGTAATTGTATTAAGGTCCCCACCCTGAAGCAAATAAAGTCCCACCCTCCTTTGTACTGTATGTCAGTGACGGAGACACACCCCTATGACTCTCTATGCACATCCTCCCACTCTGATTCTAATGATTCTTCATTCTTAAATCTCTCAGCCTTCCATTTACAGTAATACAAGAGAGACTAGGCATTGCTTTGTCAATGGCAGTCCGAATTTTCTACTTCCTCAGGATTAGTCCCCAGCACTTCTAAATCCCCCAGCCATCTCCCAGCTCTCACACCCATTGACTGAGCTTAGCATGGATGGCACTGTAGGCCACCTGCCTTTCTGCCTGCCTCCCCCATTCTCCATTCTCCATTCTCCCTGCCTAAGGCACTCATTTTTTGCTGTACACCAAGGAGCCAAGCCACATCCATCCCATCTCCTTAATGATTCATCCACATAGTGCTTTAGTTGTTTCATATTTTAATTGGAGCCTTGCCACTATCTCTGTCTGCATCTTCATGACCATGTCTGGGCCTTTTGTGGGACGGTGTTTGACAGGACTCAATAGAGAGTGTGGGCTGGGCGCTAGCTACTCTTTGGAGCTGGCTAATTAAATGGCTGCTAATTTCTGGTGTACGATAGCTGTGCCTGGGGGTGGGGTGCAGACAGAGTGGTATAAATGGAGATTTATGAAGCACATAGCAAAGTGAAGTCAGAGGCTGAGCTGCTGAGTGCTACAGCGCATACTGTATTGGGGCGACATGGTAGCCTAGGGTAGCCTAGAGCGTTGGACTAGTAACCCGAAAGTTCAAATCCCCGAGCTGACAAGGTACAAATCTGTCATTCTGCCCCTGAACAGGCAGGTAACCCACTGTTCCATTGAAAATAAGAATTTGGTCTTAACTCGCTTGCCTAGTTAAATAAATAAAGTGCTGTACAGAAACCCAGCATAAAACCCCAAACAGCAAGCAATGCAGGTGTAGATCATTGACCAAGCCATGAAGTCTTGTCCGTAGAGCTCCGAGACAGGAATGTGTCAAGGCACAGATCTGGGGAAGTGTACCAAAACATTGAAGGTCCCCAAGAACACAGTGGCCTCCATCATTCTTCAATAGAAGAAGTTTGGAACCACCAAGACTCTTCCTGGAGCTGGCCGCACAGCCAAACTGAGTAATCGGAGGAGAAGGGCCTTGGTCAGGGAGGTGACCAAGAACCCGATGGTTCCTTTGTGGAGATGGTAGAACCTTCCAGAAGAACAACCATCTATGCAACACTCCACCAATCAGGCCTTTATGGTAGAGTGGCCAGATGGAAGCCACTCCTCAGTAAATGGCATATAACAGCAAGGTTCTCTGGTCTGATGAAACCAAGATTGAATGTCTGGAGGAAACCAGGCATCATCCCTACGGTGAAGCATGCTGGTGGCAGCATCATGCTGTGGGGATGAACGGAGGGAAAGATGAATGGAGCAAAGTACAGAGGAATCCTGCTCCAGAATGCTCAGGACCTCAGACTGGTGCGAAGGTTCACCTTCCAACAGGACAGCAACCCTAAGCACATAGCCAAGACAACGCAGGGGTGGCTTCGGGACAAGTCTGTATATGTCCTTGAGTCGCACAGCTAGAGCCCCGTCTTGAACCCGTAATCTCTGCCAAAGATGATTCAACAAAGTATTGTGTAAAGTGTCTGAATACTTATATACATTGTATATTTCAGTTTTTTAAAATACTGTTTTTTCTTTGTCATTATGGGGTATTTTGTGTGGATTGATGAGTTAACTACATTGATTGTCTCTATACTGTGTAGTAGAGTTAACTAGGTTGATTGTCTCTATACTGTGTAGTAGATTTAACTGTTTTGTTTTTGCTTGATGTGTGCTGTGTGTGATGAGGTGGAGTGGAGTAGATGCAGTCTGACTCATGTGGGGCCGGCGGTGTTGTGGCCGGGGCCAGCCACCTCTAGTCACTCAGAGACAAGCAGCATTGTGAGGCTCCTAACAGATTGTTTGTCTGCTGCTGCATGAAAGGCCTCTGTTTCCAGAGTGGCCTGGTAATATTCTGTCTCTGAACCAACCACTGTCACGTCTGACTGCATGCTACTTCCTGAGCCCCCGCTTTCCTCTTCCCTTCCTGCTCCAGTTCCACCCTCCAACCCCCTCCCCTCTCCCCCTCGGCCCACAGGGAGGCAGGGCTAGTAGTGCTGTGGCTGGGTGAAGTCTGGAGACATTAGATTCCATCATAGAGGACTATGTCCTTTCTCTAGGTCATGATTAGCAGTTATAAGGTCAGAGGTTAGATGTTATGGGTCTGTGCTCTCCTCCTGTCTTGCTTCTCCTAGGCAGCAAGCATGAGGACGGTACCCAGAGTGACTCTGAGAACGGGATTGGCCTGCGCTTCGGCAGCCGGAGGCTGGCTCTGGAGGAGAGGCTGAGGTCGGCGCAGGGAGGACAGGGAGGTCAGTGGGGTCGGACTACCGGCAACAGGACTACCTTCATGATCGAATTCTACAACGATGACAACCCCCGCAAGCGACGCTCCTACTCCTTCTCTCAGACTGCACCGCTGCTTGGGGGTGCGGCCAGGGAGGCTCTTTGCCCCACCCCCCCTCCCACTCTAAGTCCCCTTCCACCATGACCACAGACTTCAATAAGGCCCCGTTATCAGCGGCCCTGATAGCCGGAGCCCCCACTGCCGCCCGAGTTCTGATGAAGCAGAGGTCTGAGGACCAGAGCATAGGGAGGAGCTCGGTCAGTACAGGCCACCAGACCACTGAGCCCAGCCCCAGTGAGGAGGGTCTGAGGACCCCTCGGTCTCAGGGGGACAGGGACAGGGAGCAGGAGGATGACCAGAGTGATAAGGGAACCTACACCATCGAGTTGGAGAACCCCAACCCTGAGGAGGAGGAGGCTAGGCGCATGATAGACAAGGTATGGTCAGCTTTCTGATGTATATTCACACTCCACTCAAGGATATATCATTGTGGGTTGGGTTGCTGTGAAAATCGTAATGAATACAAATCTAATTTTATTTTTATATTACCTGAATTGCATGTAGGAAAGTTGACTTGGTTTGAAAGTAAGAATGACCAAGTTCTCTGTGTCTTGAAATAACATAATTGAATCAACCTTATTGAACAGGGCATTCAAAGGACATGCTATTTTTCTATAGTTTTCTGAAATATCCTCCAAAAATAACGTCCACTAAGCATGCTGAGCTTTTGAGCTGTAATGACCTGTCGTCACATTGATCTATGACATTGCTATATTTCGAATGAGAAGCGTTTGACTAAGTCCTCTCTTAGAAATTGGATTTCTTTTCGTAATGTATTTCATGTGCAACAATGTGGTCATTACGAGACTATTTCAAATATTTACCTTGTACAATATGTAATCTAAGATTCCTTTCAAACTTTGGTGCAGTGAAGTTCTTGATCAGGCACTTTCACTAATACTCTAATTTTCAATAGTATAGCAATAAAGAAATGTCACTGATAGTATTAGTAAATGGTACATCTCGCCCTGAGATGGAGGTCTATTTCCCTCAAGTCTCTCTGTTCTTATTAGGATTAGCTCATATGAACAGCCATACACATTAAGAGAGTGGGCTATTATACACTCTTAGGAAAAAAAGGTGTTATCTAGAACCTTAAAGGTTTCTTCAGCTGTCCCCATAGAAGAACCCTTTGAAGAACCCTTTTTGGTTCCAGGTAAAACCCAAAAGGGTTCCATGTAGAACCCTTTCCACAGAGGGTTCTACATGGAACCAAAAAGGGCTGTTGTTGCATGTCAGCAATCAACTTGTCAAGATATATGACTTTCAAAAAGTAAATTATAACTTGCCACATCATCACGCGTTTTTCATCATATGGTGCATATTGTGACATGGTTATGTGGCAAGTTACAATTAGCTTTTTGAAAGTCCAATATCTTGAAAAACTCGATTGCTGACATGCAAAACATTTTGGGACTGTACCCCTTTGAAGAACCCTTTTTTGGTTACATGTAGAACCCTTTCCACAGAGGGTACTACATAAATCCCAAAAGGGTTCTACCTGGAATCAAAAGGGGGGACAGCCTAAGAACCCTTTTGGAAGCCTTTTTTCTAAGAGTGTAGTGCTCAGTCTGATCACAGCTGTAGAGCAAATCTAACGGGCTCCAAATGGCATTTTGAGGCTCACAGTCGAGCTCTCCATTATTTGCTCATGTAACAACTGCCTGCGTGCTTTCTCAAGCTGAATGAAAAGATTTCTAGAAGGGAGATTCTCTGAAGTAGAGGAGAGTTTACTGCTGCGGCTTAAGATTACCCCAAATAAACTTAAACATGTTGCCCTGATATGTACTTTATTCACTCATTAAACATGTATTTGGGACATAAAATATGGTATTTGGGGAATGGATGAAGAGGAGTGGGTTGGGGGATGGCATTGGTGGCAGGTAGCCTAGTGGTTAGAGCATTGGGCCAATAACTGAAAGGTTGCTCGATTGAATCCCTGAGCTGACAAGGTAAAAGTCTGTTGTTCTGCCCCTGAACAAAGCAGTTAACCCACTGTTCCTAGGCCGTCACTGTAAATAAGAGTTCTTAACTGACTTGCCTAGTTAAATAAAATAATTGGTTGTCAGTTTTATTCGGAGCATGGACTGGGTAGTCTTCTCTAAACTAGAAGTGTGATTATGGTAATTCCTATAATTAGCTGACACACTAATTGGCACACTGCTCTTTGTGTTTTTTACATGGCTGTAATGTGTGTTCTTTCTAGTGCTGTTACCATGGCACTGGCCTTGTGTGGATGTATGGGGCTGTGCTTTAATTGTCTCTGGCCCTCATGTTGGTCCAATATCAGCCACCTTTATCTATTGAGTAGAGTAGATTACAGTGGAAAGTCATGGAGCTCTTTATTACCTTAATACTCAGGTGTTCGGGATGGAGCAGAACCAGGATCTGTCTGTCTCAGGACCAGTAGAACTACAACAAGGAGAAGGGGGGAAGAAGGAGAGGAAGACCACAGAGATGGGAGAAACGGTGAAACCAAGCTGCCTTCCATCCGAGGTAAAACACCCCTTCCATAGTGACAAAAATGGTTGCACCCAATCTCTCACGGCTTTTAGTCATCATAGCCTGCCAGGCTACCAACACCTGGTGGCATCTATCTCATTCAGCGATGTGATGCTTGAAATGTATCCATCACTAACTTTCATTATTATGACATACTGACATACTTGGGTTGAGACACTCGCTGTCTCTTCCCTTGACCCTCAGACTCCTTCTTAGGGATGCGGCAGCTTCTGAAAACTGTTGAGTGTTAATATGCCAAAATAGCATTTATTTTCCAGTAGAGCTCCTATTGTTTTAGTTTTCTGAGGAGAGTGATGCACAAACCACCCACTACACACACACTGGTTGAATCAACATTGCTTCCACGTAATTTCAATTAAATTGCATTGTTGGTTAAGGGCTTATAGGTAAGCATTTCACGGTAAGGTTGTATTCGGCGCCTGTTGTATTCGGCGCATGTGACAAATAGTTTGATTTGAATAGACGTTGAATTGATGTCTGTGCCCAGTGGGCAGGAATGAGAGGCAGAGATCATGAAAAGTGAACAATGCTAGTGCTGATTTCCTCATGACAGAGCAAAAATATCAACGCAACATGCAAAACATTTCCAAGATTTTACTGAGTTACATTTCATAGAAGGAAATCAGTCAATGTAAATACATTCATTAGGCCCTAATCTATGGATTTCACATGACTGGGCAGGGGCGCAGACATTGTTTAAACATTTTATTTAACCTGGTAGGCCAGTTGAGAACAAGTTCCCATTTACAACTGCGACCTGGTCAAGATAAAGCAAAGCCGTGCGACACAAACAACAACACAGAGTTGCATATGGAATAATCAAACATACAGTCAGTAACACAATAGAAAATTCTATAAACAGTCTGTACAAATGAGGTAATATTAGGGAGATAAGGCAATAAATAGGCCGTTGTGGCGAAGGAATTACAATTTAGCAATTAAACACTGGAGTGATAGATGTGCAGAAGATGAATGTGCACATAGAGATACTGTGGTGCAAAGGATCAAGAAAACAAAAAAATAACAATATGGGCATGAGGTAGTTGGGTGGGCTATTAACAGATGGGCTATGTACAGGTGCAATGATCCGTAAGCGGCTCTGAGCTAATGCTTAAAGTTAGTGAGGTAGATATGAGTCTCCAGCTTCAGTGGTTTTTGCAATTCGTTCCAGTCATTGGCAGAGTGAGCTGAGATAAGGCGGGGCTTTACCTAGCAAAGATTTATAGATGACCTGGAGCCAGTGAATTGGCGGCGAATATGAAGCGAGGGCCAGCCAACGAGAGCATACAGGTCGCCGTGGTGGGTAGTATATGGGGCTTCGGTGACAACTGATGGCGCTGTGATAGACTGCATCCAATTTGCTAAGTAGAGTGTTGGAGGCTATTTTGTAAATGACATCGCCAAAGTCAAGGATCGGTAGGATAGTCTGATTTTGGCAGCATGAGTGCGGGATGCTTTATTGCAAAGTAAGAAGCCGATTCTAGATTTAATTTTGGATTGGAGATGCTTAATGTGAGTCTGTAAGGACAGTTTACAGTCTAACCAGATACCTAGGTATTTGTTGTTGTCCACACATTCTAAGTCAGAACTGTCCAGAGTAGTGATGCTAGACAGGCGGGCAGGTGTGGGCAGCGATCGGTTGAAGAGCATGCATTTAGTTTTACTTGCATTTAAGAGCAGTTGGAGGCCACAGAAGGAGAGTTGTATGGCATTGAAGCTCATCTGGAGGTTAGTTAACACGGTGTCCAAAGAAGGGCCAGAAGTATACAGAATGGTGTCATCTGCGTAGAGGTGGATCAGAGAATCACCAGCAGCAAGAGCAACATCATTGATGTATACAGAGAAAATAGTTGGCCCGAGAATTGAACCCTGTGGCACCCCCATAGAGACTGCCAGAGGTCCGGGCAACAGGATTTGACACACAGAACTCTATCTGAGAAGTAGTTGGTGAATCAGGTGAGGCAGTCATTTGAGAAACCAAGGCTGTTGAGTCTGCTGATAAGAATGTGGTGATTGACAGAGTCGAAAGCCTTGCCCAGGTCGATGAATACAGCTGCATTGGATTTTTTTCCGATGGCGGTTATGATATCGTTAAGGACCTTGAGCGTGGCTGAGGTGCACCCATGACCAGCTCGGAAAACAGATTGCAAAGTGGAGAAGGTACGGTGGGATTCGAAATGGTCGGTGATCTGTTTGTTAACTTGGCTTTCGAAGACCTTTTGAAAGGCAGGGTAGGATAGATATAGGTCTGTAACAGTTTGGATCTAAGGTGTCTCCCTCTTTGAAGAGGGGGATGACCACAGCAGCTTTCCAATCTTGAGGGATCTCAGACGATACAAATATCAAATCAAAAGAGAGGTTGAACAGGCTAGTAATAGGGGTTGCGGTGGATAATTTTAGAAAGAGAGGGTCCAGATTGTCTAGCCCAGCTAATTTGTAGGGGTCCAGATTTTGCAGCTCTTTCAGAACATCAGCTATGTGGATTTGGGTGAATGAGAAATGGGGAGGCTGTGGGGGGTGCAGAGCTGTTGACCGGGGTAGGGGTAGCCAGGTGGAAAGCATGGCCAGCCGTAGAAAAATGCTTACTGAAATTATCAACTATCGTGGATTTATTTGTGGCGACAGTGTTTCCTAGCCTCAGTGCAGTGGGCAGCTGGGAGGAGGTGTCCCATAACTTTTTGGAGTTTGTGCTTCAGGATGCAAATTTCTGTTTGAAAAAGCTAGCCTTTGCTTTCTTAACTGCCTCTGTATATTAGTTCCTAACTTCCCTGAAAATGTGCATATCGCGGGGGCTATTCGATGCTAATGCAGTACGCCACAGGATGTTTTTGTGCTGGTCAAGAGCAGTCAGGTCTGGAGTGAAACAAGGGCTACATCTGTTCCTGGTTCTACATTTTTTTGAATGGGGCATGCTTTTTTAAGATGGTGAGGAAAGCACTTTTAAAGAATAACCAGGCATCCTCTACAGATGGAATGAGATCAACATCCTTCCAGGATTCCGTAGCCAGGTCGATTAGAAAGGTCTGCTCACTGAAGTGTTTTAAGGAGCGTTTGACAGTGAGCAGGGTTGGTCGGTTGACCGCGGACCCGTTACGTACGCAGGCAATGAGGCAGTGATCGCTGAGATCCAGGTTGAAGACAGCAGAGTGGAGAGAAACCTAGGCATTGAGTGACAATGAGAGAGGTTTTGTCTCTAGAGACACCATTTAAACCAGGCTAGGTCACCACATGTGTTGAAGGTGGAACAAAATGCTAGTTAAGGCATATTGTGCAGGGCTGGAGGCTCTACAGTGATATAAGACAATAATCACTAACCAAAACCGCAATGGGCAATGCATATTGACATTAGGGAGAGGCATGCTTAGCCAAGTGATCATAGTGTCCAGTGTGTAGCTAAGCGAGCTGGAGGCACTGCGATTCAGACAGCTAGCGGGCCGGGTCTAGCAGTCTAGCAGAAGGGCCTTAGGGGGGACGTCGCGATGGAATAGTCTGTTGAAGCCCTCTCGGACAGTTACGTCAGTAGACCAGTCATGAAGGATCGTCAGGGCTCCGTGTCGGCTGTAAAAGGTGTCCAGGCCAATTGGCAAAATAGCTACTGTAGCCCAAGGAGTGGCTGATGGACATCTGAGATTTCTGAGACATCTGTGGTGTTGTGTTGTGTGACAGAACTGAACATTTTAGAGTGGCCTTTTATTATCCCCAGCACAAGTTGCACCTGTTTTTTTTTTTTTGGGGGGGGGGGGGGGTTGTATTTTATTAGGATCCCCAAAAGGCTGTTGCAAAAGCTTCTTTTCCTGGGGTCACCACAAAACATGAAACATAATGCAAAATGACATAATACAGAACATCATTAGACAAGAACAGCTCAAGGACAGAACTACATATGTTAATGATCATGCTGTTTAATCTGCTTCTTGATATGCTACATCTGTCAGGGTGGATGGATTATTTTGGCAAAGGAGAAATGCTCACTAACAGGGATGTAAACACATTTGTGCACACAATTTGAGAGAAATAAGCTATTTTGCTTTTTATTTTAGCTCATGAAACATGGGACCAACTCTTTACATGTTGCATTTACATTTTTGTTCAGTATATTTACAGATTATCCATTTTCTCACAGGTGGAAAATAATCCTGCAGCAACAGGAAATGTGAATTATTGTGTGGATTATAATGAATGGACATTTTTGTAGGCATTGATACATTTTAGTTGGTGCAAATGAAGTCAGAAATGTTAGTGGAAATTACAAACTAAAAATAACATGCACAAAATGTCCTGCAACAACATGCGGATCAAATTAATTACATCTGTTCTATAAATATAGGAAAGCAAGAGCTCCAGATTGCATTAAGATTACTCTATTGGAAGGGGAGTAGTTGTGTGTCAGCCAAGCACTCCCCGTGTCCTTGTATTTCACAGAGTAGGCCACTCAGTCTGTGACCTAGTTCATAGAGAGAAATGATGCTCTGTCCCCTCCAGGCAAGTTCCATACAAACCACAAAGGGAGGAAGGAGACTGTATATAGTCCACAATAGTCTAGGATGGTCTACAACAGTCTAGTATAGTCTAGTGTAGTCGACAATAGTCTAGTATGGTCTACAATAGTCTAGTATAGGCTACAGCAGTCTAGTATAGGCTACAGCAGTCTAGTATAGTCGACAATAGTCTAGTGTAGTCGACAATAGTCTAGTGTAGTCGACAATAGTCTAGTGTAGTCGACAATAGTCTAGTATGGTCGACAATAGTCTAGTATAGTCCACAATAGTCTAGTATAGTCGACAATAGTCTAGTATGGTCTACAATAGTCTAGTATAGGCTACAGCAGTCTAGTATAGTCCACAACAGTCTAGTATAGTCCACAATAGTCTAGTATGGTCTGCAATAGTCCACAATAGTCTAGTATGGTGTACAATAGTCTAGTATAGGCTACAACAGTCTAGTATAGTCCACAATAGTCTAGTATGGTCTACAATAGTCCACAATAGTAGAGTATGGTCTACAATAGTCTACAATAGTCTAGTATAGGCTACAACAGTCTAGTATAGTCTAGTATGGTCTACAATAGTCTAGTATAGTCCACAACAATATAGTATAGTCTACAATATGCTAGGATAGTCTACAACAGTTTAGTATAGTCCACAATAGTCTAGTATAGTCTACAATCGTCAATCTGATTTAATGAACATTTTTTATGAACATATTTCTATTACAGCATATTGGATGACTGGCATTCATATTGCATATTGGAAGTTTACATACACTTAGGTTGGAGTCATTAAAACTCGTTTTTCAAGCACTCCATACATTTCTTGTTAACAAACTATAGTTTTGGCAAGTCAGTTAGGACATCTACTTTGTGCATGAGACACATAAGTTTTCCAACAATTGTTTACAGACAGATTATTTCACTTATAATTCACTGTATCACAGTTCCAGTGGGTCAGAAGTTTTCATACACTAAGTTGACTGTACCTTTCAACAGCTTCTGATAGGCTAATTGACTTCATTTGAGTCAATTGGAGGTGTACCTGTGGATGTATTTCAAGGCCTACCTTCAAACTTGCTTGACATCATGGGATAATCAAAAGAAATCAGCCAAGACCTCGGGAAAAAAATTGTAGACCTCCACAACTCTGGTTCATCCCTGGGAGCAATTTCCAAACGCCTGAAGGTACCACGTTCATCTGTACAAACAATAGTACACAAGTATAAACACCATGGGACCACTTAGCAATCATACCGCTCAGAAAGGTGACGTGTTTTGTCTCCTGGAGATGAACGTACTTTGGTGCAGAAATTGCAAATCAATCCCATAATAACAGCAAATGACCTTGTGAAGATGCTGGAGGAAACAGGTACAAAAGTATCTATATCCACAGTAAAACTAGTCCTATATCGACATAACCTGAAAGGCTGCTCCGCAAGGAAGAAGCCACTGCCCAAACCGCCATAAAAAAGCCAGACTACAGTTTGCAACTGCACATGGGGACAAATATGGCACTTTTTGAGTTTATGTAAACCACTGGGAATGTGCTGAAAGGAATAAAAGGTGAAATAAATCACTCTCTCTACTATTAGTCTGACATTTCACATTCTTAAAATAAAGTGGTGATCCTAACTGACTTTTAAGACAGGGCATTTTTACTACGATTAAATGTAAGGAATTGAGAAAAACTGAGTTTAAATGTATTTGGCTAAGGTGTATGTAAACTTCCGACTTCAACTGTAGGTACACACAGGTCGAGAGAAAGATTTGAGGTGACAGACAGTGACACATGGACAGACAGTGACACATTCATCCTTTCTCCCACAGTAGTATTTTTAATCATGTTCAATTTGATATAGCTCTCTCTTTGAAGTGGACATGACTAAATTACATGACTAAATATGGTCATTTAAACTAATTCATGCAATTAACTTAAATAATGTTTCCCAAAGTGCTACCTGGTCTAATTTAACAAGTAAATTCTTCAAATGAAATGCTCATTCTCATTGGTTAATAAGTGTTGGCGGGG
Source organism: Oncorhynchus gorbuscha (assembly GCF_021184085.1). NCBI lineage: Eukaryota > Metazoa > Chordata > Actinopteri > Salmoniformes > Salmonidae > Oncorhynchus > Oncorhynchus gorbuscha. Next base: position 100,662,567 of record NC_060178.1, read on the forward strand.
CTGAGTAGTGAAGGGATACATGCTGTCCTTTTCTCTCAGCTCAGGGTTGAACACCATTTTATAATGTGCTCTATAGCAGTTTGTTGGTTGCGGCCTGTTTGTACAGGCAGTTGATTTAGGCTGTTCTGATAGACTCTCTTTAGTCCCAGTAATGAGAGCGTTGCTCTGTTTAGAGCTGGAAAAGGGGTAATCCCTAGGTATACTGTTTAGCATTTAAGCCCAGTCTAAGCTAAAGTAGGAACCCTATTAAGGGGCTGAGCTTTAGAAACGCCATCATTTTTGTGAGATTTCGTATCCTGAATGTTGCTGCTATGGACAACTGTGTGAGACAAGCCATTTATTCTGAAATCCTGTATCTGTAATAAATTCAAGTATTGTTTTCTACAATCATGGGTCTTCATTCCCACCTATCACCTCCCTTGGCTACTCTGGGTCCTCTATTCTACACCATGCTTGGTTTAAAATATGAATCAGCTAATACGTAATGAGTATGATAACTCTTCAGGCTCATCACTTAAACATAAGACCAGTCAGAGGTGAGTGAATGGCAGCAGAGTTGTCTTCTGTGTCCTCCGCTACATGTGAGTACTTCCTCCAGCTCTAGGTGGCCAGTAGCAGGGATCCGGTTGATTTAGTAGGTTAACTGTAGTCTTTTCCCACAACCGCTGTTTCTCTAAATGGAGTGGAATGCCACGAGTCTGACAAGAGACTAGGCTAACTGTGTCTGCGCTCTCTTCTCTTCTGTCAGAGTTTGTCTGAGGACTCGGTGGCAGTGGGCAGTAGTCACTGGGTGTCTCAGTGGACCAGTCCAGCTGCAAACCACACCAGAACTGACCCAGAGGGGTCTGTTGCTGAGTCGCCTGCCTTCGTCCATCAGCAGAGAGGTACAGTAGGGCTCCTATATTTAACAAAATCAGGCTAATGTCAATCTGCATCTGTCTTAACTAAGGTGTATTTTCACCACATAATGGCACTAAATTGCTATGGTTGAGCAATATTTATTTATTTTGATTAAGAAATGTAGCTTTACTATTTATTTTTTCTTCCAGAAGCGGATGCCTTTGAGTCGGGCGTTTCCATCCGAAGTACCAGCTCTGCCACCTCCAGTCTCACCGAGCGTAAACGCAGGACCCTCCCCCAGCTCCCCATCGACGACCCCCGGGCCAAGCCAGGGAAGAGCTTGTGCGGCCTGGGCCTGCATCGCTCAGAGATCGGGGAGAAACAGGACACGGAGCCCCAGGAAAAGGAGAGGCAGGTGGAGAATGAAGGAGACAGGGCGTGTTTTACCTCCATAGAGGAGGGGGATATGATGAACCAGACCAAGGCCCCACTACAGGCCTCCTCCAAGCCCTCTCTCAGACCTATGAGCAGCAGTGAGAAGAGGTCAGAGGAGAGGAGGAGGCGGGCGGAGGATAGGATTCAGCACCACAGCAAAGGAGGAGGGGACAGGGGGGAGAAGTCGGGGGGCAAGCCTCTAGTCCGTCAGGGCAGCTTCACCATTGAGAAGCCCAGTGGTGTGGTGCCCATCGAGCTGATCCCTCGGATCAAAGGTGATGCCGGTGTCCTGGGCCGCGAGCACAGTGACTCTGTGGGCAGCATGGACACAGCCACCCTGCTGAAGGACACAGAGGCTGTCATGGCTTTCCTGGAGGCCAAGCTGAGGGCTGAGAACAAGCTGGACAGAGCCAACCGTGCAGGCTTCTCCCCTGAGTCAGACGTGGACACGGCCAGCACCTACAACCAGGCAGCAGGGGAGGGAGAGAAGAAACCAGCTCACCAGAAACGCCGCTCCCTCAGCAGCCTGTACAAGGAGAAGAGCAACCTGGGCTCAACCTCCAAAACCGCTGCCAGCACCAACGCTCGCGAGCGCTTGGAGAGAAAGACCAAGACCAGAACTGATCCCAGCCGGCTAGATGCTCGCCGCTCCGTCCAGCCTGCCTCATCGCGGGCACGACAACCCTCCCAGGATCTCACAGATGACGACCAGACCTCGTCCTTCCCCATCTCCGACATTCTTTCCTCTGAACAGGAGAGTTTGCATAGTCACACGTACGGCCGCAGCCACTTCACCTCTACGGATGACCTGCTACATTCCAAACTGGAAGCCAAATCCAGCTGCAAGACCAGCTCCAGTAAGTCTAGTAAGACTCTCCAGGCCGCCACAGCTTCCTCCCTGGGGAAACAGGCCTCTCTGCCCCAGCCACGGCCTACCAGAACCTCCCTGCTCCGCCGGGCCCGGCTGGGGGACACATCCGACACGGACCAGACCGATGCAGACAGGATGTCTGTGGCCTCCGAGGTGTCCACCACCAGTTCCACATCCAAGCCTCCATCTGGTCGTAAAGGGCCCTCGCGGCTGGACATGTTGGCCCAGCCCAGGAGGACACGGCTGGGCTCCATCTCGGCCCGTAGTGACTCAGAGTGTACAGTAGGTCGGAGCAGCACCTCCTCCCCTCGCCTGTCTGCAGAGACCATACTGCGCCTGGGCCTCCGCTCCCCCACCGACAACAAACTGGCTCCTCGCATGAGGGCCAACAGTGTGTCCAAGCTGACCGAGGCCAAATCCAGAATCAGCTCCTCCATCCACAGCACTCCCTCAGGTGAGATCCTGCTCTCATCTCTGATAGGTTCACTCAGAAAATAAAGAACAGATTGAAACACTCAGTATTTTATTATTTAATGTAAACATTTAAAGAGCAAGTCAGCTGTGCTTTTTTCATCCCGTTGTTTCCAAATCCCCCACACCCTCCATCCCACCGTACCTTCTCCGCTATGCAATCTGGTTTCCGAGCTGGTCACGGGTGCACCTCTGCCACGTTCAAGGTCCTAAATGATATCAGAACTGCCATCGATAAGAGACAGTACTGTGCAGCTGTATTCATAGGCCAAGGCTTTCGACTCTGTCAATCCCCACATTCTTATCAGCAGATTCAACGGCCTTGGTTTCTCAAATGACTGCCTCACCTGGTTCAACAACTACTTCTCAGACAGAGTTAAGTGTGTCAAATCGGAGGGCCTGTTGTCCGGACCTCTGGAAGTCTCTATGGGGGTTAAGAAACATGAGAGGGTGCACACCCAGAATAATAGTTTATGTGGACGTGCTGACTAACAGTGAATAAACTATAAACTATCAAAATAAAGTCGCACACTCCGTGTATAATCTCCCAGAAATGTAGTGGGTATTTTTCAACGTTTCGGCATCACAGTGCCTTTTTCAGGGTAATGTCATGAATACTTAAACCAGGTTATGTAGACATTCTACAAGCACCTGGTGCAAGTATTCATGACATTACCCTGAGGAAGGCACAGTGATGCCGAAACGTTGGTAAATACCCATTCAATTGCTGGGAGATTATACATAGTGTGCGACTTTCTTTATTTTGATAGTTTATAGTCTCCATGGGGGTGCCACAGGGTTCAGTTCTCGGGCCGACTCTCTTATCTGTTTACATCGATGATATCGCTCTTGCGGCTGGTGATTCTCTGATCCACCTCTACGCAGACGATAACATTCTGTATACTTCTGGCACTGTATGAACTATCCTCCAGATGAGCTTCAATGCCATACAACTCTCCTTCCGTGGCCTCCAACGGCTCTTAAATGCAAGTAAAGCTAAATGCATGCTCTTCAATTGATCGCTACCAGCACCTACCTGTCCGTCCAGCATCACTACTCTGGACAGTTCTGACTTAGAATATGGGGACAAATACCTAGGTGTCTGGTTAGACTGTAAACTCTTCTACAAAATAGCCTCCAACACTCTACTCAGCAAATTGGATGCCGTTTATCACAGTTTTGTCACCAAAGCCCCATATACTACCCAACACTGCGACCTGTATGCTCTTGTTGGCTGGCTCTTGCTTCATATTTGTCGCCAAACCCACTGGCTCCAGGTCATCTATAAGTCTTTGCTAGGTAAAGCACTGCCTTATCTCAGCTCACTGGTCACCATAGCAGCACCCACCCGCAGCACGTGCTCCAACAGGTATATTTCACTCGTCACCCCCAAAGCTAATTCCTCCTTTGGCCGCCTTTTGTTCCAGTTCTCTGCTGCCAATGACTGGAACTAATTGCAAAAATCACTGAAGCTGGAGACTCATATCTCCCTCACTAACTTTAAGCACCAGCTGTCAGAACAGCTCCCAGATCACTGCACCTGTACATAGCCCATCTTTTAAATAGCCCATCCAACTACCTCATCCCCATACTATTTATATATCTTTGCTCCTTTGCACCCCAGTATCTCTACTTGCACATTCATCTTCAGCACATCTATCACTCCAGTGTTTAATTGCTAAATTGAGGTTATTTCGCCACTATAACCTATTTGTTTCCTTAACTCCCTTATCTTACCTCATTTGCACACACTAGACTTTTTTCTATGGTGTTATTGACTGTATGTTAGTTTATTCCGTGTGTAACTAACTCTGATGTTTGTGTCGCACTGCTTTGCTTTATCTTGGCCAGGTCGCAGTTGTAAATGAGAACTTGTTCTCAACTAGCCTACGTGGTTAAATAAAGGTGAAATAAAAAATACAAAATCATGAAAATAATGTGGTGTGAAGGAATGTTTAGAATTGTTCCTCTTTTACATCATTGTGATTCTTGGATAGGCTTGCCCTTTTTCCTGTCCTGTCGTTGTCAGTGTTTGTCTTTGTCCGTGTGTGTTGTGGTCAGTGTTTGTCATTGTCCGTGTGTGTTGTGGTCAGTGTTTGTCATTGTCCGTGTGTGTGTGTGTGTGTGTGTGTGTGTGTGTGTGTGTGTGTGTGTGTGTGGGTGTGGGTGTGGGTGTGGGTGTGGGTGTGGTGGTGTTTTGTGTGGGTGTGGTGGTGTTTTGTGTGGGTGTGGTGGTGTTTTGTGTGGGTGTGGTGGTTAGTGTGTTTGTAGGGTGTGGTGGTTAGTGTGTTTGTAGGGTGTGGTGGTTTTTGTGTGTTGGTGGTGTTTTGTGTGGTGTTTTAGTGTGTTTGTAGTTTGATGTGTTTGTAGTGTGTGGTTTAGTGTGTTTGTGGTGGTGGTATTTAGTGTTGTGATGTGTGGTGGTGTTTAGTGTGTGTGTTTGATGTGTGGTGGTGTTTAGTGTGTGTGGTGGTGTTTAGCGTTGTGTGTGGTGTGGTGGTGGTTAGCGTGTGTGGTGGTGGTTGGCGTGTGTGGTGGTGGTTGGCGTGTGTGGTGGTGTTTAGCGTGTGTAGTGGTGTGGTGGTGTTTAGCGTGTGTGGTGGTGGTTAGCGTGTGTGGTGGTGGTTAGCGTGTGTAGTGGTGTGGTGGTGTTTAGCGTGTGTAGTGGTGTGGTGGTGTTTAGCGTGTGTAGTGGTGTGGTGGTTGTTAGCGTGTGTGGTGGTGTTTAGCGTGTGTGGTGGTGTTTAGCGTGTGTGTGGTGGTGTTTAGCGTGTGTGTGGTGGTGTTTAGCTTGTGTGGTGGTGGTTAGCTTGAGTGGTGGTGGTTAGCGTGTGTGGTGGTGTTTAGCGTGTGTAGTGGTGTGGTGGTTAGCGTGTGTGGTGGTGTTTAGCGTGTGTAGTGGTGTGGTGGTGTTTAGCGTGTGTAGTGGTGTGGTGGTGTTTAGCGTGTGTAGTGGTGTGGTGGTGTTTAGCGTGTGTAGTGGTGTGGTGGTTGTTAGCGTGTGTGGTGGTTGTTAGTGTGTGTGGTGGTGTTTAGCGTGTGTGGTGGTGTTTAGTGTGTGTGGTGGTGTTTAGCGTGAGTGGTGGTGTTTAGCGTGTGTAGTGGTGTGGTGGTGGTTAGCGTGTGTGGTGGTTGTTAGCGTGTGTGGTGGTGTTTAGCGTGTGTAGTGGTGTGGTGGTGTTTAGCGTGTGTGGTGGTGTTTAGCGTGTGTGGTGGTGTTTAGCGTGTGTGGTGGTGTTTAGCGTGTGTAGTGGTGTTGTGGTTAGCGTGTGTGGTGGTGTTTAGCGTGTGTAGTGGTGTGGTGGTTTTAGCGTGTGTGGTGGTGTTTAGCGTGTGTGTGGTGGTGGTGTTTAGCGTGTGTAGTGGTGTGGTGGTGTTTAGCGTGTGTAGTGGTGTGGTGGTGTTTAGCGTGTGTAGTGGTGTGGTGGTGTTTAGCGTGTGTGGTGGTGTTTAGCGTGTGTGGTGGTGTTTAGCGTGTGTGGTGGTGTTTAGCGTGTGTGGTGGTGTTTAGCGTGTGTGGTGGTGTTTAGCGTGTGTGGTGGTGTTTAGCGTGTGTGGTGGTGTTTAGCGTGTGTAGTGGTGTGGTGGTGTTTAGCGTGTGTAGTGGTGTGGTGGTGTTTAGCGTGTGTAGTGGTGTGGTGGTGTTTAGCGTGTGTAGTGGTGTGGTGGTGTTTAGCGTGTGTAGTGGTGTGGTGGTGTTTAGCGTGTGTGGTGGTGTTTAGCGTGTGTGGTGGTGTTTAGCGTGTGTGGTGGTGTTTAGCGTGTGTAGTGGTGTGGTGGTGTTTAGCGTGTGTAGTGGTGTGGTGGTGTTTAGCGTGTGTAGTGGTGTGGTGGTGGTTAGCGTGTGTGGTGGTGTTTAGCGTGTGTGGTGGTGTTTAGCGTGTGTGGTGGTGTGGTGGTGTTTAGCGTGTGTAGTGGTGTGGTGGTGTTTAGCGTGTGTGCTGGTGTTTAGTGTGTGTGGTGGTGTTTAGTGTGTGTGGTGGTGTTTAGCGTTAGTGGTGGTGTTTAGCGTGTGTAGTGCTGTGGTGGTGTTTAGCGTGTGTGGTGGTGTTTAGCGTTGTGTGGTGGTGTTTAGCGTTGTGTGGTGGTGTTTAGCGTTGTGTGGTGGTGTTTAGCGTTGTGTGGTGGTGTTTAGTGTGTGTGGTGGTGTTTAGCGTTAGTGGTGGTGTAGTGGTGTGGTGGTGTTTAGCGTGTGTGGTGGTGTTTAGCGTGTGTGGTGGTGTTTAGCGTGTGTGGTGGTGTTTAGCGTGTGTGGTGGTGTTTGGCGTGTGTAGTGGTGTGGTGGTGTTTAGCGCGAGTGGTGGTGTTTAGCGTGTGTAGTGGTGTTTAGTGTGTGTAGTGGTGTTTAGTGTGTGTGGTGGTGTGGTGGTGTTTAGCGTGTGTGGTGGTGTTTAGCGTGTGTGGTGGTGTTTAGCGTGTGTGGTGGTGTTTAGCGTTGTGTGGTGGTGTTTAGCGTTGTGTGGTGGTGTTTAGCGTTGTGTGGTGGTGTTTAGCGTTGTGTGGTGGTGTTTAGTGTGTGTGGTGGTGTTTAGCGTTAGTGGTGGTGTTTAGCGTGTGTAGCGTGTGTGGTGGTGTGTAGCGTGTGTGGTGGTGTTTAGCGTGTGTGGTGGTGTTTAGCGTGTGTGGTGGTGTTTGGTGTGTGGTGGTGTTTGGTGTGTGGTGGTGTTTAGTGTGTGTGGTGGTGTTTAGCGTTAGTGGTGGTGTTTAGCGTGTGTAGTGGTGTGGTGGTGGTTAGCGTGTGTGGTGGTGTTTAGCGTGTGTGGTGGTGTTTAGCGTGTGTAGTGGTGTGGTGATGGTTAGCGTGTGTGGTGGTGTTTAGCACGTGTGTGTGTGTGGTGGTGCTTAGCATGTGTGTGTGGTGCTGTTTTTAGTGTGTGTGGTGTGGTGTGATGGTGTTTAGTGTGTGCCTTGTTCTTGGAGAGATACCGTCCTGTAGGGTTTCACTCCAACCCTGTTCCTGGAGAGATACCGTCCTGTAGGGTTTCACTCCAACCCTGTTCCTGGAGAAATACTGTCCTGTAGGGTTTCACTCCAACCCTGTTCCTGGAGAGATACCGTCCTGTAGGGTTTCACTCCAACTCTAATCTGGCTCACCTGGTTCTAATAATTAGCTGCTTGTTAAGCTGAACCAGGTTAGTTACAACTCGGGTTGGAGAGAGAACCTACAGGAGGGTAGCTCTCCAGGAACAGGGTTGGAGAGCACTGGTGTAAACCTACAGGAGGGTAGCTCTCCAGGAACAGGGTTGGAGAGTCCTGGTGTAAACCTACAGGAGGGTAGCTCTCCAGGAACAGGCTTGGAGAGTCCTGGTGTAAACCTACAGGAGGTTAGCTCTCCAGGAACAGGGTTGGAGAGCCCTGGTGTAAACCTACAGGAGGGTGGCTTTCCAGGAACAGGGTTGGAGAGCCCTGGTTGTAAACCTACAGGAGGGTAGCTTTCCAGGAACAGGGATGGAGAGTCCTGGTGTAAACCTACAGGAGGGTAGCTTTCCAGGAACAGGGATGGAGAGTCCTGGTGTAAACCTACACGAGGGTAGCTTTCCAGGAACAGGGTTGGAGAGTCCTGGTGTAAACCTACAGGAGGGTAGCTCTCCAGGAACAGGGTTGGAGAGTCCTGGTGTAAACCTACAGGAGGGTAGCTCTCCAGGAACAGGGTTGGAGAGCCCTGGTGTAAACCTACAGGAGGGTGGCTTTCCAGGAACAGGGTTGGAGAGCCCTGGTGTAAACCTACAGGAGGGTAGCTTTCCAGGAACAGGGATGGAGAGTCCTGGTGTAAACCTACAGGAGGGTAGCTTTCCAGGAACAGGGATGGAGAGTCCTGGTGTAAACCTACAGGAGGGTAGCTTTCCAGGAACAGGGATGGAGAGTCCTGGTGTAAACCTACACGAGGGTAGCTCTCCAGGAACAGGGTTGGAGAGCCCTGGTCCAAATTCTATGGGCACAAGTTTCAAATTGGCTAGAAGTGACAATGTTATCGGCCAAAGCTGACTGATCTTTTAGTGTATCTTAATTGGCGATGTAGAGCCAAATAGATTAAGACAATTGTCACTGAGGGAACCTAGCCTCATTGCTGATGCAAGACATAAGCAATGTTGTGATCAGCACTGGGCTCTGTTGTTTAGGGGCTGTACTCCCCCTAGTGGAAATGGTTATTTAAGACATTACCATAGCATGTTAGAACTTGTCATGTAGTTAAGATGTTATGTGAATCCAATTGATACATTTTAAATCTTTAGAGAGCATTTGGTCAATACTGTACATTACACATTTTGCGCAGATGTGACATTGTAAGAAACAATAGCTTAACTTGTCCTCCCAAGATTTCCATACCTTCTTGTTTGATGCTTGGGTGATGGGGCACCCTCATTTGATGCTTTTGTTGTGTGTCAGCTGACGGGAATCGGTCTGCCTTTTTAACTGGTGTTTGTCATTGTTCCTAATAATGACATTATTAACACAAGCTCTGCAAATGATAGACTTTCATTCTAGATACAGCCTCGAAATTGCTTCAATTACATTATTTTCATCGTTATGTAAATAGAAAACTTCAAACTGAAACGACAGGCTTAGGTTATATCAGATCCACACCCGTCAACTGAAACAAGAGGCTTAGATTATATCAGATCCACACCCGTCAACTGAAACGAGAGGCTTAGATTATATCAGATCCACACCCGTCAACTGAAACGAGAGGCTTAGATTATATCAGATCCACACCCGTCAACTGAAACAAGAGGCTTAGATTATATCAGATCCACACCCGTCAACTGAAACAAGAGGCTTAGATTCTATCAGATCCACACCCGTCAACAGAAACAAGAGGCTTAGATTCTATCAGATCCACACCCGTCAACTGAAACAAGAGGCTTAGATTCTATCAGATCCACACCTTTCAACTAAAACAAGAGGCTTAGATTCTATCAGATCCACACCCGTCAACTGAAACAAGAGGCTTAGATTCTATCAGATCCACACCCGTCAACTGAAGCAAGAGGCTTAGATTCTATCAGATCCACACCTTTCAACTAAAACAAGAGGCTTAGATTCTATCAGATCCACACCTTTCAACTAAAACAAGAGGCTTAGATTCTATCAGATCCACACCCGTCAACTGAAGCAAGAGGCTTAGATTATATCAGATCCACACCCGTCAACAGAAACAAGAGGCTTAGATTCTATCAGATCCACACCTTTCAACTAAAACAAGAGGCTTAGATTCTATCAGATCCACACCTTTCAACTAAAACAAGAGGCTTAGATTCTATCAGATTCACACCCATCGACTGAAACAAGAGGTTTAGATTCTATCAGATTCTAGTTGACATCCGCATAGCGGTTGTTCTGGTGATGTTGGAGGTGGAACTGCGTTAAAGTTATCAAATCCACACGCAGCTCCTGGCATTATACCTCAAGCGGACGTTGCCATTGGCTGCATGGAGTCACATTAAGAGAAATCCCATGCAGCCTCGTTTACAAGTTTGAATACTGGAAAGTAAGATGAGGGTAGAAACCCTCATGATTTCAGCATCATTATTTCTATATATCCTACACTTTCTCCTTCTGAACTTCTAACGGGAGTGGGATGGGTGTGGCTTCCTGACAATGGCAGCAAGAGCAGCTGCTGACTGATTTGACAGCGCCAACAGTTACGCTTCCGACACCGCCAAAACAGAAAAACATCAGCTTTGCGGGTGTCAGCTATCGCCGGAGTCTACTGACTCTTCAGTGCATCAATCTAAGTAACTTAATATAACAAATCCCCATAACAATCTATCAGTTTAAGCTGCCTCAGTCCACCGCATCTGCCTATGTCAGACTTCCGCATCTGCGGTGGAAGGTGGCCGAGCTACAGCGGTGTTTGTCAGACCATGAGACATCATGATAAAATGGTCGTCTTGCAAAAAAGTCTGTAGCGTCTGAATGGTTTAGCTTACAAACTATTACGGACACTATGGTGTTCTTCGTTTTGCTCTATGAACTTCACAAGTGTCACGGGACTTTTACAACAAAAATGTATATCTCCTAGATATAGGACAGACATTTCTAAATGAATGTGTTATTCAATGTGTTTCTATGGGCTATGGTAGTAAAGGCCAATTTAAAAATGGTATCAAATAAGTATTTTGATACCTACCGGGGACCTAAAATGTAAAATGAAATGGCTAAATGAACCATGGTATGACCATATTAAAAGAATTATATATGTTAGCTTAATGCCCCCACCCCATGACGTAGACTTTTAGAGGCTGGATCAACCATGAGTGGCAGTGACCTCACCTTCTAAAAGAGGAGTAGTCACTGGAAACAGGAGCTTTTGCAAGACTCACTATTAGCATGTATTTGAATTGTGACCAGCTAGAGGAACAGAGCAAGTGATATACCTTCACTGATTACGTGGTACTGTATACCTTCACTGACTACGTGGTACTGTATACCTTCACTGATTACGTGGTACTGTATACCTTCACTGATTACGTGGTACTGTATACCTTCACTGATTACGTGGTACTGTATACCTTCACTGATTACGTGGTACTGTATACCTTCACTGATTACGTGGTACTGTATACCTTCACTGACTACGTGGTACTGTATACCTTCACTGACTACGTGGTACTGTATACCTTCACTGATTACGTGGTACTGTATACCTTCACTGACTACGTGGTACTGTATACCTTCACTGATTACGTGGTACTGTATACCTTCACTGATTACGTGGTACTGTATACCTTCACTGATTACGTGGTACTGTATACCTTCACTGATTACGTGGTACTGTATACCATCACTGATTACGTGGTACTGTCATGCAGGTAAAAGAGGACCCAAAAGCGACTTAACAGAAACAGAGTTTAATAATGTTCAAAACGGAATAACTGACATCCTCTAGATTTGTAGAGGGGAAAACAACTGGAGAAGCGGCCACAGACTGCAGGTCGCTTCGGGTAGGCGCAGGCCGTAGTCGACTGAGACACCTGCTCACACGCAGCGTCTGATGAAGGCACAAAACACGACAGGACAGGGTGATACACAATCACGGCAAAAACACGACAGGACAGGGCGAAACGCAATCACAGCATGGTGAATACAATACAAGGAACCGACGGAACAGGAACGGATCACAAAGGAATAAATAGGGAGTCTAATCAGGGGAAAGGATCGGGAACAGGTGTGGGAAGACTAAATGATGATTAGGGGAATAGGAACAGCTGGGAGCAGGAACGGAACGACAGAGAGAAGAGAGAGCGAGAGAGTGAGAGAGGGAGGGGAGAGAGAAGGATAGAACCAAACAAGACCAGCAGAGGGAAACGAATAGCATGGGGAGCACAGGGACAAGACATGACAATAAATGACAAACATGACAGTACCCCCCCACTCACCGAGCGCCTCCTGGCGCACTCGAGGAGGAATCCTGGCGGCAACGGAGGAAATCATCGATGAGCGAACGGTCCAGCACGTCCCGAGACGGAACCCAACTCCTCTCCTCAGGACCGTAACCCTCCCAATCCACTAGGTATTGGTGACCCCGTCCCCGAGAACGCATGTCCATAATCTTATGTACCTTGTAAATAGGTGCGCTCTCGACAAGGACGGGAGGGGGGAGGGAAGACGAACGGGGGTGCGAAGAAAGGGCTTAACACAGGAGACATGGAAGACAGGATGGACGCGACGAAGATGTCGCGGAAGAAGCAGTCGCACAGCGACAGGATTGACGACCTGGGAGACACGGAACGGACCAATGAACCGCGGAGTCAACTTACGAGAAGCTGTCGTAAGAGGAAGGTTGCGAGTGGAAAGCCACACTCTCTGGCCGCAACAATACCTTGGACTCTTAATCCTGCGTTTATTGGCGGCTCTCACCGTCTGTGCCCTGTAACGGCAAAGTGCAGACCTCACCCTCCTCCAGGTGCGCTCACAACGTTGGACAAACGCTTGAGCGGAGGGAACGCTGGACTCGGCAAGCTGGGATGAGAACAGAGGAGGCTGGTAACCCAGACTACTCTGAAACGGAGATAACCCGGTAGCAGACGAAGGAAGCGAATTGTGAGCGTATTCTGCCCAGGGAGCTGTTCTGCCCAAGACGCAGGGTTTCTGAAAGAAAGGCTGCGTAGTATGCGACCAATCGTCTGATTGGCCCTCTCTGCTTGACCGTTAGACTGGGGATGAAACCCGGAAGAGAGACTGACGGACGCACCAATCAAACGACAGAACTCCCTCCAAAACTGTGACGTGAATTGCGGACCTCTGTCTGAAACGGCGTCTAACGGGAGGCCATGAATTCTGAATACATTCTCAATAATGATTTGTGCCGTCTCCTTAGCGGAAGGAAGTTTAGCGAGGGGAATGAAATGTGCCGCCTTAGAGAACCTATCGACAACCGTCAGAATCACAGTCTTCCCCGCAGACAAAGGCAGACCGGTAATGAAGTCTAAGGCAATGTGAGACCATGGTCGAGAAGGAATGGGAGCGGTCTGAGACGACCGGCAGGAGGAGAGTTACCCGACTTAGTCTGCGCGCAGTCCGAACAGGCAGCCACGAAACGGCGCGTGTCACGCTCCTGAGTCGGCCACCAAAAGCGCTGGCGAATAGACGCAAGAGTGCCTCGAACACCGGGATGACCCGCTAACTTGGCAGAGTGAGCCCACTGAAGAACAGCCAGACGAGTGGAAACAGGAACGAAAAGGAGGTTACTAGGACAAGCGCGCGGCGACGCAGTGTGCGTGAGTGCTTGCTTAACCTGTCTTTCAATTCCCCAGACTGTTAACCCGACAACACGCCCATAAGGAAGAATCCCCTCGGGATCAGTAGAAGCCACAGAAGAACTAAACAGACGGGATAAGGCATCAGGCTTGGTGTTCTTGCTACCCGGACGGTAAGAAATCACAAACTCGAAACGAGCGAAAAACAACGCCAACGAGCTTGACGGGCATTAAGTCGTTTGGCAGAACGGATGTACTCAAGGTTCTTATGGTCTGTCCAAACGACAAAAGGAACGGTCGCCCCTCCAACCACTGTCGCCATTCGCCTAGGGCTAAGCGGATGGCGAGCAGTTCACGGTTACCCACATCATAGTTGCGCTCAGATGGCGACAGGCGATGAGAAAAATAAGCGCAAGGATGAACCTTATCGTCAGACTGGAAGCGCTGGGATAGAATGGCTCCCACGCCTACCTCTGAAGCGTCAACCTCGACAATGAATTGTCTAGTGACGTCAGGAGTAACGAGGATAGGAGCGGACGTAAAACGTTCTTTTAGAAGATCAAAAGCTCCCTGGGCGGAACCGGACCACTTAAAACGCGTCTTGACAGAAGTAAGAGCTGTGAGAGGGGCAGCAACTTGACCGAAATTACGAATGAAACGCCGATAGAAATTAGCGAAACCTAAAAGCGCTGCAACTCGACACGTGACCTTGGAACGGGCCAATCACTGACAGCTTGGACCTTAGCGGAATCCATCTGAATGCCTTCAGCGGAAATAACGGAACCGAGAAAAGTAACGGAGGAGACATGAAAAGAGCACTTCTCAGCCTTTACGTAGAGACAATTCTCTAAAAGGCGCTGTAGAACACGTCGAACGTGCTGAACATGAATCTCGAGTGACGGAGAAAAAATCAGGATATCGTCAAGATAGACAAAAACAAAAATGTTCAGCATGTCTCTCAGAACATCATTAACTAATGCCTGAAAAACAGCTGGCGCATTGGCGAGACCGAACGGCAGAACCCGGTACTCAAAATGCCCTAACGGAGTATTAAACGCCGTTTTCCACTCGTCCCCCTCTCTGATGCGCACGAGATGGTAAGCGTTACGAAGGTCCAACTTAGTAAAGCACCTGGCTCCCTGCAGAATCTCGAAGGCTGATGACATAAGGGGAAGCGGATAACGATTCTTAACCGTTATGTCATTCAGCCCTCGATAATCCACGCAGGGGCGCAGAGTACCGTCCTTCTTCTTAACAAAAAGAACCCCGCCCCGGCCGGAGAGGAAGAAGGCACTATGGTACCGGCGTCAAGAGACACAGACAAATAATCCTCGAGAGCCTTACGTTCGGGAGCCGACAGAGAGTATAGTCTACCTCGAGGAGGAGTGGTCCCCGGAAGGAGATCAATACTACAATCATACGACCGGTGAGGAGGAAGGGAGTTGGCTCGGGACCGACTGAAGACCGTGCGCAGATCATGATATTCCTCCGGCACTCCTGTCAAATCGCCAGGTTCCTCCTGAGAAGTAGGGACAGAAGAAATGGGAGGGATGGCAGACATTAAACACTTCACATGACAAGAAACGTTCCAGGATAGGATAGAATTACTAGACCAATTAATAGAAGGATTATGACATACAAGCCAGGGGTGACCCAAAACAACAGGTGTAAACGGTGAACGGAAAATCAAAAAAGACATAGTCTCACTGTGGTTACCAGATACTGTGAGAGTTAAAGGTAGTGTCTCAAATTTGATACTGGGAAGATGACTACCATCTAAGGCAAACATGGGCGTAGGCCTGTCTAACGGTCTGAAAGGAATGTTATGTTTCCGAGCCCATGCTTCGTCCATGAAACAACCCTCAGCCCCAGAGTCAATCAAAGCACTGCATGTAGCACCCGAACCGGTCCAGCGTAGATGGACCGACATAGTAGTACAAGATCTAGATGAAGGGACCTGAGTAGTAGCGCTCACCAGTAGCCCTCCGCTTACTGATGGGCTCTGGCCTCTTACTGGACATGAAATAACAAAATGTCCAGCAACTCCGCAATAGAGGCACAGGCGGTTGGTGATCCTCTGTTCCCTCTCCTTATTCGAGATGCGAATCCCTCCCAGCTGCATGGGCTCAGTCTCAAAGCCAGAGGAGGGAGATGGTTGCGATGCGGAGCAGGGAAACACCGTTGATGCGAGCTCTCTTCCACGAGCCCGGTGACGAAGATCTACCCGTCGTTCTATGCGGATGGCGAGAGCAATCAAAGAGTCCACATCTGAAGGAACCTCCCGGGAGAGAATCTCATCCTTAACCGCTGCGTGGAGTCCCTCCAGAAAACGAGCGAGCAGCGCCGGCTCGTTCCACTCACTAGAGGCAGCAAGAGTGCGAAACTCAATGGAATAATCCGTTATGGACCGTTCACCTTGGCATAAGGAAGCCAGGGCCCTAGAAGCCTCCTCACCAAAAACTGAACGGTCAAAAACCCGAATCATCTCCTCTTTAAAGTTCTGGAATCTGTTAGAGCAATCAGCCCTTGCCTCCCAGATAGCTGTGCCCCATTCTCGAGCCCGGCCAGTAAGGAGTGAAATGACGTAAGCAACCCGAGCTCTCTCTCTAGAGTACGTGTGGGGTTGGAGAGAGAACACAATCTCACACTGCGTGAGAAAGGAGCGGCACTCAGTGGGCTGCCCGGAGTAGCAAGGTGGGTTATTAACCCTGGGTTCTGGAGGCTCGGCAGGCCAGGGAGTAACAGGTGGCACGAGACGTAGACTCTGGAACTGTCCAGAGAGGTCGGAAACCTGAGCGGCCAGGTTCTCCACGGCATGGCGAGCAGCAGACAATTCCTGCTCGTGTCTGCCGAGCATGGCTCCTTGGAACTCGACGGCAGTGTAACGAGCGTCTGAAGTCGCTGGGTCCATTCCTTGGTCGGTTCCTTCTGTCATGCAGGTAAAAGAGGACCCAAAAGCGACTTAACAGAAACAGAGTTTAATAATGTTCAAAACGGAATAACTGACATCCTCTAGATTTGTAGAGGGGAAAACAACTGGAGAAGCGGCCACAGACTGCAGGTCGCTTCGGGTAGGCGCAGGCCGTAGTCGACTGAGACACCTGCTCACACGCAGCGTCTGATGAAGGCACAAAACACGACAGGACAGGGTGATACACAATCACGGCAAAAAACACGACAGGACAGGGCGAAACGCAATCACAGCATGGTGAATACAATACAAGGAACCGACGGAACAGGAACGGATCACAAAGGAATAAATAGGGAGTCTAATCAGGGGAAAGGATCGGGAACAGGTGTGGGAAGACTAAATGATGATTAGGGGAATAGGAACAGCTGGGAGCAGGAACGGAACGACAGAGAGAAGAGAGAGCGAGAGAGTGAGAGAGGGAGGGGGAGAGAGAAGGATAGAACCAAACAAGACCAGCAGAGGGAAACGAATAGCATGGGGAGCACAGGGACAAGACATGACAATAAATGACAAACATGACAGGTACTGTATACCTTCACTGATTACGTGGTACTGTATACCCTCACTGATTACGTGGTACTGTATACCCTCACTGATTACGTGGTACTGTATACCCTCACTGATTACGTGGTACTGTATACCCTCACTGACTACGTGGTACTGTATACCTTCACTGATTACGTGGTACTGTATACCTTCACTGATTACGTGGTACTGTATACCTTCACTGATTACGTGGTACTGTATACCTTCACTGATTACGTGGTACTGTATACCTTCACTGATTACGTGGTACTGTATACCTTCATTGATTACGTGGTACTGTATACCTTCACTGATTACGTGGTACTGTATACCTTCACTGATTACGTGGTACTGTATACCTTCACTGATTACGTGGTACTGTATACCTTCACTGATTACGTGGTACTGTATACCTTCACTGATTACGTGGTACTGTATACCCTCACTGATTACGTGGTACTGTATACCACTGATTACTGATTACGTGGTACTGATTACGTTACGGTACTGTATACCCTCACTGATTACGTGGTACTGTATACCCTCACTGATTACGTGGTACTGTATACCCTCACTGATTACGTGGTACTGTATACCCTCACTGATTACGTGGTACTGTATACCCTCACTGATTACGTGGTACTGTATACCCTCACTGATTACGTGGTACTGTATACCCTCACTGATTACGTGGTACTGTATACCCTCACTGATTACGTGGTACTGTATACCCTCACTGATTACTGATTACGGTACTGTATACCCTCACTGATTACGTGGTACTGTATACCCTCACTGATTACGTGGTACTGTATACCCTCACTGATTACGTGGTACTGTATACCCTCACTGATTACGTGGTACTGTATACCCTCACTGATTACGTGGTACTGTATACCCTCACTGATTACGTGGTACTGTATACCCTCAATGATTACGTGGTACTGTATACCCTCACTGATTACGTGGTACTGTATACCCTCACTGATTACGTGGTACTGTTAGAGCCACATCCATCTCCACCAGCCTCACGTCAGGCTATCTTGTCATGATTTGTGTAGAGATCATTATGTGCCACTGTTAAAAACCACATCTATCTTGTCATGATTTGTGTAGAGATCAGAGTTACAGAAGTCTGCTTGGCTTGCTTTAAGAATGCTTTAGACAATGTGCTTTAGACAATCCACTGCTTTTTGAATAACTGAAATTAACTCAAATACAGTTATCAAGGGATAATTGTGTTGTATCTTTCTCCCTGACCTTAGCCTCTAACAGGTGGAGACGATTGCCCCCAGAGTATGGATCCACCTCCGAGGAGGAGTTTGGCTCCAACAGGACCTCCCCCAAACCCGGGCGCCCCCTGCGCCCACACCCGGTCCTGAGGGGTACCAGACTGGGGGTCTCCACCGGCATCCTTAACTCTGGTCAGGTTGGCCCTGGAGGCGTGGTCCTGAAACACCGCATGAGAGAACAACAGGAGGAGTACGTCAAGGACTGGACCGCACACAGCGAGGAGATTGCCAGGTACTCATCTAAGCTCAGTTGATATGCCTCATGGACATGGCACAGGTGGTAAATATGATCTGGAGATAGGGCATCCCCAGGAATAGGTTAGTGTTTTCAATCTCATTAAACAATTGTAATCTTTAGTTAGTCCACTCTGAGGTGCTCTGTTTTGTCAAGCTGTAATAAATGGTTCCAAACTCAGCGGGGACTTTCACGTAGTATGATGGTCATGAGATAAAACCATCCCACTGGGCAAAAACTGGTTGAATGAACGTTGTTTCCACACAAACATTAAAGTGTAAAACTGATTGGATTTGGATCAGGGAGACTGAACTGGGCAGACAGCAGTGAGAAAAGGACAGATTCATACTGCCTCAGAGCAAAGCACAAGGAATGTCTTACAAAAGAAAGGACCTGCATCAGACAAGGAGATTGAAAGTAGTGGAAGATAACGTTATGTTATCGCAAGTATCTCTTAGTGTAAACATTTTTTAGTTCAGGTCCCCTTCATACAATGCTTGTGTAGGATATTGTTTTTTACAAGTGAATATTGTCAATTCACTTTGGCCTCTAGTTGGAGGTTAGACTATTTTCAATCTTTAGAATGGTTCTATGTGCTGTGTCAATTGATTATACAGTAGGCTAAGTGCTTTTTGTTGAGGCTGACATGCAGAAGTTCCTCAATGTCTAATGAGTAGTCTTAAGGTAATACTATATCCTTGTGAGATATCTGTGTGTGTACTGATTTAGAGAAGTGTTCTAGCAGCCTGTCTGGTTATTTCCCTGTGTGCATAGGATCAGTCAAGACCTGACCAAGGACCTGGCCATCCTCGCCCGGGAGATCCACGATGTGGCCGGAGAGATCGACTCGGTCAGCTCCTCTGGCACGGCTCCCAGCACCACAGTCAGCACCGCCGCCACCACACCCGGCTCCACTGTTGACACCCAGGAAGTGGTAGGCCGCACGCAGGAAGGCACGCAGGAGGGCTTGCAAAAGGTGTTTGACTTCTTCCTTCCTTCTACTACTAATGCTCAACATACTGCTTTAGCATCACTTTGGCTTTGATCTGCTGCAGAAGGTGTGGACTGTGAACTGGCATTATGTTTTGATCTGCTGCAGAAGGTTCTGGACTGTGAACTGGCATTATGTTTTGATCTGCTGCAGAAGGTGTGGACTGTGAACTGTCATTATGTTTTGATCTGCTGCAGAAGGTGTGGACTGTGAACTGGCATTATGTTTTGATCTGCTGCAGAAGGTGTGGACTGTGAACTGGCATTATGTTTTGATCTGCTGCAGAAGGTGTGGACTGTGAACTGGCATTATGTTTTGATCTGCTGCAGAAGGTGTGGACTGTGAACTGTCATTATGTTTTGATCTGCTGCAGAAGGTGTGGACTGTGAACTGGCATTATGTTTTGATCTGCTGCAGAAGGTGTGGACTGTGAACTGGCATTATGTTTTGATCTGCTGCAGAAGGTGTGGACTGTGAACTGGCATTATGTTTTGATCTGCTGCAGAAGGTGTGGACTGTGAACTGGCATTATGTTTTGATCTGCTGCAGAAGGTGTGGACTGTGAACTGTCATTATGCTTTGATCTGCTGCAGAAGGTGTGGACTGTGAACTGGCATTATGCTTTGAGCTTTGCTCTATTCCATTTTGAGTCTGCTATATACTGTTCAGATATAACTAAAGTGTGTATATTAAAATGTTCTTATTGAGCTTTCATTGACCTTTCTCTGTTAACTTCTTTCATACCTAATTAATCTAACTCTTATTATGATAATCTGGATAATCTGTAGCATGGTGATAGTATGCATTAATAGCGAGTAGATACAGTATAACATGCTCCAGTCATGGTGAAGTTGTGGAAACCACAGCAATCATACAGATGCCACAAATAACTGACCCTCATCACTTCCTCTTCCCCTCATAGCTGATTGACTGTGTGTTTGACGAGAGCCTCAACTTCAGGAAGATCCCTCCCATGGTGCAGAACAAGGCCCCTGAGATAAACGGACGCCCTGTAGAGCGCCGCCCCCGCGCCCCAGACAGCCTGGACTGCGTCCTCCAGAGACGCACATGGAACAGAGATGAGGCGGTGTTGGACAGTCTGCTGCTCACATCTGTCTCTCAGCTGTCAGCCCAAATCAGACAGTCCGTTGACAAAACAGCAGGAAAAATACGGTAACAATCAAGCTCTTTATGTTGTTTATCTCTATCTGACATTCACAAGAGATCAAGGAGATGTTAGCAAAGCAAGTCTTAGCTCTATGAACTATGATTTTTCCAGAATATTGTTCAAAGACAAGGACAGGAATTGGGATGAGATTGAGAGCAAACTCCGATCTGACAGCGACATACCACTCGTCAAAACCTCCAACAAGGTAAGGAACAAACAGGTTGTACATGTATTTTTACATTCATTTTTAAAATAATGCATCATAACAAAGCAACTTTTATAAGGAAGATTGTATTCCTCTCTAATGCCACGACTTCCCCTTACCTCTCTTGTAATAGGACATCTCCTCTATCGTCTTGGAGCTGAAGAGAGTGGAGAAGCAGCTACAAGGTGTGAGAGCTCTGCAGACCACCGCTAAGAGGAGTGTTCATTGCAAATAGATCCAGACTTATACACACATTAGTTTCACTACATGCATTCCACCTGCTTCAACATATATGATCACAACCAAACACAAGCTCATCTTTTTCAACCATTCTCCTGTATTTCTCATGCAGTGATAAATATCATGGTGGATCCTGAAGGCACCCTGGATGCCCTGAGCAGCCTTGACCTGACCAGCCCCTTTACACCCAAGCCCTCTCCTGGTTCTCAGGGGCCCCAGAAGACCCTCCCAGGCCCTGCAGCCAGGGGCTACACCGCCTCCTCGGCACCCACTGAGGGGTCAGGGTCTGTGTCAGCCAGAGACCTGGGAAGCCTGCACTTCAACCGCATCCACCCCAGTGGAGAAGAGAGTGCCATCACTCAGAAGTGAGGAGGTTCCCACCCTCTGATGCTTCATATATAGAACACCTGCCTCAAAGAACAATTTGCCCTCTTTCGGGATAATATTTCAGAATGAACCTCTACCACCCTAGTAACCTACCAAAGCTAACAGTAAAGAGGTTTTTTATGCCAAGTTTCCAAATGTGAAATAAGTGTACAGTGGAGCAAACTCAAAATGTTTCTTATTCTATTTTGAATGGTAATTGATCTGTTTTGCTGGTAATGTGTTTTCTATCTATTTTCTGCACATTTGTCTAAAATACTGAATTTCAACTTCTCTGAGCAATTCTGTACCCAGAGAATCTTATACATTATTATGGTGAAATGCAATTCACATGAAAACATGTTTTTAGTGTTTGAAACAATTTAAGTCTGTTACAGTACCATGTTAAACTATGTTACAGTACAGTAATGCTTGTATGTAGCCTAAACGATTAGTTTTTGGAATGCGACGCAAACGGACCTCCGTTGGCTCTGTTTGCATAGACATTGATTAGAGCCCTTAAGCCTGGTCCTTGACCTGAATGACATATTTCATATGATTTGCATTACTTGATATTTTTCCTATTATGACTATGCGGTATCTTTGTAAACTGGAAGTGAAAAGGAAAATGTGACATTGACCGGATCTTTTTAATCTTGGACTGTTCCCTCTTTTACTGTAGTATTTTATACAGTAACATGAGTCCATAATGGTGTACCAGATGTACACCCTGAATGGCCTTTGTTGGAGAGAGCAGGTTGGTCTTCTACCAAGAGGACCTCTGTCTGTTTAGTGTTGATTTACAAGGACTTTAAATTGGTCTTTGAAATTGTATGAAACAACATGACTGCAACAAGGTTATACTGTCAAAGCTTCATTAACTGTAACCACTGTCATTAAAGACAGAAGTTACCGTCAAAGTTGCATTAACTGTAACCACTGTCATTAAAGACAGAAGTTAGTGTCAACGTTGCATTAACTGTAACCACTGTCATTAAAGAAAGAAATTACTGTCAAAGTTGCATTTGCTATAACCACTGTCATTACTACATATATGAATGATGGTCATAAGACTATAGCAAGCCTTTTACTGACATTGAATCACTCACTATTCTACATTTCCATACGGGAGGATGTTGTCATGTACTCATACAGTATGTGTGTATAGATGTGACATCCTCACTGCGTTTGCTGCTTCTCTTTAGTTCCCTTTTGGAGGGTTAGCCTGACCATTTTACAAGCCTTTCGTGTAAAGTTATGTGTCGTCGTATAAAATGTATTCAAGTTCGTGCAACCGTATTTAGATACTTAAGCAATAGTGAAGTTAGGTACCAGAAAACATGCTCCATCTTTTCTGCTTCATATACAGACTTTGATGTCACTAAGTGCCCAGTTTGAATAGTCAAATGGCATAACGTTTTTTAAGATGAGGAATCATCAAGAGTGGAATGAAATGGTATAATTTGTCAAACGTGTCAAAGGCTCTTCAAGTGTCACCGTCAGTGGTTTTAGGATTCAAAAGGACAAAAGCAAAAACCTAAATGGAACAGCTGATATCAGAATGAGATGCCTCTTTACCTGTCCTCTGCACACCATGTTTGTCAGTATATTACATGAAAGAGAGAAAGTGATGGGAATACTGAAGTGCTTGGTACACTTTCTGTTCATTTGAAAGTTTACACATCTTATCAGTGTTTTACTTTTCTGTTTCATGTTTTGTATAAACCACCATTTTATTTATTTTGTTAATTCAATATATTTTATTGTTGCAATTCATGTTTTTTGTTATGTTACTTTTTTTCAATGAAATAAAATGTTTAGATTCTTTCCTTATTGACATGGATTTTTGCTGTAGAAACAAGATAGTTTGGTATTCAATGAGTTATAGTTTGCACACCTATTTCATGGTGACTCGTGCGTTTTCATACTGAGCCATTTTTAGACTGGTTTGTGTGCTCACCTGAACACTGATGATGGTTTGATACCTAAACATTTGTATTTTGTTTTTCACCTTTCATTTATGCACTTTTCTGCTCAATGCACTTTGTTGGGTATAATCATGTCCAAATCTCTATTTTTGCAGCCTCCGTTTTGGGTTTGTCCACAGAGTGTGAGGGCTCTCCATCTCTCCTAGTAATCTTGTTGTGTAACCTATGCACCTGTAACAGAAACTATTTAAAGGACATTTAAATAGCGCAGACGGCCATCCATAATTGCTCTGCCTTATACATTTTTCCTGACTTTTTAAAATGCTGAGTAAAATTACCTTTAGGAATGTACCGGAGTTAAAGCAAAAGTTGTCACAGATATAAATATACCCCTACAAATATACCCCTAAAACTAGCCTACTTAAAGGAATACTCCACAAACTGTATGTTGGTATTTGTTTCATTAGTCCATTGTTGACATAGTTTCAAAATGTTTTGCTTGTCAGCAATCAAGTTTTCAAGATATATAACTTTCAAAATACAGAAATATTCCCCATAAGGGGAAGATTTTTGTATTTTGAAAGTTACATATCTTAACTTGATTGCTGATTTCCAAGACTTGTGAGCTACTGCCTGGGATTGAGCTAAGCAGGGGTAACATTGCACTCTTGGAAGACTCAGGTTTGTAAATAATTCTCAGCCGTTAGCTTCGTCCATGCTGTGTTTTAACTTTTAATAACATCAATAATCATTGCATGCGATATGGCTTTCGAAATATATGGCCCTTATCTTTCATCAGCGAGAAAGAATCCTTAAAAAAAAGTTATATTTAACTGTAGCAGTTAGAGATCCATACAGCTATGGAGCCTCCATCCTACTAAACTACACCGTAGCAGTTACAGATCCATACAGCTATAGGGGCCTCCTTCCTACTAAACTACACTGTGGCAGTTACAGATCCATACAGCTATAGGGGCCTCCATCCTACTAAACTACACTGTGGCAGTTACAGATCCATACAGCTATAGGGGCCTCCATCCTACTAAACTACACTGTGGCAGTTAAAGATCCATACAGCTATAGGGGCCTCCATCCTACTAAACTACACTGTGGCAGTTAAAGATCCATACAGCTATAGGGGCCTCCATCCTACTAAACTATACTGTGGCAGTTACAGATCCATACAGCTATAGGGGCCTCCATCCTACTAAACTACACTGTGGCAGTTACAGATCCATACAGCTATAGGGGCCTCCATCCTACTAAACTACACTGTGGCAGTTATAGATCCATACAGCTATAGGGGCCTCCATCCTACTAAACTACACTGTAGCAGTTACAGTTTCATACAGCTATAGGGGCCTCCTTCCTACTAAACACACTGTAGCAGTTACATATCCATACAGCTATAGGGGCCTCCATCCTACTAAACTACACTGTAGCAGTTACAGATCCATACAGCTATAGGGGCCTCCATCCTACTAAACTACACTGTGGCAGTTACAGATCCATACAGCTATAGGGGCCTCCATCCTACTAAACTACACTGTGGCAGTTACAGATCCATACAGCTATAGGGGCCTCCATCCTACTAAACTACACTGTGGCAGTTACAGATCCATACAGCTATAGGGGCCTCCATCCTACTAAACTACACTGTGGCAGTTACAGTTCCATACAGCTATAGGGGCCTCCATCCTACTAAACTACACTGTGGCAGTTACAGATCCATACAGCTATAGGGGCCTCCATCCTACTAAACTACACTGTGGCAGTTAAAGATCCATACAACTATAGGGGCCTCCATCCTACTAAACTACACTGTGGCAGTTACAGATCCATACAGCTATAGGGGCCTCCATCCTACTAAACTACACTGTGGCAGTTACAGATCCATACAACTATAGGGGCCTCCATCCTACTAAACTACACTGTGGCAGTTACAGATCCATACAACTATAGGGGCCTCCATGCGACCAAACTACACTTCTCTAGTTACGCTTAGACACAGGTGTTCATAACATTCTAGATAGCTAATTATCACAGGTGGTCGGTCGTCTCTTGTCTTCTGTCTGTTTTCTGGAGATTTGGCTGTATGGGAACACTAACCATAATCGCTATCAAGGTGTGTCACCTTTTTAAAACTTTTAATAGATGTTTTTATTTCTCGCTGATATGAAAGATAAGGTCCTTATGCTTCTAAAATCGTACATCCTTCCATCACAAAAAAGTACAGAATTACTGTGGATCATCCTGTAAATTATGGTTTTCATCTAACGTTAGTCTCTGACTTTTGAAACTACCTTTCCCACAAACCCTTTTGGGCAAAGTGCTAAATTCCATCATCGAACTGCGACGTTGCCCAGCGCAACGTTTACTGATCCGAGGCGACTGACATGTAAACGTCAAGCTGGACCTTCATATTTCAAACAACGGGGCAATCAAAATCAAGTCTTTACATTTAATTTAAAGGTAGTCAATGCCAAAGATAAGGTAAGAACTTGTATGCCACTTTGGTCTTCCAATTTTGCATGTTTTTCCTAAACTAACGATAGCTAACTAGCTAGTAGCAGCAGAGGACGGGGGGTTTGCTAGTTACCAGTATATTTGATATAATGTTAGCTAGCTACCCAGCTATTAACAACATTGTTTTGGGCGACAACAAACTATCAGAATGAACAAATAAGGTTACATCGTAACGTTTGTCTAGTAGTGACACGCTATGGGAGTTGGCCTCTGCGGAGGTTCAGAGTCGGGAGGACGGGACAGGAGGGGAGGAGGAAGGCGGAGTTGATCCAGTGTCACTCAACGAGAGAACCGTGTTCTTCATTGGGAATAAAGCAGGGGTAAGCTGTAGCCATCTACCTAACAGTCCTCCTAAAAGTGAGATCCGGGTTCTCAGAGCTACTGGGTGTGCTGGAGAGCTACTGGGTGTGAAGGCTTTTGTTCCAGCACAGCAGTAACCTACAAATGAATTTTATGTGTCACATACACATGGTTAGCAGATGTTAATGCGAGTGTAGCGAAATGCTTGTGCTTCTAGTTCCAACAGTGCAGTAATACCTAACAATTCCCCAACAACTACCTAATACACACAAATCTAAAGTGGTGAATGAGAATATGTATATGTAATTATATGAATGAGCGATGGCCAAGCGGCATAGGCAAGGTGCAATAGATGGTATAAAATACAGTATATACATGTGATATGAGTAATGTACGATATGTAAACATTATTAAAGTGTCAATATTTACAGTGCATGGTATAAAGTGACTAGTGATCCATTTCTTAAAGTGGCCAGTGATTGGGTCTCAATGTAGGCAGCAGCCTCTCTGAGTTAGTGATTGCTGTTTAGCAGTCTGATGGCCTTGAGATAGGCCCGGCGTCGATGCACTCGTACTGACCTCGCCTTCTGGATGGTAGCGGTGTGAACAGGCAGTGGCTCGGGTGGTTGATATCCTTGATAATCATATTCCCCCCCTCTTAGGGTAAAACTACAATTTTGCTCCGGTGCCTCGACAGGTGAGTTTATTCTCAGGACCACTGCTGTATTTGTATAGTAAGATACTACTATAGCTGTCTCTAGTAGTGTGAATTATATGTTGTTCTCTTCTAGGGATGAACCACCTAAACCAACTCTAGCGTTGGAATACACCTTTGGTAGACGGGCGCGAGGACACAACACTGTATGACACCGCTTTCATTTGTACAATTCCAGGGAGCTGATGGTGTGTGATTATCAGTCTGACCTGTTGTTCTCCTCCTCCAGCCCAAAGACATAGCTCACCTGTGGGAGCTGGGAGGAGGTACCTCCCTATCAGACCTGGTTCAGATCCCCATCACTGCTCAGAATGTCAGGTCAGTCCCAGTCCCACCACCTAAACTGCTTCTTAAATGAGTAGTTCATCACATGACCTCTTCTCTAAAGCCACTCTGCAGAGACATTGTGCGAATGAAAGTAAAGAGGTCTGTGTGTGATTTCTCAGGTCTCTGTCTGTGGTGCTGGTTCTGGACCTGTCCAAGCCCAATGCTCTATGGGGAACCATGGAGAGGCTGCTTCAGACAACACGGACCCAGGTGGAGAAAGCTTGCTCCAAGCCACAAAGGACAGTAGAGTCCAAAGCTGGGTCCAAGCAGCAGGCCCAGAACAGACCCCTAATGGTCCTCCCTAAAGACTACCCGGTAAGACAACTTTTTCTAGTAGTTATGATTTTTTTTAAAGCACAGCATTATTAATGTAAAAGGAGTCTTTGCTACATAGGATATTAACTCTGAGTCTCTCAACAGGACAGAGAGCTGATCAACCCCTTCCCAGTTCCACTGCTGATTATTGGCAGCAAGTTTGATATATTTCAGGTGAGATATGTGTTCTACTCATTTGAGAGGTATTGATATAAAAAAAAGTAAAAAAGTTTTAGAACACCTACTCATTCTAGGGTTTTTCTTTATTTTGACTATTTTCTACATTGTAGAATAATAGTGAAGACATCAAACCTATGATATAACACATATGGAATCATGTGGTAACCAAAAAAAGTATTAAGCAAGTAATACATTTTGTATTTGAGATTCTTCAAATAGCCACTGCCTTTTTTAAATTCATTTTACATTTTCGCATTTATTTAACTAGGCAAGTCAGTTAAGAACAAATTCTTATTTTCAATGATGGCCTAGGAACAGTGGGTTAACTGCATTGTTCAGGGGCCAAACGACATATTTTTACCTTGCCCTCTCAGGGATTTGATCTTGCAACCTTTGGTTACTAGTCCAACGCTCTAACCACTAGGCTACCTGCCTTGATGACAGCATTGCACACTCTTGGCATTCTCTCAACCATCTTCATGAGGTAATCACCTGGAATGCATTTCAATTAACAGGTGTGCCAACTTAAAAGGTCATTTGTGGAATGTATTTCCTTCTTAATGCTCTTGAGCCAATCAGTTGTGTTGTGACAAGGTAGGGGGGTATAGAGAAGATAGCCCTATTTGGTAAAAGACCAAGTACATATTATGGTAAGAATATCTCAAATAAGCAAAGAAAATGAAAGTCCATCATTACTTTAAGACATGAAGGTCAGTCAATACAGAAAATGTCAAGAACTTTTACATTTCTTCAAGTGCAGTTGCAAAAACCATCAAGCGCTGTGATGACTGTCTCTCATGAGGACCACCACAGGAATGGAAGACCCAGTTACCTCTGCTGGAGAGGATACGTTCATTAGAGTTACCAGCCTCAGAAATTGCAGCCCAAATAAATGCTTCACAGAGTTCAAGTAACACACATCTCAACATCAACTGTTCAGAGGAGACTGTGTGAATCAGGCCTTCATGGTCGAATTTCTACAAAGAAACCACTACTAAAGGACACCAATAAGAAGAAGAGATTTCCTTGGGCCAAGAAACACGAGCAATGGACATTAGACTGGTGGAAATGTGTCCTTTGGTCTGGAGTCCAAATTGTATCTTTTTGGTTCTAACCTCCGTGTCTTTGTGAGACGTGGCGGAACGGATGATCTCTACATGTATATTTCCCACTGTAAACCATGGAGGAGGAGGTGTGGTGGTGCTTTGCTGATGACTTATATGATTTATTTAGAATTCAAGGCACACTTAACCAGCATGGCTACCACAGCATTCTGCAGTGATACGCCATCCCATCTGGTTTTGGCTTAGTGGAACTATCATTTGTTTTTCAACAGGACAATGACCCAACACACCTCCAGGCAGTGTAAGGGCTATTTTACCAAGAAGGGGAGTGATGGAGTGCTGCATCAGATGACCTGGCCTCCGCAATCCGCCAACCTCAACCAAATTGAGATGGTTTGGGATGAGCCGCAGAGTGAAGGAAAAGTAGCCAACAAGTGCTCAGCATATGTGGAAACTCCTTCAAGACTTTTGGAAAAGCATTCCAGGTGAAGCTGGTTGAGAGAATGCCAAGAGTGTGCAAAGCTGTCATCAAGACAAAGGCTGGCAATTTGAAGAATCTCATATAAAATATATTTTGATTTGTTTAACACTTTTTATGTTACTACATGATTCCATATGTGTCACACCTTGGTCATTGTATTTTGTGTTTTTGTTAATTATTTGGTCAGGCCAGGGTGTGACATGGGTTTATATATTGTATTTTCGTATTGGGGTTTGTAGTATTTGGGATTGCGGCTGAGTAGGGGTGTTGTATAGGCTTGGCTGCCTGAGGCGGTTCTCAATCAGAGTCAGGTGATTCTCGTTGTCTCTGATTGGGAACCGTATTTAGGTAGCCGGGGTGTCACTGTGTATTTCGTGGGTGATTGTTCCTGTCTCTGTGTAGTTTCACCAGATAGGCTGTAATTAGGTTTCACGTTCCGTTTTTGTATTTGTATAGTTATTTCATGTGTCACTTTTTTCATTAAAGTCATGAGTAACCACCACGCTGCATTTCGGTCCGACTCTCTTTTGACAAACGAAGAACGCCGTTACAGAATCACCCACCACACACGGACCGAGTGGCGTGGTTACAGGCAGCGACAGCAGGAGCAGAAAAAGGAGGACGTTATGGACAGCAAAGGCATGGAGTATACGACGTGGGAAGAAATAGACAGGTGGGCGGCCGACCCAGAGAGAGTGCAGGAGCTCGCCTGGGATTCGCTGGAGCAGTGCGAAGAGGGCTATAGGCGAATGGAGTCGAAAAGAAAGACACGGCGGCGCAGAGCGAAAACCGAAAGTAACCCCCAAAGATGTATTGGGGGAGGCCTCAGAGAGAGAGTGGCTAAGTCAGGAGTCAGACCTGAGCCTACTCTCCCTGTTAATTGTCAGGAGCAGCGATATAAGGACTTCTGGTCTTGGGAGATGATATTAGACGGAAAAGGACCCTGGGCTCAGCCTGGAGAATATCGCCGTCCCAAAGAAAAAATACAGGCGGCTAAAGCGGAGAGGCGCTGGTATGAGGAGGCAGCACGGCGACGCGGTTGGAAGCCCGAAAAGCAGCCCCAAAAAAATATTGGGGGGGGGGGGCTTAATGGGAGTATGGCTATGCCAGGTAGGAGACCTGCGCAAACTCCCTGTGCTTACCGGTGGGCTAGAGAGACCGGGCATACACCGTGTTATGCTATGGAGCGCACAGTGTTTCCAGTGCGGGTGCATAGCCAGGTGCAGCACATACCAGCCCTTCGTATTGGCCGGGCTAGAGTGGGCATCGAGCCAGGTAAGCTTGGGCAGGCTCGGTGCTCAAGAGCTCCAGTGCGCCTGCACGGTCCGGTCTATCCAGAGCCACCTCCACACACCAGTCCTCCGGTAGCAGCTCCCCGCACCAGGCTTCCTGTGCGTGTCCTCGCTCCAGTATCACCAGTGCCAGCACCACGCATCAGGCCTACAGTGCGCCTCGCCTCTCCTGTGCTGTCAGAGTCTTTCTCCTCTCCTGTGCTACTGGAGTCTCCTGTCTTTTCAGCGCTATCAGAGCCTTCCTTCCCTCCTGCGCTGTCGGAGTCTCCAGCCTGTTCGGAGCAGCCTGAGCTGCCAGTCTGCAGGGAGCTGCCAGTCTGCAAGGTACGAGCTGTCAGTCTGCAAAGAGCTGTCAGTCTGCAAAGAGCTGTCAGTCTGCAAAGAGCTGCCAGTCTGCAAGGAGCTGTCAGTCTGCAAGGAGCTGCCAGTCTGCAGGGTGCTGTCAGCCTGCATGGAGCAGTCAGAGCTGTCAGTCTGCATGTCTGAGCTGTCAGTCTGAAAATAGCTGCCAGTCTGCAGCTTTCAGTCTGCAGCTGCCAGTCTGCAGGGTGCTGTCAGCCTGCATGGAGCAGTCAGAGCTGTCAGTCTGAAAGCAGCCAGAGCTGTCAGTCTGCATAAAGCAGCCAGAGCTGCCAGTCTGCAAAGAGCTGTCAGTCTGCAAGGAGCTGTCAGCCTGCATAGAGCAGCTAGATCCGCCAGTCAGCCATGATCTTCTAGATCTGCCAGTCAACCAGATTCTTCCAGATCTACCAGGCAACCAGTCTCTTCCAGATCTGCCAGTCAACCAGTCTCTTCCAGATCTGCCAGTCAACCAGTCTCTTCCAGATCTGCCAGTCAACTAGTCTCTTCCAGATCTGCCAACTAGTCAGATCCAGTCTCTTCCAGATCTGCTAGTCAACCAGAATCTTCCAGATCCGCCAGCCAGCCAGGATCTACCGGAGCCTACTACCTGCCTGAGCTTCATCTCAGTACTGGGCTTCCTCTCAGTACTGGGCTTCCTCTCAGTTCCGGGCTGCCCCTCAGTTCCGGGCTGCCCCTCAGTCCCGAGCTGCCCCTCAGTCCAGAGATGCCCCTCAGTTCCGGGCTGCCCCTCAGTCCCGAGATGCCCCTCAGTCACGAGCTGCTCCTCAGTTCTGTGGGGTTCTGGGTGAGGACTATTAGGCCATGGTCGGCGGCGAGGGTGGATTATCCCAGGACGCGAAGGGGAGGAACTAGGACATTAATGGAGTGGGGTCCACGTCCCGAGCCGGAACCGCCACCATGGACAGACGCCCACCCGGACCCTCCCTATGGTTTTGAGGTGCGTCCGGTAGTCCGCACCTTGGGGGGGGGGTTCTGTCACGCCTTGGTCATTGTATTTTGTGTTTTCGTTATATATTTGGTCAGGCCAGGGTGTGACATGGGTTTATATTTTCGTATTGGGGTTTGTAGTATTTGGGATTGCGGCTGATTAGGGGAGTTGTATAGGCTTGGCTGCCTGAGGCGGTTCTCAATCAGAGTCAGGTGATTCTTCTGTCTCTGATTGGGAACCGTATTTAGGTAGCCGGGGTGTCACTGTATTTCGTGGGTGATTGTTCCTGTCTCTGTGTAGTTTCACCAGATTGGCTGTAATTAGGTTTCACGTTCCGTTTGTTGTTTTTGTATTTGTATAGTTATTTCAGGTGTCACTTTTTTAATTAAAGTCGTGAGTAACCACCACGCTGCATTTCGGTCCGACTCTCTTTCTAAAAATGAAGAACGACGTTACAATATGTGATATTTCATAGTTTTGATGTCTTCAGTATTATTCTACAATGTAGAAAATGGTAAAGAAATGTAAGAAAAAACGTTGAATGAATAGGTGTTCTAAAACTTTTGACTGAGTGTATATTCACCCTGAAGAATGTAGTTGTTGGATTTGTGTTTACAATTGTTGGCTATTTCTGTTGATTTCTGTTTTTGTGGAAAAGTTAGCGAATGTGACTGATAAATGCATTTTCTTTGTAGGACTTTGACTCTGAGAAGAGGAAAGTGATCTGCAAGACCCTTCGGTTTATTTCTCATTACTACGCAGCTTCTTTAATTGTAAGAACCGTAGGCCTCATAGTCAATCACAGTTGCCAATGTGCCTATGCATATCAGTATTTCACTGTAGGCTATATCAAACAAGTATCTCAAATGCTATGTTTGAGTGATGGTATCGTTTCATTACACAATATGTTCTATTCTACCTGCCTCACCATCTGTCCATCCTTTCACCTGTCTGTTCTCTCTGCCTCACCATTGTTCCCTCCTTTCACCTGTCTATTATCTACCTCACCATCTATCCATCCTTTTACCTGTCTGTTCTCTCTGCCTCACCATTGTTCCCTCCTTTCACCTGTCTATTATCTACCTCACCATCTATCCATCCTTTTACCTGTCTGTTCTCTCTGCCTCACCATTGTTCCCTCCTTTCACCTGTCTATTATCTACCTCACCATCTGTCCATCCTTTCACCTGTAGTTTACCAGCAGCAAGTCTGAGAGCTTGATGTCCAAAACTAAGAGCTTATTCACACAACTAGGATTCGGGACAGAGAAGGGGTAAGAGCTGCTGTACCCTCCATCTGTCCATGCCACAGTTTGTCAATGCCACAATTTGTCATCATTTGAGAGGACTAGACTTAGGCCCAGTATAAATAATGTCCTCTCTCATTCAACATTAACACAGATGTACATGTTTCCTCCTATACTGACAGGAAATCTATGTCCTCTGACCTCAGTAAGCCTCTAATCATTCCTGCTGGGATGGACTCCCTCAGCCAGATAGGTGAGTTGAGTTTAGCACCCCCTTGTGGTAACAATCATTACGGCAGTGTTAAAGTGCCCTACTGTTTATCATACTGATACTGTGTGTGTGTTGTTGTTGTAACATGACACAATTGATGTCACTCTACTTTCCAGGTTCTCCCCCAACCACAGATGTGGACATTGGGACTCTTCATGCTAAAAACCCTCTAGATCTGTGGAAGAAAGTGTTTGAGGTTGTTTTCCCTCCTGAGGTAATTCCTGCATACGGACAAATACCCTCTCATTCACACACACAGGTTGATATATATATGTGTGTGTGTGATACTGATCCATTAATCGTGTCGTCCACCAGACCACCAGTGACCACCACAGAGAGCTGAAGGACCCAGCCAAGGACCCCCAATATAGTGAGCCCCAGATTGACTCCATGAGGGCTCAGAAAGACACGGTATGAACCCTGTCTTAACTCCAATGTTTCTGATCTGATTGGTCAAAAGAAAAAGTGGGAAAAAAATCAGAATTGGGCTGTTTGTGTAAACGCAACCCGAGGGTTAGAAGAGTTGGCTACAGCACACACTGTATGGGTCCATGGAGATTGTCAAGATTATCTTGGTCCTTCTGTAGCTCAGTTGGTAGAGCATGGCGCTTGTAATGCCAGGGTAGTGGGTTCAATCCCCGGGACCACCCATACGTAGAATGTATGCACACATGACTGTAAGTCGCTTTGGATAAAAGCGTCTGCTAAATGGCATTTATATTATATATATTATATCTTGTGCTTCTAATCTAGCTCAAACATCTCTTGTCTTCTAGTAAGCCCAGTTACACTGCATTGCCCCATAATAACCCTGAACTAAAGTAAACTCTGGTATGTATCTGGCTGTAGCCAAGAGTCCAGACGATGTTTTATTGTTGCTGAATCAGATGGCACTCTCATTGGACAGGGATCATGTGATGGGTGGAGTCAGCCAATAAGAGTTGAGAGGCTGGGGTACTGAAGCCATTTCAATACACAGAATATGGATACTAAAGACTCAAACATGTACCTTGATAGATGAGTCTATGAACCCAGACAGAGCCATTAAGTGGAACTTGCTTCAGATGCAACCTTTATAGATGGGTTTTTATGAGGTCAGAAATCAGTTCCAGGTCACACTGAGTTCATATGTTTTTACCAGCAATACTGATTGACTCTCTGTCATATACAGCATGTCAGATGTATCACCTAACTGAATCAGTCAGCTGAACCCTGAGCTCAGCATCCAGAACAGCTTTCTGTTATACAGCTTACGTTGTTTGGCAGTCGCCTTGCATGGTATCCTGACATGGTTTTAACGCTATAGGATAGATAAACCATGTAGAATGAACCCAAAACGCTCATGATAACATTGTGCCGTCTGTCTTTTCTACAGGAACTGGATCAGTACAAGAGAAACGCGTCCAAGTCTTGGAAAGGCCTGGAACTGGAGACCTAACTTAATGGACTCATCAGCTCTCTCAGCCAATGAGATCAAAAGAACAGAATGTTCTAAAGCACAGACCGACTTCAGCCATGGCAGACACCTGTCTATTCATTTAATAAACCGTACAGACTTCAGCCATGGCAGACACCTGTCTACTCATTTAATAAACCGTACAGACTTCAGCCATGGCAGACACCTGTCTACTCATTTAATAATCCGTACTGACTTCAGCCATGGCAGACACCTGTCTACTCATTTAATAAACCGTACAGACTTCAGCCATGGCAGACTCCTGTCTACTCATTTAATAAACCGTACAGACTTCAGCCATGGCAGACTCCTGTCTACTCATTTAATAAACCGTACAGACTTCAGCAATGGCAGACTCCTGTCTACTCATTTAATAAACCGTACAGACTTCAGCCAAGACACCTGTCAGTCATTTAATAAACCGTCCTGAATTCAGCCATGGCAGACTCCTGTTTCATTTAATAAACCGTACAGACTTCAGCCATGGCAGACACCTGTCTAGTCATTTAATAAACCGTACAGACTTCAGCCATGGCAGACACCTGTCTACTCATTTAATAAACCGTACAGACATCAGCCATGGCAGACACCTGTCTACTCATTTAATAAACCGTACAGACTTCAGCCATGGCAGACACCTGTCTACTCATTTAATAAACCGTACAGACTTCAGCCATGGCAGACTCCTGTCTACTCATTTAATAAACCGTACAGACTTCAGCCATGGCAGACACCTGTCCAGTCATTTAATAAACCGTACAGACTTCAGCCATGGCAGACTCCTGTCTACTCATTTAATAAACCGTACAGACTTCAGCCATGGCAGACACCTGTCTACTCATTTAATAAACCGTACAGACTTCAGCCATGGCAGACACCTGTCTATTCATTTAATAAACCGTACAGAATTCAGCCATGGCAGACTCCTGTCTACTCATTTAATAAACCGTACAGACTTCAGCCATGACAGACTCCTACTCATTTAATAAACCGTCATTTAATAAACCTGTCCAGTCATTTAATAAACCGTACAGAATTCAGCCATGGCAGACTCCTGTCTACTCATTTAATAAACCGTACAGACTTCAGCCATGGCAGACACCTGTCTACTCATTTAATAAACCGTACAGACTTCAGCCATGGCAGACACCTGTCTACTCATTTAATAAACCGTACCATGGCAGACTTCAGCCATGGCAGACACCTGTCTACTCATTTAATAAACCGTACAGACTTCAGCCATGGCAGACTCCTGTCTACTCATTTAATAAACCGTACAGACTTCAGCCATGGCAGACACCTGTCTACTCATTTAATAAACCGTACAGACTTCAGCCATGGCAGACACCTGTCTACTCATTTAATAAACCGTACTGACTTCAGCCATGGCAGACACCTGTCTACTCATTTAATAAACCGTACAGACTTCAGCCATGGCAGACTCCTGTCCAGTCATTTAATAAACCCAGAGAACTGCTCCCATTATCATATACTGTAGAACATTTCATATCGATTTTTTTGGATTCATACAGTTGAAGTCAGAAGTTTACATACATCTTAGCCAAAGACATTTAAACTCAGTTTTTCACAATTCCTGACATTTAATTATAGTAAAAAAAGGTTCACCACATTATTTAAAGAATGTGGAATGTCAGAATAATAGTTGAGAGAATGATTTATTTAAACTTTTCACATTCCCTGTGGGTAAGAAGATTACATGCTATCAAATACTTATTGAGTGTATTACCTTTAAATTGTTTAACTTGGGTCAAACGTTTTGGGTATCCTTCCACAAGCTTCCACAAGTTGGGTGAATTTTGGTCTATTCTTCCTGACAGAGCTGTAACTGAGCCAGGTTTGTAAGCCCCCCTGCATGCTCTCGCGTTTTCAGTTCTGCCCACAGATTTTCGATAGGATTGAGGTCAGGGATTTGTGATGGACACTCCAATACCTTGACTTTGTTGTCCTTAAGCCATTTTGCCACAACTTTGGAAGTATGCTTGGGGTCATTGTCCATTTGAAAGACCCATTTGCGACCAAGCTTTAACTTCCTGACTGATGTCTTGACATGTTGCCTCAATATATCCACATATTTTCCTCCCTCGTGATGCCATCTATTTTGTGAAGTGCACCAGTCCCTCCTGCAGCAAAGCACTCCCACAACATGATGCTGCCATCCCTATGCTTCATTGTTGGGATGGTGTTCTTTGGCTTGCAAGCCTCCCTTTTTCCTCCAAAGATAATGATGGTCATTATGGCCAAACAGTTCTACTTTTGTTTCATCAGACCAGAGGACATTTCTCCAAAAAGTACAATCTTTGTCCCCACGTGCAGTTGCAAACTGTAGTCTAGCTTTTTTTATGGCTGTTTTGGAGCAGTGGCTTCTTCCTTTCAGAGCAGCCTTTCAGGTTATGTTGATATAGGACTTGTTTTACTGTGGATATAGATAATTGTGTACCTGTTTCCTCCAGCATCTTCACAAGGTCCTTTTGTTGTTGTTCTGGGATTGATTTGCCCTTTTTGCACCAAAGTAAGTTCATCTCTAGGAGACAAAACTTGTCTCCTTCCTGAGCGGTATGATGGCTGCGTGGTCCCATGTTGTTTACACTTGCGTACTATTGTTTGTACAGATGAACGTGGTCCCTTCAGGCATTTGGAAATTACTACCAAGGATGAACCAGACTTGTGGAGGTACACAATTTATTTGCTGAGGTCTTGGCTGATTTATTTTGAGTTTCCCATGATGTCAAGCAAAGAGGAACTGAGTTTGAAGGTAGGCCTTGAAATACATCCACAGGTACACCTACAATTGACTCAAATTATGTCAATTAGCCTATCTGAAGCTTCTAAAGCCATGACATCATTTTCTGGAATTTTCCAAACTGTTTAAAGGCACAGTCAAATTAGTATATGTAAATTGCTGACCCACTGGAATTGTGATACAGTGAATCATAAAATTATAAGTGAAATAATATGTCTGGAAATATTTGTTGGAAAAATTACTTGTTTTAATGACTCCAACCTAAGTGTATGTAAACTTCCGACTTCAACTGTACATAGATTTTCCTATTCATACATACAACTGTTAAAAGTAGGCTATTTTGAAAAATATTGTTTTCTTTATATTTTTACAACAAGAAAGAAAAACAAATTATGTATTTTTATAATGAGAGCCCAACAGATTACAACATACTGGCATGTCACTTTCTGCGAGTGTGGAAATACATTAAATATACAACAATATACCTTTAAGTAATAACAGCATTAGCATTAGTATTACACAGTAGTATTACTACTTTATACTGTCAGAATCATTTACTAGATTTGTTGCCATACTTCCATTAGAGACGTCACATTTACAAAGCATTGGGAAAGTATTCAGACCTCTTGACTCTTTCCACATTGTGGTACGTTACAGGCTTATTCTAAAATGGATTAAATATAGTTTATGTCTCATCAATCTATACACAATACCCCATAATAACAAAGCAAAAACTTTCATTTTTTATTTTTCTCCAAATGTATTAACATTTCTAAACATAAAAATCTTATTGACATAAGTATTCAGACCCTTCGCTATTGGAGTTGAAATTGAGCTCAGGCGCATCCTGTTTCCTTTGATCATCCTTGAGATGTTTCTACAACTTGATTGTAGTCCACCTGTGGTATATTCAATTGATTGGACATGATTTGGAAAGGCACATGCCTGTCTATATAAGGTCCCGCAGTTGACAGTGCATGGCAGAGCAAAAACCAAGCAATGAGGTGAAAGGAATTGTCCGTAGAGCTCTGAGACAGGATTGTGTAGAGGCACAGATCTGAGGAAGGGTACCAAAACATGTCTGCAGCATTGAAGGTCCCCAAGAACATAGTGGCCTCTGTCACTGTTAAATTGAAGAAGTTGGGAACCACCAACACTCTTCCTAGTGCTGGCCGCACGGACCCGTGTCTCACCAATAAGTTCGTACCAATCTTAGTTGAATATTTATTTACGAGAAAGCTAAAATGATGATAAAAGATACACATAGACAAAACACATTATAGGCTATTGATTAGAACTTAGTATAACGGGCCAACACACTATGGCGAGTGTTACCCAAAATGGGGATTTCAAAGAGAGAGAAAAGAAAGTACACGAGAGAAATATACATTTTGGTGAATTTGTCAGCTATGCTATTTTAACCCTAGCCTTGCCCCAAACTGCCGCTCTTATGGGTCAGAATATAATGATGTAATTACGTGGGGAAGACCTCAGAGGATTCTGTGTGGACCGTTCAGGCTGCTCGATGACTCACTTCTCCAGCGCACCTTTCTGGTCGTCCTCACGACCTCACTTTTGGCTTAGGAGTCTGTTACCTCACCCCTTTCTCTGGAAGGGGTCTTCTGAGGACAGTCAGCTATGTAGCTCAGAGCTCACAGCATAGGAATGAAACCCTTTAGATACCGCGATTCGCTGGGATTGGATGCTAAGGGGTCCGGCTTGAATTCACCCGCTTAAACACAGCAACTCATCCGTTGTCTTCAAACTTGCGTTGCGTTTTGGGTTCGTTGACTTTTTAGACCTTGGCTGCAGCTTGGGTCACGTAGTCTTCCCTGTAAATTCTTTACTCACAGGTTTTATACCCTTGGGTCAGAAGTGGGCGTAACCGCCTTCAGGGCCTTTCTCTGGAAGTACCAAGTTAAGAGCAAGGTC
Organism: Oncorhynchus gorbuscha; assembly: GCF_021184085.1. Taxonomy (NCBI): domain Eukaryota; kingdom Metazoa; phylum Chordata; class Actinopteri; order Salmoniformes; family Salmonidae; genus Oncorhynchus; species Oncorhynchus gorbuscha. The sequence goes on from NC_060178.1 coordinate 100,701,959, forward strand.
TAGGTTTTTCTCAAATCCAATTTTAGACAACTAACTTAACATTTAATTTTTACCAAAACATTCCCTTTGATTTGGACATTTTCCACACAACATACGATGTATAAACATCAAACATATACTAGGAAAACTCTTCACGTTACAATGTTTTTGTAATAACGTAATCTATTAACCTTTAATAACAAAACAGAAATGACATTCATTTTCATATTCCATCTATCGTCATGACCACCATTGTGGCTGACGGAAACCATTGTTCCAAAGTCCCTTTATTTCATGTTTAATGTTCTGAGGCTGGTTCTCCATAGTAACAGGGCAAAGGAATTTGTCTGTGGCCTAAGATTTACCAGGGGCGTGAAGGGTCATAAAACCCCAACATCTTCAGACCCCCAACAGACCCCTCCTCTGTTGGGGTTGAGAGATAATCTGTACGGTTGTGGTCTCCTGTAACCTGACCTGATCAGGACAGTCATGACAAGACCGATAACCATTATAAACCCATTGCTGCTATCTTCAGGTGTTTGGGTGCTTATTGACTCATGGTGTCCCTTAAGCCTCTTGGCCAAGTCCCTTATCTCCTTCCCTATCCCTTATCTCCTTCCCTTATCCCTACTCTGTGAGAATGGGGACGGTTCTAAGAGATCCAGAGGAAAGTCCCTGACCAGGGTCCTCTAACCAAATACAGTAAGGTCCACTTGACCAGGACATCACCCTTTAAGGTTTTACGAGAGATAAACACAGGTTATGACAACATTGGACCATTTTGTTGTTATTGTAACTCAATATTTTATCAATTGTTTCTCCACAGATGAACATTAGCATAAATCAGCCTGATCTGACTTACTGAGTGAGTATCTACTACTGCAAAGCCTAGTGCACTGGTACAGGGAATAGGGTGCCTGTTCAGACAAACCAAATGTAGTGCACTGGTACAGGGAATAGGGTGCCTGTTCAGACCAAATGTAGTGCACTGGTACAGGGAATAGGGTGCCTGTTCAGACAAACTGAATGTAGTGCACTGTTACAGGGAATAGGGTGCCTGTTCAGACAAACCGAATGTAGTGCACTGGTACAGGGAATAGGGTGCCTGTTCAGACTAAATGTAGTGCACTGTTGCAGGGAATAGGGCACCTGTTCAGACCAAATGTAGTGCACTGTTACAGGGAATAGGGTGCCTGTTCAGACCGAATGTAGTGCACTGGTACAGGGAATAGGGTGCCTGTTTAGACAAACCAAATGTAGTGCACTGGTACAGGGAATAGGGTGCCTGTTCAGACAAACCAAATGTAGTGCACTGGTACAGGGAATAGGGTGCCTGTTCAGACAAACCAAATGTAGTGCACTGGTACAGGGAATAGGGCGCCTGTTCAGACAAACCAAATGTAGTGCACTGTTACAGGGAATAGAGCGCCTGTTCAGACAAACCAAATGTAGTGCACTGGTACAGGGAATAGGGTACCTGTTCAGACAAACCGAATGTAGTGCACTGGTACAGGGAATAGGGTGCCTGTTCAGACAAACCGAATGTAGTGCACTGGTACAGGGAATAGGGCGCCTGTTCAGACAAACCAAATGTAGAGCACTGGTACAGGGAATAGGGTGCCTGTTCAGACAAACCAAATGTAGTGCACTGGTACAGGGAATAGGGTGCCTGTTCAGACCAAATGTAGTGCACTGTTACAGGGAATAGGGTGCCTGTTCAGACAAACCGAATGTAGTGCACTGGTACAGGGAATAGGGTGCCTGTTCAGACCAAATGTAGTGCACTGGTACAGGGAATAGGGTGCCTGTTCAGACAAACCAAATGTAGTGCACTGGTACAGGGAATAGGGTTCCTGTTCAGACCAAATGTAGTGCACTGGTACAGGGAATAGGGTACCTGTTCAGACAAACCGAATGTAGTGCACTGGTACAGGGAATAGGGCACCTGTTCAGACAAACCGAATGTAGTGCACTGGTACAGGGAATAGGGCGCCTGTTCAGACAAACCAAATGTAGAGCACTGGTACAGGGAATAGGGTGCCTGTTCAGACAAACCAAATGTAGTGCACTGGTACAGGGAATAGGGTGCCTGTTCAGACAAACCAAATGTAGTGCACTGGTACAGGGAATAGGGTGCCTGTTCAGACCAAATGTAGTGCACTGGTACAGGGAATAGGGCGCCTGTTCAGACAAACCAAATGTAGTGCACTGTTACAGGGAATAGAGCGCCTGTTCAGACAAACCAAATGTAGTGCACTGGTACAGGGAATAGGGTACCTGTTCAGACAAACCGAATGTAGTGCACTGGTACAGGGAATAGGGTGCCTGTTCAGACAAACCGAATGTAGTGCACTGGTACAGGGAATAGGGCGCCTGTTCAGACAAACCAAATGTAGTGCACTGGTACAGGGAATAGGGTGCCTGTTCATATCAAATGTAGTGCACTGGTACAGGGAATAGGGTGCCTGTTCAGACAAACTGAATGTAGTGCACTGTTACAGGGAATAGGGTGCCTGTTCAGACAAACCGAATGTAGTGCACTGGTACAGGGAATAGGGTGCCTGTTCAGACTAAATGTAGTGCACTGTTGCAGGGAATAGGGCACCTGTTCAGACCAAATGTAGTGCACTGTTACAGGGAATAGGGTGCCTGTTCAGACCGAATGTAGTGCACTGGTACAGGGAATAGGGTGCCTGTTTAGACAAACCAAATGTAGTGCACTGGTACAGGGAATAGGGTGCCTGTTCAGACCAAATGTAGTGCACTGGTACAGGGAATAGGTTGCCTGTTCAGACAAACCAAATGTAGTGCACTGGTACAGGGAATAGGGTGCCTGTTCAGACAAACCAAATGTAGTGCACTGGTACAGGGAATAGGGTGCCTGTTCAGACCAAATGTAGTGCACTGGTACAGGGAATAGGGCGCCTGTTCAGACAAACCAAATGTAGTGCACTGTTACAGGGAATAGAGCGCCTGTTCAGACAAACCAAATGTAGTGCACTGGTACAGGGAATAGGGTACCTGTTCAGACAAACCGAATGTAGTGCACTGGTACAGGGAATAGGGTGCCTGTTCAGACAAACCGAATGTAGTGCACTGGTACAGGGAATAGGGCGCCTGTTCAGACAAACCAAATGTAGAGCACTGGTACAGGGAATAGGGTGCCTGTTCAGACAAACCAAATGTAGTGCACTGGTACAGGGAATAGGGTGCCTGTTCAGACCAAATGTAGTGCACTGGTACAGGGAATAGGGCGCCTGTTCAGACAAACCAAATGTAGTGCACTGTTACAGGGAATAGGGTGCCTGTTCAGACAAACCAAATGTAGTGCACTGGTACAGGGAATAGGGTGCCTGTTCAGACCAAATGTAGTGCACTGGTAGAGGGAATAGGGCGCCTGTTCAGACAAACCAAATGTAGTGCACTGTTACAGGGAATAGGGTGCCTGTTCAGACAAACCGAATGTAGTGCACTGTTGCAGGGAGTAGGGCACCTGTTCAGACCAAATGTAGTGCACTGTTACAGGGAATAGGGTGCCTGTTCAGACCGAATGTAGTGCACTGGTACAGGGAATAGGGTGCCTGTTTAGACAAACCAAATGTAGTGCACTGGTACAGGGAATAGGGTGCCTGTTCAGACCAAATGTAGTGCACTGGTACAGGGAATAGGGTGCCTGTTCAGACAAACCAAATGTAGTGCACTGGTACAGGGAATAGGGTGCCTGTTCAGACAAACCAAATGTAGTGCACTGGTACAGGGAATAGGGTGCCTGTTCAGACCAAATGTAGTGCACTGGTACAGGGAATAGGGTACCTGTTCAGACAAACCGAATGTAGTGCACTGGTACAGGGAATAGGGCGCCTGTTCAGACAAACCAAATGTAGTGCACTGTTACAGGGAATAGAGCGCCTGTTCAGACAAACCAAATGTAGTGCACTGGTACAGGGAATAGGGTGCCTGTTCAGACTAAATGTAGTGCACTGTTGCAGGGAATAGGGTGCCTGTTCAGACAAACTGAATGTAGTCACTGTTTCAGGGAATAGGGTGCCTGTTCAGACCAAATGTTGCGCACTGGTGCAGGGAATAGGGTGCCTGTTCAGACCAAATGTAGTGCACTGGTACAGGGAAGACCCAGCAGAAACAACAAGACAAGTCACACAGAGCTACAGCGTTCAGCATGACAGTGAAGGCAACGCCTCCATGGCTTGGTAGATGATTCCAATCCGGTCCTGTACCGCTCTCTTGGAAATGTATTCATCTAGCTTCGTGACAAAGAAGGCCACAAGTAGGCCATAGATGAGGTTCTGGGACAGACGCATCAGGACACATCCAGTCTTGAGACAGGTTCCTCACAGTCCTACAGAAAGAGAAAGCGAGAGGTTAGAAAGGAGGACTGAGTCAAACAGTAAATCAGGAGGTGCCATCACGCTACCACATCATAGGCTACTATACCCTCAGAAATGAACCATATTTATTTCCCTTCATAATCAATAGCAGTACAGCAGATACAATAGATTGAGGTGGGTTAGCAAGCCAAGTGCGACAGAGAAGTTTAACCTCTGACCTAAGAAGCACAGCCAGTTTGGCCAGGCTGTTGGGCGACTATTTGCTCTTGAGTTTGTCGGTCCTCTTGCAGCTCTGCTTAATCTGTCCCAGCATGCTCCTTTAAATCTTTGAGTCCTGATAGGACGAGGTGATATTGTGCATGTAGCTGTAGGTGGTGGCCTTTCTCACTGCAGCGTCTGTCCTCTGACGTCAGATCCATTGTAGGTGGTGGTCTCTCTCACTGCAGCGCGTGTCCTCTGATGTCAGAATCACTGTAGGTGGTGGTCTCTCTCACTGCAGCGCGTGTCCACTGATGTCAGATCCACTGTAGATGGTGGTCTCTCTCACTGCAGCGTGTGTCCTCTGACGTCAGATCCACTGTAGGTGGTGGTCTCTCTCACTGCAGCGCGTGTCCTCTGACGTCAGATCCACTGTAGGTGGTGGTCTCTCTCACTGCAGCACGTGTCCTCTGACGTCAGAATCACTGTAGGTGGTGGTCTCTCTCACTGCAGCGTGTGTCCTCTGACGTCAGAATCACTGTAGGTGGTGGTCTCTCTCACTGCAGTGCGTGTCCACTGATGTCAGATCCACTGTAGGTGGTGGTCTCTCTCACTGCAGCGCGTGTCCTCTGACGTCAGATCCACTGTAGGTGGTGGTCTCTCTCACTGCAGCGCGTGTCCTCTGACGTCAGATCCCACTGAAGGTGGTGGTCTCTCTTACTGCAGCGTGTGTCCTCTGACGTCAGATCCAGTGTAGGTGGTGGCCTTTCTCACTGCAGCATGTGTCCTCTGACATCAGAATCACTGTAGGTGGTGGTCTCTCTCACTGCAGCGCGTGTCCACTGATGTCAGATCCACTGTAGGTGGTGGTCTCTCTCACTGCAGCGTGTGTCCTCTGAAGTCAGATCCCACTGTAGGTGGTGGTCTCTCTCAATGCAGTGCGTGTCCACTGATGTCAGATCCACTGTAGGTGGTGATCTCTCTCACTGCAGCGCGTGTCCTCTGACGTCAGATCCACTGTAGGTGGTGGTCTCTCTCACTGCAGCGCGTGTCCTCTGACGTCAGATCCCACTGAAGGTGGTGGTCTCTCTTACTGCAGCGTGTGTCCTCCGACGTCAGATCCAGTGTAGGTGGTGGCCTTTCTCACTGCAGCATGTGTCCTCTGACATCAGAATCACTGTAGGTGGTGGTCTCTCTCACTGCAGCGCGTGTCCACTGATGTCAGATCCACTGTAGGTGGTGGTTTCTCTCACTGCAGCGTGTCCTCTGACGTCGGATCCACTGTAGGTGGTGGTCTCTCTCACTGCAGCGCGTGTCCTCTGACGTCAGATCCACTGTAGGTGGTGGTCTCTCTCACTGCAGCGCGTGTCCTCTGATGTCAGATCCAGTATAGGTGGTGGCCTTTCTCACTGCAGCGTGTGTCCTCTGACATCAGATGCACTGTAGGTGGTGGTCTCTCTCACTGCAGCATGTGTCCTCTGACGTCAGATCCACTGTAGGTGGTGGTCTCTCTCACTGCAGCGTGTGTCCTCTGACGTCAGATCCTCTGTAGGTGGCGGTCTCTCTCACTGCAGCGCGTGTCCACTGATGTCAGATCCACTGTAGGTGGTGGTCTCTCTCACTGCAGCGTGTGTCCTCTGACGTCAGATCCTCTGTAGGTGGCGGTCTCTCTCACTGCAGCGCGTGTCCACTGATGTCAGATCCACTATAGGTGGTGGTCTCTCTCACTGCAGCGTGTGTCCTCTGACGTCAGATCCTCTGTAGGTGGTGGTCTCTCTCACTGCAGCGCGTGTCCTCTGATGTCAGATCCAGTGTAGGTGGTGGCCTTTCTCACTGCAGCATGTGTCCTCTGACGTCAGATCCACTGTAGGTGGTGGTCTCTCTCACTGCAGCGTGTGTCCTCTGACGTCAGATCCTCTGTAGGTGGTGGTCTCTCTAACTGCAGCGCGTGTCCACTGATGTCAGATCCACTGTAGGTGGTGGTCTCTCTCACTGCAGCGTGTGTCCTCTGACGTCAGATCCCACTGTAGGTGGTGGTCTCTCTCAATGCAGCGCGTGTCCTCTGACGTCAGATCCACTGTAGGTGGTGGTCTCTCTCACTGCAGCGCGTGTTCTCTGACGTCAGAATCACTGTAGGTGGTGGTCTCTCTCACTGCAGCGCGTGTCCTCTGACATCAGAATCACTGTAGGTGGTGGTCTCTCTCACTGCAGCGCGTGTCCACTGATGTCAGATCCACTGTAGGTGGTGGTCTCTCTCACTGCAGCGTGTGTCCTCTGAAGTCAGATCCCACTGTAGGTGGTGGTCTCTCTCACTGCAGCGCGTGTCCTCTGACGTCAGATCCACTGTAGGTGGTGGTCTCTCTCACTGCAGCGCGTGTCCTCTGACGTCAGATCCCACTGTAGGTGGTGGTCTCTCTCACTGCAGCGCGTGTCCTCTGACGTCAGATCCCACTGAAGGTGGTGGTCTCTCTTACTGCAGCGTGTGTCCTCCGACGTCAGATCCAGTGTAGGTGGTGGCCTTTCTCACTGCAGCATGTGTCCTCTGACATCAGAATCACTGTAGGTGGTGGTCTCTCTCACTGCAGCGCGTGTCCACTGATGTCAGATCCACTGTAGGTGGTGGTTTCTCTCACTGCAGCGTGTCCTCTGACGTCGGATCCACTGTAGGTGGTGGTCTCTCTCACTGTAGCGCGTGTCCTCTGACGTCAGATCCACTGTAGGTGGTGGTCTCTCTCACTGCAGCGCGTGTCCTCTGATGTCAGATCCAGTATAGGTGGTGGCCTTTCTCACTGCAGCGTGTGTCCTCTGACATCAGATGCACTGTAGGTGGTGGTCTCTCTCACTGCAGCATGTGTCCTCTGACGTCAGATCCACTGTAGGTGGTGGTCTCTCTCACTGCAGCGTGTGTCCTCTGACGTCAGATCCTCTGTAGGTGGCGGTCTCTCTCACTGCAGCGTCCTCTGTGTCCACTGATGTCAGATCCACTATAGGTGGTGGTCTCTCTCACTGCAGCGTGTGTCCTCTGACGTCAGATCCTCTGTAGGTGGTGGTCTCTCTCACTGCAGCGCGTGTCCTCTGATGTCAGATCCAGTGTAGGTGGTGGCCTTTCTCACTGCAGCATGTGTCCTCTGACGTCAGATCCACTGTAGGTGGTGGTCTCTCTCACTGCAGCGTGTGTCCTCTGACGTCAGATCCTCTGTAGGTGGTGGTCTCTCTAACTGCAGCGCGTGTCCACTGATGTCAGATCCACTGTAGGTGGTGGTCTCTCTCACTGCAGCGTGTGTCCTCTGACGTCAGATCCCACTGTAGGTGGTGGTCTCTCTCAATGCAGCGCGTGTCCTCTGACGTCAGATCCACTGTAGGTGGTGGTCTCTCTCACTGCAGCGCGTGTTCTCTGACGTCAGAATCACTGTAGGTGGTGGTCTCTCTCACTGCAGCGCGTGTCCTCTGACATCAGAATCACTGTAGGTGGTGGTCTCTCTCACTGCAGCGCGTGTCCACTGATGTCAGATCCACTGTAGGTGGTGGTCTCTCTCACTGCAGCGCGTGTCCTCTGAAGTCAGATCCCACTGTAGGTGGTGGTCTCTCTCACTGCAGCGCGTGTCCTCTGACGTCAGATCCACTGTAGGTGGTGGTCTCTCTCACTGCAGCGCGTGTCCTCTGACGTCAGATCCCACTGTAGGTGGTGGTCTCTCTCACTGCAGCGTGTGTCCTCTGACGTCAGATCCCACTGTGGGTGGTGGTCTCTCTCACTGCAGTGCGTGTCCACTGAAGTCAGATCCACTGTAGGTGGTGGTCTCTCTCACTGCAGCGCGTGTCCTCTGACGTCAGATCCACTGTAGGTGGTGGTCTCTCTCACTGCAGCGCGTGTCCTCTGACGTCAGATCCCACTGTAGGTGGTGGTCTCTCTTACTGCAGCGTGTGTCCTCCGACGTCAGATCCCACTGTGGGTGGTGGTCTCTCTCACTGCAGTGCATGTCCTCTGACGTCAGATCCAGTGTAGGTGGTGGCCTTTCTCACTGCAGCATGTGTCCTCTGACATCAGAATCACTGTAGGTGGTGGTCTCTCTGACTGCAGCGCGTGTCCACTGATGTCAGATCCACTGTAGGTGGTGGCCTTTCTCACTGCAGCGTGTGTCCTCTGACATCAGATGCACTGTAGGTGGTGGTCTCTCTCACTGCAGCGCGTGTCCTCTGACGTCAGATCCCACTGTAGGTGGTGGTCTCTCTCACTGCAGCGTGTGTCCTCTGACGTCAGATCCCACTGTGGGTGGTGGTCGCTCTCAATGCAGCGTGTGTCCTCTGAAGTCAGATCCCACTGTAGGTGGTGGTCTCTCTCACTGCAGCGCGTGTCCTCTGACGTCAGATCCACTGTAGTTGGTGGTCTCTCTCACTGCAGCGCGTGTCCTCTGACGTCAGATCCCACTGTGGGTGGTGGTCTCTCTCACTGCAGTGCGTGTCCACTGATGTCAGATCCACTGTAGGTGGTGGTCTCTCTCACTGCAGCGCGTGTCCTCTGACGTCAGATCCACTGTAGGTGGTGGTCTCTCTCACTGCAGCGCGTGTCCTCTGACGTCAGATCCCACTGTAGGTGGTGGTCTCTCTTACTGCAGCGTGTGTCCTCCGACGTCAGATCCCACTGTGGGTGGTGGTCTCTCTCACTGCAGTGCATGTCCTCTGACGTCAGATCCAGTGTAGGTGGTGTCCTTTCTCACTGCAGCATGTGTCCTCTGACATCAGAATCACTGTAGGTGGTGGTCTCTCTCACTGCAGCGTGTGTCCTCTGACGTCAGATCCTCTGTAGGTGGTGGTCTCTCTCACTGCAGCGTGTGTCCTCTGACGTCAGATCCTCTGTAGGTGGTGGTCTCTCTAACTGCAGCGCGTGTCCACTGATGTCAGATCCACTGTAGGTGGTGGTCTCTCTCACTGCAGCGTGTGTCCTCTGACGTCAGATCCCACTGTAGGTGGTGGTCTCTCTCAATGCAGCGCGTGTCCTCTGACGTCAGATCCACTGTAGGTGGTGGTCTCTCTCACTGCAGCGCGTGTTCTCTGATGTCAGAATCACTGTAGGTGGTGGTCTCTCTCACTGCAGCGCGTGTCCTCTGACATCAGAATCACTGTAGGTGGTGGTCTCTCTCACTGCAGCGCGTGTCCACTGATGTCAGATCCACTGTAGGTGGTGGTCTCTCTCACTGCAGCGTGTGTCCACTGATGTCAGATCCACTGTAGGTGGTGGTCTCTCTCACTGCAGCGCGTGTCCTCTGAAGTCAGATCCCACTGTAGGTGGTGGTCTCTCTCACTGCAGCGCGTGTCCTCTGACGTCAGATCCCACTGTAGGTGGTGGTCTCTCTCACTGCAGCGTGTGTCCTCTGACGTCAGATCCACTGTAGGTGGTGGTCTCTCTCACTGCAGCGCGTGTCGTCTGACGTCAGATCCCACTGTAGGTGGTGGTCTCTCTCACTGCAGCGAGTGTCCACTGATGTTAGATCCACTGTAGGTGGTGGTCTCTCTCACTGCAGCGTGTGTCCTCTGACGTCAGATCCTCTGTAGGTGGTGGTCTCTCTCACTGCAGCGCGTGTCCTCTGACGTCAGATCCCACTGTAGGTGGTGGTCTCTCTTACTGCAGCGCGTGTCCACTGATGTCAGATCCACTGTAGGTGGTGGTCTCTCTCATTGCAGTGCGTGTCCTCTGACGTCAGAATCACTGTAGGTGGTGGTCTCTCTCACTGCAGCGCGTGTCCACTGATGTCAGATCCACTGTAGGTGGTGGTCTCTCTCACTGCAGCGTGTGTCCTCTGAAGTCAGATCCCACTGTAGGTGGTGGTCTCTCTTACTGCAGCGTGTGTCCTCCGACGTCAGATCCCACTGTGGGTGGTGGTCTCTCTCATTGCAGTGCGTGTCCTCTGACGTCAGAATCACTGTAGGTGGTGGTCTCTCTCACTGCAGCGCGTGTCCACTGATGTCAGATCCACTGTAGGTGGTGGTCTCTCTCACTGCAGCGTGTGTCCTCTGAAGTCAGATCCCACTGTAGGTGGTGGCCTTTCTCACTGCAGCATGTGTCCTCTGGCGTCAGATCCACTGTAGGTGGTGGTCTCTCTCACTGCAGCGTGTGTCCTCTGACGTCAGATCCTCTGTAGGTGGTGGTCTCTCTAACTGCAGCGCGTGTCCACTGATGTCAGATCCACTGTAGGTGGTGGTCTCTCTCACTGCAGCGTGTGTCCTCTGACGTCAGATCCCACTGTAGGTGGTGGTCTCTCTCACTGCAGCGTGTGTCCTGACGTCAGATCCACTGTAGGTGGTGGTCTCTCTCACTGCAGCGTGTGTCCTCTGACGTCGGATCCACTGTAGGTGGTGGTCTCTCTCACAGCAGCGCGTGTCCTCTGATGTCAGATCCACTGTAGGTGGTGGTCTCTCTCACTGCAGCGCGTGTCCTCTGGCGTCAGATCCAGTGTAGGTGGTGGCCTTTCTCACTGCAGCGTGTGTCCTCTGACATCAGATCCCACTGTAGGTGGTGGTCTCTCTCACTGCAGCGCGTGTCCACTGATGTCAGATCCACTGTAGGTGGTGGTCTCTCTCACTGCAGCGTGTGTCCTCTGACGTCAGATCCCACTGTAGGTGGTGGTCTCTCTCAACGTCAGATCCACTGTAGGTGGTGGTCTCTCTCACTGCAGCTCGTGTTCTCTGACGTCAGAATCACTGTAGGTGGTGGTCTCTCTGACTGCAGCGCGTGTCCACTGATCAGATCCACTGTAGGTGGTGGTCTCTCTCACTGCAGCGTGTGTCCTCTGAAGTCAGATCCACTGTAGGTGGTGGTCTCTCTCACTGCAGCGCCTCTGACGTCAGATCCACTGTAGGTGGTGATGTCAGATCCAGTGTAGGTGGTGGCCTTTCTCACTGCAGCATGTGTCCTCTGACGTCAGATCCACTGTAGGTGGTGGTCTCTCTCTCTGCAGCGTGTGTCCTCTGACGTCAGATCCTCTGTAGGTGGTGGTCTCTCTAACTGCAGCGCGTGTCCACTGATGTCAGATCCACTGTAGGTGGTGGTCTCTCTCACTGCAGCGTGTGTCCTCTGACGTCAGATCCCACTGTAGGTGGTGGTCTCTCTCACTGCAGCGTGTGTCCTCTGACGTCAGATCCCACTGTAGGTGGTGGTCTCTCTCAATGCAGCGCGTGTCCTCTGACGTCAAATCCACTGTAGGTGGTGGTCTCTCTCACTGCAGCACGTGTTCTCTGACGTCAGAATCACTGTAGGTGGTGGTCTCTCTCACTGCAGCGCGTGTCCTCTGACGTCAGAATCACTGTAGGTGGTGGTCTCTCTCACTGCAGCGTGTGTCCACTGATGTCAGATCCACTGTAGGTGGTGGTCTCTCTCACTGCAGCGCGTGTCCTCTGACGTCAGATCCACTGTAGGTGGTGGTCTCTCTCACTGCAGCGCGTGTCCTCTGACGTCAGATCCCACTGTAAGTGGTGGTCTCTCTCACTGCAGCGCGTGTCCTCTGACGTCAGATCCCACTGTAGGTGGTGGTCTCTCTCACTGCAGCGCGTGTCCTCTGACGTCAGATCCCACTGTGGGTGGTGGTCTCTCTCACTGCAGTGCGTGTCCACTGATGTCAGATCCACTGTAGGTGGTGGTCTCTCTCACTGCAGCGCGTGTCCTCTGACGTCAGATCCACTGTTGGTGGTGGTCTCTCTCACTGCAGCTCGTGTCCTCTGACGTCAGATCCCACTGTAGGTGGTGGTCTCTCTTACTGCAGCGTGTGTCCTCTGACGTCAGATCCAGTGTAGGTGGTGGCCTTTCTCACTGCAGCATGTGTCCTCTGACATCAGAATCACTGTAGGTGGTGGTCTCTCTCACTGCAGCGCGTGTCCACTGATGTCAGATCCACTGTAGGTGGTGGCCTTTCTCACTGCAGCGTGTGTCCTCTGACATCAGATGCACTGTAGGTGGTGGTCTCTCTCACTGCAGCATGTGTCCTCTGACGTCAGATCCACTGTAGGTGGTGGTCTCTCTCACTGCAGCGCGTGTCCTCTGACGTCAGATCCACTGTAGGTGGTGGTCTCTCTCACTGCAGCGCGTGTCCTCTGACGTCAGATCCCACTGTAGGTGGTGGTCTCTCTTACTGCAGCGTGTGTCCTCTGAAGTCAGATCCAGTGTAGGTGGTGGCCTTTCTCACTGCAGCATGTGTCCTCTGACATCAGAATCACTGTAGGTGGTGGTCTCTCTCACTGCAGCGCGTGTCCACTGATGTCAGATCCACTGTAGGTGGTGGCCTTTCTCACTGCAGCGTGTGTCCTCTGACATCAGATGCACTGTAGGTGGTGGTCTCTCTCACTGCAGCATGTGTCCTCTGACGTCAGATCCACTGTAGGTGGTGGTCTCTCTCACTGCAGCGTGTGTCCTCTGACGTCAGATCCTCTGTAGGTGGTGGTCTCTCTCACTGCAGCGCGTGTCCTCTGACGTCAGATCCCACTGTAGGTGGTGGTCTCTCTCACTGCAGCGCGTGTCCTCTGACGTCAGATCCCACTGTAGGTGGTGGTCTCTCTCACTGCAGCGCGTGTCCTCTGACGTCAGATCCCACTGTGGGTGGTGGTCTCTCTCACTGCAGTGCGTGTCCACTGATGTCAGATCCACTGTAGGTGGTGGTCTCTCTCACTGCAGCGCGTGTCCTCTGACGTCAGATCCACTGTAGGTGGTGGTCTCTCTCACTGCAGCGCGTGTCCTCTGACGTCAGATCCCACTGTAGGTGGTGGTCTCTCTTACTGCAGCGTGTGTCCTCTGACGTCAGATCCAGTGTAGGTGGTGGCCTTTCTCACTGCAGCATGTGTCCTCTGACATCAGAATCACTGTAGGTGGTGGTCTCTCTCACTGCAGCGCGTTTCCACTGATGTCAGATCCACTGTAGGTGGTGGCCTTTCTCACTGCAGCGTGTGTCCTCTGACATCAGATGCACTGTAGGTGGTGGTCTCTCTCACTGCAGCATGTGTCCTCTGACGTCAGATCCACTGTAGGTGGTGGTCTCTCTCACTGCAGCGTGTGTCCTCTGACGTCAGATCCTCTGTAGGTGGTGGTCTCTCTCACTGCAGCATGTGTCCTCTGACGTCAGATCCACTGTAGGTGGTGGTCTCTCTCACTGCAGCGTGTGTCCTCTGACGTCAGATCCTCTGTAGGTGGTGGTCTCTCTCACTGCAGCGTGTGTCCTCTGACGTCAGATCCTCTGTAGGTGGTGGTCTCTCTAACTGCAGCGCGTGTCCACTGATGTCAGATCCACTGTAGGTGGTGGTCTCTCTCACTGCAGCGTGTGTCCTCTGACGTCAGATCCCACTGTAGGTGGTGGTCTCTCTCAATGCAGCGCGTGTCCTCTGACGTCAGATCCACTGTAGGTGGTGGTCTCTCTCACTGCAGCGCGTGTTCTCTGACGTCAGAATCACTGTAGGTGGTGGTCTCTCTCACTGCAGCGCGTGTCCTCTGACATCAGAATCACTGTAGGTGGTGGTCTCTCTCACTGCAGCGCGTGTCCACTGATGTCAGATCCACTGTAGGTGGTGGTCTCTCTCACTGCAGCGTGTGTCCACTGATGTCAGATCCACTGTAGGTGGTGGTCTCTCTCACTGCAGCGCGTGTCCTCTGAAGTCAGATCCCACTGTAGGTGGTGGTCTCTCTCACTGCAGCGCGTGTCCTCTGACGTCAGATCCCACTGTAGGTGGTGGTCTCTCACTGCAGCGTGTGTCCTGACGTCAGATCCACTGTAGGTGGTGGTCTCTCTCACTGCAGCGTGTGTCCTCTGACGTCAGATCCACTGTAGGTGGTGGTCTCTCTCACTGCAGCGCGTGTCGTCTGACGTCAGATCCCACTGTAGGTGGTGGTCTCTCTCACTGCAGCGCATGTCCACTGATGTCAGATCCACTGTAGGTGGTGGTCTCTCTCACTGCAGCGTGTGTCCTCTGACGTCAGATCCTCTGTAGGTGGTGGTCTCTCTCACTGCAGCGCGTGTCCTCTGACGTCAGATCCCACTGTAGGTGGTGGTCTCTCTTACTGCAGCGTGTGTCCTCCGACGTCAGATCCCACTGTGGGTGGTGGTCTCTCTCATTGCAGTGCGTGTCCTCTGACGTCAGAATCACTGTAGGTGGTGGTCTCTCTCACTGCAGCGCGTGTCCACTGATGTCAGATCCACTGTAGGTGGTGGTCTCTCTCACTGCAGCGTGTGTCCTCTGAAGTCAGATCCCACTGTAGGTGGTAGTCTCTCTTACTGCAGCGTGTGTCCTCCGACGTCAGATCCCACTGTGGGTGGTGGTCTCTCTCACTGCAGTGCGTGTCCTCTGACGTCAGAATCACTGTAGGTGGTGGTCTCTCTCACTGCAGCGCGTGTCCACTGATGTCAGATCCACTGTAGGTGGTGGTCTCTCTCACTGCAGCGTGTGTCCTCTGACGTCAGATCCACTGTAGGTGGTGGTCTCTCTCACTGCAGCGTGTGTCCTCTGACGTCAGATCCTCTGTAGGTGGTGGTCTCTCTAACTGCAGCGCGTGTCCACTGATGTCAGATCCACTGTAGGTGGTGGTCTCTCTCACTGCAGCGTGTGTCCTCTGACGTCAGATCCCACTGTAGGTGGTGGTCTCTCTCACTGCAGCGTGTGTCCTGACGTCAGATCCACTGTAGGTGGTGGTCTCTCTCACTGCAGCGTGTGTCCTCTGACGTCGGATCCACTGTAGGTGGTGGTCTCTCTCACTGCAGCGTGTGTCCACTGATGTCAGATCCACTGTAGGTGGTGGTCTCTCTCACTGCAGCGCGTGTCCTCTGAAGTCAGATCCCACTGTAGGTGGTGGTCTCTCTCACTGCAGCGCGTGTCCTCTGACGTCAGATCCCACTGTAGGTGGTGGTCTCTCACTGCAGCGTGTGTCCTGACGTCAGATCCACTGTAGGTGGTGGTCTCTCTCACTGCAGCGTGTGTCCTCTGACGTCAGATCCACTGTAGGTGGTGGTCTCTCTCACTGCAGCGCGTGTCGTCTGACGTCAGATCCCACTGTAGGTGGTGGTCTCTCTCACTGCAGCGCATGTCCACTGATGTCAGATCCACTGTAGGTGGTGGTCTCTCTCACTGCAGCGTGTGTCCTCTGACGTCAGATCCTCTGTAGGTGGTGGTCTCTCTCACTGCAGCGTGTCCTCTGACGTCAGATCCCACTGTAGGTGGTGGTCTCTCTTACTGCAGCGTGTGTCCTCCGACGCAGATCCCACTGTGGGTGGTGGTCTCTCTCATTGCAGTGCGTGTCCTCTGACGTCAGAATCACTGTAGGTGGTGGTCTCTCTCACTGCAGCGCGTGTCCACTGATGTCAGATCCACTGTAGGTGGTGGTCTCTCTCACTGCAGCGTGTGTCCTCTGAAGTCAGATCCCACTGTAGGTGGTAGTCTCTCTTACTGCAGCGTGTGTCCTCCGACGTCAGATCCCACTGTGGGTGGTGGTCTCTCTCACTGCAGTGCGTGTCCTCTGACGTCAGAATCACTGTAGGTGGTGGTCTCTCTCACTGCAGCGCGTGTCCACTGATGTCAGATCCACTGTAGGTGGTGGTCTCTCTCACTGCAGCGTGTGTCCTCTGAAGTCAGATCCCACTGTAGGTGGTGGCCTTTCTCACTGCAGCATGTGTCCTCTGACGTCAGATCCACTGTAGGTGGTGGTCTCTCTCACTGCAGCGTGTGTCCTCTGACGTCAGATCCTCTGTAGGTGGTGGTCTCTCTAACTGCAGCGCGTGTCCACTGATGTCAGATCCACTGTAGGTGGTGGTCTCTCTCACTGCAGCGTGTGTCCTCTGACGTCAGATCCCACTGTAGGTGGTGGTCTCTCTCACTGCAGCGTGTGTCCTGACGTCAGATCCACTGTAGGTGGTGGTCTCTCTCACTGCAGCGTGTGTCCTCTGACGTCGGATCCACTGTAGGTGGTGGTCTCTCTCACAGCAGCGCGTGTCCTCTGATGTCAGATCCACTGTAGGTGGTGGTCTCTCTCACTGCAGCGTGTGTCCTCTGACGTCAGATCCCACTGTAGGTGGTGGTCTCTCTCAATGCAGCGCGTGTCCTCTGACGTCAGATCCACTGTAGGTGGTGGTCTCTCTCACTGCAGCGCGTGTTCTCTGACGTCAGAATCACTGTAGGTGGTGGTCTCTCTCATTGCAGTGCGTGTCCTCTGACGTCAGAATCACTGTAGGTGGTGGTCTCTCTCACTGCAGCGCGTGTCCACTGATGTCAGATCCACTGTAGGTGGTGGTCTCTCTCACTGCAGCGTGTGTCCTCTGAAGTCAGATCCCACTGTAGGTGGTAGTCTCTCTTACTGCAGCGTGTGTCCTCCGACGTCAGATCCCACTGTGGGTGGTGGTCTCTCTCACTGCAGTGCGTGTCCTCTGACGTCAGAATCACTGTAGGTGGTGGTCTCTCTCACTGCAGCGCGTGTCCACTGATGTCAGATCCACTGTAGGTGGTGGTCTCTCTCACTGCAGCGTGTGTCCTCTGACGTCAGATCCACTGTAGGTGGTGGTCTCTCTCACTGCAGCGTGTGTCCTCTGACGTCAGATCCTCTGTAGGTGGTGGTCTCTCTAACTGCAGCGCGTGTCCACTGATGTCAGATCCACTGTAGGTGGTGGTCTCTCTCACTGCAGCGTGTGTCCTCTGACGTCAGATCCCACTGTAGGTGGTGGTCTCTCTCACTGCAGCGTGTGTCCTGACGTCAGATCCACTGTAGGTGGTGGTCTCTCTCACTGCAGCGTGTGTCCTCTGACGTCGGATCCACTGTAGGTGGTGGTCTCTCTCACTGCAGCGTGTGTCCACTGATGTCAGATCCACTGTAGGTGGTGGTCTCTCTCACTGCACTGTCCTCTGAAGTCAGATCCCACTGTAGGTGGTGGTCTCTCTCACTGCAGCGTGTCCTCTGACGTCAGATCCCACTGTAGGTGGTGGTCTCTCACTGCAGCGTGTGTCCTGACGTCAGATCCACTGTAGGTGGTGGTCTCTCTCACTGCAGCGTGTGTCCTCTGACGTCAGATCCACTGTAGGTGGTGGTCTCTCTCACTGCAGCGCGTGTCGTCTGACGTCAGATCCCACTGTAGGTGGTGGTCTCTCTCACTGCAGCGCATGTCCACTGATGTCAGATCCACTGTAGGTGGTGGTCTCTCTCACTGCAGCGTGTGTCCTCTGACGTCAGATCCTCTGTAGGTGGTGGTCTCTCTCACTGCAGCGCGTGTCCTCTGACGTCAGATCCCACTGTAGGTGGTGGTCTCTCTTACTGCAGCGTGTGTCCTCCGACGTCAGATCCCACTGTGGGTGGTGGTCTCTCTCATTGCAGTGCGTGTCCTCTGACGTCAGAATCACTGTAGGTGGTGGTCTCTCTCACTGCAGCGCGTGTCCACTGATGTCAGATCCACTGTAGGTGGTGGTCTCTCTCACTGCAGCGTGTGTCCTCTGAAGTCAGATCCCACTGTAGGTGGTAGTCTCTCTTACTGCAGCGTGTGTCCTCCGACGTCAGATCCCACTGTGGGTGGTGGTCTCTCTCACTGCAGTGCGTGTCCTCTGACGTCAGAATCACTGTAGGTGGTGGTCTCTCTCACTGCAGCGCGTGTCCACTGATGTCAGATCCACTGTAGGTGGTGGTCTCTCTCACTGCAGCGTGTGTCCTCTGAAGTCAGATCCCACTGTAGGTGGTGGCCTTTCTCACTGCAGCATGTGTCCTCTGACGTCAGATCCACTGTAGGTGGTGGTCTCTCTCACTGCAGCGTGTGTCCTCTGACGTCAGATCCTCTGTAGGTGGTGGTCTCTCTAACTGCAGCGCGTGTCCACTGATGTCAGATCCACTGTAGGTGGTGGTCTCTCTCACTGCAGCGTGTGTCCTCTGACGTCAGATCCCACTGTAGGTGGTGGTCTCTCTCACTGCAGCGTGTGTCCTGACGTCAGATCCACTGTAGGTGGTGGTCTCTCTCACTGCAGCGTGTGTCCTCTGACGTCGGATCCACTGTAGGTGGTGGTCTCTCTCACAGCAGCGCGTGTCCTCTGATGTCAGATCCACTGTAGGTGGTGGTCTCTCTCACTGCAGCGCGTGTCCTCTGACGTCAGATCCAGTGTAGGTGGTGGTCTCTCTCACTGCAGCGCGTGTTCTCTGACGTCAGAATCACTGTAGGTGGTGGTCTCTCTCACTGCAGCGCGTGTCCACTGATGTCAGATCCACTGTAGGTGGTGGTCTCTCTCACTGCAGCGTGTGTCCTCTGAAGTCAGATCCCACTGTAGGTGGTGGTCTCTCTCACTGCAGCGCGTGTCCTCTGACGTCAGATCCACTGTAGGTGGTGGTCTCTCTCACTGCAGCGCGTGTCCTCTGATGTCAGATCCAGTGTAGGTGGTGGCCTTTCTCACTGCAGCATGTGTCCTCTGACGTCAGATCCACTGTAGGTGGTGGTCTCTCTCACTGCAGCGTGTGTCCTCTGACGTCAGATCCTCTGTAGGTGGTGGTCTCTCTAACTGCAGCGCGTGTCCACTGATGTCAGATCCACTGTAGGTGGTGGTCTCTCTCACTGCAGCGTGTGTCCTCTGACGTCAGATCCCACTGTAGGTTGTGGTCTCTCTCACTGCAGCGTGTGTCCTCTGACGTCAGATCCCACTGTAGGTGGTGGTCTCTCTCAATGCAGCGCGTGTCCTCTGACGTCAGATCCACTGTAGGTGGTGGTCTCTCTCACTGCAGCGCGTGTTCTCTGACGTCAGAATCACTGTAGGTGGTGGTCTCTCTCACTGCAGCGCGTGTCCTCTGACGTCAGAATCACTGTAGGTGGTGGTCTCTCTCACTGCAGCGCGTGTCCACTGATGTCAGATCCACTGTAGGTGGTGGTCTCTCTCACTGCAGCGTGTGTCCTCTGAAGTCAGATCCCACTGTAGGTGGTGGTCTCTCTCACTGCAGCGCGTGTCCTCTGACGTCAGATCCACTGTAGGTGGTGGTCTCTCTCACTGCAGCGCGTGTCCTCTGACGTCAGATCCCACTGTAGGTGGTGGTCTCTCTCACTGCAGCGTGTGTCCTGACGTCAGATCCACTGTAGGCGGTGGTCTCTCTCACTGCAGCGTGTGTCCTCTGACGTCAGAATCACTGTAGGTGGTGGTCTCTCTCACTGCAGCGCGTGTCCTCTGACGTCAGATCCCACTGTAGGTGGTGGTCTCTCTTACTGCAGCGTGTGTCCTCTGACGTCAGATCCCACTGTGGGTGGTGGTCTCTCTCACTGTAGTGCATGTCCTCTGACGTCAGATCCAGTGTAGGTGGTGGCCTTTCTCACTGCAGCGTGTGTCCTCTGACATCAGATGCACTGTAGGTGGTGGTCTCTCTCACTGCAGCATGTGTCCTCTGACGTCAGATCCACTGTAGGTGGTGGTCTCTCTCACTGCAGCGCGTGTCCTCTGACGTCAGATCCACTGTAGGTGGTGGCCTTTCTTACTGCAGCATGTGTCCTCTGACGTCGGATCCACTGTAGGTGGTGGTCTCTCTCACAGCAGCGCGTGTCCTCTGACGTCAGATCCCACTGTAGGTGGTGGTCTCTCTCACTGCAGCGCGTGTCCACTGATGTCAGATCCACTGTAGGTGGTGGTCTCTCTCACTGCAGCGTGTGTCCTCTGACGTCAGATCCTCTGTAGGTGGTGGTCTCTCTCACTGCAGCGCGTGTCCTCTGATGTCAGATCCACTGTGGGTGGTGGTCTCTCTCACTGCAGCGCGTGTCAACTGATGTCAGATCCACTGTAGGTGGTGGTCTCTCTCACAGCAGCACTTGTCCTCTGACGTCAGATCCTCTGTAGGTGGTGGTCTCTCTCACTACAGCGTGTGTCCACTGATGTCAGATCCACTGTAGGTTGTGGTCTCTCTCACTGCAGCGCGTGTCCTCTGATGTCAGATCCATTGTAGGTGGTGGTCTCTCTCACTGCAGCGCGTGTCCTCTGACATCAGATCCTCTGTAGGTGGTGGTCTCTCTTACTGCAGCGTGTGTCCTCTGACGTCAGATCCCACTGTGGGTGGTGGTCTCTCACTGTAGTGCATGTCCTCTGACGTCAGATCCAGTGTAGGTGGTGGCCTTTCTCACTGCAGCGTGTGTCCTCTGACATCAGATGCACTGTAGGTGGTGGTCTCTCTCACTGCAGCATGTGTCCTCTGACGTCAGATCCACTGTAGGTGGTGGTCTCTCTCACTGCAGCGCGTGTCCTCTGACGTCAGATCCACTGTAGGTGGTGGCCTTTCTTACTGCAGCGTGTGTCCTCTGACGTCGGATCCACTGTAGGTGGTGGTCTCTCTCACAGCAGCGCGTGTCCTCTGACGTCAGATCCACTGTAGGTGGTGGCCTTTCTTACTGCAGCGTGTGTCCTCTGACGTCGGATCCACTGTAGGTGGTGGTCTCTCTCACTGCAGCGCTTGTCCTCTGACGTCAGATCCACTGTAGGT
Source organism: Oncorhynchus gorbuscha (assembly GCF_021184085.1). Lineage (NCBI taxonomy): Eukaryota > Metazoa > Chordata > Actinopteri > Salmoniformes > Salmonidae > Oncorhynchus > Oncorhynchus gorbuscha. The sequence continues at coordinate 100,722,920 of NC_060178.1, forward strand.
GGTGGTCTCTCTCACTGCAGCGCGTGTCCTCTGATGTCAGATCCACTGTAGGTGGTGGTCTCTCTCACTGCAGCGTGTGTCCTCTGATGTCAGATCCACTGTAGGTGGTGGTCTCTCTCACTGCAGCGCGTGTCCTCTGACGTCAGATCCAGTGTAGGTGGTGGCCTTTCTCACTGCAGCGTGTGTCCTCTGACATCAGATGCACTGTAGGTGGTGGTCTCTCTCACTGCAGCATGTGTCCTCTGACGTCAGATCCACTGTAGGTGGTGGTCTCTCTCACTGCAGCGCGTGTCCTCTGACGTCAGATCCACTGTAGGTGGTGGCCTTTCTTACTGCAGCATGTGTCCTCTGACGTCGGATCCACTGTAGGTGGTGGTCTCTCTCACAGCAGCGCGTGTCCTCTGACGTCAGATCCCACTGTAGGTGGTGGTCTCTCTCACTGCAGCGCGTGTCCACTGATGTCAGATCCACTGTAGGTGGTGGTCTCTGTCACTGCAGCATGTGTCCTCTGACGTCAGAACCTCTGTAGGTGGTGGTCTCTCTCACTGCAGCGCGTGTCCACTGATGTCAGATCCACTGTAGGTGGTGGTCTCTCTCACTGCAGCGTGTGTCCTCTGACGTCAGATCCCACTGTAGGTGGTGGTCTCTCTCACTGCAGCGTGTGTCCTCTGACGTCTGATCCACTGTAGGTGGTGGTCTCTCTCACTGCAGCGTGTGTCCTCTGACGTCAGATCCACTGTAGGTGGTGGTCTCTCTCTGTAGTGGCTTCCTTTCGTCTTTACCATAGCCACTGCCCAAGCCTGAAGCGGGGTTGTTTGGTACGCATACAGTCCACACTCAAGGTTTCCAAATGGCCAAACATTCAATGACATCCAGGGATATGGTGCAACAAAAATGTTTATTCTTCTTATATCTAACAAATAAATGAGTCTCCAATCAACTTAAAGCACAAAATACTTGATATGGAAAATACATATTATGACCTGTATGTCTATGACCTGTATGTATGTCTGTATGTCTGTATGGTCAAAAAACTATACCGCTCCCGCGTCTAGCAAGGACTCCCTCTCCCGAAGGCCCAACTTCCTTCCTTTATCCTAACACAATTACCACAATACAATGAACAGGCAAGAGGGGGGGCCAAATGTCCGAGTTACACTAACAACAAATTAATATATCTCAATCGGGTAAATATAAATCATAAAGGTACGTACCTAATACTTCATCATTTACATTCATATTTAATATATTTACACAAATATACATGGAGCTCCATATGTTCGGTCTTTTATACAAATATGTCCAAATCGGCTCTAACACTCTCACTGCAGCGCGTGTCCTCTGACGTCAGATCCCACTGTAGGTGGTGGTCTCTCTCACTGCAGCGCGTGTCCACTGATGTCAGATCCACTGTAGGTGGTGGTCTCTCTCACTGCAGCGTGTGTCCTCTGACGTCAGATCCTCTGTAGGTGGTGGTCTCTCTCACTGCAGCGCGTGTCCTCTGATGTCAGATCCACTGTGGGTGGTGGTCTCTCTCACTGCAGCGCGTGTCAACTGATGTCAGATCCACTGTAGGTGGTGGTCTCTCTCACAGCAGCACTTGTCCTCTGACGTCAGATCCTCTGTAGGTGGTGGTCTCTCTCACTACAGCGTGTGTCCACTGATGTCAGATCCACTGTAGGTTGTGGTCTCTCTCACTGCAGCGCGTGTCCTCTGATGTCAGATCCATTGTAGGTGGTGGTCTCTCTCACTGCAGCGCGTGTCCTCTGACATCAGATCCTCTGTAGGTGGTGGTCTCTCTCACTGCAGCGCGTGTCCTCTGACGTCAGATCCACTGTAGGTGGTGGTCTCTCTCACTGCAGCGTGTGTCCTCTGACGTCAGATCCACTGTAGGTGGTGGTCTCTCTCACTGCAGCGCGTGTCCACTGATGTCAGATCCACTGTAGGTGGTGGTCTCTCTCACTGCAGCGCGTGTCCTCTGACGTCAGATCCACTGTAGGTGGTGGTCTCTCTCACTGCAGCCGTGTCCACTGATGTCAGATCCACTGTAGGTGGTGGTCTCTCTCACTGCAGCGCGTGTCCTCTGACGTCGGATCCACTGTAGGTGGTGGTCTCTCTCACTGCAGCGTGTGTCCTCTGACGTCAGATCGTCTGTAGGTCGTGGTCTCTCTCACTGCAGCGCGTGTCCTCTGACGTCAGATCCAGTGTAGGTGGTGGCCTTTCTCACTGCAGCGTGTGTGCTCTGACATCAGATGCACTGTAGGTGGTGGTCTCTCTCACCGCAGCATGTGTCCTCTGACGTCAGATCCTCTGTAGGTGGTGGTCTCTCTCACTGCAGCGCGTGTCCACTGACGTCAGATCCACTGTAGGTGGTGGTCTCTCTCACTGCAGCGTGTGTCCTCTGACGTCAGATCCCACTGTAGGTGGTGGTCTCTCTCACTGCAGCGTGTGTCCTCTGACGTCAGATCCACTGTAGGTGGTGGTCTCTCTCACTGCAGTGTGTGTCCTCTGACGTCAGATCCACTGTAGGTGGTGGTCTCTCTCACTGCAGCGCGTGTCCTCTGACGTCAGATCCCACTGTAGGTGGTGGTCTCTCTCACTGCAGCGCGTGTCCACTGATGTCAGATCCACTGTAGGTGGTGGTCTCTCTCACTGCAGCGTGTGTCCTCTGACGTCAGATCCTCTGTAGGTGGTGGTCTCTCTCACTGCAGCGCGTGTCCTGTGACGTCAGATCCAGTGTAGGTGGTGGCCTTTCTCACTGCAGCGCGTGTCCTCTGACATCAGATGCACTGTAGGTGGTGGTCTCTCTCACTGCAGCATGTGTCCTCTGACGTCAGATCCTCTGTAGGTGGTGGTCTCTCTCACTGCAGCGCGTGTCCACTGATGTCAGATCCACTGTAGGTGGTGATCTCTCTCTCTGCAGCGTGTGTCCTCTGACGTCAGATCCACTGTAGGTGGTGGTCTCTCTCACTGCAGCGCGTGTCCTCTGACGTCAGATCCACTGTAGGTGGTGGTCTCTCTCACTGCAGCGTGTGTCCTCTGACGTCAGATCCTCTGTAGGTGGTGGTCTCTCTCACTGCAGCGTGTGTCCTCTGACGTCAGATCCACTGTAGGTGGTGGTCTCTCTCACTGCAGCGCGTGTCCACTGATGTCAGATCCACTGTAGGTGGTGGTCTCTCTCACTGCAGCACGTGTCCTCTGACGTCAGATCCACTGTAGGTGGTGGTCTCTCTCACTGCAGCGCGTGTCCACTGATGTCAGATCCACTGTAGGTGGTGGTCTCTCTCACTGCAGCGCGTGTCCTCTGACGTCGGATCCACTGTAGGTGGTAGTCTCTCTCACTGCAGCGTGTGTCCTCTGACGTCAGATCGTCTGTAGGTCGTGGTCTCTCTCACTGCAGCGCGTGTCCTCTGACGTCAGATCCAGTGTAGGTGGTGGCCTTTCTCACTGCAGCGTGTGTGCTCTGACATCAGATGCACTGTAGGTGGTGGTCTCTCTCACCGCAGCATGTGTCCTCTGACGTCAGATCCTCTGTAGGTGGTGGTCTCTCTCACTGCAGCGCGTGTCCACTGACGTCAGATCCACTGTAGGTGGTGGTCTCTCTCACTGCAGCGTGTGTCCTCTGACGTCAGATCCCACTGTAGGTGGTGGTCTCTCTCACTGCAGCGTGTGTCCTCTGACGTCAGATCCACTGTAGGTGGTGGTCTCTCTCACTGCAGTGTGTGTCCTCTGACGTCAGATCCACTGTAGGTGGTGGTCTCTCTCACTGCAGCGCGTGTCCTCTGACGTCAGATCCCACTGTAGGTGGTGGTCTCTCTCACTGCAGCGCGTGTCCACTGATGTCAGATCCACTGTAGGTGGTAGTCTCTCTCACTGCAGCGTGTGTCCTCTGACGTCAGATCCTCTGTAGGTGGTGGTCTCTCTCACTGCAGCGCGTGTCCTGTGACGTCAGATCCAGTGTAGGTGGTGGCCTTTCTCACTGCAGCGCGTGTCCTCTGACATCAGATGCACTGTAGGTGGTGGTCTCTCTCACTGCAGCATGTGTCCTCTGACGTCAGATCCTCTGTAGGTGGTGGTCTCTCTCACTGCAGCGCGTGTCCACTGATGTCAGATCCACTGTAGGTGGTGATCTCTCTCTCTGCAGCGTGTGTCCTCTGACGTCAGATCCACTGTAGGTGGTGGTCTCTCTCACTGCAGCGCGTGTCCTCTGACGTCAGATCCACTGTAGGTGGTGGTCTCTCTCACTGCAGCGTGTGTCCTCTGACGTCAGATCCTCTGTAGGTGGTGGTCTCTCTCACTGCAGCTCGTGTCCTCTGACGTCAGATCCAGTGTAGGTGGTGGCCTTTCTCACTGCAGCGTGTGTCCTCTGACGTCAGATCCCACTGTAGGTGGTGGTCTCTCTCACTGCAGCGTGTGTCCTCTGACGTCAGATCCACTGTAGGTGGTGGTCTCTCTCACTGCAGCGCGTGTCCTCTGATGTCAGATCCACTGTGGGTGGTGGTCTCTCTCACTGCAGCGCGTGTCAACTGATGTCAGATCCACTGTAGGTTGTGGTCTCTCTCACTGCAGCGCGTGTCCTCTGATGTCAGATCCATTGTAGGTGGTGGTCTCTCTCACTGCAGCGCGTGTCCTCTGACATCAGATCCTCTGTAGGTGGTGGTGTCTCTCACTACAGCGTGTGTCCACTGATGTCAGATCCACTGTTGGTCAATCCATAGGACAGACCAGGAGGGAGGGTCAATAGAGAGATAGGGGCGGTGTGAAGTTAATATAGTACTGTACCATAGATATCAAAGGGGTTCTACTATTCTGGATACTTGTAGCCAAAGGTCCTGAAAACGTTCACCATCTCCCCATGCCGGCCACAGAAGACCCTTTACTCATTATGGCTATTCTACTGAAGAGATGAGGAACACACAGGGCTGGAGTTTGTCCTCACCATTAACATAGCTCAACAACAACAGAATATAACTAGAAGTACAAGCATTTCGCTACACTCGCATTAACATCTGCTAACCATGTGTATGTGACAAATACAATTTGATTTGATTTATTTGACTATTCTCATGGATAAAAACAGTCTGAAGATTGACATAACCACTGAATATACGAACATAACACTGAGTAGCTTCGTTCTTGTTCCCTCACCCTGAAAATTTCAGAGCGTGGCTGGTGAATGGTCATTATGAAGATGCGGTCTCTTCTGTCCAGCTCAGCCAGTAAAACAACAATCTGATTGGCCGTCATGCTGTCGAGGCTCGTGGTTGGCTCGTCCAGAAGGATGACCTCTGTAACGACATCACATGTCGCAAAGTCACACATCAGGGAATATCTAACATAGAAAAAACACATAAAAATCCAAATTAATTTGTATAAATGTTAAAAACAAAGTTGAACTTTGGCAAAGTCCCTCTCTAAGGGACAACTCTTTAAGATAAGTGTGTTCTTTTCCGTTAATTTCTCCAATTAACACAATTAAAAGATTGCTTCTTTGTAAAGGATGACTGGAATTAACAGATACATTAATTGTGTGATGATTTATTAATTTCCTGGTTGATTGGCGAGGCAGCGGACAGGAACCCTTCATTAATGTGGCCCAGTGTTTGGGTGGAGAGTGGTTCGTCTAATCCGAATGAGGCCTAAAACCCCTCACCCCCCTGGGTGTTCACAGGCCCTGATAAACTCCACCTGGGACCCCCCAAAGGATTCACTCAGCTTAATCAAGAGTGTATGATAACCCTGCCTTTCATTAGCCCCCCGTCCTCCATCTCTCCCTCTCTCTTCCTCCCTCTGTCCATTCCTCTCTGTTTCCGGTCTATTATTAGACACAAGTCTCTTTGTTAGTGGTTGAACTTTGTGGGGACTTTTGATGATTAACGTTTTCCTCCGCTCAAGGTGAAATACTCTTATCCTAACAATGAACAGTATAATTCATGATGTTATTTGCTTTGTAAAACAGCCTGTATTTGTCTTCACATATTTTGGTCATGTATGGTATAGCTAGCTATGTGTTTGTAAAGAACCTTTACATGCTTGCCTCCTGACATGTTGCACAGACAATGACCAAAGAGCTTCTTTGTCCTCACTATGGTACTGAAGGAACTGCATGGCAATGGACACCCTCCTCCTCTCTCCCATAGAGATCCCTGTGAAGATGCATCCTCCGATCACACTATGGGTCACGTGACCTAGACTCAGCACCGCCATCACCTGCAGGCCAAGAGGTCAGGTGCCAACAACTTATCACAGTTGACACCATAATCTCGAAAAAATCTAGTGTATCTTCTTTCATGTGTGTCTGTTGTATGCCAGCCCTGATCTAGAGGTTATCTCTAGTCTGTATCAGTTGTATACCAGCCCTGATCTAGAGGTTATCTCTAGTCTGTATCAGTTGTATACCAGCCCTGATCTAGAGGTTATCTCTAGTCTGTATATGTTGTATACCAGCCCTGATCTAGAGGTTATCTCTAGTCTGTATCAGTTGTAGGTGAGCCCTGGGCTAGAGGTCTATTCTGTATCTGTTGTAAGCCAGTCCTGGTCTAGAGGTTATCTGTCTGTACAATTCACACCTTCTTGTGGATGACATCTGCTGACTGTCTCTATATATCTCTATATATCTCATCCACTGACAGGTAACTCTGCAGGTTGTCATTCTACAGAGGGAAGACAGAAAGCCAGAGTCTCATCCGCCTTCTATAGAGTATGCGGAGCATCAGCATTTGTGGGTTCGATTACAGGCTCAAAATGGCCAGAAACAAACAAAATGTTTTTCTAAAGATCAATTAGTCTCTCAAATATATAAACTTGGATTAGCTAACACAATGTAACATTGGAACATAGGAGTGATGGTTGCTGATAATGGCCCTCTGTACGCCTATGTAGATATTCCATTAACAAAATCTGCTATTTCCAGCTACAATAGTCATTGTCAATAGTTACAACATTAACAATGTCTACACTGATCAATTTGATGTTGTTTTAATGGACAAAAAATAGCTTTTCTCTAAAAAACAAGGGCATTTCTAAGTGACACCAAACTTTTGAATGGTAGTGTATAAATATCAGTAGTCCATGTATATTGTATGTATATATAAATATCAGTAGTCCATGGATGGTGTATAAATATCAGTAGTCCATGTATGGTGTATAAATATCAGTAGTCCATGGATGGTGTATAAATATCAGTAGTCCATATCAGTAGTCCATGGATGGTGTATAAATATCAGTAGTCCATGTATAGTGTATGTATATATAAATATCAGTAGTCCATGGATGGTGTATAAATATCAGTAGTCCATGGATGGTGTATAAATATCAGTAGTCCATGTATGGTGTATAAATATCAGTAGTCCATGTATTGTGTATAAATATCAGTAGTCCATGTATAGTGTATAAATATCAGTAGTCCATGTATATAAATATCAGTAGTCCATGTATAAATATCAGTAGTCCATGTATAGTGTATCTATATATAAATATCAGTGGTCCATGTATGGTGTATAAATATCAGAAGTCCATGTATTGTGTATAAATATCAGTAGTCCATGTATAGTGTATAAATATCAGTAGTCCATGTATAGTGTATAAATATCAGTAGTCCACGTATAGTGTATAAATATCAGTAGTCCATGGATGCTGTAATAAATATCAGTAGTCCATGTATTGTGTATAAATATCAGTAGTCCATGTATTGTGTATAAATATCAGTAGTCCATGTATAGTGTATAAATATCAGTAGTCCATGGATGTAGTCCATGTACAAATATCAGTAGTCCATGTATTGTGTATAAATATCAGTAGTCCATGTATTGTGTATAAATATCAGTAGTCCATGTATTGTGTATAAATATCAGTAGTCCATGTATTGTGTATAGTCCAATATATCAGTAGTCCATGTATTGTGTATAAATATCAGTAGTCATGTATGTGTATAAATATCAGTAGTGTATAAATATCAGTAGTCCATGTATTGTGTATAAATATATCAGTAGTCCATGTATTGTGTATAAATATCAGTAGTAAATATCAGTAGTCCATGTATTGTGTATGTATAAAAATATCAGTAGTCCATGTATTGTGTATGTGTATAAATATCAGTAGTCCATGTATTGTGTATAAATATCAGTAGTCCATGTATTGTGTATAAATAAATATCAGTAGTCCATGGATGTGTATAAATATCAGTAGTCATGGATGCTGTACAAATATCAGTAGTATGTATTGTGTATAAATAAATATCAGTAGTCCATGTATTGTGTATGTATATATAAATATCAGTAGTCCATGTAATAAATATAGTAGTCATGTATAAATATCAGTAGTCCATGTATTGTACAAATATAAGTCCATATCAGTAGTCCATGTATAGTGTATAAATATCAGTAGTCCATGTATAGTGTATAAATATCAGTAGTCCATGTATTGTGTATAAATATCAGTAGTCCATGGATGCTGTACAAATATCAGTAGTCCATGTATTGTGTCCATAATAAATATCAGTAGTCCATGTATTGTGTATAAATATCAGTAGTCCATGGATAAAATATCAGTAGTCCATGTATTGTGTATAAATATCAGTAGTCCATGTATTGTGTATAAATATCAGTAGTCCATGTATAGTGTATAAATATCAGTAGTCCATGGATGCCATGTATGTGTATAAATATCAAGTCCATGGATGCTGTATATCAGTAGTCCATGTATTGTGTATAAATAAATCAGTAGTCCATGTATTGTGTATAAATATCAGTAGTCCATGTATAGTGTATAAATATCAGTAGTCCATGGATGATGTAGTCCATGTAAATATCAGTAGTCCATGTATTGTGTATAAATATCAGTAGTCCATGTATTGTGTATAAATATCAGTAGTCCATGTATATAAAATATCAGTAGTCAATGGATGCTGTATAAATATCAGTAGTCCATGTATTGTGTATAAATATCAGTAGTCCATGTATAAAATATCAGTAGTCCATGGATGCTGTACAAATATCAGTAGTCCATGTATTGTGTATAAATATCAGTAGTCCATGTATTGTGTATGTACATATAAATATCAGTAGTCCATGTATTGTGTATAAATATCAGTAGTCCATGTATTGTGTATAAATATCAGTAGTGTATAAATATCAGTAGTCCATGTATTGTGTATAAATATCAGTAGTCCATGTATGGTGTATAAATATCAGAAGTCCATGTATTGTGTATAAATATCAGTAGTCCATGTATAGTGTATAAATATCAGTAGTCCATGTATAGTGTATAAATATCAGTAGTCATGGATGCTGTAAATATCAGTAGTCAAATATCAGTAGCCCATGTATTGTGTATGTATATATAAATATCAGTAGTCCATGTATTGTGTATGTATATATAAATATCAGTAGTGTTATGCAGGTGAATGAGGACCCAAATATCAGTAGCCCATGTATTGGCGAATAAATATCAGAGTCTTTTGTGTATTCCAGTAAAGGAAATAGGCAATACTCCTAGACAAATCGGAGCAGAAAACTAAACATAAAAAACTAATTCCACTCGTAGTGATGAGGACAGACTGGAGACTCGACCATAAACTGTAGGTTGCCTCGGGAAGGCACCGACCGTAGCAGACTCAGACACCTGCTCACACGCAGCATCTGAGGGAAACAAGACACGACAGGGCGAGACAAAGACACAGCACGGCGAACAATATACAAGGATCCGACAGGACAGAAACGGAAAACAAGGGGAGAAATAGGGACTCTAATCAGAGGACAAGATAGGGAACAGGTGTGGAAAGACTAAATGAGTGAGTAGGAGAATGAGGAACAGCTGGGGGCAGGAACGGAACGATAGAGAGGAGAGAGAGGGAGGGAGAGAGAGAGGGATAGAAAAAGGGAACGAACCTAATAAGACCAGCAGGGGAAACGAACAGAAGGGAAAGCATAATGACAAGACAATATAAGACAAAACATGACAGTACCCCCCCACTCACCGAGCGCCTCCTGGCGCACTCGAGGAGGAATCCTGGCGGCAACGGAGGAAATCATCAATCAGCGAACGGTCCAGCACATCCCGAGACGGAACCCAACTCCTCTCCTCAGGACCGTAACCCTCCCAATCCACTAAGTATTGGTGACCCCGTCCCCGAGAACGCATGTCCATGATCCTACGTACCTTGTAAATAGGTGCGCTCGACAAGGACGGGGGGGGAAGACGAACGGGGTGCGAAGAAAGGGCTTGACACAGGAGACATGGAAGACAGGATGGACGCGACGAAGATGTCGCGGAAGAAGCAGTCGCACAGCGACAGGATTGACGACCTGGGAGACACGGAACGGACCAATGAACCGCGGAGTCAACTTACGAGAAGCTGTCGTAAGGGGAAGGGGAAGGTTACGACTAGGACTCTTAATCCTACGTTTATTGGCGGCTCTCACAGTCTGTGCCCTGTAACGGCAAAGTGCAGACCTCACCCTCCTCCAGGTGCGCTCACAACGTTGGACAAACGCTTGAGCGGAGGGAACGCTGGACTCGGCAAGCTGGGATGAGAACAGAGGAGGCTGGTAACCCAGACTACTCTGAAACGGAGATAACCCGGTAGCAGACGAAGGAAGCGAGTTGTGAGCGTATTCTGCCCAGGGGAGCTGTTCTGCCCAAGACGCAGGGTTTCTAAAAGAAAGGCTGCGTAGTATGCGACCAATCGTCTGATTGGCCCTTTCTGCTTGACCGTTAGACTGGGGATGAAACCCGGAAGAGAGACTGACGGACGCACCAATCAAACGACAGAACTCCCTCCAAAACTGTGACGTGAATTGCGGACCTCTGTCTGAAACGGCGTCTAACGGAAGGCCATGAATTCTGAACACATTCTCGATGATGATTTGTGCCGTCTCCTTAGCGGAAGGAAGCTTAGCGAGGGGAATGAAATGTGCCGCCTTAGAGAACCTATCGACAACCGTAAGAATCACAGTCTTCCCCGCAGACAAAGGCAGACCGGTAATGAAGTCTAAGGCGATGTGAGACCATGGTCGAGAAGGAATGGGAAGCGGTCTGAGACGACCGGCAGGAGGAGAGTTACCTGACTTAGTCTGCGCGCAGTCCGAACAAGCAGCCACGAAACGGCGCGTGTCACGCTCCTGAGTAGGCCACCAAAAGCGCTGGCGAATAGAAGCAAGAGTACCTCGAACGCCGGGATGACCAGCTAACTTGGCAGAGTGAGCCCACTGAAGAACAGCCAGACGAGTAGAAACAGGAACGAAAAGAAGGTTACTAGGACAAGCGCGCGGCGACGCAGTGTGCGTGAGTGCTTGCTTAACCTGTCTTTCAATTCCCCAGACTGTCAACCCGACAACACGCCCATAAGGAAGAATCCCCTCGGGATCAGTAGAAGCCACAGAAGAACTAAAGAGACGGGATAAGGCATCAGGCTTGGTGTTCTTACTACCCGGACGGTAAGAAATCACAAACTCGAAACGAGCGAAAAACAACGCCCAACGAGCTTGACGTGCATTAAGTCGTTTGGCAGAACGGATGTACTCAAGGTTCTTATGGTCTGTCCAAACGACAAAAGGAACGGTCGCCCCCTCCAACCACTGTCGCCATTCGCCTAGGGCTAAGCGGATGGCGAGCAGTTCGCGGTTACCCACATCATAGTTGCGTTCCGATGGCGACAGGCGATGAGAAAAATAAGCGCAAGGATGAACCTTATCATCAGACTGGAAGCGCTGGGATAGAATGGCTCCCACGCCTACCTCTGAAGCGTCAACCTCGACAATGAATTGTTTAGTGACGTCAGGAGTAACGAGGATAGGAGCGGACGTAAAACGTTCTTTGAGAAGATCAAAAGCTCCCTGGGCAGAACCGGACCACTTAAAACACGTCTTGACAGAAGTAAGAGCTGTGAGAGGGGCAGCAACTTGACCGAAATTACGAATGAAACGCCGATAGAAATGAGCGAAACCTAGAAAGTGCTGCAACTCGACACGTGACCTTGGAACGGGCCACTCACTGACAGCTTGGACCTTAGCGGGATCCATCTGAATGCCTTCAGCGGAAATAACAGAACCGAGAAAAGTGACGGAGGAGACATGAAAAGAGCACTTCTCAGCCTTCACGTAGAGACAATTCTCTAAAAGGCGCTGGAGTACACGTCGAACGTGCTGAACATGAATCTCGAGTGACGGTGAAAAAATCAGGATATCGTCAAGGTAGACAAAAACAAAGATGTTCAGCATGTCTCTCAGAACATCATTAACTAATGCCTGAAAAACAGCTGGCGCATTGGCGAGACCAAACGGCAGAACCCGGTACTCAAAATGCCCTAACGGAGTGTTAAACGCCGTTTTCCACTCGTCCCCCTCTCTGATGCGCACGAGATGGTAAGCGTTACGAAGGTCCAACTTAGTAAAGAACCTGGCTCCCTGCAGAATCTCGAAGGCTGATGACATAAGGGGAAGCGGATAACGATTCTTAACCGTTATGTCATTCAGCCCTCGATAATCCACGCAGGGGCGCAGAGTACCGTCCTTCTTCTTAACAAAAAAAACCAACTGCCCCGGCAAAACATGACAAGTAGTCCATGTATGGTGTATAAATATCAGTAGTCCACGTATTGTGTATATATATATCAGTAGTCCGTGTATAGTGTATAAATATCAGTAGTCCATGGATGCTGTACAAATATCAGTAGTCCATGTATTGTGTATAAATATCAGTAGTCCATGTATTGTGTATAAATATCAGTAGTCCATGTATAGTGTATAAATATCAGTAGTCCATGGATGATGTACAAATATCAGTAGTCCATGTATTGTGTATAAATATCAGTAGTCCATGTATTGTGTATAAATATCAGTAGTCCATGTATTGTGTATAAATGTCAGTAGTCCATGTATTGTGTATAAATATCAGTAGTCCATGGATGCTGTAGTCCATGTATTGTATGTGTATTGTGTATAAATATCAGTAGTCCATGGATGCTGTACAAATATCAGTAGTCCATGTATTGTGTATAAATATCAGTAGTCCATGTACTGTGTATAAATATCAGTAGTCCATGGATGCTGTACAAATATCAGTAGTCCATGTATTGTGTATAAATATCAGTAGTCCATGTATGGTGTATAAATATCAGTAGTCCATGTATTGTTTATAAATATCAGTAGTCCATGTATAGTGTATAAATATCAGTAGTCCATGTATAGTGTATAAATATCAGTAGTCCATGTATTGTGTATAAATATCAGTAGTCCATGTATAGTGTATAAATATCAGTAGTCCATGGATGATGTACAAATATCAGTAGTCCATGTATTGTGTATAAATATCAGTAGTCCATGTATTGTGTATAAATATCAGTAGTCCATGTATTGTGTATAAATATCAGTCGTCCATGTATAGTGTATAAATATCAGTAGTCCATGGATGCTGTACAAATATCAGTAGTCCTTGTATTGTGTATAAATATCAGTAGTCCATGTATTGTGTATGTATATATAAATATCAGTAGTCCATGTATTGTGTATATTTATCAGTAGTCCATGTATGGTGTATAAATATCAGTAGTCCATGTATACTGTATAAATATCAGTAGTCCATGTATTGTGTATAAATATCAGTAGTCCATGGATGCTGTACAAATATCAGTAGTCCATGTATTGTGTATAAATATCAGTAGTCCATGGATGCTGTACAAATATCAGTAGTCCATGTATTGTGTATAAATATCAGTAGTCCATGTATTGTGTATGTACATATAAATATCAGTAGTCCATGTATTGTGTATAAATATCAGTAGTCCATGTATTGTGTATAAATATCAGTAGTGTATAAATATCAGTAGTCCATGTATTGTGTATAAATATCAGTAGTCCATGTATAAATATCAGTAGTCCATGTATTGTGTATAAATATCAGTAGTCCATGTATTCTGTATAAATATCAGTAGTCCATGTATAGTGTATAAATATCAGTAGTCCATGGATGCTGTACAAATATCAGTAGTCCATGTATTGTGTATAAATATCAGTAGTCCATGTATTGTGTATGTATATATAAATATCAGTAGTCCATGTATTGTGTATGTATATATATATATCAGTAGTCCATGTATTGTGTATGTATATATATATATCAGTAGTCCATGTATTGTGTATAAATATCAGTAGTCCATGTATTGTGTATGTATATATATATATCAGTAGTCCATGTATTGTGTATACATATCAGTAGTCCATGTATTGTGTATAAATATCAGTAGCCCATGTATCGTGTATGTATATATAAATATCAGTAGTCCATGTATTGTGTATGTATATATACATATCAGTAGTCCATGTATGGTGAATAAATATCAGTAGTCCACGTATTGTGTATATATATCAGTAGTCCACGTATTGTGTATATATATCAGTAGTCCATGTATTGTGTATAAATATCAGTAGTCCATGTATAGTGTATAAATATCAGTAGTCCATGGATGCTGTACAAATATCAGTAGTCCATGTATTGTGTATAAATATCAGTAGTCCATGTATTGTGTATAAATATCAGTAGTCCATGTATTGTGTATAAATATCAGTAGTCCATGTATAGTGTATAAATATCAGTAGTCCATGGATGCTGTACAAATATCAGTAGTCCATGTATTGTGTATAAATATCAGTAGTCCATGTATTGTGTATGTATATACAAATATCAGAAGTCCATGTATGGTGTATAAATATCAGTAGTCCATGTATTGTGTATAAATATCAGTAGTCCATGTATAGTGTATAAATATCAGTAGTCCATGTATTGTGTATAAATATCAGTAGTCCATGTATAGTGTATAAATATCATACTGTGTATTTTTGTTTTACTTTGTGGCTGTGTCCACTAGAGAGAACTTTACAGAGTTGCCTCCAGGAAAAGATTCATGACAATCAATGCCAACCTGCATATGATGTTGTCTGTTTATTGTCTGATCCTAATATGGATTAAATGGGCTGAATGTTAATGACTGACTGACAGCACAGCTCGGGTCCTGACTGACAGCACAGCTCGGGTCCTGACTGACAGCACAGCTCGGGTCCTGACTGACAGCACAGCTCGGGTCCTGACTGACAGCACAGCTCGGGTCCTGACTGACAGCACAGCTCGGGTCCTGACTGACAGCACAGCTCGGGTCCTGACTGACAGCACAGCTCGGGTCCTGACTGACAGTTTTCCACTCAACTAAACAGACCTTTTTAGATAGAAATAAGGAAGATCTTCAAAGGTAAGTGATATATTTTATAGCTATTTGTTATGTTTGTGAAGCTGGTGCTGGTTGATAAAGTATTATGATGTGGGACCCTGTCTTCAGATAATCGCATGGTATGCTTTCGTCGTAAAGATTTTCTTAAATCTGACAACGCGGTTGGATTAACAAGAAGTTAAGCTTTTAATTGATTGTTTAATATTTCGATTTTCTTACTTTGAAATGGGCGCCCTGCATTTTCACCAGATGTTGTCACAGGTGGACCACTAGCGGTCCACAATCCATAAGAGTTTATTACAAACTATAGTTTTAGGAGGTAAGTTAGGACATCTACTTTGCACATGACACAGGTCAATTTTCCAACAATTGTTTAAAGATAGTTTATTTCACTTATAATTCACTGTATCACAATTCCAGTGGGTCAGAAGTTTACATACACTAAGTTGACTGTGCCTTTAAACAGCTTGGAAAATTCCAGAAAATTATGTCATGGCTTTAGAAGCTTCTGATAGGCTAATTGACATAATTTGAGTCAATTGGAGGTGTACCTGTGGATGTAATTCAAGGCCTACCTTCAAACTTAGTGCCTCTTTGCTTGATATCATGGGAAAATCAAAATAAATCAGCCAAGACATCAGAAAATAAATTGTAGACCTCCACAAATCTGGTTCATCCTTGGGAGAAATGTCCAAATGCCTGAAGGTACCACGTTCACCTGTACAAACAATAGTACGCAAGAATAAACACCATGGGAGCATGCAGCCATCATACCGCTCAGGAAGGAGACGCGTTCTGTCTCCTAGAGATGAACCAACATTGGTGCAAAAAGTGCAATCAATCCCAGAACAACAGCAAAGGACCCTGTGAAGATAATGGAGGAAACAGGTACAAAGTATCTATATCCACAGTAAAATGTTTGCTATTTCGACTTAACCTGAAAGGCCGCTCAGCAAGGAAGAAGCCACTGCTCCAAAACAAACATAAAAAAGACAGACTAGAGTTTGCAATTGCACATGGGGACAAAGATCGTACTTTTGGAGAAATATCCTCTGGCCTGATGAAACAAAAATGTAACTGTTTGGCCATAATGACCATCGTTATGT
This sequence comes from Oncorhynchus gorbuscha, assembly GCF_021184085.1. NCBI lineage: Eukaryota > Metazoa > Chordata > Actinopteri > Salmoniformes > Salmonidae > Oncorhynchus > Oncorhynchus gorbuscha. The sequence continues at coordinate 100,739,246 of NC_060178.1, forward strand.
TTGGAGGAAAAAGGGGGAGGCTTGCATGCCAAAGAACACCATCCCAACAATGAAGCATAGGTGTGGCAGCATCATGTTGTGGGGGTGCTATACTGCAGGAGGGACAGGTGCACTTCACAAAATAGATGTCATCATGAAGTAGAAAAATAATGTGGATACATTGAAGCAACATCTCAAGACATCAGTTAAAGCTGATGAAGTTAAAGAAGTTAAAGCTTGGTCGCAAATGGGTCTCCCAAATGGACAATGACCCCAAGCATACTTCCAAAATTGTGGCAAAATGCCATAAGGACAGTGGCCATCACAAAGCCCTGACCTCAATCCTACAGAAAATTTGTGGGCAGAACTGAAAAAGTGTGTGTGAGCAAGGAGGCCTACAAACCTGATTCAGTTATACCAGCTCTGTCAGGAGGAATAGGCCAACATTCACCAAACTTATTGTGGGAAGGCTGCCTGAAACTTTTGACCCATGTTAAACAATGTAAAGGCAATGCCTAGGAAGCTCTTTGCCACCTTCTCCTCCCTCCTGAATCCTCCGCCCCCTCCCCCCCCCTCCTCCCTCTCTGCAGATGACTTAACCATTTTGAAAAGAAGGTCGACGACATCCGATCCTCGTTTGCTAAGTCAAACGACACCGCTGGTTCTGCTCACACTGCCCTACCCTGTGCTCTGACCTCTTTCTCCCTCTCTCTCCAGATGAAATCTCGCGTCTTGTGACGGCCGGCCGCCCAACAACCTGCCCGCTTGACCCTATCCCCTCCTCTCTTCTCCAGACCATTTCCGGAGACCTTCTCCCTTACCTCACCTCGCTCATCAACTCATCCCTGACCGTTGGCTACGTCCCTTCCGTCTTCAAGAGAGCGAGAGTTGCACCCCTTCTGAAAAACCTACACTTCCCTCCGATGTCAACAATTACAGACCAGTATCCCTTCTTTCTTTTCTCTCCAAAACTCTTGAACGTGCCGTCCTTGGCCAGCTCTCCCGCTATCTCTCTCTGAATGACCTTCTTGATCCAAATCAGTCAGGTTTCAAGACTAGTCATTCAACTGAGACTGCTCTCCTCTGTATCACGGAGGCGCTCCGCACTGCTAAAGCTAACTCTCTCTCCTCTGCTCTCATCCTTCTAGATCTATCGGCTGCCTTCGATACTGTGAACCATCAGATCCTCCTCTCCACCCTCTCCGAGTTGGGCATCTCCGGCGCGGCCCACGCTTGGATTGCGTCCTACCTGACAGGTCGCTCCTACCAGGTGGCGTGGCGAGAATCTGTCTCCTCACCACGCGCTCTCACCACTGGTGTCCCCCAGGGCTCTGTTCTTGGCCCTCTCCTATTCTCGCTATACACCAAGTCACTTGGCTCTGTCATAACCTCACATGGTCTCTCTTATCATTGCTATGCAGACGACACACAATTAATCTTCTCCTTTCCCCCTTCTGATGACCAGGTGGCGAATCGCATCTCTGCATGTCTGGCAGACATATCAGTGTGGATGACGGATCACCACCTCAAGCTGAACCTCGGCAAGACGGAGCTGCTCTTCCTCCCGGGAAGGACTGCCCGTTCCATGATCTCGCCATCACGGTCGACAACTCCATTGTGTCCTCCTCCCAGAGCGCCAAGAACCTTGGCGTGATCCTGGACAACACCCTGTCGTTCTCAACTAACATCAAGGCGGTGGCCCGTTCCTGTAGGTTCATGCTCTACAACATCCGCAGAGTACGACCCTGCCTCACACAGGAAGCGGCGCAGGTCCTAATCCAGGCACTTGTCATCTCCCGTCTGGATTACTGCAACTCGCTGTTGGCTGGGCTCCCTGCCTGTGCCATTAAACCCCTTCAACTCATCCAGAACGCCGCAGCCCGTCTGGTGTTCAACCTTCCCAAGTTCTCTCACGTCACCCCGCTCCTCCGTTCTCTCCACTGGCTTCCAGTTGAAGCTCGCATCCGCTAAAGACCATGGTGCTTGCCTACGGAGCTGTGAGGGGAACGGCACCTCAGTACCTCCAGGCTCTGATCAGGCCCTACACCCAAACAAGGGCACTGCGTTCATCCACCTCTGGCCTGCTCGCCTCCCTACCACTGAGGAAGTACAGCTCCCGCTCAGCCCAGTCAAAACTGTTCGCTGCCCTGGCCCCCCAATGGTGGAACAAACTCCCTCACGACGCCAGGACAGCGGAGTCAATCACCACCTTCCGGAGACACCTGAAACCCCACCTCTTTAAGGAATACCTAGGATAGGTTAAGTAATCCCTCTCACCCCACCCCCCTAAGTTTTAGATGCACTATTGTTAAGTGACTGTCCCACTGGATGTCATAAGGTGAATGCACCAATTTGTAAGTCGCTCTGGATAAGAGCGTCTGCTAAATGACTTAAATGTAATGTAATGTAAATGAAAGAAATAAAAGCTGAAACAAATCATTCTCTCTACGTTTATTCTGACATTTCACATTCTTAAAATAAAGTGGTGATCCTAATTGACCAAATACAGTGAATTATTACTTTGATTAAATGTCAGGAATTGTGAAAAACTGATTTTAAATGTACAGTGGGGCAAAAAAAGTATTTAGTCAGCCACCAAGTGTGCAAGTTCTCCCACTTAAAATGATGAGAGAGGCCTGTAATTTTCATCATAGGTACACTTCAACTATCACTGTAATTTGCAAATAAATTAATTAAAAATCCTACAACGTGATTTTCTGGATTTCTTTTCTCATATTGTCTGTCATAGTTGAAGTGTACCTATGATGAAAATTACAGGCCTCTCTCATATTTTTAAGTGGGACAACTTGCACAATTGGTGGCTGACTAAATACTTTTTTGCCCCACTGTATTTGGCTAAGGTGTATGTAAACTTCCGGGTCTGAATACTACCCGAATGCACTGTGTCTTCCTTCTCTGGTCAGCTCTTTGTGTCCATCCATATGTCTCCATATCTTCCATCTCTAGTCAGCTCTTTTAAGCTATCCTGTTTAGGTGGATGATGTCATTGTGCCCACACCCAGATTAGTAATGAGTACGTAAGAGGGGTGTCTGGGGGAGAGAGGAGGAGGGTCAACATCGCTGTGCAGCTGCTCTGGACCCCTGGTGGGAGCTGGAGTAAGGGATTGCAAAACATTAATATAGCAATAGGACTTATTATATATGAGTTTGGTATTGGTTCCATTATGCAATGTTACTGTACCACTGTACCACTTCAGTTTATCACTGTACTTCAGTTTATCACTTTACCCAGAGCCCTGTATTGAACACAGTAAATCTTATCTCATTCTCTGTGTGCAGGTATCCTGATCCTGTACGAGCCACTGGACAGCTTCACGGCCCATAACCTGGTGATCACTCTGTCCCAGCTGGCCCGAGGGAACTGGCTGGTACCGCTGTCTGTCCACCAGCCATGCTCAGACATCTTCCAGCTCTTTGACCTGGTGGTGCTCCTCTCCTCTGGCTCAGCTGTCTACTGTGGGCTGCTAAATACATGGTACCAAATTTAACAGCCCTGGGTTACCCCTGCTACTGCAACCCCTCTGACTTCTATGGTAGGTTGGGAGAAGGGATATACTGTATGTTAGTAGCAGAAAGGGGAAACTGTGAAGTCAGAGTGTATTAATGTGGGTTTGTCACAGTGTGTGTCTCTGATCATGTGGGTGTGTCAGTGTATGTGTCAGAGTCTGTGTCTCTGACCATGTGTGTGTCTATCCCCTCAGTAGATCTGAGCCCTGAGAGAGAGGCTGAGTGTCTGAAGAGGACTAGGTGCTGTCAGCCAAGTTTGTGGAGCAGGTAAGAGGGACAGGTGAAGAGCCAAGTACAACCCTGGAGGCTGTCACGAGGTGAGTGCTTAAAAAGGTTATATTTCTAAAACCTTCTCAGAGATGTTATTTTTTTCTTCAATGTGCCCCTTTCAATGCATTGTATTAAACATTTACATTACATTTACATTACATTTAAGTCATTTAGCAGACGCTCTTATCCAGAGCGACTTACAAATTGGTGCATTCACCTTATGACATCCAGTGGAACAGTCACTTTACAATAGTGCATCTAAATCTTAAAGGGGGGGGGTGAGAAGGAATACTTATCCTATCCTAGGTATTCCTTAAAGAGGTGGGGTTTCAGGTGTCTCCGGAAGGTGGTGATTGACTCCGCTGTCCTGGCGTCGTGAGGGAGTTTGTTCCACCATTGGGGGGCCAGAGCAGCGAACAGTTTTGACTGGGCTGAGCAGGGAACTGTACTTCCCCAGTGGTAGGGAGGCGAGCAGGCCAGAGGTGGATGAACGCAGTGCCCTTGTTTGGGTGTAGGGCCTGATTAGAGCCTGGAGGTACTGAGGTGCCGTTCCCCTCACAGCTCCGTAGGCAAGCACCATGGTCTTGTAGCGGATGCGAGCTTCAACTGGAAGCCAGTGGAGAGAGCGGAGGAGCGGGGTGACGTGAGAGAACTTGGGAAGGTTGAACACCAGACGGGCTGCGGCGTTCTGGATGAGTTGTAGGGGTTTAATGGCACAGGCAGGGAGCCCAGCCAACAGCGAGTTGCAGTAATCCAGACGGGAGATGACAAGTGCCTGGATTAGGACCTGCGCCCCTTCCTGTGTGAGGCAGGGTCGTACTCTGCGGATGTTGTAGAGCATGAACCTACAGGAACGGGCCACCGCCTTGATGTTAGTTGAGAACGACAGGGTGTTGTCCAGGATCACGCCAAGGTACCTCTTCTTAAACCTCTTCTTTTGCCTTTACATCATTGTAACGACCAAGTAATTATGTTTGTCTGTCCGCCACACATCAGTCCAAAAAAATCTCCCATTCACACCACTCCCCCCTCGCACCACTCCCCCTCGAAACCACTCCCCCTCACACCACTCCCTCCTCACACCACTCCCCACTCACACCACTCCTCCCTCACACCACTCCCTCCTCACACCACTCCCTCCTCACACCACTCCCCCTCACACCACTCCCTCCTCACACCACTCCTCCCTCACACCACTCCCCCTCACACCACTCCCCCTCACAATACTTCTCCCCAAGCCAGTGGTTGTCAAAATGTTACTTTCCACCATTAGGGGTCAGTATAGCTCAATGCTTGCCATACCTCATTGACTTTTTCATACGGTTGTTTAAAAACCCTTTACAGTGACAAAAGCAATGTAGCCACACTCCCCCTCGCACCACTCCCCCTCGCACCACTCCCCCTCGCACCACTCCCCCTCGCACCACTCCTCCCTCCTCACACCACTCCCCCTCACACCACTCCCTCCTCACACCACTCCCCCTAACACCACTCCCCCTCGCACCACTCCCCCTTGCACCACTCCCTCCCTCGCACCACTCCTCCCTCCTCACACCACTCACCCCTCACACCACTCCCTCCTCACACCACTCCCCCTAACACCACCTCTCCCTAACACCACTCCCCCTAACACCACTCCTCCCTAACACCACTCCCCCTCGCACCAGTCCCCCTCGCACCACTCCCCCCTAACACCACTCCCCCTAACACCACTCCCCCTAACACCACTCCTCTCTCACACCACTCCTCTCTCACACCACTCCTCTCTCACACCACTCCTCCCTCACACCACTCCTCCCTCACACCACTCCTCCTCACACCACTCCTCCCTCACACCACTCCTCCCTCACACCACTCCTCCCTCACACCACTCCACCCTCACACCACTCCCCCACCACACACACCACTCCTCCCTCACACCACTCCTCCCTCACACCACCCCTCCTCTCTCACACCACACCTCCCTCACACCACCACTCCCTCCCCCCCACACCACTCCTCACACCACACTCCTCCCTCACACCACTCCTACCCTCACACACCACCACACCACTCCTCTCTCACACCACTCCACCACTCACCTCCTCCCTCTCACACCACCTCCCTCTCACACCACCACTCCTCCACCACTCACACCACTCCTCCCTCACACCACTCCTCCCTCACACCACCACACCACGCCTCCCTCACACCACTCCTCCCTCACACCACTCCTCCTCACACCACTCCTCCCTCACACCACTCCTCCCTCACACCACTCCTCCCTCACACCACTCCTCCCTCACACCACTCCTCCCCTCACACCCTCCTCACACCACTCCCTCACACCACTCCTCCCTCACACCACTCCTCCCTCACACTCCACACCACTCCTCCTCCTCTCTCACACCACTCCTCCCTCACACCACTCCTCCTCACACCACTCCTCCTCACACCACTCCTCCTCACACCACTCCTCCTCACACCACTCCTCCTCACACCACTCCTCTCTCACACCACTCCTCTCTCACACCACTCCTACACCACTCCTCCCCCTCACACCACTCCTCCTCCCACCCTCTCCTCCTCACACCACACCACTCCTCCCTCACACCACTCCTCCTCTCACACCACTCCTCCCTCACACCACTCCGCTCTCACACCACGCCTCTCTCACACCACTCCTCCCTCACACCACTCCACCCTCACACCACTCCTACCTCACACCACTCCTCTCTCACACCATGCCTCCCTCACACCACTCCTACCTCACACCACTCCTCTCTCACACCACTCCTCCCTCACACCACTCCTCCCTCACACCACTCTACCCTCACACCACTCCTCCCTCACACCACTCCTCTCTCACACCACTCCTCTCTCACACCACTCCTACCTCAGCAACTTGACCGAAATTACGAATGAAACGCCGATAGAAATGAGCGAAACCTAGAAAGTGCTGCAACTCGACACGTGACCTTGGAACGGGCCACTCACTGACAGCTTGGACCTTAGCGGGATCCATCTGAATGCCTTCAGCGGAAATAACAGAACCGAGAAAAGTGACGGAGGAGACATGAAAAGAGCACTTCTCAGCCTTCACGTAGAGACAATTCTCTAAAAGGCGCTGGAGTACACGTCGAACGTGCTGAACATGAATCTCAAGTGACGGTGAAAAAATCAGGATATCGTCAAGGTAGACAAAAACAAAGATGTTCAGCATGTCTCTCAGAACATCATTAACTAATGCCTGAAAAACAGCTGGCGCATTGGCGAGACCAAACGGCAGAACCCGGTACTCAAAATGCCCTAACGGAGTGTTAAACGCCGTTTTCCACTCGTCCCCCTCTCTGATGCGCACGAGATGGTAAGCGTTACGAAGGTCCAACTTAGTAAAGAACCTGGCTCCCTGCAGAATCTCGAAGGCTGATGACATAAGGGGAAGCGGATAACGATTCTTAACCGTTATGTCATTCAGCCCTCGATAATCCACGCAGGGGCGCAGAGTACCGTCCTTCTTCTTAACAAAAAAAACCAACTGCCCCGGCAAAACATGACAAGTAGTCCATGTATGGTGTATAAATATCAGTAGTCCACGTATTGTGTATATATATCAGTAGTCCGTGTATAGTGTATAAATATCAGTAGTCCATGGATGCTGTACAAATATCAGTAGTCCATGTATTGTGTATAAATATCAGTAGTCCATGTATTGTGTATAAATATCAGTAGTCCATGTATAGTGTATAAATATCAGTAGTCCATGGATGATGTACAAATATCAGTAGTCCATGTATTGTGTATAAATATCAGTAGTCCATGTATTGTGTATAAATATCAGTAGTCCATGTATTGTGTATAAATGTCAGTAGTCCATGTATTGTGTATAAATATCAGTAGTCCATGGATGCTGTACAAATATCAGTAGTCCATGTATAGTGTATAAATATCAGTAGTCCATGTATTGTGTATAAATATCAGTAGTCCATGGATGCTGTACAAATATCAGTAGTCCATGTATTGTGTATAAATATCAGTAGTCCATGTACTGTGTATAAATATCAGTAGTCCATGGATGCTGTACAAATATCAGTAGTCCATGTATTGTGTATAAATATCAGTAGTCCATGTATGGTGTATAAATATCAGTAGTCCATGTATTGTTTATAAATATCAGTAGTCCATGTATAGTGTATAAATATCAGTAGTCCATGTATAGTGTATAAATATCAGTAGTCCATGTATTGTGTATAAATATCAGTAGTCCATGTATAGTGTATAAATATCAGTAGTCCATGGATGATGTACAAATATCAGTAGTCCATGTATTGTGTATAAATATCAGTAGTCCATGTATTGTGTATAAATATCAGTAGTCCATGTATTGTGTATAAATATCAGTCGTCCATGTATAGTGTATAAATATCAGTAGTCCATGGATGCTGTACAAATATCAGTAGTCCTTGTATTGTGTATAAATATCAGTAGTCCATGTATTGTGTATGTATATATAAATATCAGTAGTCCATGTATTGTGTATATTTATCAGTAGTCCATGTATGGTGTATAAATATCAGTAGTCCATGTATACTGTATAAATATCAGTAGTCCATGTATTGTGTATAAATATCAGTAGTCCATGGATGCTGTACAAATATCAGTAGTCCATGTATTGTGTATAAATATCAGTAGTCCATGGATGCTGTACAAATACCAGTAGTCCATGTATTGTGTATAAATATCAGTAGTCCATGTATTGTGTATGTACATATAAATATCAGTAGTCCATGTATTGTGTATAAATATCAGTAGTCCATGTATTGTGTATAAATATCAGTAGTGTATAAATATCAGTAGTCCATGTATTGTGTATAAATATCAGTAGTCCATGTATAAATATCAGTAGTCCATGTATTGTGTATAAATATCAGTAGTCCATGTATTCTGTATAAATATCAGTAGTCCATGTATAGTGTATAAATATCAGTAGTCCATGGATGCTGTACAAATATCAGTAGTCCATGTATTGTGTATAAATGTCAGTAGTCCATGTATTGTGTATGTATATATAAATATCAGTAGTCCATGTATGGTGTATAAATATCAGTAGTCCATGTATTGTGTATAAATGTCAGTAGTCCATGTATTGTGTATAAATATCAGTAGTCCATGGATGCTGTACAAATATCTGTAGTCCATGTATTGTGTATACATATCAGTAGTCCATGTATTGTGTATAAATATCAGTAGTCCATGTATTGTGTATAAATATCAGTAGTCCATGTATAGTGTATAAATATCAGTAGTCCATGTATAGTGTATAAATATCAGTAGTCCATGTATTGTGTATAAATATCAGTAGTCCATGTATTGTGTATAAATATCAGTAGTCCATGTATAGTGTATAAATATCAGTAGTCATGGATGCTGTACAAATATCAGTAGCCCATGTATTGTGTATGTATATATAAATATCAGTAGTCCATGTATTGTGTATAAATATCAGTAGTCCATGTATAGTGTATAAATATCAGTAGTCCATGTATAGTGTATAAATATCAGTAGTCCATGTATTGTGTATAAATATCAGTAGTCCATGTATAGTGTATAAATATCAGTAGTCCATGTATAGTGTATAAATATCAGTAGTCCATGTATAGTGTATAAATATCAGTAGTCCATGTATTGTGTATAAATATCAGTAGTCCATGTATTGTGTATAAATATCAGTAGTCCATGTATAGTGTATAAATATCAGTAGTCCATGTATTGTGTATAAATATCAGTAGTCCATGTATAGTGTATAAATATCAGTAGTCCATGTATTGTGTATAAATATCAGTAGTCCATGTATAGTGTATAAATATCAGTAGTCCGTGTATAGTGTATAAATATCAGTAGTCATGGATGCTGTACAAATATCAGTAGCCCATGTATTGTGTATGTATATATAAATATCAGTAGTCCATGTATTGTGTATGTATATATACATATCAGTAGTCCATGTATTGTGTATGTATATATACATATCAGTAGTCCATGTATTGTGTATGTATATATACATATCAGTAGTCCATGTATGGTGAATAAATATCAGTAGTCCACGTATTGTGTATATATATCAGTAGTCCATGTATGGTGAATAAATATCAGTAGTCCACGTATTGTGTATAAATATCAGTAGCCCATGTATCGTGTATGTATATATAAATATCAGTAGTCCATGTATTGTGTATGTATATATACATATCAGTAGTCCATGTATGGTGAATAAATATCAGTAGTCCACGTATTGTGTATATATATCAGTAGTCCACGTATTGTGTATATATATCAGTAGTCCATGTATTGTGTATAAATATCAGTAGTCCATGTATAGTGTATAAATATCAGTAGTCCATGGATGCTGTACAAATATCAGTAGTCCATGTATTGTGTATAAATATCAGTAGTCCATGTATTGTGTATAAATATCAGTAGTCCATGTATTGTGTATAAATATCAGTAGTCCATGTATAGTGTATAAATATCAGTAGTCCATGGATGCTGTACAAATATCAGTAGTCCATGTATTGTGTATAAATATCAGTAGTCCATGTATTGTGTATGTATATACAAATATCAGAAGTCCATGTATGGTGTATAAATATCAGTAGTCCATGTATTGTGTATAAATATCAGTAGTCCATGTATAGTGTATAAATATCAGTAGTCCATGTATTGTGTATAAATATCAGTAGTCCATGTATAGTGTATAAATATCATACTGTGTATTTTTGTTTTACTTTGTGGCTGTGTCCACTAGAGAGAACTTTACAGAGTTGCCTCCAGGAAAAGATTCATGACAATCAATGCCAACCTGCATATGATGTTGTCTGTTTATTGTCTGATCCTAATATGGATTAAATGGGCTGAATGTTAATGACTGACTGACAGCACAGCTCGGGTCCTGACTGACAGCACAGCTCGGGTCCTGACTGACAGCACAGCTCGGGTCCTGACTGACAGCACAGCTCGGGTCCTGACTGACAGCACAGCTCGGGTCCTGACTGACAGTTTTCCACTCAACTAAACAGACCTTTTTAGATAGAAATAAGGAAGATCTTCAAAGGTAAGTGATATATTTTATAGCTATTTGTTATGTTTGTGAAGCTGGTGCTGGTTGATAAAGTATTATGATGTGGGACCCTGTCTTCAGATAATCGCATGGTATGCTTTCGTCGTAAAGATTTTCTTAAATCTGACAACGCGGTTGGATTAACAAGAAGTTAAGCTTTTAATTGATTGTTTAATATTTCGATTTTCTTACTTTGAAATGGGCGCCCTGCATTTTCACCAGATGTTGTCACAGGTGGACCACTAGCGGTCCACAATCCATAAGAGTTTATTACAAACTATAGTTTTAGGAGGTAAGTTAGGACATCTACTTTGCACATGACACAGGTCAATTTTCCAACAATTGTTTAAAGATAGTTTATTTCACTTATAATTCACTGTATCACAATTCCAGTGGGTCAGAAGTTTACATACACTAAGTTGACTGTGCCTTTAAACAGCTTGGAAAATTCCAGAAAATTATGTCATGGCTTTAGAAGCTTCTGATAGGCTAATTGACATAATTTGAGTCAATTGGAGGTGTACCTGTGGATGTAATTCAAGGCCTACCTTCAAACTTAGTGCCTCTTTGCTTGATATCATGGGAAAATCAAAAGAAATCAGCCAAGACATCAGAAAATAAATTGTAGACCTCCACAAATCTGGTTCATCCTTGGGAGAAATGTCCAAATGCCTGAAGGTACCACGTTCACCTGTACAAACAATAGTACGCAAGAATAAACACCATGGGAGCATGCAGCCATCATACCGCTCAGGAAGGAGACGCGTTCTGTCTCCTAGAGATGAACCAACATTGGTGCAAAAAGTGCAATCAATCCCAGAACAACAGCAAAGGACCCTGTGAAGATAATGGAGGAAACAGGTACAAAGTATCTATATCCACAGTAAAATGTTTGCTATTTCGACTTAACCTGAAAGGCCGCTCAGCAAGGAAGAAGCCACTGCTCCAAAACAAACATAAAAAAGACAGACTAGAGTTTGCAATTGCACATGGGGACAAAGATCGTACTTTTGGAGAAATATCCTCTGGCCTGATGAAACAAAAATGTAACTGTTTGGCCATAATGACCATCGTTATGTTTGGAGGAAAAAGGGGGAGGCTTGCATGCCAAAGAACACCATCCCAACAATGAAGCATAGGTGTGGCAGCATCATGTTGTGGGGTGCTATACTGCAGGAGGGACAGGTGCACTTCACAAAATAGATGTCATCATGAAGTAGAAAAATAATGTGGATACATTGAAGCAACATCTCAAGACATCAGTTAAAGCTGATGAAGTTAAAGAAGTTAAAGCTTGGTCGCAAATGGGTCTCCCAAATGGACAATGACCCCAAGCATACTTCCAAAATTGTGGCAAAATGCCATAAGGACAGTGGCCATCACAAAGCCCTGACCTCAATCCTACAGAAAATTTGTGGGCAGAACTGAAAAAGTGTGTGTGAGCAAGGAGGCCTACAAACCTGATTCAGTTATACCAGCTCTGTCAGGAGGAATAGGCCAACATTCACCAAACTTATTGTGGGAAGGCTGCCTGAAACTTTTGACCCATGTTAAACAATGTAAAGGCAATGCTAACAAATTCTTATTGAGTGTATGTAAACTTCTGACCCACTGGGAATGTGATGAAAGAAATAAAAGCTGAAACAAATCATTCTCTCTACGTTTATTCTGACATTTCACATTCTTAAAATAAAGTGGTGATCCTAATTGACCAAATACAGTGAATTATTACTTTGATTAAATGTCAGGAATTGTGAAAAACTGATTTTAAATGTACAGTGGGGCAAAAAAAGTATTTAGTCAGCCACCAAGTGTGCAAGTTCTCCCACTTAAAATGATGAGAGAGGCCTGTAATTTTCATCATAGGTACACTTCAACTATCACTGTAATTTGCAAATAAATTAATTAAAAATCCTACAACGTGATTTTCTGGATTTCTTTTCTCATATTGTCTGTCATAGTTGAAGTGTACCTATGATGAAAATTACAGGCCTCTCTCATATTTTTAAGTGGGACAACTTGCACAATTGGTGGCTGACTAAATACTTTTTTGCCCCACTGTATTTGGCTAAGGTGTATGTAAACTTCCGGGTCTGAATACTACCCGAATGCACTGTGTCTTCCTTCTCTGGTCAGCTCTTTGTGTCCATCCATATGTCTCCATATCTTCCATCTCTAGTCAGCTCTTTTAAGCTATCCTGTTTAGGTGGATGATGTCATTGTGCCCACACCCAGATTAGTAATGAGTACGTAAGAGGGGTGTCTGGGGGAGAGAGGAGGAGGGTCAACATCGCTGTGCAGCTGCTCTGGACCCCTGGTGGGAGCTGGAGTAAGGGATTGCAAAACATTAATATAGCAATAGGACTTATTATATATGAGTTTGGTATTGGTTCCATTATGCAATGTTACTGTACCACTGTACCACTTCAGTTTATCACTGTACTTCAGTTTATCACTTTACCCAGAGCCCTGTATTGAACACAGTAAATCTTATCTCATTCTCTGTGTGCAGGTATCCTGATCCTGTACGAGCCACTGGACAGCTTCACGGCCCATAACCTGGTGATCACTCTGTCCCAGCTGGCCCGAGGGAACTGGCTGGTACCGCTGTCTGTCCACCAGCCATGCTCAGACATCTTCCAGCTCTTTGACCTGGTGGTGCTCCTCTCCTCTGGCTCAGCTGTCTACTGTGGGCTGCTAAATACATGGTACCAAATTTAACAGCCCTGGGTTACCCCTGCTACTGCAACCCCTCTGACTTCTATGGTAGGTTGGGAGAAGGGATATACTGTATGTTAGTAGCAGAAAGGGGAAACTGTGAAGTCAGAGTGTATTAATGTGGGTTTGTCACAGTGTGTGTCTCTGATCATGTGGGTGTGTCAGTGTATGTGTCAGAGTCTGTGTCTCTGACCATGTGTGTGTCTATCCCCTCAGTAGATCTGAGCCCTGAGAGAGAGGCTGAGTGTCTGAAGAGGACTAGGGTGCTGTCAGCCAAGTTTGTGGAGCAGGTAAGAGGGACAGGTGAAGAGCCAAGTACAACCCTGGAGGCTGTCACGAGGTGAGTGCTTAAAAAAGGTTATATTTCTAAAACCTTCTCAGAGATGTTATTTTTTTCTTCAATGTGCCCCTTTCAATGCATTGTATTAAACATTTACATTACATTTACATTACATTTAAGTCATTTAGCAGACGCTCTTATCCAGAGCGACTTACAAATTGGTGCATTCACCTTATGACATCCAGTGGAACAGTCACTTTACAATAGTGCATCTAAATCTTAAAGGGGGGGGGTGAGAAGGAATACTTATCCTATCCTAGGTATTCCTTAAAGAGGTGGGGTTTCAGGTGTCTCCGGAAGGTGGTGATTGACTCCGCTGTCCTGGCGTCGTGAGGGAGTTTGTTCCACCATTGGGGGGCCAGAGCAGCGAACAGTTTTGACTGGGCTGAGCAGGGAACTGTACTAACCCAGTGGTAGGGAGGCGAGCAGGCCAGAGGTGGATGAACGCAGTGCCCTTGTTTGGGTGTAGGGCCTGATTAGAGCCTGGAGGTACTGAGGTGCCGTTCCCCTCACAGCTCCGTAGGCAAGCACCATGGTCTTGTAGCGGATGCGAGCTTCAACTGGAAGCCAGTGGAGAGAGCGGAGGAGCGGGGTGACGTGAGAGAACTTGGGAAGGTTGAACACCAGACGGGCTGCGGCGTTCTGGATGAGTTGTAGGGGTTTAATGGCACAGGCAGGGAGCCCAGCCAACAGCGAGTTGCAGTAATCCAGACGGGAGATGACAAGTGCCTGGATTAGGACCTGCGCCCCTTCCTGTGTGAGGCAGGGTCGTACTCTGCGGATGTTGTAGAGCATGAACCTACAGGAACGGGCCACCGCCTTGATGTTAGTTGAGAACGACAGGGTGTTGTCCAGGATCACGCCAAGGTACCTCTTCTTAAACCTCTTCTTTTGCCTTTACATCATTGTAACGACCAAGTAATTATGTTTGTCTGTCCGCCACACATCAGTCCAAAAAAATCTCCCATTCACACCACTCCCCCCTCGCACCACTCCCCCTCGAAACCACTCCCCCTCACACCACTCCCTCCTCACACCACTCCCCACTCACACCACTCCTCCCTCACACCACTCCCTCCTCACACCACTCCCTCCTCACACCACTCCCCCCTCACACCACTCCCTCCTCACACCACTCCTCCCTCACACCACTCCCCCTCACACCACTCCCCCTCACAATACTTCTCCCCAAGCCAGTGGTTGTCAAAATGTTACTTTCCACCATTAGGGGTCAGTATAGCTCAATGCTTGCCATACCTCATTGACTTTTTCATACGGTTGTTTAAAAACCCTTTACAGTGACAAAAGCAATGTAGCCACACTCCCCCTCGCACCACTCCCCCTCGCACCACTCCCCCTCGCACCCTCCTCCCTCCTCACACCACTCCCTCCTCACCCACCCCCTCACACCACTCCCTCCTCACACCACTCCCCCTAACACCACTCCCCCTCCACCACTCCCCCTTGCACCACTCCCTCCCACTCCACCCACTCCTCCCTCCCACTCACACCACTCACCCCTCACACCACTCCCTCCTCACACCACTCCCTCCTAACACCACCTCTCCCTAACACCACTCCCCCTAACACCACTCCTCCCTAACACCACCCCCCCACTCGCACCAGTCCCCCCTCCACCTCACCCACTCCCCCTAACACCACTCCCCCCACTAACACCACTCCCCCTCCTCCCTCAACACCACTCCTCTCTCACACCACTCCTCTCTCCTCACCACTCCTCCTCTCTCCCTCACACCACTCCTCCCTCACACCACTCCTCCCTCACACCACTCCTACCTCACACCACTCCTCCCTCACCACTCCTCCCTCACCCACTCCTCCCTCACACCACTCCTACCTCACACCACTCCTCTCTCACACCATCCTCCCTCACACCACTCCTACCTCACACCACTCCTCTCTCACACCACTCATCCCCTCACACCACTCCTCCCTCACACCACTCTACCCTCACCACCCTCCTCCCTCACACCACTCCTCTCTCACACCACTCCTCTCTCACACCACTCCTACCTCACACCACTCCTCTCTCACACCACTCCTCCCTCTCACACCCTCTCTCACACTCCTCCCTCACACCACTCCTCTCTCACACCACGCCTCTCTCACACCACTCCTCCCTCACACCACTCCTCCCTCACACCAGTCCTACCTCACACCACTCCTCTCTCACACCACTCCTCCCTCACACCACACCACTCCACCCCTCACACCACTCCTACCTCACACCACTCCCCTCTCACACCACGCCTCTCTCACACCACTCCTCCCTCACACCACTCCTCTCTCACACCACCTCTCTCCCCACTCCTCCCTCACACCAGTCCTACCTCCTCCTCTCACACCACTCCTCCCTCACCTCCCCCTCACACCACTCCTACCTCACACCACGCCTCTCTCCTCACACCACGCCTCTCTCACACCACTCCTCCCTCACACCACTCCTCCCACACCACTCCTCCCTCACACCCTACCTCCTCCCTCACACCGCTCCTCCTCCCTCACACCACTCCCCTCTCTCCTCCCTCACACTGCACTCCCTCACTCCTCTCTCACACCACTCCTCCCTCACCACTCCTCCCTCACACCACTCCTCCCTCACACCACTCCTCCCTCACACCACTCCCCCCAGACCGCCTCCTGCACAACTTCCTGCTGGATTGGCTCATGGTTTACTGCAGCATGGCTGTTTGTGGCTGCAGCCCTGCCCTGCAGACTTCAGCCTTCATGGGCAATGCTCTGTTCACTGTGTTCTACCTCACTGGAGGTTTCATCCTCTGCTCTGGAGAACATGTGGTGAGGTGAGAGAGGAGGACAAGTCTCTGCTGTAGTCTTCAGACATTGGGCGCGTTCTAGACCTTTTTTGTCATAAGATTCTGTGGTGCAACATGCAATACTAGCAATCCCAATCCTTCAGAAACATGACAGTTTCCATGAGAATGACAATATGTGACCCTTCCTCGCGTATAATGTGGTTCTTCAACATCTGTGAACTCTGACCCGTGTCACTTTCCTCAGTGGTTATCCTGGCTCTCCCATGCCTCAGTCATGCATTGGGGCATTGAGGGAATGCTGCAAGTCCAGTTCAGGGGCCTCGAGTACCCAGCTTTCATCGGAAACTTCACGCTGAACGTCATACATGTGAGTCATTAGAGCCATAGCTCTCCAGTGTGAGACGACTACACTTCCGCCCTGACAATAAATACACATATCATAGAAGAGCTGAAAAGAGACAGAAGACAAGAGAAGGAAGATATAGAGACATATGGAAAGACACAAAGAGCTGACCAGAGAAGGAAGACACAGTGCATTCGGAAAGTATTCAGACCCCAAACTGAAATATCATATATACAGTTGAAGTCGGAAGTTTACATACACCTTAGCCAAATACATTTAAACTCAGTTTTTCACAATTCCTGACATTTAATCCTAGTAAAGATTCCCTGTCTTAGGTTAGTTAGGATCACCACTTTATTTTAAGAATGTGAAATGTCAGAATAATTGTAGAGAGAATGATTTATTTCAGCTTTTGTTTCTCTCATCACATTCCCAGTGGGTCAGAAGTTTACATAAACTAAATTAGTGTTTGGTAGCATTGCCTTTAAAGTGTTTAACTTGGGTCAAACATTTTGGGTAGCCTTCCACAAGCTTCCTACAAAAAGTTGGGGAAATTGTGGCCCATTCCTCCTGACGGAGCTGGTATAAGTGAGTCAGGTTTGTAGGCCTCCTTGCTCGCACACGCTTTTTCAGTTCTGCCCACACATTTTCTATAGGATTGAGGTCAGGGCTTTGTGATGGCCACACCAATACCTTGACTTTGTTATCCTTAAGCCATTTTGCCACAATTTTAGAAGTATGCTTGGGGTCATTGTCATTTTTGTTTCATCAGACCAGATGACATTTCTCCAAAAAGCATGATCTTTGTCCCCATGTGCAGTTGCAAACCGTAGTCTGGCTTTTTTATGGTGGTTTTGGAACAGTGGCTTCCTCCTTGCTGAGCAGTCTTTCAGGCTATGTCGATATAGGATTCGTTTTACTGTGGATATAGATACTTTTGTACCTGCTTCCTCCAGCATCTTCACAAGGTCCTTTTCTGTTGTTCTGGGATTGATTTGCACTTTTCGCATCAAAATACGTTCATCTCTAGGAGACAGAACGTGTCTCTTTCTTGAGTGGTATGACTGCTGTGTGGTTTTTATACTTGTGATGGTGTTTATACTTGCATACTATTGTTTGTACAGATGAATGTGGTACCTTCAAGCATTTGGAACTTTCTCCCAAGGATGAACCAGACTTGTGGATGTCTACAATTTATTTTCTGAGGTCTTGGCTGATTTAGTTTGATTTTCCCATGATGTCAAGCAAAGAGGCACTGAGTTTGAAGGTAGGCCTTCAATTGACTCAAATGATGTAAATTAGCCTATCAGAAGCTTCTAACGCCATGACATCATTTTCTGGAATTTTCCAAGCTGTTTAAAGGCACAGTCAACTTAGTGTATATATACTTCTGACCCACTGGAATTGTGATACAGTGATTTATAAGTGAAATCATCTGAAAAATGACCTGTGTCATGTGCAAAGTAAATGTCCCAACCGACTTGCCAAAACTATAGTTTGTTAACAAGAAATTTGTGGAGTGGTTGAAAAATGAGTTTTAATGACTCCAACCTAAGTGTATGTAAACTTCCAACTTCAACTTTATATTGTCTAGCAGACACTTTTATCCAAAGCAACTTAGTCATGCTTGCATTTACTTTTTACCAATAAGTGGTCCTAGGATTTGAACCCACCATCCTGGCGTTATAACAACATGCTCTACCACCCGAGGACCAACCATGAAGTATAATGATATATTTGACCTTTGTGTCTGTCCAGGTGGTGGAAGCAACCTGGTTCACATTGCTGTTGTGGTGTGTTTCATGCTGCCCTAATTTATCAAGCGGAAGTCCAGCCAGGACTGGTGAAACCGTGGTTACGGAAACTGTCTGTTGTCGCATTCTTAAGACTGTAAACGAACCAATGCTCTTGTTGGAGTACTACCCTCCGCTGCTGGATGGCAGCAAAGTACTATATTGTGTGAATTAGTTTAAATTACAGACTTATTTTTATCTTGGCAAAAAATTAGAACGCCACTCTGGCAGATATCCATCAACAACTTTTGCTTGTTCCATTTTCAATCTCTTTCTCTCCTTATTTTGGTTTCTACAGCTCCTAATCTTTTTCTTAATGTAGGTTATGGTTATTAAAGCATCACAATGTGTGTGCCAGTAAAGGGTATCGTGAAAAGCTTCTGGAAGGTTTAGTAAGTCACACTCAGAAAAAGGGTTGGTGTGGAAGATGGAAAGATCATGTAAGTTTTGTGCTGGTGCAAAATCCCGATAATTCTTGGGACAAAACGAGTAAAGGATTAAATCAACTGAAGTAATAAAACAACCAGCTATTAGACAAGATGTTTCTACAGCTTCTAAATAACAACTAATACAAAAGGACAGATAGTCTTATTCCTCTACTGCGGTGCTCGGCTGAGATACCTTACACTTCTCTTTCAGCTTGTCTGCATAAAACTTAAACGTCTCCTGGAAAGAGAATGAGTCAAAAAGTACGAGTTACCTGATAACAATATAATATAGTAATATAACATATCCTTAACAAAAATATGATGCAACATGCAACAATTTCCCAAATTGTATATAAGGAAATCAATTTAAATAAATGTATTAGGTCCTAATCATGGATTTCACATGACTGGGCCTTGGAGGGCATAGGCCCACCCACTTGGCGGGCAGGCCCACCTACTCAGAATTAGTTTTTCCCCAGTAAAGGGCTTTATTACAGACAGAAATACTCCTCAGCACCCTCAGCACATGTTGCGTTTATAATTTGGATCAGTGTAGTAATATAATATGGTAATTTAGCAGACAGTTCATTGACATATATTCAATAGTGTAAGGGGTGCGTAACTGGTGGCAGGGAAGTCAGACGCAGGAGAGCAGAACTGGGTAATAACCAGAGCAGTTTAATGATCAAAACCAACGACATCCAGAAATACAAAATATGGGTAAAAAAACCCGTCGCACACCAGTCAAAAATGTGTACAAGCATAGAACAAACAATTTCACACACAGACATGGGGGGAACAGAGGCTTAAATACACGACAAGTAATGAGGGAAATGTAAACCAGGTGTGTAGGAAAACAAGACAAAACAAATGGAAAATGAAGGTGGATCGGTGATGGCTAGAAGACCGGTGACATCGAACGCCGTACGCCGCCCCAGCAAGGAGAGGAACCGACTTCGGCGGAAGTCGTGACAAATAGTGAACAACCACAGCCAAAGTCAGTACTGTGGAGATGTATTTGTTTGTGTGTGTGTGTGTGTGTGTGTGTGTGTGTGTGTGTGTGTGTGTGTGTGTGTGTGTGTGTGTGTGTGTGTGTGTGTGTGTGTGTGTGTGTGTGTGTGTGTGTGTGTGTGTGTGTGTGTGTGTGTACATATTGCAGGCGTAGCCAGGGCACACGGCACCCCTGGGTCTAACTCAGAATCCTCCATCCAATCACAGGCTCTCGTTTCATCTCCAAATCCCGACTAATACACAAATAAGGGATTTACACGTTACCTCCCCTCCCTCTAGTCTGCCTAATTAAGCCCTGCATTCAGGCTGAGAAGTGAGGCTTTTTTGGGAAGGTGAGTGCTCTCAGGAGATTAACGTTGCTGTACCATTGTAGATTCCCATATTAACCATGTAATTAAAGTTGATAAATAGCCGTAGCTGTGTTGGCGAGAGGGGCCCTACGCGGGCCGTGCCTCAAATCTCCCCTTATCTGCTCTCTCAGGAGAATGCTTTGTACTCCTGCTAGAACAGCAGTATGAGAACAGGAGAGTGGAAGAAGACGTAGGGGAGAGGGGCACTACCTGAGATTGGTTTATTGAAACTTTAAAGGTGATTTGAGAGCTCTGAAGGCAGGAGGAGAAGAAGGTGGGGGGGTTGATGTTTGACATCCCCTCCTCTCTCCCCTAGTGTGGCTGTACCTTTCTGACAGGTAGTGATTAATGCTTTGATACTGTGATTTGTTCTCTCTGTATCTCTGTGGTTCAGGTTGACTCTACACCCCCCTAGGGGCCGAAGCATTGACAGAGAGCTTACTCTGTGTGTGTGTGTGTGTGTGTGTGTGTGTGTGTGTGTGTGTGTGTGTGTGTGTGTGTGTGTGTGTGTGTGTGTGTGTGTGTGTGTGTGTGTGTGTGTGTGTGTGTGTGTGTGTGTGTGTGTGTGTGTGTGTGTGTGTGTGTGTGATGTAAACAACTCAAGTGGTTTACCTAGTCAATGAGAGAGCTCCTGCAGTGCAGTGTGAATACTTTGGCTGATTGCCAATTTGAGGGTGTTGTGTTAATGTACTATAATGTCCTATGCTTCAAGTTCTGTAACTGCTGAACCACTACCTGGTAAGAGAAGCGGCAACTCTGCAGTCTTCGGAGGCTCTTGGAGGAACTCAGGTAAGCGCGGATCCTCTCGGGGACTTCCAGAGTTCATCAGAGGCAAGGTGGTCTCCTTGAGTGAGCGATTGAGACCGCGATCAGACCTCTTCCCCCTCCCACGTTCCCGCAACCGTCCGTCGATCTGGATGGTTAAGCCGATGAGTGAGTCGAGATCCGTCGGTAGTTCCTGGGCTGAAAGCTTGTCCTTTACCCTAGCCGATAATCCGTGCAGGAATGTGTCGAACTGCACTTCCGGGTTCCAGGTACCCTCCACTGCCAGCGTGCGGAACTCCAACGCTTAGTCTGCCACACTGATGGAGCCCTGCCGAAGCTTGTGTAACTTCCGGGCAGCCTCTCTGCAGGACACCGGAGCCTCAAAAACTTTTCTCACCTCCGCCACAATACCTCCAGACTGAGGCAGATGGTGGATTGTTGCTCCCACACTGCCGTGGCCCAGGCGAGTGCCCCCCTGGACATCAGCGTAAAGGTGTACGCTATCTTCGAGTGGTCCGAGGGGAACAAAGAAGTCTGCAGCTCGAAAACGAGAGAGCACTGGTAGAGAAGGCCCAGCAGGTTCTGGAATCTCTATCGTAGCAGTCCGGGGTAGGTAAGCGGGGTTCCCGCGAAAACCGGGGTGACGGCGCTTCTGCCAGCCGGGATACTGTGGGCTGGGAGTTTACCGTCGTGGTAGGAGGCCTAGTAGGCAACCCACAGAATTGCTCCCGCAAAGTGTCCAATGCTAGGTTCTCCTCTAGCTCCACAATGAAATAGGGTGCAGGCCAGGCAGCAGGCTGTTAGCCAGCCTGCCAGCATAGTGGAGTCTGCCACCAGCACAGTCAGTGTAGTCAGCTCAGCTATCACCATTGAGACCGAGTCTGTGCCTCGACCTAGGTTAGGCAAAACTAAACATGGCGGTGTTCGCCTTAGCAATCTCACTAGGATAAAGACCTCCTCCATTCCTGTCATTATTGAAAGAGATCATGATACCTCACATCTCAAAATAGGGCTACTTAATGTTAGATACCTTACTTCAAAGGCAATTATAGTCAATGAACTAATCACTGATCATAATCTTGATGTGATTGGTCTGACTGAAACATGGCTTAAGCCTGATGAATTTACTGTGTTAAATGAGGCCTCACCTCCTGGCTACGCTAGTGACCATATCCCCCGTGCATCCCGCAAAGGCGGAGGTGTTGCTAACATTTACGATAGCAAATTTCAATTTACAAAAAAAAAGATGTTTTCGTCTTTTGAGCTTCTAGTCATGAAATCTATGCAGCCTACTCAATCACTTTTTATAGCTACTGTTTACAGGCCTCCTGGGCAATATACAGCGTTCCTTATTGAGTTCCCTGAATTCCTATCGGACCTTGTAGTCATAGCAGATAATATTCTAATATTTGGTGACTTTAATATTCACATGGAAAAGTCCACAGACCCACTCCAAAAGGCTTTCGGAGCCATCATCGACTCAGTGGGTTTTGTCCAACATGTCTCTGGACCCACTCACTGTCACAGTCATACTCTGGACCTAGTTTTGTTCCATGGAATAAATGTTGTCCTCGTGCTCCTAGACCTTAGTGCTGCTTTTGATACCATCGATCACCACATTCTTTTGGAGAGATTGGAAACCCAAATTGGTCTACACGGACAAGTTCTGGCCTGGTTTAGATCTTATCTGTTGGAAAGATATCAGTTTGTCTCTGTGAATGGTTTGTCCTCTGACAAATCAACTGTAAATTTCTGTGTTCCTCAAGGTTCCGTTTTGGGACCACTATTGTTTTCACTATATATTTTACCTCTTGGGGATGTCATTCGAAAACATTATGTTAACTTTCACTGCTATGCGTATGACACACAGCTGTACATTTCAATGAAACATGGTGAAGCCCCAAAATTGCTCTCGCTAGAAGCATGTGTTTCAGACATAAGGAAGTGGATAGCTGCAAACTTTCTACTTTTAAACTCGGACAAAACAGAGATGCTTGTTCTAGGTCCCATGAAACAAAGAGATCTTCTGTTGAATCTGACAATTAATCTTAATGTTTGTACAGTCCTCTCAAATAAAACGGTGAAGGACCTCGGCATTACTCTGGACCCTGATTTTTCTTTTGAAGAACATATCAAGACCATTTCAAGGGCAGCTTTTTTCCATCTACGTAACATTGCAAAAAATCAGAAACTTTCTATCCAAAAATGATGCAGAAAAATTAATCCATGTTTTTGTCACTTCTAGGTTAGACTACTGCAATGCTCTACTTTCCCGGCTACCCGGATAAAGCACCAAATAAACTTCAGTTAGTGCTAAATACGGCTGCTAGAATCCTGACTAGAACCCCCAAATGTGATCATATTACTCCAGTGCTAGCCTCTCTACACTGGCTTCCTGTTAAGGCAAGGGCTGATTTCAAGGTTTTACTGGTAACCTACAAAGCATTACATGGGCTTGCTCCTACCTATCTCTCTGATTTAGTCCTGCCGTACATACCTACACGTACACTACGGTCACAAGACGCAGGCCTCCTAATTGTCCCTAGAATTTCTAAGCAAACAGCTGGAGGCAGGGCTTTCTCCTATAGAGCTCCATTTTTACGGAATGGTCTGCCTACCCATGTAAGAGACGCAAACTCGGTCTCAACCTTTAAGTCTTTACTGAAGACTAATCTCTTCAGTGGGTCATATGATTGAGTGTAGTCTGGCCCAGGAGTGGGAAGGTGAACGGAAAGGCTCTGGAGCAACAAACCGCTCTTGCTGTCTGCCTGCCCTGTTTCCCTCTTTCCACTGGGATTCTCTGCCTCTAACCCTATTACAGGGGCTGAGTCACTGGCTTACTGGGGCTCTTTCATACCGTCCCTGGGAGGGGTGCTTCACTTGAGTGGAATTGACCAGAATTGACCAGAACAGACCAGAACGGACCAGCATGTAGTAGAACTGAGCAGCCCAGAGCAGAACAGAACAGAACGGAGCAGAATGGAGCAGAATTCTGAATTGAGGCTCTCGGAGCAGGCAGACTGTTGGTTCTGATTACACCCAGTGCTCCCACGGAGACACACACACTGTGGCAGACATTAGGTCACCAGTGGAAAAGATGCCAACCCCAGTCAGGCCTGGGGTGTGTGCCACGGTATACTACATGTGTGTGTTGTTGTTCTGTAGCCCAGTAGACAACACCAGCCATCAGCACTTCGACAGTCTTGTGACATTGCAGTCAGGTTTGGATCTTCTTTCCAACAACCAAATTATATTCCTAGTCTATCATACTATCATACCATTGAGGTGGCAAGCAGAGCACAGTGTGTGTGTACTCACGAGTGGCTCGGTAAAGGGGACGGTCTCCTGCTTTCCTGTACAGCACAGCAAGTCTCTTCAGACACAGCTCATCAGCTTCCACTCCCCACATACACCCATCTGTGGACACCAGGTTGTTGTTCACAGCTGGATGTGTGTGTGGGTGTGAGATCAAAAAGAGTAGTGGGAGAGAGAAAGGAAAACCTCCAGAAAGTTGAGTAGAGTAACAGCAGAAGACAGAAAGAGGAGAAAAGTGTTATTGTACCACTGTTACATATGACCTCTTCTTAACAACCTGGAGAACAGTGTTATTATTACCACTGATACATCTGACCTCTTCTTAACCACCTGGAGAACAGTGTTAATATTACCACTGAGACATCTGACCTCTTCTTAACCACCTGGAGAACAGTGTTAATATTACCACTGTTACATCTGACCTCTTCTTAACCACCTGGAGAACAGTGTTAATATTACCACTGTTACATCTGACCTCTTCTTAACCACCTGGAGAACAGTGTTAATATTACCACTGATACATCTGACCTCTTCTTAACCACCTGGAGAACAGGGTTAATATTACCACTGTTACATCTGACCTCTTCTTAACCACCAGGAGAACAGTGTTAATATTACCACTGTTACCTCTGACCTCTTCTTAACCACCTGGAGAACAGTGTTAATATTACCACTGTCACCTCTAACCTCTTCTTAGCCACCTGGAGAACAGTGTTAATATTACCACTGTCACATCTAACCTCTTCTTAATCACCAGGAGAACAGTGATAATGAAATAGTCATTATGAGGCAGGCAGAACAGATAGAACAGATAGATCAGATATATCAGCAAACCTGAAGTACTTCAGCATGTCCCATTTTGCACGCATCGCTGGCTGAAGCAGAACCACTCATTAGTGGACATGTGTTCCTGGTCTCCTAAAACACCTCTCAGGTTCCAGCAGACGCTCTGCTTACGCTCGGCTCCCCCTCGCCTGATGCATATTTGATCTGCTAGCTAAGTTCCCCCGCTATAACCAAGTCAGGCCAGGGAGCGAAGCACCAAAATGATGTACCGAAGCCCATTATCCTGACCTCTCCACACAATGTGTGACGTACTTTATTATACCGAAAAATAAACAAGTTGACAGTTTACATTGAGTATTGTATGAGTGCATTATGTCAAATGGTGAATGCTCTAGTCTGAGCATTGCTAAACAGTGTTTTGCCATGTTGTATCCCTACCACTCATCAGGTAAGTACAAAATCTTATTCTCTGTGAAGTCAGGGAGGACTCCTCAGGGTCATGATCTTGTCCACCTATAAGAGATACAGTTAGATGTACGTCACCAGGTCATAATACTACTACAGAGAGACAGATAGATGTCACCAGGTCATAATACTACTACAGAGAGACAGATAGATGTCACCAGGTCATAATACTACTACAGAGAGACAGATAGATGTCAACAGGTCATAATACTACTACAGAGAGACAGATAGATGTCAACAGGTTATACTGTTTAGTTATTGTTTTTATTCTCTTTACGGTTTAGTTATCAATGATCTGGTCGGTCCTTTATTTCATTTTGTGAAACTGACATATATTTTTGTTTTTAACCAGACAAAACTTACAGGGTTTTGTAAACTTGTTGTACTGCACTTTACTACTACAGAGAGACAGATAGATGTCACCAGGTCATAATACTACTACAGAGAGACAGATAGATGTCACCAAGTCATAATACTACTACAGAGAGACAGATAGATGTCACCAGGTCATAATACTACTACAGAGAGACAGATAGATGTCACCAGGTCATAATACTACTACAGAGAGACAGATAGATGTCACCAGGTCATAATACTACTACAGAGAGACAGATAGATGTCACCAGGTCATAATACTACTACAGAGAGACAGATAGATGTCACCAGGTCATAATAACTACCACAGAGAGACAGATAGATGTCACCAGGTCATAATACTACTACAGAGAGACAGATAGATGTCACCAAGTCATAATACTACTACAGAGAGACAGATAGATGTCACCAGGTCATAATACTACTACAGAGAGACAGATAGATGTCACCAGGTCATAATACTACTACAGAGAGACAGATAGATGTCACCAAGTCATAATACTACTACAGAGAGACAGATAGATGTCACCAGGTCATAATACTACTACAGAGAGACAGATAGATGTCACCAGGTCATAATACTACTACAGAGAGACAGATAGATGTCACCAGGTCATAATACTACTACAGAGAGACAGATAGATGTCACCAGGTCATAATACTACTACAGAGAGACAGATAGATGTCACCAGGTCATAATACTACCACAGAGAGACAGATAGATGTCACCAGGTCATAATACTACTACAGAGAGACAGATAGATGTCACCAAGTCATAATACTACTACAGAGAGACAGATAGATGTCACCAGGTCATAATACTACCACAGAGAGACAGATAGATGTCACCAGGTCATAATACTACTACAGAGAGACAGATAGATGTCACCAAGTCATAATACTACTACAGAGAGACAGATAGATGTCACCAGGTCATAATACTACTACAGAGAGACAGATAGATGTCACCAGGTCATAATACTACTACAGAGAGACAGATAGATGTCACCAAGTCATAATACTACTACAGAGAGACAGATAGATGTCACCAGGTCATAATACTACTACAGAGAGACAGATAGATGTTTGTCAGATGTACTTCAGGGACTTATAGACACGTACAGACGCCGCCCTTCAGGGACTTATAGATATGAACAGACGCAGCCATTCAGGGACTTATAGACACGTACAGACGCAGCCATTCAGGGACTTATAGATATGAACAGACGCAGCCATTCAGGGACTTATAGATATGAACAGATGCAGCCATTCAGGGACTTATAGATACGAACAGACGCAGCCATTCAGGGACTTATAGATATGAACAGACGCAGCCATTCAGGGACTTATAGATATGAACAGACGCAGCCATTCAGGGACTTATAGATATGAACAGACGCAGCCATTCAGGGACTTATAGACACGTACAGACGCAGCCATTCAGGGACTTATAGATATGAACAGACGCAGCCATTCAGGGACTTATAGACAAGTACAGACGCAGCCATTCAGGGACTTATAGATATGAACAGACGCAGCCATTCAGGGACTTATAGATATGAACAGACGGAGCCATTCAGGGACTTATAGATATGAACAGACAGCCATTCAGGGACTTATAGATATGAACAGACAGAGCCATTCAGGGACTTATAGATATGAACAGACGGAGCCATTCAGGGACTTATAGACACGTACAGACGCAGCCATTCAGGGACTTATAGATATGAACAGACGGAGCCATTCAGGGACTTATAGATATGAACAGACGGAGCCATTCAGGGACTTATAGATATGAACAGACGGAGCCATTCAGCGACTTATAGATATGAACAGACGCAGCCATTCAGGGACTTATAGACACGTACAGACGCAGCCATTCAGGGACTTATAGATATGAACAGACGCAGCCATTCAGGGACTTATAGATATGAACAGACGGAGCCATTCAGGGACTTATAGATATGAACAGACAGAGCCATTCAGGGACTTATAGATATGAACAGACGCAGCCATTCAGGGACTTATAGATATGAACAGACGCAGCCATTCAGGGACTTATAGACACGTACAGACGTCACCATTCAGGGACTTATTAAAGCAGTGTACTGTAGGAGTGCATCTCTGTTTGAGAACAGGTTTCTATTTGCGGTGACGTGTATGTTAAGTGCTCTTAAATGTTTCTCAATTGCTTAGGCCTTGGATTATATCACTCTGCACTCCATACAGCGGTCAGCAGGTAAAGGTTAATTACACCGTTAATAGTTGTCAGCCAGATAACTACTTTTTTCTTCATCAAATTAAATGTACAGGTCCTGTTCAGTTTAAAGTGTAATTATCTCCACTTAGCAACATAAAGGGCCTGATTTTTATCTGAATTCTAGTGGGTAATTTACTCCACCTCCTTTCCTTTGTCATTAGCCAATTATCAGAGGCAAGAAGTGAGGTATGGGAAGTAGGTCTCAACGAGGAGAGAATGAGAGAAACAACCAGGGTTCAAACCTAAGGAATTATTTATGCAAACAGGCTCTTAATTTGAAGAAATTCAACCAAGAATTCAACCCAGCCACTTTAAATCCAGAGCTATGATTTAGAAATAATTTTCATATAATACAAGAGAGATTCACTTAGGGCTGAATATGTAACCTGGAAATTAGGTAAGAAGTAAAGGCTATGAAAAGTGTGTGTTTCCGAGTGCTGCATTAAACCGTGCCGTGCTCAGTCTTCTCTTGGTTTAGCAACAATGAGGTCAATCTACAAGCCATTGGTGAACGCTGTGTGTTGCTTTCCTTGGGTGGAATTAAAAGGGGAGATCTAGGAGGCTTTTAACCGCAGCTCGGCGTAGCAGCGTATTAACCAGGGGGCCGACTCACTCAGAAGCAGAATGGCTTTACTACAATTACAACACGATTCCACTCTACTTCCACTCATCCACTCTCCAGTCTCTCTCTCTCCACTAGAACCAAGAAGTCAGACTGTTGGTGATGCAACCTTCCTGTATTCCTGATCCCAGATGAGCATACTCCCTCATGGTTGCTTAAAAGCTCTGGATAACCAGGGAATGTCAGAATATCTCCTCCCACCTCCCCTCCTCAGAGGAGGTCTGGGAGGACCCGGCCTCACTGACTTCTGGTCCGACTCACTTCTTAATGACATCCTTCAACACACTTGTCTTCTGCCTGGGTAAAAGCTTTTCAGAGTTTAGCTAACAGTTTCTTATAGGATAGAATAGGTCATCTTAACTTACAATAACCCTCTGGTACCATACAATAACCCTCTGGTACCATACAATAACCCTCTGGTACCATACAATAACCCTCTGGTACCATACAATAACCCTCTGGTACTATACAATAACCCTCTGGTACCATACAATAACCCTCTGGTACCATACAATAACCCTCTGGTCCATACAATAACCCTCTGGTACCATACAATAACCCTCTGGTACCATACAATAACCCTCTGGTACCATACAATAACCCTCTGGTCCATACAATAACCCTCTGGTACCATACAATAACCCTCTGGTACCCTACAATAACCCTCTGGTACCCTACAATAACCCTCTGGTACCATACAATAACCCTCTGGTACCATACAATAACCCTCTGGTCCCATACAATAACCCTCTGGTATCATACAATAACCCTCTGGTACCATACAATAACCCTCTGGTACTATACAATAACCCTCTGGTACCATACAATAACCCTCTGGTACCATACAATAACCCTCTGGTACCATACAATAACCCTCTGGTATCATACAATAACCCTCTGGTACCATACAATAACCCTCTGGTACCATGCAATAACCCTCTGGTCCATACAATAACCCTCTGGTATCATACAATAACCCTCTGGTCCATACAATAACCCTCTGGTACCATACAATAACCCTCTGGTCCATACAATAACCCTCTGGTACCATACAATAACCCTCTG
The DNA here is from genome assembly GCF_021184085.1 of Oncorhynchus gorbuscha. Taxonomy (NCBI): domain Eukaryota; kingdom Metazoa; phylum Chordata; class Actinopteri; order Salmoniformes; family Salmonidae; genus Oncorhynchus; species Oncorhynchus gorbuscha. The sequence goes on from NC_060178.1 coordinate 100,769,550, forward strand.
GTCCATACAATAACCCTCTGGTACCCTACAATAACCCTCTGGTATCATACAATAACCCTCTGGTACCCTACAATAACCCTCTGGTACCCTACAATAACCTTCTGGTCCATACAATAACCCTCTGGTCCATACAATAACCCTCTGGTAGCATACAATAACCCTCTGGTACCATACAATAACCCTCTGGTCCATACAATAACCCTCTGGTCCATACAATAACCCTCTGGTACCATACAATAACCCTCTGGTCCATACAATAACCCTCTGGTCCATACAATAACCCTCTGGTACCATACAATAACCCTCTGGTCCATACAATAACCCTCTGGTACCATACAATAACCCTCTGGTACTATACAATAACCCTCTGGTACCATACAATAACCCTCTGGTACCATACAATAACCCTCTGGTCCATACAATAACCCTCTGGTACCATACAATAACCCTCTGGTACTATACAATAACCCTCTGGTCCATACAATAACCCTCTGGTACCATACAATAACCCTCTGGTCCTGTACAATAACCCTCTGGTACCCTACAATAACCCTCTGGTACCATACAATAACCCTCTGGTATCATACAATAACCCTCTGGTACCCTACAATAACCCTCTGGTACTGTACAATAACCCTCTGGTACCTTACAATAACCCTCTGGTCCTTACAATAACCCTCTGGTACCGTACAATAACCCTCTGGTCCATACAATAACCCTCTGGTACCATACAATAACCCTCTGGTACCATACAATAACCCTCTGGTCCATACAATAACCCTCTGGTACCCTACAATAACCCTCTGGTCCATACAATAACCCTCTGGTACCATACAATAACCCTCTGGTACCATACAATAACCCTCTGGTCCATACAATAACCCTCTGGTACCATACAATAACCTTCTGGTCCATACAATAACCCTCTGGTACCATACAATAACCCTCTGGTCCATACAATAACCCTCTGGTCCATACAATAACCCTCTGGTACCATACAATAACCCTCTGGTCCATACAATAACCCTCTGGTACCATACAATAACCCTCTGGTACCATACAATAACCCACTGGTCCATACAATAACCCTCTGGTACCTTACAATAACCTTCTGGTCCATACAATAACCCTCTGGTACCATACAATAACCCACTGGTCCATACAATAACCCTCTGGTCCATACAATAACCCTCTGGTACCATACAATAACCTTCTGGTCCATACAATAACCCTCTGGTACCATACAATAACCCTCTGGTCCATACAATAACCCTCTGGTCCATACAATAACCCTCTGGTACCATACAATAACCCTCTGGTCCATACAATAACCCTCTGGTACCCTACAATAACCCTCTGGTACCATACAATAACCCTCTGGTCCATACAATAACCCTCTGGTACCCTACAATAACCCTCTGGTACCATACAATAACCCACTGGTCCATACAATAACCCTCTGGTCCATACAATAACCCTCTGGTACCATACAATAACCTTCTGGTCCATACAATAACCCTCTGGTACCATACAATAACCTCTGGTCCACAAATAACCCTCTGGTCCATACAATAACCCTCTGGTACCATACAATAACCCTCTGGTCCATACAATAACCCTCTGGTACCCTACAATAACCCTCTGGTACCATACAATAACCCTCTGGTACCCTACAATAACCCTCTGGTACCCTACAATAACCCTCTGGTCCATACAATAACCCTCTGGTACCCTACAATAACCCTCTGGTACCCTACAATAACCCTATGGTACCATACAATAATCCCTCAGGTACCATACAATAACCCTGAAAGAGAAGTGAGGCAGTAGGCCTGCAGACATACCAGCCAAGTTGCTAAATATGCTCAAGTAGATGCATATTACACAAAACACTGATTATTTAAATGTTTCTTTAATTGTGTATGAACTTAAGAGTAGTATCTGTGTCTATGTTCTTGCCTCCACTGGAATCAGCCATCTTACATTTACATTTACATTTAAGTCATTTAGCAGACGCTCTTATCCAGAGCGACTTACAAATTGGTGCATTCACCTTATGACATCCAGTGGGACAGTCACTTAACAATAGTGCATCTAAAACTTAGGGGGTGGGGTGAGAGGGATTACTTTTTGACCTATCCTAGGTATTCCTTAAAGAGGTGGGGTTTCAGGTGTCTCCGGAAGGTGGTGATTGATCTCCGCTGTCCTGGCGTTATGGAGTTTGTTCCATTACAAGCCAGGATGTATACAGTTTTGACTGGGCTGAAACGGGAGCTGTAATTCCTCAGTGGTAGGGAGGCTTAAAGATTGGATGAGATTTGCCCTTGTTTGGGTGTAGGGCCTGATCAGAGCCTGGAGGTTTCACTGAGGTGCCGTTCCCCTCACAGCTCCGTAGACTTGCAAACCATGGTCTTGTAGCGGAACTATTCATATTTTTAACTGGAAGCCAGTGTTTAAAGGAGCGGGGTTTACGTGAGAGAACTTGGGAAGGTTGAACACCAGACTTTATCTGTGATGGAAAATGTTCATGGATAAGTTGAAGGGTTTAATGGCACAGGCAGGAGCCCAGCCAACAGCGATTTGCAGTAATCCAGACGGGAGATGACAAGTGCCTGGATTAGGACCTGCGCAAATACTTCCTGTGTGAGGCAAATGCTAGCTGCGGATGTTGTAGAGCATGAACCTTCCAGGAACTTGGCCACCGCCTGATGTTCATTGAGAACGACAGGTGTTGTTCAGGATCACGCCAAGGTTCTTGGCGCTCTGGGAGGAGGACACAATGGAGTTGTCAACCGTGATGGCGAGATCATGGAACCAGTCCTTCCCAGGAGGAAGAGCAGCTCAGTCTTGCCGAGGTTCAGCTTGAGGTGGTGATCCGTCATCCACACTGATATGTCTGCCAGACATGCAGAGATGCGATTTCCCACCTGGTCATCAGAAGGGGGAAAGGAAAGATTAATTGTGTGTCGTCTGCATAGCAATGATAAGAGAGACCATGTGAGGTTATGACAGAGCCAAGTGACTTGGTGTATAGCGAGAATAGGAAGGGCCAAGAACAGAGCCCTGGGGGACACCAGTGGTGAGACTTTGGTGAGGAGACAGATTCTCGCCACGCCACCTGGTGTTCTAGGACGACCTGTCAGGTAGGACGCAATCATTATGGGCTATCTTAAGATGCCCAACAAGAGGGTGGAGAGGAGGATCTGATGGTTCACAGTATAACAGCCGATAGATCTAGAAGGATGAGAGCAGAGGAGAGAGAGTTAGCTTTAGCAGTGCGGAGCGCTCCGTGATACAGAGGAGAGCAGTCTCAGTTGAATGACTAGTCTTGAAACCTGACTGATTTGGATCAAGAAGGTCATTCAGAGAGAGATAAATGGCCAAGGACAGCACGTTCAAGAGTTTTGGAGAGAAAAGAAAGAAGGGATACTGGTCTGTAATTGTTGACATCGGAGGGATCGAGTGTAGGTTTTTTCAGAAGGGGTGCAACTCTCGCTCTCTTGAAGACGGAAGGGACGCCGTGCGGTCAGGGATGAGTTGATGAGCGAGGTGAGGTAAGGGAGAAGGTCTCCGGAAATGGTCTGGAGAAGAGAGGAGGGGATAAATCAAAAGCAGGTTGTTGGGCGGCCGGCCGTCACAAGACAAGATTTCATCTGGAGAGAGAGGAGAAAGAGGTCAGAGCACAGGGTAGGGCAGTGTGAGCAGAACCAGCAGTGTCGTTTGACTTAGCAAACGAGGATCGGATGTTTATACCCGTCGACCTTCTTTTTCAAAATGGTTGACGTTCATCTGCAGAGAGGGAGGGAGGGGGGGAGGGGGGCGGAGGATTCAGGAGAGAGGAGAAGGTGGCAAAGAGCTTCCTAGGGTTAGAGGCAGCAGCTTGGAATTTAGCGTGGTAGAAAGTGGCTTTAGCAGCAGAGACAGAGGAGGAAAATGTAGAGAGGAGGGAGTGAAAGGATGCCAGGTCCGCAGGGAGGCGAGTTTTCCTCCATTTCCGCTCGGCTGCCCGGAGCCCTGTTCTGTGAGCTCGCAATGAGTCATCGAGCCACGGAGCGGGAGGGGAGGACCGAGCCGGCCTGGAGGATAGGGGACATAGAGAGTCAAGGGATGCAGAGAGGGAGGAGAGGAGGGTTGAGGAGGCAGAATCAGGAGATAGGTGGGAGAAGGTTTGAGCGGAGGGAAGAGATGATAGGATGGAAGAGGAGAGAGTAGCGGGGAGAGAGATCGAAGGTTGGGACGGCGCGATACCATCCGAGTAGGGGCAGTGTGGGAGGTGTTGGATGAGAGCGAGAGGAAAAGGATACAAGGCAGTGGTCGGAGACTTGGAGGGGAGTTGCAATGAGGTTAGTGGAAGAACAGCATCTAGTAAAGATGAGGTCGACCCAATGCGTATTGCCTGCCTTGTGAGTAGGGGTAAGAAGGTGAGAGGGTGAGGTCAAAAGTGGAGAGGAGTGGAAAGAAGGAGGCAGAGAGGAAAGAGTCAAAGGTAGACGTGGGGAGGTTAAAGTCGCCCAGAACTGTGAGAGGTGAGCCGTCCTCAGGAAAGGAGCTTATCAAGGCATCAAGCTCATTGATGAACTCTCCGAGGAACCTGGAGGGCGATAAATGATAAGGATGTTAAGCTTGAAAGGGCTAGTAACTGTGACAGCATGGAATTCAAAGGAGGCGATAGACAGATGGGTAAGGGGAGAAAGAGAGAATGACCACTTGGGAGAGATGAGGATCCCGGTGCCACCACCCCGCTGACCAGACGCTCTCGGGGTGTGCGAGAACACGTGGGCGGACGAAGAGAGAGCAGTAGGAGTAGCAGTGTTGTCTGTGGTGATCCATGTTTATAGATCAACCCAGTCAGGGCCAAGAAGTCGAGGGACTGGAGGAGGCATAGGCTGAGATGAACTCTGCCTTGTTGACCGCAGATTGGCAGTTCCAGAGGCTACCGGAGACCTGGAACTCCACGTGGTCTTAATTTGGGACCACAAAGTAGGGTGTTAATTGGTCGGAGCGTTTGTATGGTCTGTGCAGAGAGGAGAGACAGGGATAAACCGACACATAGTTGACAGGCTACAGAAGAGGCTACGCTAATGCAAAGGAGATTGGAATGACAAGTGGACTACACGTCTCTTGTTCATAAAGTTAAGCTACGTAGCAAGAATCTTATTGACTAAAATGATTAAAATGATACAGTACTGCTGAAGTAGGCTAGCTGGCAGTGGCTGCGTTGTTGACACTACACTAATCAAGTCGTTCCGTTGAGTGTAATAGTTTCTGCAGTGTTGCTATTCGGGGCTAGCAGGCTAGCTAGCAGTGTTGTTTACGTTACGTTGCGTTAAAAGAACGACAATAGATGGCTAGCGAACCTAGAAAATCGCTCTAGACTACACAATTATCTTTGATACAAAGATGTTCCCTATGTAGCTAGCTAAGTAGCTAGCTACGATCAAACAAATCAAACCGTTGTACTGTAATGAAAATGAAGTGAAAATGTGATACAACCTGTGAATGCGAAAGGGTAGTTGAGTTCTATACAGAAGACGTTGGCTAGCGTTGGCTTGCTGTTGGCTAGCTAGCAGAGTCACCTACGTTAAGGACGACAAATAGCTGGCTAGCTAATCTTGTTAATCATTGAGCAGCAGTACACTGCAAAAATTGAAATCTAAGTAAGATTCAATATCTTAAATCAAGGCAATATATGCTTGTTTTTTGTCTGACAAGATATTTATTCTTACCAGCCAGTTTTATGTTGGAGAATTTCACTTGTTTCAAGCTTTTTTGTCCTTAATGATCTAAATAAGATAATAGAACTTGTTACTGAGATTGTATTACTGGTTCTGAGTAACTCAATGATCGAAACTAGAATTACCAGAATTATAAAGCGTTTTGCTCAACACTGACACGTACAAAACTGCTTTGTCAAAGTCACAATTTCTTATTTCAAGCATCTTATCCTTTTCATCTCTTCACATATTAAGACGAGATAATGACCAAATGGAATCCACTGTTTTATTGTCAATCTCACACACAGCACAGCAATCATGTAGACAAAATACAGTACAGAACAAAGACAGTACACTTTTCATATCTGGGGAACACACTATGAGTCATTTGAACTGTTCTATTACATCCCCAAGATGGTATTTGACTTGGCTCTTGTTGCTAATTGTGTAATAAGAGGTAAAATCAACCAGCTTTTCAGCATCCACTAACTCAGTTGCCTGTGCAAGGTGTGAGACCTCAACTTGATAAGCCATGACGTTTCTATCAAAGCGTTTAGTTTGAAATGGTTGATATTCCAAACATTAAAGCTTTGAATAAAGAAGAAATATGTTTTTGACCAGTCCAAATTCTGGCAAATTACAATTCAGTACTTTGGCAAAGATCATTGACTTCTGAGTTATGTATTTATGATAATTTATTACAAGCCATTTGATGTATACAGCATGGTTTACTTCATTGAAACCTAGGAAATCCCTACATTTTCCACTTAAATATTGTAGATTTTTAACCTCCATATGAAAAAATTGCATGCATTGAACTGTCAACATTTTGGCAGCTTTCATATATTTGGTTCTGATTGATCAAAGACTTGCAAATATTTTTAAAATTGAACTATTCATATTTTTAAAATTGGAAGCCCATTGTTTAAAGAAACAATGTTTAGACTTGAACAGCATTCACATATGTCTAACCATTGCACACAATGACTTTATCTGTGATGGAAAATGTATCATATAATGTTTTTCAGGTGTAACATTGCGGTCTGGAAAAAGCTCCTTCCAATGCTTCAAATGATTTTCAATGAGTAACTTCAACCTAGACACAGTCACAATGGAAAGAACAGGTGCAAATACCAATAATAGAAATGCTAGCTAGCTTCATACTTCCGTTGGTACTTGGCTTTCCTCCGATGACTGTTCATCTGGTCGGGTGCCTTCAAGTAGGTGTTGAAGGTGGTTTCTCTTTACGTGAGGATAGAAGGATTGTACACTATATTCCTCAGATCATCCATCAATACCACAGAGCAACCAGAAATCAGGGCTGCGACTGTGCACTCTGTTGATATGGCTCAATAACAGTTTCAATGAAAAAGTAATAAATACACAGCAGATAACGTACCGCCAAAGTATTTCCAACGTTACTAAAACCAAATGCAAATAAAACGTTCTCACTGCTTTAGATGAAAAGGGCGGAAAGAGCTGAAAAAGATGTTCACAAGTATTTATAATACAACCAGTAATTTTATTTTTAGTAGAGAACAACAGCACTGGGACTTTTAACTATACATGCATCACTCCGCTTTACAGGTGTTCTAATAACCGTTAATTACATTAACGATCATTATCTATCTTAAAATATAACAAACCTCGCACCGCAAAGATGAACATATTTCCACAAATAACATTTGAGTTAAATGATGAATGGTCGTCAGCAGAGGACGGTAACATGTCGACCTACACAAAGTAGCAAGCTAGTGTGTAGGGAAATGTATATGAGGTGCTTGGCAACAGTCCTGCCCCAGTCCCGGTGGGGAACTATGTGTGCTGGAGGAGCCAAATAAACGATTAAATAAATAAACACATCATAATTTGTTGTCGCTTATTACTGTTGACTAATAAATTGAGCTTGTAGAACTGTTATATAAAAGCAATATCACACTCAAGGTCGTGCTGTTATACTGAATATTATTAGCTGCGGCCTCGTACCTACGACCGAATCACAGCCGTGCTGATATTCAGCACTCCGTCTTGTGTGATATTGCTTAACTGGCGTACGTTCATCACATTATCTAGCTACATAAGGGAGACCTATAAATAAAAAGTCAAAGACGGTCCAAATCCTTGAGTCATCTGACAAAACCATGAATGAAGATGGAATGGTTGACACATATCCGGGCATGGATCATATATCAACCGCAGTATTAAAAGGTCATGTTCATTTGTTTATACCCGTCTACCTTTCTCCTTAACAAGCTAACATTAGCTAACGTTCATTTGAATTGGAAAGTTGGCAAGTCAAGCTAGCGTGCTAATTTTAACTAGGTAGCTTTGACTGTTAGCAATTAATAACTGCACGAACGGCCATTCGTTGATTGAGAATGCTTTTTGCCAGAAATAGTGTTAATGAGGTGTATATGTGCCCTAATGACTGACACCGTAGATTATTTAGCTTCGCCGTCTTTGGCACCCTTTCTATTGACAATAGAAAACGAATAGAAAGAGCATCAAAGACAGCGAAGCTCAATTATCGATGGTATCAGTCATTGTCTACAATCTTAGCTAGGCAGAGAAAGATGAACTAACTAACATTTTCAATATGTCACCTCCATCCCCCGTCCCTCTCCAAACCCAAGAGACCAACAAGGTGCCACCAGAACCGTACATTTTGTCAGCCCACAGTATCTTATAGTCTTATACACAGATACAGAGTTGGAGCAATCAAGAAGCACCTTTTTTGAAAAGCAGCGTGCTGGACAAGGAGGAGACTATATCCTTTCCAAAGAGCTTCGCTGTCGATTAATCAGGAATACAGTAACAAGCATGATATCCATTAAGAGAGCAACCGGGGATGACTTCCAGTATCCATGCAGCCGTGAACTCACTGTAACGGTGAAGCGTCTGATAGAGTACTACCCAATGCTGCGGGACAGATCTGCAACCAGTGGAGCTGAGTGGGTAAGTCACTACTCAGGTATTCGACACATGTTTCCAAACACAGCGCTGTTGGATACCTGGCAGCCAAAGTGCAAACATCTGACAATCCAGATCAATCAGGGCAACATGTGTCTGCTTGTATCGTTTGATTTCTGGATTCGATTTTGTTTAATGTGATTTATAACACAACCAATTTGTTGTTTGTTAGGAATTTGTGAAGAAGCAGCTTTTGAAAAGGATTCAGAATGTGACAACCCCCCAAAATGAAGCAGGGAGCGACCCCTTCAAGAAAGAGGCCACAAAGCCTTAGATTTCAGAGCAGCCAGGAGATGTCCACAGATGAGACTGATGAATCCACCTCCTCAACCCAGATCTTGGAGGGATCCCCACAATCTAGATGCAGCACCCCAGAGGTTGAACAGTTGGGTGGTAAGTACACACATTGAAATAGTGGATAGTGTTTCCATAGAAATGCAACTTCTATTACTACTCTAAATGAGGGACTAGAAACAAAGTGACTATTTAATCTTCAGTGTTTCCTGTGGAATGAGAGGTCGGGGGGGGGGGTGTAGTACCAGCAGAATCACTGGTCTTAATTTTAGTCTACATTTTAAAATGTTAATTGGTCGGGTTTGTTATGTTTTCTGGCATCAGAAACTACTGAGATCCTACATAACCAGGTGAGACGTTATAAAACTCTACAGGAGATGTCCAAAACCAAGGCCAGACCCAACCAGAAGGATGTTTCCCAGCTCCTGGACCTTGAATTCTTCATTGACTCTGATGCTATTGCCTACTCTCTGCTAACAGTCTGGTCAGAGAACTGGATCATGTAAGCAAATGAGCTCGCGAGAATACGGTCTGTTATTAACCAGGCTAATGCTTCCTACGCAGTGCAGAGCAGAGCTGACTGACTGACTGTCTGGTCTGGTCTGGTCTGGTCTGGTCTGGTCTGGTCTGGTCTGGTCTTGTCTTGTCCGTGTGTGTGAACTCTGGCGAATCCTCGATCGAGTGAACTCCTGCTTCATACATGAACTGAAGACCTGCTGGGGGACCTTTTACAACAAGGCACAGTTTTATGGAGTGTTCAAAAAGGTCCTGAAGCCACCGCTGCTGGACAAAAGTAATTACTGGCTCTGTTGACAAGGGAGAATACTATGAACGTATTAATGTTTGTTTAAATAACAGGCTGCAGTAAACCAAATGAAACTATTTTCGTTTTTAACAGTGACGCACTCAATCGCCATGATGAAGGCTTTACTAGATATGTTCCCATCACCTGTGGTTCCAACAAAGAAGTTAGGACATGCAAGTGAGGCTATGCTTCACATCCTTGAGGTAAGAAATGTGTGCATGTATTACATTGTCATTACTTAACCATAACATACAAAGAGTGTAAATTGTCTTTGTGGTCATATTTGTTTTTCTCTTTGTTTTTGTGTCAGTCTGCAGAAGACCCCAACACCTTTCTTCAGGCGAGACCACTCTTCAGCCCTGTCGTGATTGCATGCAAAACCAACTGCGTACTGGCCATTGGAACCATGCCTGTGGTGACCTTCCCAAAAGAGGACATCTATGCCAGCGTGACGTATCTCATAGCGGTGTTATTACGCCTTTCACCTCACATATCCTCAGTGCATTGTGACACTCCTCTCTGTGCTGCAGACAGAAGTCCTCTCGGACGCCATCCACGACCAGGACATGACTTCTTCATATAAAAAGGCTATGGCCGAGTGGAAACAGTTCATTACTGACTAGGGTTGCACAATACAATTTTTTCATTTCCGGTCCCGATAACAGAACTGTGTGTATTGGCTCATCTGAGAATCGATCCGATAACCTTTAATAAATAGGCAGGGCATTTGTCGTTTATTACAAGAAGGTTGAAAGCACTGCTACTTTTGTTATCTTGCCATAGAAGGTGAATGCACCAATTTGTAAGTCGCTCTGGATAAGAGCGTCTGCTAAATGACTTAAATGTAAATGTAATACGTCTTACATTTTCACCTTGACCACCAATGGGCTTTGTTGTTGTTGCATTTGCATCATTTGTTCTGCCCATATCAGCCTCTGGATATACTGAGTCCTCAATAAAGAAGTGAAAAGAAATGAGATTCATTCTTTCTTTATAAGCAAGCCAATCTCATTTCTAGTAGTAGTACAAGTACATTTATCTTAGTCAGGATTACTTATTTTAAGCACAATATGCTATTTTTCTGTAAATTCATGGGAATGTTGCCTTATTTCAAGATGCTGGCACTAGCATTTGCTAAATTTAAGCACATTTTCCTACATATTGAGAAAATTATTCTTAAATATATTCTTTGTATCCAGACAAATTACATGTTTTTAGTCTGAATGCACTATCCGTGCGTTCTTTGAGACTAGATATTTTTACTTCTTTAAAAAATCTTGGCAGTAATCTTTTTTTTTTTCTTGTTTTTGAGAGCTGACTGTTTGCAGTGTATTACTGCATGTCAATTCAAGGGAAACATAATCTGGTAGCACTTGAGGTGGACATTCCTGTTCTGTTGGCAGATAATTTAGCTAATTTGAAGTAATATTTCCCTCATTTTATTGCTTTTTTTTCTTGTTTTTGAGAGCTGACTGTGTGCAGTGTATTACTGCATGTCAATTCTAGGGAAACATAATCTGGTGTGGAACCAGACAGTCTCACTTGACACATCTCTCTGAATGATCATGCGGCTCGAGCTACATTTATATTAGACATAATGGAGAAAATGCATCTATCTGGCATATTTTCAACATTAAGATCCTCATTGACCTGTATGTGATCTATATTTCATTGTGACGGAGGGGATTTCTGAGGTCAGAAAGTAAATAACCTCTGCCTTTAGTCAGATTGTGGATATGAACACATTAATACATATTCAGCGCAGAAGACTGACCGACCGCGCCTGAGCACACACGCACACAAAGAGAGGAATACACACAGAGAGAGAGTGAGAGAGAGACAGAGAGAGAGAGAGAGAGATAGAGACACACACAGAGAGAGAGACACAGAGAGAGACACACAGAGAGTGACAGACACACACAGAGAGAGAGAGACATATACACTATTTGCACATCTTTACAACACTGTATATAGACATAATCTAACATTTGAAATGTCTGTTCTTTTGGAACTTTTGTGAGTAATGTTTACTGTTAATTTGAATTGTTTATTTTACTTTAGTTTATTATCTAGTTTACTTTCTTTGGAAATGTAAACATATGTTTCCCACGCCAATAAAGCCATTGAATTGAATTGTTAGAGAGACAGAGAGAGACAGAGAGATGGGGGTAAGTGGAAAGAGAGGCATTTAGATAAGTCAAAAATGAAGGAAAACAACAAACACTCCAATCTCTTCACTGATTCACTGAGACCATAATGCATCGGCTGGGGGAGTTAGCAGCAGCAAAGCCTTGTGGTAAAGAAAACCTGTATACCACAATGACACTGACAGAGGTCAATGAGGGCATACAAGGAGATATGATTCAATATTATCAAAATATGCGAGAAGCAGAGACCCTCCCTCCTCATTCATCAAACACAGAGAAAAACGAAATGCATCAAACTTTTACGGATCGTATTCTCTCTGCTAACAGTCGGTCATATTGGAATTCTCTCTGCTAACAGTCGGTCATATTGGAATTCTCTCTGCTAACAGTCGGTCATATTGGAATTCTCTCTGCTAACAGTCGGTCATATTGGAATTCTCTCTGCTAACAGTCGGTCATATTTGGAATTCTCTCTGCTAACAGTCGGTCATATTGGAATTCTCTCTGCTAACAGTCGGTCATATTGGAATTCTCTCTGCTAACAGTCGGTCATATTGGAATTCTCTCTGCTAACAGTCGGTCATATTGGAATTCTCTCTGCTAACAGTCGGTCATATTGGAATTCTCTCTGCTAACAGTCGGTCATATTGGAATTCTCTCTGCTAACAGTCGGTCATATTGGAATTCTCTCTGCTAACAGTCGGTCATATTGGAATTCTCTCTGCTAACAGTCGGTCATATTGGAATTCTCTCTGCTAACAGTCGGTCATATTGGAATTCTCTCTGCTAACAGTCGGTCATATTGGAATTCTCTCTGCTAACAGTCGGTCATATTGGAATTCTCTCTGCTAACAGTCGGTCATATTGGAATTCTCTCTGCTAACAGTCGGTCATATTGGAATTCTCTCTGCTAACAGTCGGTCATATTGGAATTCTCTCTGCTAACAGTCGGTCATATTGGAATTCTCTCTGCTAACAGTCGGTCATATTGGAATTCTCTCTGCTAACAGTCGGTCATATTGGAATTCTCTCTGCTAACAGTCAGTCATATTGGAATTCTCTCTGCTAACAGTCGGTCATATTGGAATTCTCTCTGCTAACAGTCGGTCATATTGGAATTCTCTCTGCTAACAGTCAGTCATATTGGAATTCTCTCTGCTAACAGTCGGTCATATTGGAATTCTCTCTGCTAACAGTCGGTCATATTGGAATTCTCTGCTAACAGTCGGTCATATTGGAATTCTCTCTGCTAACAGTCAGTCATATTGGAATTCTCTCTGCTAACAGTCGGTCATATTGGAATTCTCTCTGCTAACAGTCGGTCATATTGGAATTCTCTCTGCTAACAGTCGGTCATATTGGAATTCTCTCTGCTAACAGTCGGTCATATTGGAATTCTCTCTGCTAACAGTCGGTCATATTGGAATTCTCTCTGCTAACAGTGGTGTGGGGGTGTCATCCCCACCTAGCTCCCTGAGCCCAGAGGATAGGACAGAGGAAGTGAAAGGCGCTCATGCCCGGTTGGGCAGCGCTCCCTGCTCTCTCGCCTGACTGGGCCTGTCAGGATGAACTCTGACCCCCCCACCCTCCCTAAGAGGCAGTGACACGCGTGGGGCGGCGCGACTTGAGCCGAGCTGACTGGTTAAGAGGGCAGGCGGAATGGTCCGGAAAGTAGGCGTCAAATTTAGAGGGGCCCTCTGTAAATTATTCAGACTCAACAGTTACAGTGATCACAGTGGATTCAGGCCCAGATTAAATATTAATGTGGGCTGGTGGCGAAGGAGAGGGAGAAGAAGGAAGGGAGGTAGAGGAGAGAGCTTGTTGGGGATTTGGTGCCTTTTGCGTATTTGGTAGTGGCAGCCTCTTCAACATTCCTCTTTGTGACCACATCAATGTTAACCAGGTCATTGTGGGCTATATTCTAGGTTATTGGTGACACTCTGGGTATTGGATGCCAGGGTATTGGTAACCCTCTGTGTATTGGAGGCCATGGTATTGGTAACCCTCTGTGTATTGGAGGCCATGGTATTGGTAACCCACTGGGTATTGGAGGCCAGGGTATTGGTAACCCTCTGGGTATTGGAGGCCAGGGTATTGGTAACCCTCTGGGTATTGGAGGCTTTGGTATTGGTAACCCTCTGGGTATTGGAGGCCAGGGTATTGGTAACCCTCTGGGTATTGGAGGCCAGGGTATTGGTAACCCTCTGGGTATGGTGGCAGCCTCTTCAACATTCCTCTTTGTGACCACATCAATGTTAACCAGGTCACTGTGGGCTGTATTCTAGGTTATTGGTGACACTCTTGGTACTGAGGCCTGGGTATTGGAAAACAGGGTATTGGTAACCCTCTGGGTATTGGAGTCCATGGTATTTCTAAACCTCTGGGTATTGGAGAACAGGCTATTGGTAAACCTCTGGGTATTGGAGAACAGGGTATTGGTAACACTCTGGGTATTGGAGGACATGCTATTTGTAACCCTCTGGGTATTGGAGCCCATGGTATTGGTAACACTCTGGGTATTGGAGGCCAGGGTTTTGGTAACCCTCTGGGCATTGGAGGTCATGGTATTGGTAACCCTCTGGGTATTGGAGGCCATGGTATTGGTAACCCTCTGGGTATTGTAGGTCAGGGTTTTTCCCCCCTCTGGATTACCGACCTCTGCCTGCCCCTGACCCTGAGCCTGCCTGCCTGCTGCCCGGTACCGTTGCCAAACCTCTGGTTTACTGACCCCTGCCTGCCTGCTGCCCGGTACCGTTGCCAAACCTCTGGTTTACTGACCCCTGCCTGCCTGCCGCCCGGTACCGTTGCCAAACCTCTGGTTTACTGACCCCTGCCTGCCTGCCGCCCGGTACCGTTGCCACACCTCTGGCTTACTGACCCCTGCCTGCCTGCTGCCCGGTACCGTTGCCACACCTCTGGCTTACTGACCCCTGCCTGCCTGCTGCCCGGTACCGTTGCCACACCTCTGGTTTACTGACCCCTGCCTGCCTGCTGCCCGGTACCGTTGCCACACCTCTGGTTTACTGACCCCTGCCTGCCTGCTGCCCGGTACCGTTGCCACACCTCTGGTTTACTGACCCCTGCCTGCTGCCCGGTACCGTTGCCACACCTCTGGTTTACTGACCCCTGCCTGCCTGCTGCCCGGTACCGTTGCCACACCTCTGGCTTACTGACCCCTGCCTGCCTGCTGCCCGGTACCGTTGCCACACCTCTGGTTTACTGACCCCTGCCTGCCTGCTGCCCGGTACCGTTGCCACACCTCTGGCTTACTGACCCCTGCCTGCCTGCTGCCCGGCTTACCGACCCCTGCCTGCCACACCTCTGGCTTACTGACCCCTGCCTGCCTGCTGCCCGGTACCGTTGCCACACCTCTGGCTTACTGACCCCTGCCTGCCTGCTGCCCGGTACCGTTGCCACACCTCTGGTTTACTGACCCCTGCCTGCCTGCTGCCCGGTACCGTTGCCACACCTCTGGTTTACTGACCCCTGCCTGCCTGCTGCCCGGTACCGTTGCCACACCTCTGGTTTACTGACCCCTGCCTGCTGCCTGCTGCCCGGTTTACCCCCTGCCTGCTTGCCCGGTACACACCTCTGGTTTACTGACCCCTGCCTGCTGCCCGGTACCGTTGCCACACCTCTGGTTTACTGACCCCTGCCTGCAGCCCGGTACCGTTGCCACACCTCTGGTTTACTGACCCCTGCCTGCCTGCTGCCCGGTACACCTCTGGTTGCCACACCTCTGGTTTACTGACCCCTGCCTGCCTGCTGCCCGGTACCGTTGCCAAACCTCTGGTTTACTGACCCCTGCCTGCCTGCTGCCCGGTACCGTTGCCACACCTCTGGCTTACTGACCCCTGCCTGCCTGCTGCCCGGTACCGTTGCCACACCTCTGGCTTACTGACCCCTGCCTGCCTGCTGCCCGGTACCGTTGCCACACCTCCTGGCTGCCCGGTACTGACCCCTGGTTTACTGACCTGCCTGCTGCCCGGTACCGTTGCCACAACTCTGGCTTACTGACCCCTGCCTGCCTGCCCGGTACCGTTGCCACACCTCTGGTTTACTGACCCCTGCCTGCCTGCTGCCCGGTACCGTTGCCACACCTCTGGCTTACTGACCCCTGCCTGCCTGCTGCCCGGTACCGTTGCCACACCTCTGGCTTACTGACCCCTGCCTGCCTGCTGCCCGGTACCGTTGCCACACCTCTGGCTTACTGACCCCTGCCTGCCTGCTGCCCGGTACCGTTGCCACACCTCTGGCTTACTGACCCCTGCCTGCCTGCTGCCCGGTACCGTTGCCACACCTCTGGTTTACTGACCCCTGCCTGCCTGCTGCCCGGTACCGTTGCCACACCTCTGGTTTACTGACCCCTGCCTGCTGCCCGGTACCGTTGCCACACCTCTGGTTTACTGATCCCTGCCTGCCTTGTCTTATCTATTGCCTGCCCCTGCTGTAATATTAAACTATTGTTTATTTGACATGGTCTGCATCTGGGTATTTCCTTCATACCTGATAAGAATAGTGTTTTCCTGGTAATTGATTACATTTTGGAACATTCACGCTTATATCCTACTGCCGTGTGCGCATTGCTGTGCTTATAATGTAAGAAATAGCCTAATCGTTTATCAACATTTTAAGCTAAACATTCTTATCTGTTGCATCATCCTCATTGCTTTTAAAATACTTTTTGATGCGATTGGTTGTATTCATTTGGGATCTATTGCATCCCACAACGGTCCCAGAGTATGTTTGGGATATTTATTTATTGCACAGAAGGTCAAGTTGACACAATAGAATAGGTCAACCTTTGTACTATGGGGGATAGTAGGTTGACATAGGGTAGTGCTTTTGTTGTACGTAAGGCCTACTCATCTTGTTGGCTGATGAAAAGGAAATGTGGACAGTTCTTTTAGCATCTTCAACGTGTGCCTTGGAATTCTATATGGTCGTGTACCGTTGCATCCCTGATGTGTCTGTCTTCACTTGTAGCCTACTTAGGAATCTGAGTTGCCTGTGAGAAGGACCCAATCATGTGACAAGAATTGGCTAATAAGAATTGAGATACATTATCTGAGAGAGCCATGTGAGTGAGAGGTGCTTTGGAGCAGGGTGATTGGCAGCCGGGAGAAGGGAAGTATAATTATTATATTCAGCCCAAGGGCACAACGGCCACTTAGGCCGCAAAAGGCATGGAGTGTTTTTTGTGGGCATTATGGCCACACAAGGGGATGCCACTGGGAAATTCAAGGCTGGGTGAGAAAATGATCAAGTACTTGTCAAATTGTGTGCAGCCTGCGCAAGACACAGAGCAGAGCTCATGCCTTTCGTGCAACACGAATCATCATGAGAGTCATCCCATGCAGCCTTAGAATGTATTAATAGCCCAACGTTTATCACAACTAAAAGTTACACGAATACCTCTAAATTAAGCATATAGGAGAACCAGTTTCTTTGTTAACTGCTCAACACTAAATAGCCACGTGCACACTCCTTCAGATCGTTTGGAGAAAATATCCTTTCTATTTTACTCAGCTATGTTCAAATGTATTCTTCATACTATAAAATAATGCCATGGAATTCTAAGCAAATCTTGTCTGCAAAATGAACCAGTGTAGCCCACAGCCATATGGCATATCCAAATCAGGACCTAACATAAGGACAACTGTTAGACTACATTTTCTTCATATCATGTTTCTTTAGACCTGTCTAAAATAAATAATAGATTCATTGTGATGGTGTAGGCTATATTAAATGGATTTATTGTACTTTTTATAATGTAGATGTTCCAAAGTAGGCCATGCGTGGAAGCCAGGAGATGCCAAACGTGTTAATTAACGGTCAATTACCGTGAGACCGCCAGTTATTTGCTTGACAATCACCGCCTGACAAATTGTCATGACCGCCACAGCCCTATGAGGGACAGAGTGAAGTGAATCATATCTAGCCTAGCTATATAGTATTACAACAAGCTGATGTCATGTAAAACATGAAACAGGGTGTTCAGACGGCTCCCTCTGAGGTGTCCTCTCCAACTCTGAGAGTGGGGGGCTGTGTTGGTCTCTGTCTGGGGAGAGGCACAGAGGGAACAGCAGCTGCAGTGCAGAGACCCTGGGACCCTCATCAATATTTCCCACTTCCTTCCATCCCTCCCTCTATTCCCTTGTCCTTTCAGAACTCCTCTTTTTTCATTTCAGAACCACTAATACCTCAATCAAACTCTCTCTTATTACAGTCTCCGACCCACTTAATCTGGCTGCTCAATTGAGCGTCGGCCTCATGCCCCTTATCGCTGTGCTGACCGGCCACCAGTCCGCTCAGACAGATTGCCTTGGAAACCTCGGGGTCAGAGTGATTCTTATCTGTCACAAGGAAATAAAATCCCTCCTGTCCCCATCTCTCTCTTGTCCCTCTCTCTCTCTTCCCCTCTCCCTCAATATCTCTGGGGTCTGGGTCTTCATACCACTGGACAACCAACCACCCCCCCATTGCTCTCTATCCCAATCCCCTTAATCTCTGTTAAGCACCGCACTGCTCAGTTGTGATGCAGCCCGTACTCCTCCTCCTCCTCTCCCGACCCAGCCTTGGGCCCCATCTGGCTCCAGCCCTGGCTAAGTCATCCACAAGCAGATTGGGGTTTATACACACTAGGGGAATTATTACTGTACTGACGTCTTGATCATCTTCCCAAATTATTAAACCAACTCTTCTCTGATACAGCGTGGTCCTTCACAGGCCCCAAACCCCCTGGGTTAACTTATACCCTATCCTGGCCTGATGTAGGTGCACCTAAAGGTCTGGAGAGAAGGGGGACAGGTGGGGATGAGGTGTGATGTGTTTAATGTGGAAGGTATGTGTTAAGTTGTTGTGCTAATTCATAAACACACAGACAGACACACGTAGCTCACTCCAGCAGCCGACCCAGAGCAGTGAGCGAGGGAAGGGGAGATGGAGGAGAGGAGGATTATCGGGACTGATCACCAGTCATGTGTTAAGAGCGATCAGAACCTAATTCCACTCTTGTTTTTGAATGGAGAACTCCTGCTACTAAGACACCAGGACAACCAAAACACACGATGCATTACTAATCAGCAGAAGATTGTAATTTTTGCAAAAAGTCATCCGCTTCCCAGAAACCAAATTAATCTGGAAGGGGCTCAAGGTTTACCAGACTACTGCTGTTCACATCCAGCAGGGTCAAGGGTTAAATTCACAATCACTTGATAATCTAAAAATCTAATTCAAGAACCCTGGCTGCCCCGTATACTGTAGCCGTAACCTGCCAAACCAGACTGTGCTCCGACTGAAGCAGCTCACAGTAAGACTTCATGGTCTGTCGGGAAGACTGGTAGATAGAGGGGGAAAGAGGAAGAGGACTGAGAGGACGCGCACGCAGGACAGAGAGACAGACTCACATCTCTTTGACTATCATGGTGTTTGCCATACTACCCTCAGTCAGCAGAGCCCAGATCAGACTGTCGTAGGGGGCCCAGGGTCAGACCCTTCCTATCAACATCCTTCAGCATACCATAGGCCTCTGGACAGACAGACAGACAGAGGGAGGGCAATGGAGGGGGAGAGAGATAAGCAGAAATAGAGCAGGAGAGAGAGGTATTGATAGAGATCACCACCAGGAACATTTTTAAAGCATTCAACAATCCATTATGTCAATGGACAATGAAAATCCCATGAAAGTTTCATATTTCCTACCTGTCAGTTGTCATGAGACTGTCTGTAGGCTAGATGACGCTCTATTAGGAGAGACTCAGGAATTCCTCTCCAGTATTACCAATGTAAGTCTGCTAGCAATATAAACCCCTTAGAACTGCGTTCCTTTGGCCTTGCCCTTCTGGCAGAGGGTGAGCAGTCTGAACTGGAGTTCAGCAGGGCTGTTATCTGCAGTTGCAGCCTGGGTGCTGGCTGACTTGTTGGCTTTGCACTTTGACCCTGCAGGCTTGGTTTCTGCCTGTACCTCTGTGTCTGCAGCCTGCTCATACCACACCTATGGAAAGGGAGAATATAAAACACTGTTAATTGCAGCTATCAAAACACCCACTGGTAACAAAACACTCACTGGTAACAATATTCACTTGGCCATAAATTAACTATGGTACACAAACGATAACAATGCATGTGCAGACATACTTGTGCTTATCCCATAGAAACACGTGTGTGTTTCATATTTCTACAATGAAGCATAGAAACAGAATGAGTCAAAGTGCACATCACAATATATCTGGCTGATTGGTGATTGATTTCTGCATTGAGTTTAATGTAAAACTGATTAGAGTACTTCCACAGTAATTCCATCAATTGGAAATTCTGAATGAGGAAAATACAAAACAACCAAAGTAAAGTTGGTAGAATGTTTGAATTTAGAATGTTTGGTTGTTAAACCTCTTGATACTCCCCATCCCGGATCCGGGAGCGTAATCATCGCCTGACAATAATTAGCTTAATGCAACGGGCATAAATATCCCTAGAAAATATTCCTATTCATGAAAATCACAAATGAAATATATTGAGACACAGCTTAGCCTTTTGTTAATCACCCTGTCATCTCAGATTTTCAAAATATGCTTTACAGCCAAAGCTAGACAAGCATTTGTGTAAGTTTATCGATAGCCTAGCATAGCTTTATGCCTTGCTAACAGCAGGCAACCTTGTCACAAATCAGAAAAGCAATCAAATTAAATCGTTTACCTTTGATGAACTTCAGATGTTTTCACTCACGAGACTCCCAGGTAGATAGCCAAAGTTCATTTTTTCCCAAAATATTATTTTTGTAGGTGTAATAGCTCCATTTGTTCTTCATGTTTGGCTGAGAAATCGCCTGGAAATTGCAGTCACGAAAACTGCAAAAATTATTCCAAATTAGCTCCATAATATCGACAGAAACATGGCAAACATTGTTTATAATCAATCCTCAAGGTGTTTTTCTAATATCTATTCAATAATATATCCGTCGGGACAATTCATTTTTCAGTAGGACCGATTGGAGTAATGGCTACCTCTGTATTTTATGTGAGAATCTCTCTCGGAACCACCATGTGACCACTTACGCAATGTGGCCGCCTACGTCTATTCTTCAACATAAATTCTTAAAACTACGTCACAATGCTGTAGACACCTTGGGGAATAGTAGAAAGCGTAAGCTCGTTGATGGCACATTCACAGCTCAATAGGGACTCATTGGAACGCAGCGCTTTCAAAACCTGGGGCACTTCCGGATTGGATTTTTCTCAGGCTTTCGCCTGCAACATCAGTTCTGTCATACTCACAGACAATATCTTTACAGTTTTGGAAACGTAGAGTGTTTTCTATCCAAAGCTGTCAATTACATGCATATTCTAGCATCTTGTCCTGATAAAATATCCCGTTTAAAACGGGAACGTTTTTTTTTTCAAAAATGAAAATACTGCTCCTAGAGTCGCAATTAAGAGCCAGAGTGTTGATTTGAAACAGTTTTGGGGGCAACAACCAAGACTAAATGACTTGCCATCTGCTATTGAAGATAATCAACTTTTCAAAAAGGAGCTTCTAAAGCCAGAGATTTCACCAGTCCGAACCATGGATGGCAGAAGTACATTAATGTCCCCTTGCAAGATCATCAACTATCATCATCAGCAATGGTAAGAATGAAAGAGTTTCTACTTCCTGTATATTCGTCTGCTCATAGTGTACCATAAGGTCAGGTATTCGTGGTGAGTGACAGGGCCAAAGCAGGAAGCTCCGCCCCACACCGAGCTTGTAGTCTTTCACAGGCTGGAAACAATGTGTCACCTTGTATATCTAGCAATGAGTCGCTGAAAGACAAGGACAGCCACGTCTATACAATCGTTTTAGTGTGATCAGTATGAAAGAGGCTTCGTGAAATGTCACAAAACAGGACTACATTAATTTTCAGATCTCATCCACCCCAATAATACACAGGATGTGGTAATCCGGTGTATCGTTTGGCACGCAAAACCCAGACATGCCTTCTTCATGGCCAATCATGTGTGAAACACATCTCACTGACCTAGAAGTGACTCGGATATGATGAAAACAAACCCAGAGTTCTATAATATGACATAAGAATTGCGATGTGTCTTTTTCGAGTGAGGGAGTGAGGTGTGTGTGTTTGTGTTTGTATGTGAGTAGTACAGACAGCGCAGAGCCCCCCCCCCCCGATGTTAAATCACCCATTTAGAGACCGGGGGAGGGGGTTAAGCTGTGCTGGCCAGGGGTAAATTAGGCTAGGCATTGGGGCAGGGAGGATAAAAGGGGGTGTGGGGGTTGACATCTCCAGGGTGCCTCAGGTCACAAGGGTCATCGCCAAGGGCTAGAGCCATCACGTTGAGTCTCATCTTGCTCCAGGCCTCCCCAACAAGCCAAACAAACATGGACACATCTGGAAGGAAGCTGGAAAATAATGTATTCTGAATCAACTGTGAGGAAACTGGTGCAGTCAGGCGGAGGGAATGCTGGGCAATTTGGTCACATCGTTCCAGCAGCCTCTGCCAGAGTCCTCTAGTGACGTGTGATGAAGTCCACTAAGCAGCAGACATATTGTGGTATTTAGCAGTGGCTGAATTAGTTAGCATTATGGGCTCGTAATAATTCCTGTCCCCACACCAGATTTTTTTGCGATCATCCCAAAATCCAATTTCCCCAAGATGAAGTAAAGGGATTTATGGTTTCAGGCTGAGGTGTGGAGAATCAGACTACTTCAGGGATTTCAACCAACCAGGAGTCAACCAGAACAGAGGGGGCACCATGGCAACAGCCAATTATAATGACACAAATAAACTCTGAGGTACTAAGAGAAGGCGTCCAGCTCTTTATTCTCTGTGTAACATACTGAACAGTATCAGAGAGGATGAGTTTTAATGAAGCAAACACTGATTTGGGGAAATGACTGATGGAATAAAAAGATAAGGAGAGCTGTGTTTACTAGCGGTGGCAGAGCGGTAGGTGATTTCACAAGGTTTTTACCTCAGGCACGTCCATGTCCATTACTCTCCAGGATGTTGGCCGGCATGCACAGGGTCCTCTCTCTGGGGATCACATTCTCCTGCATCTTGATCCAGGTGGCCTCCGCCTTGCGCCAGTCGTTTGTGTTCTCTGAGGGTGAGAAAGGGCATATACACCAGGTCTTTCTTGAAAAATAGATTTTTATCTCAGTGAGACAACCTGGATAAATAAAAGGTTAAATAAAATTAAAAACACCCATCTACAAACACAATTGCGTATAC
The DNA here is from genome assembly GCF_021184085.1 of Oncorhynchus gorbuscha. Lineage (NCBI taxonomy): Eukaryota > Metazoa > Chordata > Actinopteri > Salmoniformes > Salmonidae > Oncorhynchus > Oncorhynchus gorbuscha. The sequence goes on from NC_060178.1 coordinate 100,792,711, forward strand.
GCTCGCACGCCACACACTAGAATTAATTCACTGCTGCATCATGTTGAGAGAGAGCAATCAAGGCAGAAGAGGCTTCATCTTGTCATCATCCTTCGGTCAAACACTTAAAACCAGGCTGGATTAAAGCAGCAGATCCCAGATGTGATCCCAGGCTTTGACTGACTCTGGCTGAATTGGCCAAACAGTTCCAAAAATATCAAACATCCAATCACGAGCTGCAGTCTAAGCATACACCATCTGTGGTTACTGGGATTCTGACCCCATTCTCTCTCACACAAACAGCCCTGGGGTGACACCGCTGTTCACGCCACATTACTGCTGCCAGGGATTTGGGGGCAAAGATCATACGAGAAGAGGAAATGGAGGTAAGTAGTAGCGGCTTTGGGGATAGTTAGGGGGCTTAATCTACCCAGTCAGGGGTAAAGTGAAGTTCATCAACTTCCCCCGTTGGAGAATGTGGATCATCAATATTATCTGCCATCCAGAGTCTAGATGTAGGAAAGACAGACCAATTGGAGGTTGTTTCACATAGTGAAACATCTCATCTCAGTCACATTCAAACAGCTTGGCTTTCATCTCCGCCATGTTCTGCAAAGACTCCATCTACACAGGGACACAATACCTTTGATACGTGGTGTGTGTGCTGCTGTTAATACATTTCTCAGCGCACCACAGAAGGCATCCTGGCCCTTAACCTGGAGTCTGTGGGCACAACAGAAAGGACTAATTCAAAGAAATACAGCGTGGTTCATGTTGAATCAACTACTGGCTGAAACCCTGTACGGTACTGAAACCCTGTACGGTATGCAATACAGATCGATTTATATGATTTCATAAACATGTTGAAGCAATAAATTCATGAGGTTTCCCAGAACTGGTGATCTTAACTCTAGTTCTATCCCCCCTGTGAGTTGTCCACATATTTAAAATCCAACAGACTCAAAATGACCATCAACAGAAACACAATGAAAAGACAGAAGTTGAATGGTGTATATGGATAATATCAGCCACAATGAACAGACAGAAGATGAAGGATGTTAATGGATAATATCATCCACAATGAACACACAGAAGATGAAGGATGTTAATGGATAATATCAGCCACAATGAACACACAGAAGATGAAGGATGTTAATGGATAATATCAGCCACAATGAACAGACAGAAGATGAAGGATGTTAATGGATAATATCAGCCACAATGAACACACAGAAGATGAAGGATGTTAATGGATAATATCAGCCACAATGAACACACAGAAGATGAAGGATGTTAATGGATAATATCAGCCACAATGAACACACAGAAGATGAAGGATGTTAATGGATAATATCAGCCACAATGAACACACAGAAGATGAAGGATGTTAATGGATAATATCAGCCACAATGAACAGACAGAAGATGAAGGATGTTAATGGATAATATCATCCACAATGAACAGACAGAAGATGAAGGATGTTAATGGATAATATCAGCCACAATGAACACACAGAAGATGAAGGATGTTAATGGATAATATCAGCCACAATGAACAGACAGAAGATGAAGGATGTTAATGGATAATATCATCCACAATGAACAGACAGAAGATGAAGGATGTTAATGGATAATATCAGCCACAATGAACACACAGAAGATGAAGGATGTTAATTGTTATTATCAGCCACAATGAACACACAGAAGATGAAGGATGTTAATGGATAATATCAGCCACAATGAACACACAGAAGATGAAGGATGTTAATGGATAATATCAGCCACAATGAACACACAGAAGATGAAGGATGTTAATGGATAATATCAGCCACAATGAACACACAGAAGATGAAGGATGTTAATGGATAATATCAGCCACAATGAACAGACAGAAGATGAAGGATGTTAATTGTTATTATCAGCCACAATGAACAGACAGAAGATGAAGGATGTTAATGGATAATATCAGCCACAATGAACAGACAGAAGATGAAGGATGTTAATGGATAATATCAGCCACAATGAACAGACAGAAGATGAAGGATGTTAATGGATAATATCAGCCACAATGAACAGACAGAAGATGAAGGATGTTAATGGATAATATCAGCCACAATGAACAGACAGAAGATGAAGGATGTTAATGGATAATATCAGCCACAATGAACACACAGAAGATGAAGGATGTTAATTGTTATTATCATCCACAATGAACACACAGAAGATGAAGGATGTTAATGGATAATATCATCCACAATGAACACACAGAAGATGAAGGATGTTAATGGATAATATCAGCCACAATGAACACACAGAAGATGAAGGATGTTAATGGATAATATCAGCCACAATGAACACACAGAAGATGAAGGATGTTAATGGATAATATCAGCCACAATGAACACACAGAAGATGAAGGATGTTAATGGATAATATCAGCCACAATGAACAGACAGAAGATGAAGGATGTTAATGGATAATATCAGCCACAATGAACAGACAGAAGATGAAGGATGTTAATGGATAATATCAGCCACAATGAACAGACAGAAGATGAAGGATGTTAATGGATAATATCAGCCACAATGAACAGACAGAAGATGAAGGATGTTAATTGTTATTATCAGCCACAATGAACAGACAGAAGATGAAGGATGTTAATGGATAATATCAGCCACAATGAACAGACAGAAGATGAAGGATGTTAATGGATAATATCAGCCACAATGAACAGACAGAAGATGAAGGATGTTAATTGTTATTATCAGCCACAATGAACAGACAGAAGATGAAGGATGTTAATGGATAATATCAGCCACAATGAACACACAGAAGATGAAGGATGTTAATGGATAATATCAGCCACAATGAACAGACAGAAGATGAAGGATGTTAATGGATAATATCAGCCACAATGAACAGACAGAAGATGAAGGATGTTAATTGTTATTATCAGCCACAATGAACACACAGAAGATGAAGGATGTTAATGGATAATATCAGCCACAATGAACAGACAGAAGATGAAGGATGTTAATGGATAATATCAGCCACAATGAACAGACAGAAGATGAAGGATGTTAATGGATAATATCAGCCACAATGAACAGACAGAAGATGAAGGATGTTAATTGTTATTATCAGCCACAATGAACACACAGAAGATGAAGGATGTTAATGGATAATATCAGCCACAATGAACAGACAGAAGATGAAGGATGTTAATTGTTATTATCAGCCACAATGAACACACAGAAGATGAAGGATGTTAATGGATAATATCAGCCACAATGAACAGACAGAAGATGAAGGATGTTAATGGATATTATCAGCCACAATTAACACACAGAAGATTAATAGAGTACAGTATACGGATACTGTCAGAAATACATTAAATCAGCCATATATTAATGGCTCTGGATAATACTGTAGTATTATGCCCTTAGGACAAGCACACTGGGAGGGTGGCATAAGAACCCTGTATTTCTGGAGTGATATGGGTTCATGTGGGCTAGGTGGGGTGGAGGGGGTAAGTGATGAGATAGCCGTGATCAGGATTTCATTAGTGCTTCACTCAATCAGAGCGAGATCGTCCCTTGGTTCTTCCACTCTGCCCTGACATGTTAATCTGTCTATGACCAAGATCTATCAATCCCCCTGACTGATGGGCCCTGTGCTGCAGGAGCACATCATACCATGTCTACTGGATAAAAAAAGACTATACATGATGGTCTTATACAACCTGCCAAAGGACAAATTAAAATGTGTTCTGTTCTCTGCAACAGCGTCTAATCGGCTTAGACAGAGTGCAAGTGGTACATATTTTTTCTACTCTGAACTAACCCCCCTCCCTTCGGCCAGCTAGCTACCCCCCTCCGGCCAGGGATCTAAGCCCCCGAGGGCAAATCTTCTCGGGCATAAATCCACAGTGATAAGCTTCACACATACTCTACTTTTCACTTCCAGCTCATATCCCCAAAAGGACATCTAGGTCAGATTATTAAGTCTATCTCCTGCCTGCTGCTTTGTGATTTATGAAACTCAGCCCTTTTGACTATGCAGTCTGGACCAGAGTGGAACAACAAGCCCACATCACACACACACACACACACACACACACACACACACACACACACACACACACACACACACACACACACACACACACACACACACACACACACACACACACACACACACACACACACACACACACACACACACACACACACACACACACACACACACACACACACACACACACACACACGTCTCTGTTGCACAACCTCACATAGGCTTCCTATTCCATTACCTATCCTAATGTAAGGTCACACCACCATCATATATTATGCTCAACAATCATCTAAATTCCTTGTATTTGACTATTTTACTCTATACTCCCTCACTCATACACAACTCACCGGACACACACACAGAAACTCACACCTAATAGTGCCCACACCTTAACAAAACCACCTAACCTTAACTATAACCAAAGAGTGGAACCCATTTCTATTGCATTTAATTTAATTGCATGCAATGAATCACCTCGCAATTATACAAAACAGTCAGCAGATAGCCTCTCTGATCTGACAGGCCCCACCCTGATAGAATATACAAAACAGTGGATAGACTCTCTGTTGACAGGCTCCACCCTGGTAGATCCGTCTGACCTCCCAGATATAATTTGAATTAGTGGGCAGAGTTAGGGGGAAGAGTTGACATGGAGAGGATATCTGGCTGGGGGAACGAGAGTGGCTTCTGTTTCTGGTAAACACTTCCTCTACATTTAGCCTCAATATGGAAATATGACTAAAACAGTATACGATACCCAACTGCATGAAGAGGCAAGTTTACAACACAGCAGACAGAGGACCATTTACTGGTCCAAATCAAACGGGACACATTTAAAACAGAGAATCACATACTTCCAGAATGTCACTGGGATTCCAGAAGGACATTTCAGTTCAAACCAAAAACCCAAAGGAGGAATTGAAGTTGAAATGTATAATAATAATAATAATAATACATATTTTGTGTGGGTTGGGTATCGTCTGAAGCTTGTCCAACCTTCCCCTCTATGCTGATATGGGACATGGACTGCATTTCCATTCTCAGAGGGGTATTAATACACAATAATAGCATGTCAATATTTAAGAGGGTTTAGGAATCATAGTTCATGTTTTAAATCCTCCTTATAGAAACTCAGAAAAGACAAGCTGCTTCTGGCTAGCCCTGTCCCTGGGCAGCCATGATAGATAGATGATCTGGTCAAGTAAAGGGTGGAATGAGAGAGAGAGTGAGAGAGTGAGAGCCAGAGAGATCCAGCAGACAGCATTATTCTCATCCTGAGGAATAAGGATATTAAAAGGCGGCCAGGGCCAAATAACTAAATCGACTGCACCCCTTCATATGGAGTGATAGTCCTTCTGCTGTTGTTCCATCCTCACAGACATCATCTTCATTTGAGCCCACCAGGACCAAAGGCCCCTCATCTGATATGTTTTTAAGGCTTAGGATCTGTGGACCTGTCAGCCCAGAATAACAACCATTACAATAAATATCTGCATTAAGATACACACATATTGTGATAGCATGTGCTTTTCAGCTACTGCCCACATACAACACACAGAATGCAAAAACAAAATCCCCATTTCACTTAAAACAAATATATTCACAGACGCACACCTCGTAGCATTAATTCCATATCAACTGGTATCCATCCAGTGATGTAAGTGGACAGAGTATACAGGGGAATCTAGCTGAGAGATTTGTATGGTTGGATAATTGAACATCTGAATGCTTTTGTCTGAATAATGTTCAGTAAGGTTGTGTTTGAAGTGTATGTCGGGGGAGCGGTCTGAAAGGGGGAGCGGTCTGAAAGGGGGAGCGGTCTGAAAGCAGAGACTGCGGATGGACTGACATGAACAAAAGACACAGAAAACGAATCAAGCATCACAGAAACAGGACTTGTATGGAGCTCTTCTTCCCTAGGTAACTTCAGCTAAGAGTGCTCATCTCCACTCCAACCAAAAAAACCATCTTCAACATGCAGCTCTGTTGACCACCCCTGAAATCCCCTTAACCCTAACCAGTAACCACCTCACAGCAGCCCAATCCACCATGCCATTCATGTAAACCGCTGGCAAGATCCAGCACGGAACGAACAAATGCATGCACGTACAGGGCGTTACGGTGACCATATTACCTCCACACCAGCGGTCACTAGTCATGACAGCAGTCAAATTCCATATGACCGTTTAGTCACGGAAATTAGGCTTTTCCATCCCTGATGCTGCTGATGGTCATTAGTAGCCTACCAAACTTGCTAACTGCCTGGTACTCAGCACTCTATTGTCCCTCTAAGCACTCTAACATCAATGTAAATGTAATTTAAAAAATGTATCAAATACTTCATGAGAGCCCAAGATCTCATGTTGCGCAACATTTCTATAGGCTATGCAATTGTGTGAGAAAACAGAGTGATGGTCTCTATTAAAAAGAAGAGGATCCCATCAGTTTTTATAGGCTAGGTCTACTATACTTATTTCTTAACTTTACTAATAGTAATCACATTGCTTTTCTTTATAAAAGGAGTATAGCTTACCTGACTGGAATGCAAATGATCCATGGGAATTAGCGTCCTCCATTCGCTATTTAAATGCATAGATGAAATGCATTTTTTCCCCCTGATCATACAGGTGTATGATAATGATCCATTCTAAATCAAAACCAATTTCACATATACAGTGGGGCAAAAAAGTATTTAGTCAGTCACCAATTGTGCAAGTTCTCCCACTTAAAAATATGATTTTCATCATAGGTACACTTCAACTATGACAGACAAAATGAAAATAAAAAACTCCAGAAAATCACATTGTAGGATTTTTAATGAATTTATTTGCAAATGATGGTGGTAAATATGTATTTGGTCAATAACAAAAGTTTATCTCAATACTTTGTTATATACCCTTTGTTGGCAATGACAGAGGTCAAACGTTTTCTGTAAGTCTTCACAAGGTTTTCACACACTTTTGCTGGTATTTTGGCCAATTCCTCTAGAGCAGTGATGTTTTGGGGCTGTTGCCGGGCAACACAGACTTTCAACTCCCTCCAAAGATTTTCTATGTGGTTGAGATCTGGAGACTGGCTATGCCACTCCAGGACCTTGAAATGCTTCTTACGAAGCCACTCCTTCGTTGCCCGAGCGGTGTGTTTGGGATCATTGTCATGCTGAAAGACCCAGCCACGTTTCATCTTAAATGCCCTTGCTGATGGGATGAGGTTTTCACTCAAAATCTCACGATACATGGCTCCATTCATTCTTTCCTTTACACGGATTGTCGTCCTGGTCCCTTTGCAGAAAAACAGCCCTAAAGCATTATGTTTTCACCCCCATGCTTCACAGTAGGTATGGTGTTCTTTGGATGCAACTCAGCATTCTTTGTCCTCCAAACACGACGAGTTGAGTTTTTACCAAAAAGTTACATTTTGGTTTCATCTGACCATATGACATTCTCCCAATCTTCTTGGACATGTACTGGCATGGCCTGGACATGTACGGGCTTAATCAGGGGGACACGTCTGGCACTGCAGGATTTGAGTCCCTGGCGGCATAGTGTGTTACTGATGGTAAGCTTTGTTAATTTGGTTCCAGCTCTCTGCAGGTCATTCACTAGGTCCCCCCGTGTGGTTCTGGGATTTTTGCTCACCTTTCTTGTGATCATTTTGACCGCACGGGGTGAGATCTTGCGTGGAGCCCCAGATTGAGGGAGATTATCAGTGGTCTTGTATGTCTTCCTTTTCCTAATAATTGCTCCCACAGTTGATTTCTTCAAACCAAGATGCTTACCTATTGCAGATTCAGTCTTCCCAGCCTGGTGCAGGTCTACAATTTTGTTTCTGGCGTCCTTTGACAGGTCTTTGGTCTTGGCCATAGTGGAGTTTGGAGTGTGACTGTTTGAGGTTGTGGACAGGTGTCGAGTGGAGGACAGAGGAGCCTCTTAAAGAAGAAGTTACAGGTCTGCGAGAGCCAGAAATTTTGCTTGTTTGTAGGTGACCAAATACTTATTTTCCACCATAATTTGCAAATAAATTCATACAAAATCCTACAATGTGATTTTCTGGATTTCTTTTCTTCTCATTTTGAATTGGTTCCCAATCAGAGGCAGCTGTTTATCATTATCTCTGATTGGGGATCCTATTTAGGTTGCCATTTTCCATTTTGGTTTTGTGGGTTATTATTCTATGTTTAGTTGCCTGTTCGCACTAATCATATTGCTTCATGGTTCGTTTTGTTATTTTGTATAGTTTTGTTCAGTGTTGCATTCGTTTAATAAATAGAATGTACTCTTATCACTCTGCGCCTTGGTCTCCTCCTTATGATGACTGTGATACACTCCCTCAGATCGTTTGGAGAAAATAACCTTTCTATTTTATTCAGCTATGTGCAATTGAATTATTCATACTCTCAAATAATATAAAATAATGCCACAGAGTTCTAAGCAAAACTTGTCTGCAAAATGAACCAGGGTAGTCCACAGCCATATGGCATAGCCAGATCAGGGCCAAGTATAACGACAATATGCTATTCTGTTCTTCTGAAATAGACTACATTTTCTTCATGTTATGTTTCTTTAGACATGACATGAATAAAATGTAGTCTATTTCAGAAGAACAGAATAGCATGGAATATAAATAATGTATTGATTGTGATGGTGTAAGCTATATTACATCGACGTATGAGACTTTTTAAAATGTAGATGTTCCAAAGGTCTGCATCAGTGGATGGTAAGCTATGGGTGAAAGCCAGGAGATTTATCTTAATTACGGGCCATTACTGTGAGACCGGCAGTTATTTGCTTGACAATCACAGGCTGATGAAATTTCATGACCACCACAGTCCTACGCATGCATGCACACACACACACTCTCCCTCAGCCTCCCTTCGGCAAATCTGACCATAACTCTATCCTTCTGCTTCAACCAAAAACTAAAAACAGGAGGTAGCAATGTTACGCTCAATACGGAATGTTCCGGGATTCATCTTACAACATTGAGGAGTTTACCACATCAGTCACCAGCTTCATCAATAAGTGTATCGATGACGCCGTCCCCACAGTGACCGTACATATCCCAACCAGACACCATGGATTACTGACAATATCAGCACTGAGCTAAAGGATAGAGCTGCAACTTTCAAGGAACGGGACACTAATATGGATTCTTATAAGAAGTCGCGCTATGACCTCCGACGAATCACCAAATAGACAAAGCTTCAATAGAGGACTAAGATCGAATCCTACTACGCTGGCTCTGACACTTGTCGGATGTGGCAGGGCTTGCAAATATTCACTGATTACAAAAGGAGGTGCCCAGTGACGCAAGCCTACTGTACCAGACCATCTAAATATCTTCTATGCTCACTTTGAGGCAAGCAACACTGAACCATGCATGGGAGCACTCGATCTCCATAGCTGATGTGAGTAGGACCTTTAAACAGGTTAACATTTGGGGCCAGATGAATTACCAGGATGCATACTCAGAGCATGCGCTGAGCAGTTGGCAACCTCTCCCTGACCCAATCTATAATACCGACATGTTTCAAGTAGACCACCATAGTCCTTGTGCCCAAGAAAGCCAAGAAAACCTGTCTAAATGTCTATCGCCCCGTAAGGCTTTCATCTGTAGCCATGAAATGCTTTGAAAGGCTGGTCATGGCTCATATCAACACCATCATCCCAGACACCCTGGACCCAAAGCAATTCACATACAGCCCCAACAGATCCACAGATGATGCTCTCTCTATTGCACTCCACACTGCTCTCTTCCACTTGGACAAGAGGTACACCTACTCGAGAACGCTGTTCATTGACTACAGCTCAGAGCTCAACGCCATAGCCATGCGCATCACTAAGCTCAGGACCCTGAGACTGAACACTTCCCTCTGCAACTGGATCCTGGACTTCCTGACGGGCCACCCCAGGTGGTGAGAGTAGGCAACAACACATCTACCACGCTGACCCTCATAGGGCTGTCACCGACTAAAACAAATATTGGTATACCAAGAGTCGTCTGTTCTTTTGACCAATCGATTGATTGAAATGTTAAATGTGTATTTTTCCGTATAGACACATCCTATGTGTTTAAATAAAATTAACTATATGCTCCGAGTTTGTCTGACGCTTTATGCACACAGTTTGATTGGGCTCCCGAGTGGTGCAGTGGTCTAAGGCACTGCAACTCAGTGCAAGAGGCTTCACTACAGTCCCTGGTTCGGATCCAGGCTGTATTGTGAGTCCCATAGTGAGGTGCACAATTAGCCCAGTGTCATCCAGGTTTGGCTGGGGTAGGCCATCATTGTAAATAAGAATATGCTCCTAACTGACTTGCCTAATTAAATAAAGGTTAAATAAAAAAAATAAAAAAGATTAAATGATTAAGACACAAATGACTAGAGGGAGTCCGGCTGCAGTGGCTTTGATTATGCTCAGATTTGCTGTGTTAAAGAAAAGCAAGTGACTGTGGCTAGAAACCCTCCATGCTGCAGCGACCACTGCAGAACTTCAACAGTGTTCATCGCACTGTCCATGTTGCTGAAGCTGCAACATAATTTCAGATTGAAAAGTTTTTACCGAAATCCCTCGTTTGTTTAGAAAAAACATGACTTATTCCCTCAACCCTTTCAACCCTCTCTGTAAGTGACACGTATGCATAGCATGCACGTGACCAATAGGGTTAGAGCTATATCATATCATAATCACATGAATAAACTGGATGTGACAGCAAAATGGATGCAGAGGACGTGACAAAAACTCGAAACGGGGGAATGTTGACTGGTTGCTGAGGGGAAGTCGGTTAAGTGGAATAAATTTGACTAGTTGTAGAAAATACTGGAGACCAAGAAAAAGGTTAGGAACAAGCATATTAGCATATTAGGTGTGCCAAACAGGTGCCGTTAGTTTACAATATATTTTTTCTGACAATTTGAAACAATGTCAACAACACTTAAATAAATTACAAGCGTAACAAACAGACAGTCTGTTGTAATGTTTTTTTGTAAAGCTTTTATTACAGCAAAGATTAAAAACAGGCACATTCATTTGTGAATGTAATTTCTGTACATTTAAGGTTGAGTCATTGTTTACTCAAGGGTTGCTATATAAAAAAAAAAATGCTTGATTGTATTTTAATTCATAAATGACTCCTATGCTATTTGATAACATAAAAAATGAATGATTGATTCAGTAGCCTATACAAGTATTGAAATATAGGCCAAATTAAGTTATGGTATTAAGATTGAACAGGATGCGCTCTTAGGCCTACAGCTCGATGGTGGTTATACAAGGCTGCTATACTAAACCTACAAATGATACTTATTGTGTTAACGATCATAATAATAATAACAACAATAGGAAGATCAAGAAAAAGCAGGGTTATTATTATAAATATAATTTTTCTGACAATTTGTAAGATTGTACACATGAAATAAACTAAGTAATACCAGAGAGACTGTTTGAATGAAAAAAAAAGTGTCAAGCCTTTATTACAGCATAGCAAAGATTAAAAACAGCCACATTTCTGAAATTGTTTATCCAACATGTTGTGGTTCTATGAGGCTTGGTGCTATTAAACAAACACTTAAACAGAAGCAGCATATGTCTTGTTTCTGTAGATATACAGTAACGGCCAAAGGTTTGGACACACCTACACTTGCAATTTTACACATTGGCTGACCTTCATGTCTTAAAGTAATGGACTGTCATTTCTCTTTGCTTATTTGAGCTGTTCCTGCCGTAACATGGACTTGGTCTTTTACCAAATAGGGCTATCTTCTGTATACCACCCCTGCCTTGTCACAACACAACTGATTGGCTCAAGCGCATACAGCTACCCCCCTACTTTTTCAATTTCTGCCTGACGACATACCCAAATCTAACTGCCTGTATCTCAGGCCCAGGACCAAGGATATGCATATTATTGGTTGAATTTAAAAGAAAACACTCTGAAGTGTGTGTAAATGTGAATTGAATGTAGGAGAATATAACAACAATAGATCTGGTTTAGATAATACAATGAAAAAAACATACGTTTATTTCATTTTTGTTGTTGTATCATCATCTTTAAAATGAACAAGACAAAACAAACATTCAGATAGGATGATGGGGACAATTTCAGTGAAAAACATAAGAGGGCAATAGTACTTGTGCAAAGTTCAGAATGATAACTTCCAAAATGAGTGTGCTCCATGACATTTATCATGAAGTCACCCAGGTGTCCCACAGTTCTTACTGTATGTCATACAGTGCATAAGGAAAGTATAAAGACCCCTTGTAATGAGGTCTGTGTGTAGCTGGTGTAGAGGAGTCAGGCGCAGGACAGCAGATATGAGTAAATAAACATACTTTACTCAACGTAGAAAAAAGCAATAAAAAAAGAGAGCCCACATTATCGGACCGTACTACATACAAACATTTACTCACAAACAGACATGGGGGAACAGAGGGTTAAATAATGAACAAGTAATTGGGGAATTGAAACTAGGTGTGTAAGACAAAGAAAAAACAAATGGAAAATGAACGGTGATGGCTAGAAGGCCGGTGACCTCGACTGCCGAACATGGCCCGAACAAGGAGAGGGACAGACTTCGGCGGAAGTCGTGACACCCCTTGACTTTTTTCCCACATTTTGCTACGTTACAGCCTTATTCTAAATTGGATTTATGAGTTTTTTCCCTCATCAATCTACACATAGTATCCCATAATGACAAAGGAAAAACAGTTTGTTTATTTTTTTACGTAAAAAAAACAACTGGAATATTACATTTACGCTGAGTAAAGTACATTTACATTACATTTAAGTCATTTAGCAGACGCTCTTATCCAGAGCGACTTACAAATTGGTGCATTCACCTTATGACATCCAGTAGAACAGTCACTTTACAATAGTGCATCTAAATCTTAAAGGGGGGGGATGAGAAGGATTACTTATCCTATCCTAGGTATTCCTTAAAGAGGTGGGGTTTCAGGTGTCTCCGGAAGGTGGTGATTGACTCCGCCTGGGAGATGCGTCTAATCTGCATGGGTTCCGGTGGAGCCAGCGAGGATAAAGGTGGGGACTCGGATCTGGGACTGATAGGGGCTAGAGGTCTACGGTTGAGTTCTCTCTCTCTCAGACGCTGGTCAATGCGTGAGGCCAACTTGATCAGGGACTTGAGATTGTCCGGTGGTTCCCGAGTGGCCAGTTCATCTTGGATAGTGTCGGAAAGGCCTTTCAGAAAACACACCGTGAGCGCCTCGTTGTTCCAGCCACTCGCTGCTGCCACCGTGAGGAACTGGATGGCATAGTCCGTCACGCTGCGCCGAGTCAGGAGCTGTTTGGCTGAGTCAGGACCACTGCTTGGGCCTTGAAACACTCGTTTGAATTCCTCAGCAAAGGCAGAGTAGCTGGCACAGCAGGAACTATGGGCATCCCACACAGCAGTAGCCCAGGCCAGGGCTTTTTCCGACAGCAGGGTGATGATATATGCGATCTTAGACCGGTCGGTGGGGAACGACGAGGGTTGCAGCTCAAAGGAGAGAGAACATTGGGTGAGAAATCCTTTACAAGCACTTGGATCACCTGAGAACCGTTGGGGAGGTGGAAGACGAGGTTCAGCCAGAGGGTTAACTGCCATGGGTACGTGAATCTGAGGTACTGGGATGGGAACTGTTGCCGGGGTAAGTCGATCAGATATCTGCTTTATGGAAGTCAGCATCTCCGACAGAAGATGAGAATGTCTAGCCATTAAGGCCTCTTGCTGAACCAGGGCGGCTTCGTGGGTTGGACAGTCTCCTGGTGGTGGGACAGCATGGCAACAAGGTCCTGGGAACTGGCTGCCTCTGGGTTCATTTTTGTGCTCTGTGTTTCTGTCAGGACCCGGTTACGAACCCGGGTCTCCGGAGTGAGAAACAGTCACTTAACCAACTGAGCCACAAATAGTTGGCAGAACCCAGAAGATGAGGAAGACACAGCAGTACTTGAGACGGTGTATTTAATGAAGTAAAAAGTGAAGTTCTTCAGGAAAACATGTAACTCCACAACCTCAAAAGGAATTCCACAAGAACAAAGGTAATCCTCCAAGACAAAAAGGTAAATCCACAAGGTGGAAGGTATAGCACAAAAAGCCTAAAAAATAAAATAAAAAATAAAATAAAAAAACAAACAAACAAGAACAAAAAACAGAATTCCACAAGAGAGTCCACCGGGATCACAGAGTACTAGAGCTGGGTGCTAACATACAAACACAGAGCAAAGGACTAAGGAAAACAAAGCGTTTAAATACAATCAGGGGAAATGAGGCACAGGTGCAAATAATAATGGGGATCAAGGGAAAACAAAAGGTCAAAAGGCACAATGGGGGCATCTAGTGACCAAAAACCGGAACAACCCTGGCCAAATCCTGAATATATATATATATATGTGTATATATATATGTATATACATGTATATATATGTTTAAATATGTATATACATGTATATATATATGTATATATATGTGTATGTATATGTATATTCATATATATATATATATATATATATATATGAATATGTATATATGTATATATATATGTATATATGTATATATATATATATATATATGTATATATATGTATATATATGTATATAATATATATATATATGTAGATGAATATATATATATATATATATATATGTATATGAATATATACATATATATATATATATATATGTATATATATATATATGAATATATATATATATATATATATATATGTATATGAATATATATATATATATATATATATATATATATATGTATATATATGTATATATATATATATATATATATATGTATGTATATATGTATATATATGTATATGTATATATATATATGTATATATATATGTGTGTATATATATATATGTATGTATATGTATATATCAGTGGTTCTTAACCTGGGTTCGATCGAACCCCAGGGGTTCGGTGAGTCAGTCTCAGGGGTTCGGCGGAGGTCAAGACAAACATCCGATTCATATGATTCGTGATGACACGCTCCGCTTGGCCATCATTGGCTGCAGGTGATCACGCTACATCGCTTGGCCTATCTGTGCTGCAGGGAATTTGGCGCGCTCAGTTTGTGACAATGGTGATGGTACGTCTTGTGATTTCTTTCTTAATATTTTAATTCCTTCATACTTACTATGTCGAGCAAAAAAAGAAAGTGGTCGGACGAATATGTACAATATGGATTTACATGTATAACCGAACGTGATGGGAGTCAGTGTCCTAACTGCATGATTTGCAATGCCAAGTTGAGCAATTCTAGTCTAGCACCGGCAAAACTAAGAGAACACTTCCTTAAGCTGCATGGAGATGGAAAGTACAAGAACACAACGCTCGCTGAATTCAAGGTGAAGAGAGCCAGAT
Source organism: Oncorhynchus gorbuscha (assembly GCF_021184085.1). Taxonomy (NCBI): domain Eukaryota; kingdom Metazoa; phylum Chordata; class Actinopteri; order Salmoniformes; family Salmonidae; genus Oncorhynchus; species Oncorhynchus gorbuscha. The sequence continues at coordinate 100,808,136 of NC_060178.1, forward strand.
TCGATGAAAAGGCTACTCTGCCTGTTCTCGGCTTTGTACCCATCAACAAACCGATCCTCACAGCATCGTACGAAGTTGCTTACCTGATCGCAAAGCAGGGCAAACCACACACCATTGGTGAAACACTCATAAATCCAGCTGTGTTGAAGATGGCGAATATCATGCTGGGAAAAGAGGCCGAAGTTAAGATATCCCAAATTTCCTCTTTCAAATGACACCATCAGCGACAGAATAGAGGACATGAGCAAAGACATCTTTGCTCAAGTAGTTGCAGATCTTATTTCAAGCCCGGCAAAATTCAGCCTTCAACTCGACGAGACCACAGACATTTCCAATCTAAGCCAGATTGCTGTATTCGTGCGCTATGTGAAAGACGACGTGATAAAGGAAGAATTTTTATTTTGTAAGCCTCTTACAACAACAACTAAGGCAGCCGATGTGAAGAAACTTGTGGATGACTTCTTCAAAGACCACAATCTTTCGTGGGATATGGTTTCTGCAGTTTGTTCGGACGGAGCTCCAGTCACGCTGGGAAGAAAGTCTGGTTTTGGTGCGCTAGTGAAAGCCGATGCACCACACATTGTTACGCATTGTATTCTGCACAGGCATGCGTTGGCAACAAAAACCTTGCCTCCAAAACTGGCAGAAGTATTAAAAATTGTAGTGGAATGCGTGAACTATGTGCGATCTAGTGCTCTGCGGCATCGCATCTTCAGTGAGCTGTGTAAAGAAATGGGCTCTGAATTCGAGGTACTTCTGTACCATTCTAACGTTAGGTGGTTATCCCGGGGACAGGTAATGAATCGTGTTTTTGCCGTGCGTGTGGAATTAGCCCTGTTTTTGCAAGAGCACCAACATTGTCATGCAGATTGCTTAAAAAATTCTGAGTTCATTCTCATTTTAGCGTACATGGCCGATATCTTTGCAGCTCTCAATCATTTACATTTACATTTACATTTAAGTCATTTAGCAGACGCTCTTATCCAGAGCGACTTACAAATTGGTGCATTCACCTTATGACATCCAGTGGAAGTATTCAGACCCTTTACTCAGTAATTTGTTGAAACACTTTTGGCAGTGATTACAGCCTCGGGTCTTCTTTGGTATGACGCTACAAGTTTGGCACACCTGTATTTGGGGAGTTTCTCCCATTCTTCTCTGCATATCCTCTTCTCTGCCGGTGCCAGGTTTCCTCCAGAGATTAAGCTTGGCATTCAGGCCAAAGAGTTCAATATTGGTTTTATCAGACCAGAGAAGCGTGTTTCTCATTTTCTGAGAGATTTTAGCTTCCTTTTGGCCTTCATGTGCCTTTTACTGAGGGGTGGCTTCCATCTGGCCACTCTACCATAAAGGCCTGATTGGTGTAGTGCTGCAGAGAGGGTTGTCCTTCTGGAAGGTTCTCCCATCTCCACAGAGGAACACTGGAGTTCTGTCAGAGTGAACATTGGGTTCTTGGTCACCTCTCTGACCAAGGACCTTCTCCCCTGATTGCTTAATTTGGCAGGGAGGCCAGCTCTAGAAAGAGCCTTGGTGGTTCCAAACTTTTTCCATTTAAGAATGATGCAGGCCGCTGTCTTCTTGGGGACCTTCAAAGCTGCAGAAATGTTTTGGTACCCTTCCCCAGATCTGTGCCTCGACACCATCCTGTCTCTGCACACATGGCTTGGTTTTTGCTCTGACGTGCACTGTCAACTGTGGGATCTTATATATACAGGTGTGTACATTTCCAAATCATGTCCAATCAATTGAATTTACCACAGGTGGACTCCAATCAAGTTGTAGAAACATCTCAAGGATGATGTCATAACTCTCCTGTGACCATCTGAAGGATCAGGTTAAAGTGGTTCCGCTCTACAGCGTGCTGTCTCTCTCTTGTAGAGGGGTAAGAGCGGGAAGTCTGCTGTTTTATGACGGTCATAAAATATGCTGCCTCTATGCTCTGTAGTGTTCGAGATTGTAAACTGTGGAACACAGAGAGACCATTGGACATCAAAAGTGTGAATATCAAAACAATATTTATATTTTTGAGAATGTGGGAGTGGTCCTTGAACACTTAAGGGACAGTGTTAAGGTTTTCTTCTGTTGAAAGAGAGGAGGACCTAAATGCAGCGTGGTTATTCATAAACATCTTTAATGAAAGATGAAAATACGAACAATATACAAAACAAGAAACGTGAAAAACCAAAACAGCCCTATCTGGTGCAACAAACACAGAAACAGGAACAATCACCCACGAAATACCTAAAGAATATGGCTGCCTAAATATGGTTTCCAATCAGAGACAACAATAACCACCTGCCTCTGATTGAGAACCACTCCAGGCAACCATAGACTTACCTAGACTACTATACTAAACACAACCCCATCAATCTACAAAAACCCCTAGACAAGACAAACACATAATTCACCCATGTCACACCCTGGCCTGACCAAAATAATAAAGAAAACACAAAATACTAAGGTGACAGACAGTCATGACGAAGTTGTTTCATTTGGTGACCTCATGAGAGACAGGAGACCCACATTAATGTATCTCTGTTTGTGTACACTTTTCAAATTTCAGATTTCAAATCAAATGAAAATCAAATCAAATTTATTTATATAGCCCTTCGTACATCAGCTGATATCTCAAAGTGCTGTACAGAAACCCAGCCTAAAACCCCAAACAGCAAACAATGCAGGTGTAAAAGCACGGTGGCTAGGAAAAACTCCCTAGAAAGGCCAAAACCTAGGAAGAAACCTAGAGAGGAACCGGGCTATGTGGGGTGGCCAGTCCTCTTCTGGCTGTGCCGGGTAGAGATTATAACAGAACATGACCAAGATGTTCAAATGTTCATAAATGACCAGCATGGTCAAATAATAATAAGGCAGAACAGTTGAAACTGGAGCAGCAGCACAGTCAGGTGGACTGGGGACAGCAAGGAGCCATCATGTCAGGTAGTCCTGGGGCACGGTCCTAGGGCTCAGGTCCTCCGAGAGAGAGAAAGAAAGAGAGAATTAGAGAGAGCATATGTGGGGTGGCCAGTCCTCTTCTGGCTGTGCCGGGTGGAGATTATAACAGAACGTGGCCAAGATGTTCAAATGTTCATAAATGACCAGCATGGTTGAATAATAGTAAGGCAGAACAGTTGAAACTGGAGCAGGAGCATGGCCAGGTGGACTGGGGACAGCAAGGAGTCCTCATGTCAGGTAGTCCTGGGACATGGTCCTAGGGCCCAGGCCAGTTGAAACTGGAGCAGCAGCATGGCCAGGTGGACTGGGGACAGCAAGGAGTCATCATGTCAGGTAGTCCTGGGGCATGGTCCTAGGGCTCAGGTCCTCCGAGAGAGAGAAAGAAAGAGAGAAGGAGAGAATTAGAGAACGCACACTTAGATTCACACAGGACACCTGAATAGGACAGGAGAAGTACTCCAGATAAACAAACTGACCCTAGCCCCCCGACACATAAACTACTGCAGCATAAATACTGGAGGCTGAGACAGGAGGGGTCAGGAGACACTGTGGCCCCATCCGAGGATGCTAGCATTTACATCTAGATGTTGGATAACATGAATGAGTAAATATGAAACTACAGTATTTGTGAAAAGATGTAATGTGATGTTATCCTTCTAAATGAGAGTATGGATTTCATACAAAGTTTAACTAGTCAGTGGCCACACTCCCTTGTGCCAGACAGTACATCAGGCATTGTGGAACTGCTCTTTTCTACTCCAGAGTAAAAAAAACATCTGTGACGAAATGTACATTTCATGCCAAAGAGACCGGACGTCTCGAATGGTTAAGAAGACCAGAAAATAGGACGTTACATTTTGAAATGGTTAAGAACTACAACTTTATAAGCCCAGGAGACCAGACAGTGTGTAGTGTTGGCTACACGCCTGGAAATGGTTCAACTCTGAGACTATCGATCACTACAGAATCCAAGCAAATCATAGACGTAGAAGTACTAGTCTGCAGCTGGAAATTACGTAAGTCTAGAACAAGACTACCGACAACTGCGGAAGCATCTATTCTATGCAATAGATTAGACGACCATCTGCAAGCCTGATTTATCCACTACAACAGACACTATCCAGAGCCGCTGAGAAAGCAACAATTACGAAAGAGATTGTGACTTCTGGGGAAGTTAACCAGAGACTCTTTGATGAACTGATTCTCCAGCAGACAGACCGGCAATTCCAACAGAGAAGATAACAAGGACGTACAGGCGTAAATATATACATTGCAATTATTCTCAAATGAGCGCCCATTCATGCAAAATAATTAGCATTTCAATGAATATAATTATCAACTGTCTGTAGTGAATCCATTTTGTCTTTCCCGCTCTTTTATCTGTCCCCACTCCTTTCCATTGTCTACCAAGCCGTCATACCGGTTTAGCCCACTAGAGAAATGTCATAGCATTGTGTTAGTAATGAATATCTACTGTTTGTTTGTTATCTATTTCTGTGATTGTTTAGTAAGTTAGTAAATAAATAATTATGCCAATTTGTATATCACTGATTGATCATTTAGGCTAGGGTTTGTGCAGATATCCAAAGGTTTGTGACGTTCAGTAATGAGAACTGATGAGGTAATAATGATAAATTAATAGATGACTAATCGTTAAGAAATTAAAACATCTGAAGAGTCAATTTGGGAAATAGAGACTCAAAAAACATTTTCCCGCGGTGCCCCGACTTCCTAGTTAATTACAGTTTACATAATTAGTTTAATCATGTAATAATAATTACACAGATAATTGATGAATAGTGAATAGTCACAGACACTACAATGATCAATGGAAACATGATGCACCTGAGCTCTATTTCGAGGCCCATAACAAAGGGTCTGAATACTTACGTAAATCAGTTTTTATTTTATTTTATAAATTTGCAAAAATGTCGAAAAACCTGTTTTCGCTTTGTCATTTATGTCAATGGCAATCGTACTGGGAGCGGAGTCAGGTGCAGGAGAGCAGAGGGTTGTGAACAGGCACACACTATTTAGGCAGGAGAAACCAACAGACAAACGCCACTGCGTCGAAACCTCCAGCCAATAAGGAAAAAGTGCAAACGCGCAAACAGTCACAATAATTATGTACAAACAATTAAACATACCTGGTGAAATAAAACATGGAATAAACGCATACCAGAATAGCGCGTCAAAATAGACACATAACACAAAACAATCTCACAAAAAGACATGAGGGGAAACAGAGGTTTAAATACATGTAGTGTGATTGGGGAATGAAAACCAGGTGTGCAGGGAACAAGACAACACAAATGGATAAATGTTAAATGGAGCGGCGATAGCTATAAAGCCGGTGACCTCGACCGCCGAACGGCGCCCAAACAAGAAGAGGAAGTTGTGACAGTATCCCCCCTTGACGCACGGCTCCAGCGGCGCGCCGACACCGGCCTGGGGTACGCCCCGGAGGGCGAGGCGCAGGGCGAACCGGCCGGTGACGGTGGAACTCCGTTAGCAGTTCAGAGTCCAACACATCCACCACCGGAACCCAGCACCTCTCCTCTGGTCAATACCCCTCCCACTCCACGAGATATTGAAGGCCCTCGCCCGACGCGTTGAATCCAGGATCGAACGGACAGAGTACACCTGGGCCCCCTCGATGTCCAGAGGGGGGCGGAGGAACCTCCCGCACCTCAGACTCTTGGAGCAGGCCAACCACCACCGGCCTGAGGAGAGACACATGGAACGAGGGGTTAATATGGTAATCGGGGGAAGCTGTAACCTGTAACATACCTCGTTCACTCTCTTCAGGACTTTAAATTGCCCCACAAACCGCGTACCCAGCTTCCGACAGGGCAGGCGGAGGGGCAGGTTTCTGGTCGAGAGCCAGACCCGGTCCCTCGGTGCGAACACTGGGGCCTCACAGCAGTGACGGTCGGCACTGGTCTTTTGGCGCAGCGCAGCCTGCTGCAGGTGACCATGGGAGGCTTCCCATGTCTCCTCCGCACGCCTGAGCCAATCATCCACCCAAGGAGCCTCGGTCTGACTCTGATACCACGGTGCCATAACCGGCTGGTACCCCAATACACACTGAAAGGGGAAGAGGTTAGTGGAGGAGTGGTGGAGCAAATTATGCGCCATCTCTGCCCAGGGCACGAACGCCGCCCACTCCCCTGGCCTGTCCTGGCAATAGGACCGCAGAAACCTGCCCACATCCTGGTTCACTCTTTCCACTTGCCCGTTACTCTCGGGATGGAAACCCGAGGTGAGGCTGATCGAGACCCCCAGATCTTCCATGAACGCCCTCCATACTCTCGAAGTTAACACTATATCCTCAGACACCCCGTAGTGTCGGAAGACGTGTGTAAACAGGGCCTCCGCAGTTTGTAGGGCCGTAGGGAGACCGGGCAGAGGGAGGAGACGACAGGACTTAGAGAAACAATCCACAATGACCAGGATCGTGGTGTTTCCCGTTGAGAGAGGAAGAGCCGTCAGAAAATCCACCGACAGGTGTGACCAAGGCAGTTGTGGAACGGGTAAGGGATATAGCTTACCTCTGGGCAGGTGTCAAGGAGCTTTACACTGGGTGCACACCGAGTAGGAGGAAACATAAATCCTCACGTCCATCGCCAAGGTGGGCCACCAGTACTTCCCAGTCAGACAGCGCACCGCCCGACCGATCCCTGGATGATCAGAGGAGGGTGATGTGTGGGGCCCAATAGATCAACTGATCACGGACAGCAGACAGAACGTACTGACGCCCGATGGGACACTGGAGTGGAGCAGGCTCTGTACACAAATCCTGCTCAATGCCCGCGTACAGCTCCCACATGACCGGCGCTACCAGGAAGGAGGCCGGGAGAACGGGAGTCTGATCCATGGGCCGGTCCCCTGTGTCATACAGCCGGGACAGTGTGTCTGCCTTCACATTCTGGGAACCTGGTCTGTAGGACAGGGTAAACACAAAACAGGTAAAGAACATGGCCCTCCTCTACAAAGGATTGGAAGACTGATGGAGCATTCATCAACCCGTACGGCATGACGAGGTACTCATAGTGCCCTTAGGTGGTACTAAACGCTGTCTTCTACTCGTCTCCCTCCCGGATACGCACCAGGTTGTACGCACTCCTGATATCCAGTTTAGTGATGAAGAGCACCCCGTGCATTGACTCAATCGCCATGGTTATAAGAAGTAGCGGGTAACTGTACCTCACTGTGATTTGCTTGAGACCTCGATAGTCAATGCATGGGCGCAGAACTCCATCCTTCTTCTTCACAAAAAAGGAACTCGAGGAGGCGGGTGAAGTGGAGGACCGAATGTACCCCTGATGCAGGGATTTGGTGACATATGTCTCCATAGCTGCCGTCTCCTGGGAAGTGCAGCATCTACCAGGAGATTTATCGCACAATCCCCCCCGTCGATGGGGAGATAATTGAGTCGCCATCTTTTTACAGAAGGCGAGGGCCAAATCGGCATATTCTGGGGGAATGGGCACAGTGGAGACCTGGTCTGCACTTTCCACCGTGGTAGCACCAACGGAAACTACTACACACCTCCCCGAGCACTCTCGCAACCACCCTGTGAGAGCCCTCTGTTGCCAGGAAATGGTGGGGTTATGACGAGCCAACCAGGGAAGGCCTAGTACCAGGTGCAGGAGAGCAGAGAGCCAAGAGTTGTGAAAAGGTCATACACTTTATTTAGGCAGGAGACACCACCAACAGACAGACGCCACTGGGTCGGAAGGGGTCTGAATACTTTCCGAATGCACTGTATAACCAAATACTGTACAATTTCAGTAGCATATGTCTTAGAGTGATGGACAGGGCCACCTAGACAGCCTCCACAATGGATTAATCCACTCAGACAGGCGTGAACCAGACAGGTGTCTTGTAAACAATTACATTTATTTTTGTTGCCCGACTAAAGAAATATCGGTCAACCAATGTCAACCAATATCGGTCAACACAATCGACCAGTCGACTAAATGGGGTCAGCCTTAGACCCTCAACACAGAGGTCCCAGGGGTGTATGCTCAGTCCCCTCCTGTACTCCCTGTTTATCCATGACTGATTTGCCGTGCATTACTTCTAGACCATCATTAAGTTTGCTGATGACACGACGGTGGTAGGCCTGATCACCAATGACGATGAGACAGCCTATAGCGAGGTCAGTGATCTGCCAGTGTGGTGCCAGGACAACCACCTCTCCCTCAACATCAGCAATATAAAAGAGCTGATCATGGACTATAGGAACCAAAGAGCCTGTAGTGAAGAGGGTCGAGAGCTTCAAGGTCCTCTGTGTCCACATCACTAAGTAATTATCATGATACACACACACCAACAGTCGTGAAGAAGGCACGAAAAAGCCTCTTCCCCCTCAAGAGGCTGAAAAGTTTTGGCATGACTGAGGGTGCTGCATACTGAGGGTGGTGCGTAAGGCCCAGTACATCACTGGGGCCAAGCTTCCTTCCATCCAGGACCTCTATACTAGGCGGTGTCAGAGGAAGGCCCATGAAATTGTCAAAGACCCCAGCCACCCAAGCAATAGACACATTCTCTCTGCTACCGCATGGCAAGCAGTACCGGAGCACCAAGTCTGGAACCAAAAGGCTCCTGAACAGCTTCTTTCCCCAAGCCATGAGGCTGCTGAACAGTTAATCAAATGGCTACCCAGACTTTTTGCATGGACCCTTTTTTGCACTAACTCTTTATAACTGACACTACCCACACACTCACACATACTTACACGGGCACTCACACACTTTCACATACGCTGATGCTTCTCTGTTTATGCTCTATCCTGATTGTCTAGTCACTTTTACACTACCTACATGTACATATTACCTCAACTACCTCATAGCCCTGCACATTGACTCAATACCGGTGCTCCTTGTATTTAGCCTCATTATTGTTATTTTATTGTGTTACTATTTCGTTGATTTGTCTTACTTTAACTCTGCATTGTTGGGAAAGCGCTCATAAGTAAAGTCTACACCTGCTGTATTTGGCGCATGTGACAAATTTAATTTGATCTGATCGATTTCGATTTGACAGACTCCCCTGCCACCCTGCTCCAGCATCCCAGTCTCCCGCTTAGCCTATTGTGTTGGTGGTGAATGGCATTAATTCAGATTTACACTCACTCTAATTATAAAAGAGGGAACTTACGACGGCCATTTAATTATGTGCCTATAAATAGCTGTGTGATGTGGATAGACAATGGCGGTGGTGTAGCGGTCCCACCTCAATGACTTTGCGGGCCTCCCGGTGGCGGTCTGTCTGCATGAAGGTGAAGAAGAGGTCATAAGAGGCTGACAAAGTCCATCGCTGTGGAGAGAGAAAGCGAGTGAGCGAGAGGTGTGAGAGGCTGAAAACAACACAGACAGACAGACAGACAGACAGACAGACAGACAGACAGACAGGCAGACAGACAGACAGACAGACAGACAGACAGACAGACAGACAGACAGACAGACAGACAGACAGACAGACAGACAGACAGACAGACAGACAGACAGACAGACAGACAGACAGACAGACAGACAGACAGACAGACAGACAGACAGACAGACAGACGAAAGGACACTAGCAGAGAGCTTTTCCCTGCATTTTTCCAGTCCCTTTTGAATTGCTTTAAGCTGCTTTGCTTTCAGAGCTGAAACTTCTCAAAGAGCTGCTCTCAGCCGTCTGCTGTCAATTCAATCTACCAGGGAAAGGCCAGGTGGAGATGTGGGGGCTCATCTGCACACACACACACACACACACACACACACACACACACACACACACACACACACACACACACACACACACACACACACACACACACACACACACACACACACACACACACACACACACACACACACACACACACACACACACACACACACACACACACACACACACACACACAGACACAGTCTATACATAGAGACACTCAAAACTAATACCTAGGTAAACCTCACACTCTTTAACAATCTGTAAATTTGAAAATAGACACACACACAGAATCCTGTTTCCACCCATTTAGAAGTTTGCTAAAAGTTAGAAATGATGTTTATTTTGGATAACTGGCCAGGGGTGTAGAGTGGCGGTCAACAGGGGCAGTCCTCACCCCTCTGGCACTCCAGACTCACCTAGTGGCACACACCTTTGACTTAACCCCTTCACCACCCTTTTGTCAAAAGAAGGAGCCATTGAGATAATGATAGCCAGCCTCCTCAACAGTGACCTGTTGTAGAGCCACTACACACAGTGGTTACACACAGAGGCCTCCTCAACAGTGACCTGTTGTAGAGCCACTACATACAGTGGTTACACACAGAGGCCTTCTCAACAGTGACCTGTTGTAGAGCCACTACACACAGTAGCTACACACAGAGGCCTCCTCAACAGTGACCTGTTGTAGGGCCACTACACACAGTGGTTACACACAGAGGCCTTCTCAAAAGTGACCTGTTGTAGGGCCACTACACACAGTGGTTACACACAGAGGCCTTCTCAACAGCGACCTGTTCGAGAGCCACTGCATACAGTGGCTACACACAGTGGTCTTCTCAATAGTGACCTGTTGTAGAGCCACTACACTCAGTGGCTACACACAGTGGTCTTCTCAATAGTGACCTGTTGTAGAGCCACTACACACAGTGGCTACACACAGTGGTCTTCTTAACAGCAGTGACCTATTGTAGAGCCACTACACACAGTGGTTTCAGGCTGGCCTGGGAGAATCTTTATGTTGGATCACTCTCTCCTCTAACACACCATCTCATCTCAACGCCACTGTATGTCAGGAATGTGAAGATGACGGGAGGAGGGATGGATGGAGAGATAAGAGAGGAGGGGAAGTGGAATGGTGGTGGCATTCACCTTTCTGTAGGAGCGCCATGCCTCCCTTCTTCACCAGACTACAGATGACATTGTGGATATGGTGGAGCTGGTCATACTGCTTCTGACACTCCATGGTTGCATCCAGCACCCCACCATGGTCCTTACTGGTGACACAGACAGACACAAAGAGAACATTAATATACAATCGACTGACCTCAAACAATAAGGGAGCCATTTCAGCCCTGACAGATAAACCAGGAGGTGAGACAATTGGCCCAGTTCCTTCACAAATCTTTAGTAGAACAGCTAGATAAAACCATGTATGGGCTTTAATAGGGCGCATGGGTGAATAGACGGGAAACAACCTCTTCTGTGATCTTTAGCCCTCCCTACTGAGTTCTAACGCTGTCAGCATCCTTCACCCCTTTCACCCCGGTAACCTCACACCCCAGCTGTGCAATTTAGAGGAATATGGCAACAAAATTAGAACACTCCCTGTGCTATCTCCCCCTCCTCCCCCTCTGCACCTGAACAAAGAGCCTGGGAGACAGCTGACAGAAGGCTGATGGAGAAATAAAGACGAGAAAAACACCACTCCAATCCATTCTATTGTGACTCCTGTTAAATTACAATCTGTTGATTGGGTAATTACCATGCCAATTACACAGAGGTCACAGCGGATAGGGCACTGTTGGGAGGGGGTCAGGTGAGGTGGGATAGCAAGCCAGAGAGAGAGGGGAGGGAGGAAGCAACAGGTACCATTTCTGTAGGGTTTTCTACAGCTGTCTCGCAACCCCAAAAAGTCTGTCCTTGTTAAGGGCAGAGTCGAGAGGAGGGGGAAGGGGTACGGACAAAACACAGGACGGGTGATTGAGCTTGGAACACATACTGGGCTCTCAGGCAATCAGTTTTAATTGATATGATGAGCGATAACATTATTCATCAAGTAGGAGTGAGGAAGAGGCATTTCAACCACATGCTTCCTGACTGAACAGCCACTCTCTGCAGAATGCGATTGTAGCAGAAATTGAGAAGGGGAGAAAAAAAGTGAAGAAGAAACAATTCCTGGACAGTAATATAGTGACTTGTGGTCTACTAACCAGGCATGGGAATATCAACCCTCAAACTGGAGTTCAGTTACAGCCACAAGGACACTCATAGACCAGTGAATGTTACCTCATTCCAGAGGTATTCTGTGAAATTCGACAGAATAATTTCATTCCATGATGGTTGATCACAGACATTTACACCACCCTCCCTTCGACGACACCTCCCACCCAAATACCCCAACCCCTTCTTACAGGAAAAGACGTCTTTAGAAACTCCTGACAGTTCTGGCAAAAGCGACCAGCATCGCAATTACAGCCCCCTCTCCTCCCGTCTCCACACCAAAAAGAGACTTAACCATGTTGAAGGCTTCATAATTTCCCTAGGTACAATTTAGCTGTCACTTGCGCTCCGATTTACTCAAATGCGTTCCCCGTTAATGTCACCAACTTTGCATGTCAAGCACCTTCCAGCCAATTAAGTCCTGAAAAAAGACTGCGGCGGCGAGTGCTTTACGCACAGAACCTGAAGGATTAGACAAGAAAGCTCACTTCGCTGCACCCCTCTCCTTCCCTCCCTCTCCTCTATACCCCTTTTTTGTTCCACACAGATTGGCATTCCTGTTATCACACCACTGTCCCCTGGAAGGGAAGGACGGCCGAGCAGAAGAGTGTGTTTGTGTGTGGTGTTTCATCGTGACACATCAAGCCTGCTGTAATGAGGACACGGCTATTAAGCATAGAGAATATTCGAATATTCTGTACTCACACAATGGCAGACCTATTGATTAATCTGTGGTCAAGTCCAAGTTAATGGCTTGTCTGCGTCTCTGGTCCAAATTTCTGCTGTACAGCTGCACTAATACACATTCCTCTCCCAATTAGTCCTTAGCTCAATCTCGCACACACAATACGAGTGAATGCAGTTCTCCATCTCAGGCTGCAGCCACCTAACAACTGTCCTCTTCCTCCTCCTCTTCTCTGGTCTCATATCCAACTCTAATACCCCTCTCTACTCTCCAAGACTCCTCTCTACCACCTCCCTCTGTTAGGCTCATTAGCATTGCAGGGGTGCTAATCTGGGATATAGATCCAGTAAGGCAGTTAGTTTGTTATTAGCGTCTATCAGAAAAAGAATGTGTGTTGGAGTGGTGCTAGCGCTAGAGAGAAACTGTGTTGGAACGATGCTAGCGGGTTAGCGTCACTCAGAGAAATAAAGTGTGTTAGAGCGGTGCTAGCGGTTAGCGTCTCTCAGAGAGAGATTTTGCGTTGGAGCGGTGCTAGCATTTAGCATCTCTCAGAGAGACCGTGTTGGAGCAATGTGTGGTGCTACGTGGCGGCTAACTTGCTAGGCGGACAAGCTGTCAGCATTAATCTGGTGGAGAAGTGTTCATTAAGTCATTACTTCTGACACTGTGATGAGACAGCGTCGCCAGAATGACACTTAGCGCTTTGTCCTCCACCGCTCTGACTGATGGCACAAACAGAGAGATGAGAAAGAGGAGGGGATAAGATGGAGAGAGAAAAGGAGGGATGAATAGAGTAGATGGGAAGTGATGAATAGAGGAGAAGATGGGGAGAGATACATGGAGAAGAAAAGGTAAAGATGGAGATAAAAAGAGATAGATGTGGAAAAAGTGAAGGGAGGAGACATGAAGGGAACATGTCTCCTCCCCTCTTCTGGTTATGTACAGAAGGAATTAGAGAAGGACCGAATAGAGATACGTGCTATAAAGGGCTAATAGAGGTCTATACTATATACATGACTAATAGAGGTCTATACTATAGAAAGGACTAATAGAGGTCTATACTATAGAAAGGTCTAATAGAGCTCTATACTATATAAATGACTAATAGAGGTCTATACTATATAAAGGACTAATAGAGGTCTATACTATATACATGACTAATAGAGGTCTATGCTATATAAAGGGCTAATAGAGGTCTATACTATATAAATGACTAATAGAGGTCTATACTATATACATGACTAATAGAGGTCTATGCTATATAAAGGGCTAATAGAGGTCTACCCTATATGAAGGGCAAATAGAGGTCTATACTATATAAAGGGCAAATAGAGGTCTATACTATATAAAGGGCTAACAAAGGTCTTTCCTATAAAAAGGCTCTGTATTGTGAGCTCAGTGAACCCCAGGCGTTCAGTGCTGAAAGTGTCTCTGCTCTGTGCAAGGAGGAGAGAGGCCGCTTATTTTCACTGCTGCTAATGAACCTGGGGAAAATGACCAAGCTAATTTCAGAGCAGACAGCAATTAAGGCATGAACCTCAATGGTGTGTTTGTTTTGAGCACTGACTGACAGCAAACAAGCAGCCCCAGGGGCCGTCTGCACCACCCTGCCATGTGTGTGTGTCAAACTCCATGTGTGAAGGTAGCAGGGGCGAAGGGTTTGCTTCTAGCAATGCACCGCATGGCTTTGGCAAATCCAGCAATTAGAGCTCTGTACATAATTAACATGCAAATGAGCTGATCTGCTTAAAAGCTGTTGTCACAAATAGACGTGGATAGGGGCTGAGGGGCGGGCCCATGGCTCCCAGCAGACTGATTTGCATATTGCATTTGTAGTGAGAAGGCATCTCTAGAAGAAGAGGAGCGTGAGTAAGAGTAATGAGGAGGAGTGAGGACGGGGAGCGTGAGTCAGAATTATTAGGAGGGGTAAGGAGGGGGGAGTGTGAGTCAGTGTTATGGAAATAGGGGTGAGGAGGGGAGGAGGGGGAAGAGTGCGAAGCATGAGTCAGAGTTATGGAAATAGAGGTGAGTAGCGCAGAGCATGAGTCATGAGTTCGAGTTAGGGAAATTGGTGTTAGGAGGGGGGGGCCTGAGTCAAAGATATGAAAATTGGGGGTGAGGAGGGGGAGCGTGAGTCAGAGTTTGAGGAGGGATGAGGAGGTGGGAGCATGAGTCATATGGATATGGAAATAAGGGTGAGGAGGGGGAGTGGGATTCAGAGTTATGGTAATTAGGGCTGAAGAGGAAGAGGAGGGAGGAGCATGAATTAGGGTAATAGAAATAGGGGTGAGGAGGGGGGAGCGGGATTCAGAGTTATGGAAATAGGGGTGAGGGGTGGGGAGCATGTGTCAGAGTTATGGAAATAGGGGTTAGGGGTGGGGAGCATGATTCAGAGTTATGGAAATAGGGGTGAGGTGTGGGGAGCATGAGTCAGAGTTATGGAAATAGGGGTGAGGGGTGGGGAGCATGATTCAGAGTTATGGAAATAGGGGTGAGGTGTGGGGAGCATGAGTCAGAGTTATGGAAATAGGGGTGAGGGGGGAGCATGAGTCAGAGTTATGGAAATAGGGGTGAGGGGGGAGCATGAGTCAGAGTTTTGTGGAGAGGTAAGAAGGGGGAATACCTAGGATAGGATAAGTAATCCCTCTCACCCCCCCCCCCTTTAAGATTTAGATGCACTATTGTAAAGTGACTGTTCCACTGGATGTCATAAGGTGAATGCACCAATTTGTAAGTCGCTCTGGATAAGAGCGTCTGCTAAATGACTTAAATGTAAATGTAAATGGGGAGGCTGCGGTAGTTAGGGGGTACAGCAGTTGATCGAATCCCAAACATACAGGAAAACAAGCACAAAGCCTCGCCATCTAACCCCCCACCTCTGTTAGAAACACACACAAACACACACAGCCCCAGATCCTCCCTCTGACTGAACCAGTTACCCAGAATGCTCATTCAAGCATGATCATGACTCTGGCTCACATGGCCCACCATGGCCAATGAGGAACAACATTTAACAACAAAGCAGAGAGACACAGGAAGTCCTTTTCCCAGAGGAAGTGTCCAGGTACACTGTTGGATGTAATTAGAATGAACTATTAGTATTGGGCATGCATTCTATTGGTTGTGGTTTGCTAGTCAGACCTGGGTTAAAATACTATTTCAAATATGGAAAGTTTTGGCATGTATTTGGAAATACATTTGGAAAGTATTGGCATGTATTTGGAAATACATTTGGAAAGTATTGGCATGTATTTGGAAGTACACTTGGAAAGTATTGGCATGTATTTGGAAATACATTTGGAAAGTTTTGGCATGTATTTGGAAATACATTTGGAAAGTATTGGCATGTATTTGGAAATACATTTGGAAAGTATTGGCATGTATTTGGAAGTACACTTGGAAAGTATTGCCATGTTTTTGGAAATACACTTGGAATGCATTGGCATGTATTTTGAAAACTCAAATACACATAGTATTTTCAAATACAAATAAATACTCCCATGTATTTGAACCCAGGTTTGATACTCGTATGTAGTCTAGCCCATGAGTCCTACAGAGTACATGACAGCTGTTATGAGTGGAGGAGGGAGTACTACTCACATCTCCAGGTGAGCTGAGACCAGGGGGGAGCAGAGGTCACCCTGGGCCTGCGGACAGCTTCCACGTCCCCCTTCCTGGCCACTGTGTCAAGGACATGGAAGAGCAGGGTCAGTGCGTCACCATGGTGTCCCTCACAGATACCGCCTTCTCCTTCAGTATGTCCACCGCTTCTGATGGGGGGAGTGGTTTAGATAAGTATTCAGTGCCCAATGATGGGGAGACTCCAAATAGGATAGGGGGAAGGAAGGAGGAGAGAGAATGCGAGAGAGAGGTGGGGGAGAAGTTGGTAAAAGGCCCCTTAGATAATTTCATGTGGGGAAAACAAACCGCTATTAAAACAGCATTTCACACCCAACAGGAATGCACATCGGCCCATATAATGCCAATTTACAGCTAATTGCTACTTGCATTTCTAAATGACACTACAATTATAGGGGCCCCACAATGGGGATGCTTTTTACCGTCCCTGTGCCGAAGCACCAGGGCCAAATTATAGGTGTGCGGCGAGTGCCCGGCATGCTCTGGCCCAGGCCCTACAAAGGCCTGGTGCTCGGCGGCCAACCTAATGGGCACTTTTTATCAGGCTGGGCTCCCATCTGGCTTACTGGTCCATGTGGTGCTGTGAGAATTGAGGACGTTCTCCCCTCTCTCCCCCAGCAGCTGGTCTGTGGCAGGGCCAGATAATTAAGATGTGTTTACACTGTGTTTAGAGCCGTGCTAATGGGCTGACACTGATAGGGTCTGTTTGCACCGGCGATACTAATCATCACATTCTGGTCAGAGGGAGAGAGAGAAAACAACTAGCTCGCAAGTAAACACCCCATGTAAACACACAAACAACAAACTAAATATCATTGGCTTTGGCCCTCAACTGCCAAGCCTGCCAAACCCCACTCTCCTCACTGTGAGTGCTGTGGCTAGCTGACCCCATAACAACCACACAAAATAAATGACTCCGCTGAACACTGCAGGTGTGTGATTGAATCCAACCAGCAGTCTAGTTCTCTAGCAAGCCATTACACCTCGTCATCGAGTCTAGTTCTCTAGTTAGTAATTACAACTCTTCAACCAGTCTAGTTCTCTAGCAAGCCATTACACCTCATCAACCAGTCTAGTTCTCTAGCTAGTAATTACACCTCATCAACCAGTCTAGTTCTCTAGCTAGCTATTACACCTCGTCATCGAGTCTAGTTCTCTTGCTAGTAATTACAACTCTTCAACCAGTCTAGTTCACTAGCAAGCCATTACACCTTGTCATCGAGTCTAGTTCTCTAGCTAGTAATTACAACCCTTCAACCAGTCTAGTTCTCTAGCAAGCCATTACACCTCATCAACCAGTCTAGTTCTCTAGCTAGTAATTACACCTCATCAACCAGTCTAGTTCTCTAGCTAGCTATTACACCTCGTCATCGAGTCTAGTTCTCTTGCTAGTAATTACAGCTCTTCAACCAGTCTAGTTCTCTTGCTAGTAATTACATCTCTTCAACCAGTCTAGTTCTCTAGCTAGTAATTACACCTCATCAACCAGTCTAGTTCTCTAGCTAGCTATTACACCTCATCAACCAGTGTAGTTCTCTAGCTGGCTATTACACCTCGTCATCGAGTCTCGTTCTCTAGCTAGTAATTACACCTCATCAACCAGACGAGTTCTCTAGCTAGCTATTACACCTCGTCATCGAGTCTAGTTCTCTTGCTAGTAATTACAGCTCTTCAACCAGTCTAGTTCTCTAGCTAGTAATTACACCTCTTCAACCAGTCTAGTTCTCTAGCTAGCTGTTACACCTCTTCAACCAGTTTAGTTCTCTTGCTCGTAATTACACCTCATCAACCAGTCGAGTTCTCTAGCTAGCTATTACACCTCATCATCGAGTCTAGTTCTCTTGCAAGTAATTACAACTCTTCAACCAGTCTAGTTCTCTAGCTAGCTGTTACACCTCATCAACCAGTCTTGTTCTCTAGCTAGTAATTACACCTCATCTACCAGTCTAGTTCTCTAGCTAGTAATTACACCTCATCAACCAGTCTAGTTCTCTAGCTAGTAATTACACCTCATCAACCAGTCTAGTTCTCTAGCTAGCTATTACACCTCGTCATCGAGTCTAGTTCTCTAGCTAGTAATTACACCTCATCAACCAGTCTAGTTCTCTAGCTAGCTATTACACCTCGTCACCGAGTCTAGTTCTCTTGCTAGTAATTACAGCTCTTCAACCAGTCTAGTTCTCTAGCTAGTAATTACACCTCTTCAACCAGTCTAGTTCTCTAGCTAGCTGTTACACCTCTTCAACCAGTCTAGTTCTCTTGCTCGTAATTACAACTCTTCAACCAGTTTAGTTCTCTAGCTAGCTATTACACCTCATCATCGAGTCTAGTTCTCTAGCTAGTAATTACAATTCTGCAACCAGTCTAGTTCTCTAGCTAGTAATTACAACTCTTCAACCAGTCTATTTCTCTAGCTAGTAATTACAACTCTTCAACCAGTCTAGTTCTCTAGCTAGCCGTTAAAACCTTGTCATCGAGTCTAGTTCTCTAGCTAGTAATTACAACTCTTCAACCAGTCTAGTTCTCTAGCTAGCCGTTACACCTCGTCATCGAGTCTAGTTCTCTAGCTAGTAATCACAACTCTTCTACCAGTCTAGTTCTCTAGCTAGTAATTACAACTATTCAACCAGTCTAGTTCTCTAGCTAGTAATTACACCTCTTCTACCAGTCTAGTTCTCTAGCTAGTAATTACACCTCTTCAACCAGTCTTGTTCTCTAGCTAGTAATTACACCTCTTCAACCAGTCTAGTTCTCTTGTTAGAAATTACACCTCTTCAACCAGTCTAGTTCTCTAGCTAGCTGTTACACCTCATCAACCAGTCTAGTTCTCTTGCTAGTAATTACACCTCTTCAACCAGTCTAGTTCTCTAGCTAGCTGTTACACCACTTCAACTTGTCTAGTTCTCTTGCTAGTAATTACACCTCGTCTACCAGTTTAGTTCTCCAGCTAGCCGCTACACCTTGTCATCGAGTCTAGTTGTCTAGCTAGTAATTACACCTCATCTACCAGTTTAGTTCTCTAGCTAGCTATTACACGTCTTCATCCAGTCTTAATCAAATTATTGTTTGTGCTAGGTGGCATTAGTTGGCTGTACCTACAATGAAACTCTGGTATTTTTCGTCCTATAGTTTGTTATTTTTAAATAGTGAGACAACATGTTTTCAGCACTTATTTCTATGTCTGATCAAAACTCATTTTCTCATGCTTTCTCTTGTCCCTTTAAAGCATACATTTTTGAGCAATATATTATGGAACATCAAATCTCAACATTGAATCACAATACATTTAGAGTTGTGAGAATCGCCATGTGGCTAACAATAATGCAGGCACTAGCGATGGGGGTGTTAGCATGCGGGTCTGGGCAGATGAAATGTCGCTGTTGTTTGTGTGCGTCCAAGTTGTTATTTGTGTGTGTGTGTGTATGTTTGTATTTGGTGCAGGGTACCAGCCCTACTCCAGTGACACGTCCACACACACATGCTTAGTCATCCAGATTCCAGTCTGCCTCTCCATCTCTCTGTTCCCCCTCATTTTCACTGTTGTTATGCAAATTAGGCACTGACCGAGTGTCACAGATTTAATGAAGAAAAAAGGGAAATTGGGAGGGGAGCGGCAGTCAGGGAGGGGGTGAAATGGAGGGGGGGGTTCATGTGGGTCACACTGGGTTTCTAAGAGGCAGCTTTTGTTTTGTGTCAGAGTCTTGTTCTGTTCTCTCCCCAGGGCATCAGGATGGGGATGGGGTGGACATGGATCCGAACAGTGCCCCATGTCATTCTGGGGTTGTGGTGACCCTACATGTTCCTGTTGACATCCCCTTCACTGTTTTTTATATATAGATTTCTATAGGATGACAATTTTGAGAGGAATCAGAGCCTTGACTAATGACAAAGAAAGCCTTGGATGCTGTCCCCCAGAATGTCTGGTGCCTGTAGGCTAGGGCCTCATTGTGATTGAATGGTATTGGATGAAAACATGAACAAACAGCTATGTGGTTAAATTAAATCAATTGATAAATCAGGTACCACGTACCAAGAGGAAGGGAAATCGGCACACTGCAGCCCTTGAGGACTGGACTAGGAGGCCAGAATTAAATTCCATAGCTGTTGGCGTGAACTCACAGGGCCAGGGATAGAGGAAATATGACCTTAAGGCTTGCACATATTGCACCGAATGTGGATCTAGCGTTTGTCTGCAAATAGTTCAGCCCACTGTGTTTTAGGGGCCACCCACTGTAAACGTCCATCTGCCAACACTTTTCATGCGATTACAAACTCAGCAAAAAAAGAAACATCCTCTCACTGTCAATTACATTTATTTTCATCAAACTTAACATGTGTAAATATTTGTATGAACATAATAAGATTCAAAAACTGAGACATAAACTGAACAAGTTCCACAGACATGTGACTAACAGAAATGGAATTATATGTCCCTGAACAAAGGGGTGGTCAAAATCAAAAGTAACAGTCAGAATCTGGTGTGGCCACCAGCTGCATTAAGAACTGCAGTGTATCTCCTCCTCATGGACTGCACCAGATTTGCCAGTTCTTGTTGTGAGATGTTTACCCCACTCTTCTACCTGACTGACCCTCCACCTCCAAATCAATCCCGCTCCAGAATACAGCCCTCAGTGTAACGCTCATTCCTTGGACAATAAATGTGAATCCGACCATCACCCCTGATGAGCCAAAACTGCGACTTGTCAGTGAAGAGCACTTTTTTGCCAGTGCTGTCTGTTCCAGCAACGGTGGGTTTGTGCCCACAGGCGACGTTGTTGCCGGTGTCTGGTGAGGACCTGCCTTACAACAGGCCTACAAGCCCTCAGTCCAGCCTCTCTCAGCCTATTACAGATAGTGTGAGCACTGATGGAGGGATTGTGCATTCCTGGTGTAATTCGGGCAGTTGTTGTCGCGAGGATGATCAACTGTCCGTCCTGTCTCCCTGTAGCGCTGTCTTAGGTGTCTCAATGTACAGACATCACAATTTATTGCCCTGGCCACATCTGCAGTCCTCATGCCTCCTTGCAGCATGCCTAAGGCACCTTCACACAGATGAGCAGGGACCATGAGAATCTTTCTTTTTGTGTTTTTCAGAGGCAGTAGAAAGGTCTCTTTAGTGTCCTAGGTTTTCTAACTGTGACCTTAATTGTCTACCATCTGTAAGCTGTTAGTGTCTTAACGAATGTTCTGCAGGTGCATGTTCATGAATTGTTGATGGTTCGTTGAACAAGCATGGGAAACAGTGTTTTAACCCTTTACAATAAAGATCTGTTAATTTATTTGGACTTTTACGAATTATCTTTGAAAGACAGTGTCCTGAAAAAGGGATGTTTCTTTTTTTGCTGAGTTTATGTAAAATTGGTGTGCACTGTTCACAAATTATGTTCAGAGATGCTAAGTACTCCCAGACAGCAACCGCTATTGGTGTGTCTGAGCCCTGAGGATCAAACCCGAGATAACGAAAGTAGGGAGCTAGGGGAGTAAGATCAATCAATCAAATGCATGGGGAAGCATGGTGGCTAGGAAAAACTTTAGAGAAAGGCAGTAACCTAGGAAGAAACCCAGAGAGGAACCAGACTCTGACAGGTGACAAGTCCTCATCTGGCTGTGCCGGTGGAGATTATAACAGTACATGGCAAAGATGTTCAAATGTTCATAGATGACCAGCAGGGTCAAATAATAATAATCACAGTGGTCGTAGAGGGTGCAACAGGTAGTTGCAGCACATCAGGAGTAAATGTCAGTCGGCTTTTCATAGCCGATTGTTCAGAGTATTTCTACCGGTCTTCCTGTCTCTAGAGAGTTGAAAACAGCAGGTCTGGGACAAGGTAGCACGTCCGGTGAACAGGTCAGTGTTCTATAGCTGCAGGAGGAACAGTTGAAACTGGAGCAGCAGCACGACCAGGTGGACTGGGGACAGCAAGGAGTCACCAGGCCAGGTAGTCCTGAGGCATGGTCCTATGTCTCTGGTCCCCGAGAGAATAGACAAGGAGCGAGAGAGAGAGAATAAGAGGGAGCATACTTAAATTCACACAGAACACCAGATAAGACAGGAGAAATACTCCAGATATGACAGACTGACCCTAACCCCCCGACACATAACCTTTCGCAGCATAAATACTGGAGGCTGAGACAGGAGGGGTCGGGAGACACTGTGGTCCCGTCCGACGACACACCCGGACTAGGCCAAAACACACCACTAGAAGGATATCTTCAACCACCAATTTACTACCCTGAGACAAGGCCAAGTATAGCCCACGAAGATCTCCCCCACAGCACGAACCCGAGGGGGGAGCCAAACCTGGTCTGGAAGATCTCTTCAGTGACTCAACCCAATCAAGTGATGCACCCTTCCTAGGGACGGGATGGAAGAGCACCAGTAAGCCAGTGACTCCGCCAATGTAATAGGGTTAGAGGCAGAGTCCCGGTTGAGAGAGGGGAACCGGCCCGGCAGAGACAGCAAGGGTGGTTCCAGAGCCTTTCTGTTCACCTTCACACCCCGGGGCCAGACTACACTCAATCATAGGACCTAATGAAGAAATTAGTCTTCAGTAAAGACTTAAAGGTTGAGCCAGAGTCTGCGTCTCTCTCATGGATATGCAGACCATTTCATAAAAATGGAGCTCTATAGGACAAAGCCCTGCCTCCAGCTGTTAGCTTAGAAATTCTAGTGACAGTAAGGAGGCCTGTGTCTTGTGATTGTAGCATACATGTAGGTATGTATGGCAAGACCAAATTGGAGCCATAGCTAGGAGCAAGCCCATGTAATGGTTTGTAGGTTCGCAGTAAAATCTTTATATCAGCCCTAGCCTCAACAGGAAGCCAGTGTAGACAGGTTAGCACTGGAGTAATTTGATCACATTTTAAGGTTCTAGTCAAGATTCTAGCAGCCGTAATTAGCACTAACTGAAGTCTATTTAGTGCTTTATCCGGGTAGTCTAATCTAGAAGTGAAAAAAGCATGGATGAACTTTTTTCCATTTTTGGACAGAAAGTTTCAGATTTTTGAAATGCTATGAAGATGGAAAAAAGCTGTCCTTAATAGTCTTGATATGTTTGTCAAAAGAGAGATCAGAATCCAGAGTAATGCAGAGGTCCTTCACAGCTTTATTTGAGACGACTGTAAAACCATCAAGACTAAATGTCCGAACCAACAGAAGATTGCTTTTTTTCTTGGGACCTAGAACTAGCATCTCTGTTTTGACCGAGTTTAATTTTTTTTTAAATGCCACCATCCACTTCCTTATGTCTGAAACACAGGCTTCCAAGGATGGCAGTTTTGGGGCTTCACCATGTTTCATTGAAATGTACATCTGTGTATCGTCCACATGCCTGTGAAAGTTAACATTATGTTTCCGAATGACATACCCAAGAGGTAAAATATAGAGTGGAAAAATTTGTGGTCCTAAAATGGAACCTCGAGGAACACCGAAACTTACAGTTGATTTGTCAGAGGACAAACCATCCACAGACACAAACTGATATCTTTCTGACAGATAAGATCTAAACCAGGCCAGAACTTGTCTGTGTAGACCAATTTGGGTTTCCAATCTCTCCAAAAGAATGTGGTCATTGATGCTTTCAAAAGCAGCACTAAGGTCTAGGAGCACGAGAACAGATGCAGAGCTTTCGTCTGATGCCATTAAAAGGTAATTTACCACCTTCACTTGTGCAGTTTCAGTGCTATGATGGGGTATAAAACCAGACTGAAGCGTTTCGTATACATTGTTTGTCTTCAGGAAGGCAGTGAATTTTCGTGCAACAGCTTTTTCTTTTTAAATGTGAGATGAATGGGAGATTTGATATAGGCCAATAGTTTTTAATATATTCTGGGTCAAGGTTTGGCTTTTTCAAGAAAGGCTTTATTATTGCCACTTTTAGTGAGTTTGGTACACATCTGGTGGATAGGGAGTCATTTACTATGTACAACATAGGAGGGCCAAGCACAAGAATCAGCTCTTTCAGTAGTTTAGTTGGAATAGGGTCCAGTATGCAGCTTGATGTTTTGGAGGCCATTACTATTTTCATGACTGTTTCAAGAGATATAGGATTAAAACACATGAGTGTCTCCCTTGATCCTAGGTCCTGGCAGTGTTGTGCAGACAACTGAGCTCTGAAGAAATATGCAGATTTAAAGAGGAGTCTGTAATTTGCTTTCTAATGTTAATTATATTTTTGTCAAAGAACTTCCTGAATATATCACTGCTGAAGTGAAAGCCGTCTTCTCTTGGGGAATGCTGCTTTTTAGTTAGCTTTGTGACAGTATCAAAACTAAATGTTGGATTGTACTTATTCTCCTCAATTCAGTTACAGAAATACGTGAGTGCTCTTAGATACTGCACAGTACTGTCTTTTCAAGCTAGTCGGAGGACTTCCAGTTTGGTGTAGCGTCATTTCCGTTCCAATTTTTTGGAAGCTTGCTTCAGGGCTTGGGTATTTTCTGTATACCACGGAGCTATGGCAACATTTTTTTCTTTTTAGGGGTGCTACTGCATCTAGGGTATTACGGAAGGTTACATTTAGTTCCACAGTTAGGTGGTTAACCGATTTTTGTACTGTGACTCTGACATCCTTGGGTAGATGAAGGGAGTCTGGAAGGGCATGTAGGAATCTTTGGGTTGTCTGAGAATTTATAGCATGGCTTTTGATGATCCTTGGTTGGGTTCTGAGCAGATTATTTTGTGTGATTGCAAACGTAATAATATGGTGTTATGATAGTTCAGGTTATGAGGAAACACATTAAGATCCACAATATTATTCCACAGGTATCACGATCGTCGTATGGAATGGACCAAGGAGCAGCGTGCATAGAGTTCCACAACATTTTAATAAAGAGGAACTCAATAAACAAAACAACAAAAGCACAAACGAAATGTGAAGCTACTGGAGTGCACAAAGGCAACATACTGTAGACACAGAATAAGGTCCCACAAACACTAAAAGGGAAATGGCTACCTAAACATGATCCCCAATCAGAGACAACGATAAACAGCTGCCTCTGATTGGGAACCATATCAGGCCACCATAAACATACAAATACCTAGATCTACAAAACTCTAGACATACCAAAACCCTAGACAATACGAAACCGCTAGACAATACAAAACTAGCGTATCCACCCTTGTCACACCCTGACCTAATGAAAATATAAAGAAAACAGAGATATCTCAGGTCAGGGCGTGACAGTAAACCCCCCCAAAGGTGCGGACTCCCAGCTGCAAACCTGGACCTATAGGGGAGGGTCTGGGTGTGCATCTACCCTCGGTGGCGGCTCTGGTTCTGGAAGCCGCCCCCCTCTTTACGCTGATCCCTCCGCCTTTGTAGAACTGGACTGTGGATCATCGCCAGAGGCTCTGGACTGCGGATCATCGCCAGAGTGGGAACCATCGCAGGAGACCCCGGACTGGGGACCGTCCCTGGAGACCCCGGACTGTGGCAGTGAGTAGGCCCGAAGACATGTTGGACAAAACCCACTGAGTCGATGATGGCTCCGAAAGCCTTTTGGAGTGGGTCTGTGAACTTTTCCATGTGAATATTAAAGTCACCAAAAATCTGAATATTATCTGTCATGACTACAAGGTCCGATTGGACTACAAGGTCCGATGTTCATGAATAATGTTGTATATTTAGAGGTTACTCATAAGTGGATAGTAATGTTAAGATCCACCTGTAACTAACTTTTTAGGATGATATTAAAATTCTGAATTCAACATGTGGGTAATAGCTAGCTAAGGTATTAGCAAATGACAACTCTGCTGTAGAGCTTATGACTCCCCCTAAGAGACCCCATCCCTGACTATCAATCAGCACGAAACACACACCAGCAGAGCAGATGTACTAGGTGAAGGAACCTGTCAGCTAGCCTGTGAGTGAGTGAGTGAGTGAGTGAGTGAGTGTGAGTGAGTGAGTGAGACCACACATCCATTATTTTCTCCTTCCTGACAGCACCACTAATCACCACGACCTGTGGTTCGGTGCTAACATGACCAAATGGAGGCCAGGCGGTCAGGCAGACTGAGTGGTATTTATATCAGCCAGGGAACTGAGAGGCATCCAGCCATATATCACCACGGCCAGGTAAACAAATATCACATAGGACATTAATCCCTCTAATTTCCCTATCTTGTCTTGCCTTCCACTAGGCCCCTGCACACCTAGGGCTGTGTGTCCCTGCTCTATAACCAGTCTCTATGTATTGCTCTGCAGGGCAAAGGAGGGAAAGTTGCAGGGGAATGAAGGAAAGAAGGAAAACAACAAAGCCATTAAAAGAGGGGAGCCGGTGAGTGGTTGTGCCATAAGTCATGATCGTCAGCGCGGGCCTGGCGGTCTGTACCGTGGCCCGGTAGGCCGGGGCAGCGAGGTGTGCTAATGTGGATGACAAGCCGCCACCGCACTAGCTGGGGCTAATGGACAGATAAACCCCCCACCCTTCACAACGCCTTTGCTTGAATTCACATGCAAATTTGTCTGTGTGAAATGTTCAAGCACTTTCCCAGACATGATATGCCATTATAATCAGGACAGATTTCTGTAATTCTGTTAAAGTAGAAAGAGTTCTGTCATATATACAGTACCAGTCAAAAGTTGGACACACCTGTTCATTCAGGGGGTTTTCTTTATTTTGTACTATTTTCTACATTTATTCATCTTTTTAATGTTATATTTTTTACATTTCATCTTTATTTAACCAGGTAGGCCAAGTGAGAACAAGTTCTCATTTACAACTGCGACCTGGCCAAGATAAAGCAAAGCAGTGCGACACAAACAACAACACAGAGTTACACATGGAATAAACAAACATACAGTCAATAACACAATAGTAAAGTCTATATACAGTGTGTACAAATGAGGTAAGATTAGGAAAGTAAGGCAATAAATAGGCCATAGTGGTGAAATAATTACAATTTAGCAATTAGATATGTGAGTGTGTTACGTCCATCGTCGGAATGAGACCAAAGTGCAGCGTGGAAAGTGTACATCTTCTTTATTAGGATGAACACCAAAAAACACCAAAATATAAACGAACGTAAGGTTCTGCAGGGCTCGTCAGCTACTGTGCAAAAACAAGATCCAAAAACTGGAAAACAGGCTGCCTAAGTATGATTCCCAATCAGAGACAACGATAGACAGCTGCCTCGAATTGGGAACCATACCCGGCCAACAAAGAAAATCTAGAATGCCCACCCAAATCATACCCTGACCTAAACAAATAGAGAAATAAACAGGCTCTCTAAGGTCAGGGCGTGACAGTACCCCCCCCCCCCCAAAGCTGTGGACTCCACCCGCAAAACCTGACTCTATGAGGGAGGGTCCGGGTGGGCATCTAGCCTCGGTGGCGGCTCCGGTTCGGGGCGTAGACCCTGCTCCGCTTGCTGATCCCTCCACTTCCATGGAACTGGACCGTGGATTGTTGCCGGAGGCTCCGGACCGTGCATCGTTGGCGGAGGAACCAGACCATGGATGGTCACCGAAGGAACCAGACTATAGATCTTCGCCGGGGACTCCGGACCGTGGATCATCATCGGAGGTTCCGGACCATGGATCGCCACTGGAGAATCCAAACTGCGGATCGCCAGAGGAGGCTCCGGACTACCGACCGTCGCTTGAGGCTCTGAACTGCCGACCGTCACTGGAGGCTCTGGACTGCAGACTACCGCTGGAGACTATGGACCACGGACCGCTGCTGGAGACTCCGGACCGTGGACCGTCTCAGGAGGTTCCGGACTGTGAACCGTCGTAGGAGGTTCCGGACTGTTGACCATTGTAGAATGTTCCGGACTGTGAAACAAACGTCTCCGGAAGCTCTGGCCTGGGAACTGTCGCCGGAAGCTCTGGACTGGGACCTGTCGCCAGACGCTCTGGACTGGGACATGTTGCCGGAAGCTCTGGACTGGGAACTGTCGCCAGAAGCTCTGGACTGGGAGCTGTCGCCGGAAGCGCTGGACTGGGAACTGTCGCCGGAAGCACTGGACTGTGGAGGCGCACTGGAGGCCCGATGCGTGGGACCGGTACAGGTGGCACCAGGCTGATGACACGCACCTCAGGGCAAGTGCGGGGAGGTGCACAGGACGTACTGGACTGTGGAAGCGCACTGGAGACACAGTGCGAAGAACCGGCACACATTGTACCGGAACAGTGACACACATCCCAGGGCGAGTGCGCGAAGGAGACACAGGACGCAGCAGACTGGGGAGGCGCACCGCAGGCCAGATGCGTGAAAACGGTGCACATGACACTGAACTGGTGTCACGCTCCTCTGCACGCCCGCTCTCCACCGCTCTCAATGCCAACACCTCTCTCCGGAATCTTGTGTCGAGCTCCTCACTCGACTCCCTGACTGGCTCTGGTTCACCCCTTGGCTCTGCCGACCACTTCGTGTGCCTCCCCCCAATTTTTTGGGGGGGCTGCCTCTCGTGCTTGCGTCGAGTCCTATATTCTTGGTCTCGTCGCCGTTCCCCTCTCGCTGACTCCGCCTGCTTCCATGGCCATTACCTCCTCCCAGGTCCAGGATGTCCTCCTGGGCACGCTGCTTGGTCACTTGGTGGTGGCATCTTCTGCTACGTCTGTCGTTGGAATGAGACCAAAGCTCAGCGTGGAAAGTCGTCATCTTCTTTATTTGGATGAACACCAAAAAACAACAAAAGATAAACAAACGTAAAATTTTGCAGGGCTATACAGCTACTGTGCAAAAACAAAATCCCACAAACTCAGGTGGAAAACAGACGGCCTAAGTATGATTCCCAATCAGAGACAACGATAGACAACTGCCTCTGATTGGGAACCATACCTGGCCAACAAATAAATAGAAAACTAGAATTCCCACCCAAATCACACCCTGACCTAACCAAATAGAGCAATTAACAGGCTCTCTAAGGGTGTGACAGAGTGATAGATGTGCAGAAGATGAATGTGCAAGTAGAGATACTGGGGTGAGACACTGGTTAATAAAGATGAAATATATATATATATATATATATATAATATAACATACTAATGAATAATGAAGACAATTATGGTCTTCTGTGAATAGCTTCCATAACGTCACTACAGCTATAGTTCAGAAGAATTAACCTAAATATTAGAAAGCTGTGTTTGACCGTTGGCGTGGTATGAGCTACAGAACAGTTAGCTAGCTATTCAACATGGTTTTACACTCATTAACGTAAGTTTCCAATCTAGAGCAGTTCTCACTTTTGTGAGAATGAACTCGCTAATGTTAGCTTTGTTGACGTTAACTAACGAACTATCTAACTAACTAACTAACTAACTAACTAACTAACTAACTAACTAACTAACTAACTAACTAACTAACTAACTAACTAACTAACTAACTAACTAACTAACTAACTAACTAAGGACGATGACCTATCCAAACGGGATGTTACAACGAACTGAATCGTCAATGGAGGGCTTACTCTTTATATAGCCTGCTACAGCATGCAATACGATTAACTCACAAGGGGGCATAACATTACATGTGCAATACCATCCCATTTTGGAAATGTATGCCCCCTTGTGTATGGAAATTAATAGCTTAGATGGTAGCTGTAGACAGGGTTCAAATGCGTACTGGTATTAATACAGTGTAAATGCATGCCCTTCAGAATCCAAACACAGTATTTCCACGCAGCAAAATGTTGAGTATAATCTTTCAAGTCAGCCTGATAAATTATTGAACAATTTGTGTACAAAGACAGCTTTAAATGTAAAATTAGGCTTGTATGACAGGACTTATACTGTATGGCAGTACTGTGTTGGATAGTGCTTTCTCCAATATGTTTTTGTGGGTTCGATTACAGTCTAAAAATGTCCAGAAACAAATAACTTTCTTCTGAAACTGGTTAGTCAATTCTGGCAGCTTCATTAAATAGTACCAGCAAACACCAGTCTCAACGTCAATAGTGAAGAGGCAACTCTGGGATTCTGGCCTTCTAGGCAAAGTTCCTCTGTCCAGTGTCTGTGTTCTTTTTCCCATCTTAATCTTTCATTTTTTTGGCCCATTCCTCCATGCAGATCTCCTTTGAGCAGTGATGTTTTGGGCAGTGATGTTTTGCTGCTGGCGATTCCCTGATCCATCTCTACGCAGACGACACCATTCTGTATACTTCTGGCCCTTCCTTGGACACTGTGCTATCTAACCTCCAAACAAGCTTCAATGCCATACAACACTCCTTCCGTGGCCTCCAACTGCTCTTAAACGCAAGTAAAACCAAATGCATGCTTTTCAACCGTTCGCTGCCTGCACCCGCACGCCCGACTAGCATCACCACCCTGGATGGTTCCGACCTAGAATATGTGGACATCTATAAGTACCTAGGTGTCTGGCTAGACTGTAAACTCTCCTTCCAGACTCATATCAAACATCTTCAATCTAAAATCAAATCTAGAGTCGGCTTTCTTTTCCGCAACAAAGCCTCCTTCACTCACGCCGCCAAACATAACCTAGTAAAACTGACTATCCTACGGATCCTCGACTTCGGCGATGTCATCTACAAAATAGCTTCCAATACTCTACTCAGCAAACTGGATGCATTTTATCACAGTGCCATTAGTTTTGTTACTAAAGCACCTTATACCACCCACCACTGTGACCTGTATGCTCTAATCGGTTGGCCCTCGCTACATATCCATGGCCAGACCCACTGGCTCCAGGTCATCTACAAGTCCATGCTTGGTAAAGCTCCGCCTTATCTCAGTTCACTGGTCACGATGGCAACACCAAACATAGCACACGCTCCAGCAGGTGTATCTCACTGTTCATCCCTAAAGCCAACACCTCATTTGGTCGCCTTTCCTTCCAGTTCTCTGCTGCCTGTGATTGGAACGAATTGCAAACATCGCTGAAGTTGGAGACTTTTATCTCCCTCACCAACTTCGAACATCTGCTATCTGAGCAGCTAACCGATCGCTGCAGCTGTACATAGTCTATTGGTAAATAGCCCACTCAATTTACCTACCTCATCCCCATACTGTTTATATTTATTTACTTTTCTGCTCTTTTGCACACTCGTATCTCTACCTGCACATGACCATCTGATCATTTATCATTCCAGTGTAAATCTGCGAAATTGTAATTATCCGCCTACCTCCTCATGGCTTTTGCACACAATGTATATAGACTCTTTTTTTCTTTCTACTGTGTTATTGACTTGTTTATTGTTTACTACATGTGTAACTCTGTGTTGTTGTCTGTTCACACTGCTATGCTTTATCTTGGCCAGGTCGCAGTTGTAAATGAGAACTTGTTCTCAACTAGCCTACCTGTTTAAATAAAGGTGAAATAAAAAATAAAATAAATAAAAATGAGGACAAGAGTGGCCTTTATGTTCGTGACAAGGTATGCCTATAAACCAAAAATATGTATCCTTCATATATCCTTCATGAACATAAGTGTGCATGCTTATATAAAACTACAGCTGAACATAGTTATGTTCTTTATTAATTGTATGTGTATTAACGTTTTCTTACTTTTGCTGACAGTAATTTCACCGCTCCCTACTCCTTTACCGCACATCGGCTGAAATCCATTTCACCATGAGAGTGGAATCTCACTGGCCTTTAATGGGGAGAACATCCATGCCCTAGAGGACGTCCCCATGGGACTTGGGACTCTGCTGGGGCTGTATTTTTATTTTCAGTTAAAACCAGTTATGCATTAGGGGGCGCTTTTAAAGATGTTGGATGAAAAACGTTCCCATTTGAAACAAGATATTTTGTTGCGAAAAGATGCTTGACTATGCATGTAATTGACAGCTTTGGGAAAAAAAACACACTGACGTTTCCACAACTGCAAAGATATTGTCTGTGAGTGCCACAGAACTGATGTTACAGGCGAAACCCAGATATAAATCCAACCAGGAAGTGCCGCATTTTTTAAAACCGCCTCATGCCAATGACTCCTTATGGCTGTGAATGAGCTACGAATGAGCTTACGTTTTCCACGTATTCCCCAAGGTGTCTACAGCATTGTGACGTCTTTGTAGGAATTTCCATTGAAGAATGGCTGTAAGGGAGCATATTTAGCAAGTGGTCACATGGTGTCTCCCGCAGAAAATGTTGCGTAAAATACTGAGGTAGCCATTTTTCCAATCGCTTCTTTTGAGAAACCAATTGCCTCGACGGATATATTATCAAATATATATGTTAAAAACACCTTGAGGATGTATCCTAAACAACGTTTGCCGTGTTTCTGTCGATATTATGGAGCAAATTTAGAAAAAAGTTTGGCGTTATAGTTGCAGCATTTTCCGGTCGATTTCTCAGCCAAGCATGGTGAAGAAACGGGAGCTTTTTCGCCTACAAAAATTATATTTTTGGAAAAAAGGAACATTTGCTATCTAACTGGGAGTCTCCTGAGTTAAAGCATCCAAATTTCTTCAAAGGTAAATTATTTAATTTGGTTGCTTTTCTTATTCTCGTGAAAATGTTGCCTGCTGCCAGCAGAGCCTAGCATAGCATTATGCCATGATAAACTTACACCAATGCTTGTCTAGCGTTGGCTGTGACGCATATTTTGAAATTCTGAGATGACAGTATTGTTAACAAAAGGCTAAGCTTGTGTTTGAATATATTTATTTCATTTCATTTGCGATTTTCATGAATAGGAAAAGTTTCTATGGGTATTTATGTCCGCTGCGTTATGCTAATGCTTTTGAGGCTATAATTACGCTCCCGGATACGGGTTTGCTCGTCGCAACTGGTTAAACCTGTGTTTTCTGTCTGTCTGTGCCAGTTCGTCTTGTATGTTTCAAGTCAACCAGCGTGTTTTTCCCATGCTCCTGCCTTTTCTATTCTCTTTGCTAGTCCTCCTGGTTTTGACCCTTGCCTGTTTTCTGGACTTTGTACCTGCCTGCCTGATCATTCTGCCTGCCTGCCACTCTGTACCTCCTGGAATCTGAACTCTTGACCTTTTGCCTGTCCATGACTATTCTCTTGCCTACCCCTTTTGGATGTAATAAATATCAAAAACTCAAACCATCTGCCTCCCGTGTCTGCATCTGGGTCTCGCCTTGTGCCCTCATAGAAACCCAACAACTATCACCTATATCTCTCAAACCCAACGACTATTACGTATATCTCCCAAACACAACGACTATCACCTATATCTCCCAAACCGAACGACTATCACCTATATCTCCCAAACCCAACGACTATCACCTTTATCTCCTAAACCCAACGACTATCACCTATATCTCCCAAACCCAATGACTATCACCTATATCTCCCAAACCCAACGACTATCACCTTTATCTCCTAAACCCAACGACTATCACCTATATCTCCCAAACCCAACGACTATCACCTATATCTCCCAAACCCAATGACTATCACCTATATCTCCCAAACCCAACGACTATCACCTTTATCTCCTAAACCCAACGACTATCACCTATATCTCCCAAACCCAACGACTATCACCTATATCTCCCAAACCCAACGACTATCACCTATATCTCCAAAACCCAACGACTATCACCTTTATCTCCTAAACCCAACGACTATCACCTATATCTCCCAAACCCAATGACTATCACCTATATCTCCCAAACCCAACGACTATCACCTTTATCTCCTAAACCCAACGACTATCACCTATATCTCCCAAACCCAACGACTATCACCTATATCTCCCAAACCCAACGACTATCACCTATATCTCCCAAACCCAACGACTATCACCTATATCTCCCAAACCCAACTACTATCACCTTTATCTCCTAAACCCAACGACTATCACCTATATCTCCTAAACCCAACGACTATCACCTATATCTCCCAAACCCAACGACTATCACCTATATCTCCCAAACCCAATGACTTCACTTACAACTATGTTGTAAGTGTCTCTGAAGTTCAGAGCTTTTTTGCTGTCCACCAGGGCAGTGGCATCCTAAAAGAACCCCAAATAACAACGAAAGAAAGAAATCAAGACGGAACCATTAATAATATTTGATACAGTAACTGTGAACTGGTCATCTAGGTCACAATAATATATCACAATAATAGATTATAAATGTTTTTTTGTCACAAACACTGGATAGGTACAGTGAAATGTGTTGTTTTACAATGTCAGCCACAGTAGTACGGCAACCCTGGAGCAAATTAGGGTTAAGTGCCTAGCTCGAGAGCACAGACAGATTTTTCACCTTTTTGGCTCGGGTACTCAAACCAGCTACCTTTCAGTTACTGGCCCAACACTCTAACCAGAACCAGTGATTTAGGAGTTAGATACCTTGACGAGCTCAGACACATGGTGGGAGTTTAGCAGGTTCCTGATCCCTCCGTAGATGTTCCCTGGGATGACCATACCCTGCAGGTCAAACATGGGAGACTCGGATTCTGAAAATTCTCTTTCACCTGGGCTTGCCCATTTTAGGAGGGGGCAGATTGCTAATCAGAAATTTGGGACATGGATAATCTGAATCTCATTATCCACATAGACACGACCCTTAAATCTGAGATCAGCGTGTGTGATAAGCCTGTCAGAGGGGGTGTATTTATCAATGGGATGAGTAAAGTGTGTGTGTGTGTGTGTGTGTGTGTGTGTGTGTGTGTGTGTGTGTGTGTGTGTGTGTGTGTGTGTGTGTGTGTGTGTGTGTGTGTGTGTGTGTGTGTGTGTGTGTGTGTGTGTGTGTGTGTGTGCGTGTGTGTGTGAGTCAGTGCATGTGTACCATGCTTTTCAGCTGGTCAAAGTACTGGGTGGGCTTGTCCTCCTGAGCCTGCACCTCTGCCTCAGACATGCCATCAATCAGGTTATAGAGAAAGTAGGACACAGCCTCTGTAGACGGATGTTATTCACACACACACACACACACACACACACACACACACACACACACACACACACACACACACACACACACACACACACACACACACACACACACACACACACACACACACACACACACACACACACACACACACACACACACACACACACACACACACACGTACGCACGCACGCACAAAAAAACACACACACACACACACCACAACCAAAATTAAACGCAACTGAAAACTGATGGATACAAGGACATAGGTTGCGGTTCCAGGACAATGGTTGTGTGCGTGTGTGTATAGTGCTGACAGAGGCCTCACTGTGAGTGAAGTGAAAGGTAATGTGTATCGGGCGGGTGGCAGTGGATGACAGCCACTCTGGGGCGGCCGCATGGAGGAGACAACATGAGGAGACACGGAAAACTGCCTCCATCTCTCCCACCAGCACTGTAGCCTGGTCAGCCCCAACCAGATCACACACACTGACACGGAGCGACACAGCCATGCTATACACACTGATAGAAAGATACACAGTCCTGACACACTCAGATGCAGGCTGTTTGTTCAGCGCTGTGTCAGCAGCCTGGGTCCATTTCCCCTGACAGAAAGGCTGTCTCTCTCGCCAGGCCACACAGTTTATCTAGGGCAGACTAGACATGAGCATGCACATACAGTATTCACAATGTAGAGTGAGAGTGTCAGCAGACTCCTGCCACTGTGCAGATACATATACTGTGAACCATGCACGCAGACAGAAAGACACTTGACTGTCAGATATCATTCTGTTCTTCTGGTCAGCTTGTCATCAATTCACAACTAATCTTACCAGCAGATCCTGTAGCTCCCTGAGAGAAACGCTCATCTTTGTACAGCAACTCTGTGACCTGACAACAAACAGACACATATACACACATTGCAGTGTCAGGCACTGAAAACCACAATGGAAATAAGCCTTGGACTTGATTTTGTTTCTATCCAAACAGCTTTTTATGTATGTAAAAATATCTCTGGCTGGAGTCCCCCTGCAGGGGGCAGCAGAGGAAAAGACATGACCGCTGTACATGTACACATGAGCCCGGGCCTTCATGGACAGGGATGATACGTGCCCGGCCCTTCATGGACAGGGACGATACGTGCCCGGGCCTTCATGGACAGGGTCGATAAGTGCCCGGGCCTTCATGGACAGGGACGATAAGTGCCCGGGCCTTCATGGACAGCGACGATAAGTGCCCGGGCCTTCATGGACAGGGACGATAAGTGCCCGGGCCTTCATGGACAGGGACGATAAGTGCCCGGGCCTTCATGGATAGGGACGCTAAGTGCCCGGGCCTTCATGGACAGGGACGATAAGTGACCGGGCCTTCATGGACAGGGACGATAAGTGCCCGGGCCTTTATAGACAGGGACGATGGTGGTTCCAAACATCT
This sequence comes from Oncorhynchus gorbuscha, assembly GCF_021184085.1. NCBI lineage: Eukaryota > Metazoa > Chordata > Actinopteri > Salmoniformes > Salmonidae > Oncorhynchus > Oncorhynchus gorbuscha. The sequence goes on from NC_060178.1 coordinate 100,844,558, forward strand.
TCCATTTAAGAATGATGTAGGCCACTGTGTTCTTGGCAACCTTCAATGCTGCAGAAATGTTTTGGTACCCTTCCCCAGATCTGTGCCTCGACACCATCCTGTCTCTGCGCTCTACAGACAATTTATTCGACCTCATGGCTTGGTTTTTGTTCTGACATGCACTGTCAACTGTGGGACCTTATATAGACAGGTGTGTGCCTTTCCAAATCATGTCCAATCAATTTAATTTACCAGAGGTAGACTCCAATCAAGTTGTAGAAACATCTCAAGGATGATCAATGGAAACAGGATGCACCTGAGCTCAATTTCGAATCTCGTAGCAAAGGGTCTGAATACTTATGTAAAGGTATGTGTTTTTTATTTTGTATGAATTTGCTAACATTTCTGAAAAGCAGTTTTTCACTTAGTCATTATGGGGTATTGTGTGTAGATTGATGAGCACTTTTTTGTATTTAATCCATTTTATAATAATGTAGAAAAAGTGAAGTGGTCTGAATACTTTCCTAATGCAGTGTATAGAGGAGAGGAGTGTGGAGAAGGAGCAGGGCTCTTTAATGATTCAATTAACTCCTGACCTTGCCTCTGTCAAGAGCAGGTTGTAGAGTGTAGTGAAATGGCTCTGACTTAGCCCCCCCCCCCAGTGACACTTCACTCTCTTTGGTGACAACCCCAATTATGGGTGTGACAGGCTGCCTGGCAACGACAACATTACGCAGCATATAGCCATGCTACCAGGAACATTGTCCAGAGACGCAGCCTAAGTCATCCGCATGACATGCAAACATCAATAAACTCAACCTTCCTCCTGAGATGGAGATGGAGATGATGGTTGACTGATACCAGCTCAAAAACCCTAGGAAAGTCTATCTTCAACAATCCCTCAATTTCCCTTCAACTATCTTTCCACAGTCATAACTAACGTACGTATGTGTGTGACAAAACAGAACCTCAAACACCAGTTGGTATGCCAGGACCTCTGGGCTTCCTGGGGGGTCCAGAGGGTTGAGGGATGAGGGAGGGGAGGAGAAAAAAGCCAGAGGAGGAGTGGGTGTAAAGTGTAAATATTTACATAATTACCCTCCTGCATGCAGCCAGCCTACAGACCCGAGGCTGGGTAGGGCCAGGGCGGGGCTCACAGCAGCCTCATTGACATTTCTCCCAGGGAGCTCCTGGGCGAGGGCTGGAGGGCTGCAGGTCAGGACCACTGACGGACTGACTGTGCCCATATGTATGAGGCAGCCAGGGCAGGGAACTGGGTGGCCTGCTGCAGGGAGAACAACGCTGCGGTTTCTAACTTACGTAAACTGACGGGGGGCCAATGCTAGGCACATGTAATATATGTAGCTATGCACATACGTCAAAAATCACATGTTGCCAAGGGCTTTCATGAGTCTGTTCAGAAACATGTCAGACAAGGCAAATGTCTGCACATACACAATGTAAAGAGAACCAGAGAACTGTAAAAACAGTTACCCCGTAAGAGAGCTCACCTTCTGAAGCCCTGGATCAGACTTCCTCTGATGTACTGTACTCAGGTCCAGGGCAGGGAAGGAGGGAGCAGACACTGGAGAGGAAGAGAGAAACAGAGACTGTCAGTGGAGTATGCTAAGTTGGATTTTATTAAGGAAGGCTTTGCCAAAGCCTTCGTAGCTAAAAGTGCATGGTTAAGGACGACATTGTGAAAGAGAGAAATAAACATGAAGGAAATAAACAGATTTAGTTAGAGGACAAATGGGTAGAGGGCCTAAAACGTGATGAACGAACGGACATCCATTATTTAACTTGCCTCCACATCGCTCTTTACCTCCACCAGTTTAGGCGCTTTGCTCCTTTGCTCCTCCTAACACAATCACACACAAATCACTTAAAAGGTCTGATGAGCGTGGAGTGTGGGGAGCGCAGAACGAGAGAGTACAGCGGGTGAGCGACAGCGCTCTGATGGGGGTAATTAGGCTCCAGGCAAAACAGAGGCCAGATGCAGATGAAGAAAGTCAACTCCCCGGTGCATCTGTGCTCCCTCAACAACCCAAAGCAGAGAAGGTGAGTTAGGTCATCAACAGACCTTGTGATATAGTAGATGTGTTTTGACGTGTTGAATGACCAGAGGCCATTAACACAGAGATAAAATACAGATAGATACTCTCACATAACCAATAGTCTTGCCAGGCTCCCACTGCTAGCCTCAGAGCTCACCTCATAAGACAATAAACCCTCAGACTCCAAGGAGCAGCCCATCTCCTACGACAAATACACACAATTCACAAAACATGCCAACACAACAAACACCTAGAAATGTAACCGTGCACATGCTTCACTGAAACACCTGCTCATACAGACAAAACTAACAGAAAGGAGCACACACACACACACACACACACACACACACACACACACACACACACACACACACACACACACACACACACACACACACACACACACACACACACACACACACACACACACACACACACACACACACACACACACACACACACACACACACACACACACACACACCTTATCTTGGAGTGTGCAAAGCTGTCATCAAGGAAAAGGGTGGCTACTTTGAAGAGTCTAAAATATAAAATATATTTTGATTTGTTTAAAACAAAATTGGTTACTACATGATTACATATGTGTTATTTCATAGTTTTGATGTCTTCACTATTATTCTACAATGTGGGTGCTGTGCTTTGGCAAAGTGGGTGGGGTTATATCCTTCCTGTTTGGCCCTGTCCGGGGGTGTCCTCTGATGTGGCCACAGTGTCTCCTGACCCCTCCTGTCTCAGCCTCCAGTATTTATGCTGCAGTAGTTTATGTGTCGGGGGGCTAGGGTCAGTTTGTTATATCTGGAGTACTTCTCCTGTCCTATTCGGTGTCCCGTGTGAATTTAGGTTTGCTCTCTCTAATTCTCTCTTTCTCTCTTTCTTTCTCTCTCTCGGAGGACCTGAGCGCTAGGACCATGCCTCAGGACTACCTGACATGATGACTCCTTGCTGTCCCCAGTCCACCTGGCCCTGCTGCTGCTCCAGTTTCAACTGTTCTGCCATATTATTATTGGAACATGTTGGTAATTTATGAACATTTGAACATCTTGGCCATGTTCTGTTATAATCTCCACCCGGCACAGCCAGAAGAGGACTGGCCACCCCACATAGCCTGGTTCCTCTCTAGGTTTCTTCCTAGGTTTTGGCCTTTCTAGGGAGTTTTTCTTAGCCACCGTGCTTCTACACCTGCATTGCTTGCTGTTTGGGGTTTTAGCCTGGGTTTCTGTATAGCACTTTGAGATATCAGCTGATGTACAAAGGGCTATATAAATACATTTGATTTGATTTGATTAGTACAAATAAAGAAAAAGCCTTGAATGAGTAGGTGTGTCCAAACTTTTGACTGGTACGTATGTATGTACACACACACTTGTTGCGTTTACACCCCACTCAGGCCCACACAGCTCTCTATATCTCGGTCCTCTAGGTAGGGTCTGTGTTCACCTGGTAATACAACACACCTGAATAAAAGATCAGGCCTGCTTTAATCCACCATTAAAATATGCCTTAGGAGCCCCAGTCAGGGGTGGAGGTGGAGAAGGAGAGGGTAACAGTAACCAGGTAGGGGACCTGGCCCACTCAGGCCACTTCATCTATCTCCATCATTCACCCCCCTCTCTCTCACAGCTTACTACCCCCTCTGCTTTCAAGAAAAAGATAAACAGCCGATCTGATGCTTTAATTTTCAATGAAGCCACAGTGTCCTCTCCTCTCCTTCTTTCTTACTTTTTTTATGAAAGAAAGGAGGAGAGCACCTGTTTTTCTGTTGAATAATCCATGATCCATTTGTGGGCGAGTCAGACATATGTGTGAAGTAGATGCGTACGTGATCTGGTTCTCACGTGAGCTTCTAGAATCAGCACTTTTCACTGATTCACACTGCGTGAATCAGCACTTTTCACTGATTCACACTGCGTGAGCTTCTAGAGTAATCACTTTTCACTGATTCACAGTGAGTGAGCTTCTAGAGCAAGCACTTTTCACTGATTCACACTGCGTGAGCTTCTAGAATCAGCACTTTTCACTGATTCACACTGCGTGAGCTTCTAGAGTAAGCACTTTTCACTGATTCACACTACGTGAGCTTCTAGAATCAGCACTTTTCACTGATTCACACTGCGTGAGCTTCTAGAATCAGCACTTTTCACTGATTCACACTGCGTGAGCTTCTAGAGTGGGTCCTTTTCACTGATTCACACTGCGTGAGCTTCTATAATCAGCACTTTTCACTGATTCACGCTGCGTGAGTTTCTAGTATCAGAAATGTTCACTGATTCACACTGCGTGAGTTTCTAGTATCAGAAATGTTCACTGATTCACGCTGCGTGAGCTTCTAGTATCAGGACTTTTCACTGATTCACACTGCGTGAGTTTCTAGTATCAGAAATGTTCACTGATTCACACTGCGTGAGGGTGTGAAGGAGCGAGTGAGTAGCTTTTAAGTGTTAGGGCAGGCCCTGGTTCAGTGGTTACTCTGTGAACTAAATCCAAGCATCAGGGTTATAAACAAGCTACATAAACTACATAGTAGAATTCATATTCTTTTACATTTTAAGTCAAATTTGTTAATACTTAAGAGGGATTAGCTAACATTTTTAAAAATCTTTGTCCCAAGTGCACTTCATCTTACAATTAAGGCATTAGTCACACTGTGGGAATATCTAGCCCTCTAGTATTGCACAGGTGAGGCCTGAGACTGGCTGGATCACAGCAGAGGAACTGCATAGTGACTGACTAGAATGACTCCTTGAGCCTGAAGGCATCATCCTCTCGTCTTAGCCGTCCTGCTACACGACCCAGGCCAGACTACATGTCCACTGCTGCAGAGGAGACAAGATGAGATGCAATTTGACTCAACTGATAGACATAGAGACTCAAATGGATAATGAAAGAGAAGAGAGAATAGCCAGGAGAGATGAGAGAACCAGAGAGGGGTGAACTGGTTGCTATTTCCTACACTACTCATCTGTTCTTGAAATGAGTACCTCTCACTCTCTCCCTCAGTCTCTCTCCCTCTCCCAGTCTTTGTCTCTATGAGTACAGGTGACTGTGAAGATGTCAGATGGAATCACTTCTTGCTCCATTAATTACCACACAGTAACATTCACAGGGTGGAATGAGGGAGGTAGAGGAGGTAGTAAGAGCTGTGTTAGGGGCAGATGAAGAGGAAGAGTGGAGTTTGTTTGTAGGGGGGAGGATAGACTGGATGCCTGGTGGGAGTAGTGGGGGGCTTTAATCTGCACCATCTAAAACATAAAAGCCTCTTGGGAAAGTAGAGGCCGAATGGAGGCGGCCCGCCACACCACTTTATCGCTCTCCCTCTCTCCTCACGCCGTTGTCACAAGTGATAAGCGCACGCACTCTGCTCGGGAATGACAACTCGTCCGTGGCTAGCGGCTGGTGGAAACAAAAGCAGAGCATATGCTTCCTCAAACAAGCCTGCCCAAATCCACACCTCATCAAAATGCTAAGTTTTTCTGCCCTGCTCCTGCCCGCCAGTGACACCTGTGGACAGAAAGTGACATGGCGCTTAATATTTCATGCCAGTGCACAGTGGTGCGCATAATCCAAAGTGAATTCCCTCAGAGCGCTCGCATTTACATGAAATGAAGTCACTCCGAATCAGTCACATCACCTCCACCACGTTGCCCACCGAACAATTTCACACACACACACACGCGCGCACGCCGATCCCCCCCCCTCCTGCAGCCATAGAGAGGCTGCATCATTCATGAGGACTAACAACGCAGAGAGAACCAGTGTGGAAAAGAGAAGTTTCTTTGTTTACACTAAACGGTTTGACAACTAAATGGATATCCGATGTGTTCAAACCAGGGTCCAGTCTGCTAGTACACTTCTGTGAACCTTCTGGAGCAGCCCATCTCATCTACAGTTTATTTAGAAAGTATTCACACCGCTTGACTTGTTCCACATTTGTAGTGTTATACAGCCTGAAATTTAAAAAAAGGATTAAATTGAGATTGTGTTACTAGCCTACACATAATAACAAATAATGTAAACGTAGAACTATGTAGAACTATGTTTTTAGATTTTTTTTTTTACAAATACCTACAAATTAAAATCTGAAATATCTTCAGTCAATAAGTATTCAACCCCTTTGTTATGGCAAGCCTAAGTAAGTTCAGGAGTAGAAATTTGCTTAACAAGTTACATAATAACCCACACATACAATTATCTGTAAGATCCCTAAGTCGAGCAGTGAATTTCAAACAAATAAATAAAGACCAGGGAAGTTTTACAAAGCCTCACAAAGCAGGGCACCTATTGTTAGATGGGTAAAAATCTCATAAAAACAGACATTGTATATCCCTTTGAGCATGGTGAAGTTACTAATTCAACTTTGGATGGTGTGTCAATACACCCAGTCACTACAAAGATGCAGGCGTCCTTCCTAACTCAATTTCCGGAGAGGAAGAAAACCGCTCAGGGATTTCCCCATGAGGACAATTGTGACTTTAGAACAGTTATAAAGTTTAATGACTGTGATGGGAGAACTGAGGATGGATCAACAACATTGTAGTTGCTCCACAATACTAACCTAAATGACAGAGTGAAAAGAAGGAGGCTTGTAGACAAAACATTTTTATGTTCGCAGTAAAACTGCAAAAAATGTGGCAAATAAATGAACTTTATGTGATGAAAACAAGGCGTTATATGTTTGGGGCAATACCAACACAACATCATGGAGTACCACTTCATATTGTCAAGCATGGTGGTGGCTGCATTATTTACATTTACATTTAAGTCATTTAGCAGACGCTCTTATCCAGAGCGACTTACAAATTGGTGCATTCACCTTATGACATCCAGTGGAACAGCCACTTTACAATAGTGCATCTACATATTTTAAGGGGGGTGAGAAGGATTACTTTATCCTATCCTAGGTATTCCTTAAAGAGGTGGGGTTTCAGGTGTCTCCGGAAGGTGGTGATTGACTCCGCTGTCCTGGCGTCGTGAGGGAGTTTGTTCCACCATTGGGGAGCCAGAGCAGCGAACAGTTTTGACTGGGCTGAGCGGGAACTGTACTTCCTCAATGGTAGGGAGGTGAGCAGGCCAGAGGTGGATGAACGCAGTGCCCTTATTTGGGTGTAGGGCCTGATCAGAGCCTGGAGGTACTGAGGTGCCGTTCCCCTCACAGCTCCGTAGGCAAGCACCATGGTCTTGTAGCGGATGCGAGCTTCAACTGGAAGCCAGTGGAGAGAGCGGAGGAGCGGGGTGACGTGAGAGAACTTGGGAAGGTTGAACACCAGACGGGCTGCGGCTTTATGTTATGGGTATGCTTGTCATCGGCAATGACTAGGGGCATTTTTTAGGATAAAAAGAAACAGAATAGAGCTAAACACAGGCAATATCCTAGAGGAAAACCTGGTTCAGTCTGCTTTCCAACAGACACTAGGAGACAAATTTCCCTTTCAGTAGGACAATAACCTAAAGCAAGGCCAAATATACATTGGAGTTGCTTAGTAAGATGGGATTGAATGTTCCTGAGAGGCCTAGTTACAGTATTGACTTAAATCGACTTGAAAATCTATGATAAGACTTGAAAATGGCTGTCTAGCAGTGATCAATAATCAACTTGACAGAGATTGAAGAATTTAAAAAATAATGATGTGGAAATATTGTACATTCCAGGTGTGGTTAGAGACGTACTCCGAAAGACTCACAGCTGTAGTTGCTGCCAAAGGTGATTCTAACATGTATTGACTCAGGGGTGTGAATACTTACTGTATGTAAATGAGATATTTCTTAATGTAATTTTCAATTAATTTGAAACCATTTCTAAAAACCTGTTTTTACTGTCATTGTGGGGTACTATATATCATATTAATACATTTTGAATTCAGGCTGTAACACAACAAAATGTGAAATAAGTCAAGAGGTATGAATACTTTCTGCTAAAACAAGGACCTATAGATATCACTTTTCAAAGGCAGTATATTTAATGACATGAAAAAACACAAACATGGTCATTTTGACATTAATTTGCACTTGGACCATTTCAGTTCTGAAATACAGTCACAATACTGAAATACAGTCATAGTATCTTATATGGATGATGTAGTTTTTATCAGTATGTGAAAAACACAAGAGGTTGGTGGCACCTTAAATGGGGAGGACGGGCTCATGATAATGGCTGTAGTGGAGTCAGTGGAAAAGTATCAAACACATGGTTTTCATGTGTTTGATGTCATTCCATTCGCTCCGTTCAGGCCATTATTATGAGCCGTCCTCCACTCAGCAGCCTCCTGTGGTGAAAAACCCAATCACTGTTGGAAGGCTGATCTGCTCTTAAAATTTAGTTTGACCCTTAGATGAACTCCTGTCTCCCATGAGCCCCTGTAGTTTCCTTCATAGCCACTGTAGCAGAATGACCTGTGCCCCCTCAGCCCCCAGGATTTGGTAGGGGGTTGGGGATTACACCCATCACGCTATCGTTCCCCAATCGTCCCCCAAAAGGAGAGTACAGTTTGATAGCCTGTCAACCAAAATGACTTCCAGTGCTAGGACTGTTTTAGTCTTGGAGGAGTTCCACTAAGATTGTAGTTGTCCTGTGAGTTTCCCTGACCTTTACTAGGATCTATTCCTGGAGGTCTCCCGAGAGAGGGAGGGTACATAAAACCCATATCTCTACCGCAGACAGACACAGCAGCACTGGCCCTCAGAGCATCACATCAGGTTCTCACATATATATATGCCTTTCTAACACAATGACTTAAAACCAATACCTCAACTTCTAAATTCTAGATCTTCAATCACTTCCAAAATTCACACATTTTAGAACATCCATTTGAACATCTATTTCAAGCATCACAGCGCTAATTCCAGGAGTGCCCTTACAACAGACATTTAGGGTATTGGAGAGGGAGAGGGAGAGTTAGAGTGCGAGAGAGAGAGCGCAAGAGAGAGGCAGAGAGTCATTCTTTACGAAACGAGTGGGATAACCACAAAGGCATGGTTTCCATGGTTACCAGGATGCAGTGAGAGGTGAGAAGCCTGTGGGTGTCAATCATGTGAGTTACCTCACAGACAGCGACCATAATGCCCTGTGGTGGGTTAGGGATCAGAACCGGCGCCCACCAGGGAGCGGCATGGAGACGTCACCATCCATAATCAGCTGTGGCAGACCTCCCTCCCTCAGTCTGATCCCTGTCACTTTCTATGAGCATGATTACATGTACACATGTTGATATGCTTATCAAGAAGAACGATTTCCATAATAATCGTGTTTACATGGACACATCTGAAATCTGACAGCACTCTGATAAATGCCCAAAATCTCCAATCAAACTCAACGTTCTACCACACTTCTACTACCCTGTTATTTTTGGGAAGCATATTTGATTTGGTGTTACAGTACATTACCAGTCAAAAGATTGGACACACCTACTCATTCAAGGACTTTTCTTTATTTTTACTATTTTCTACATTGTAGAATAATAGTGAAGACATGTAGAATCATGAAATAACCAAAAAAGTCTTAAACAAATCAAAATATATTTTATATTTTATATTTTTCAAAGTAGCCACCCTTTGCCTTGATGACAGCTTTGCACAGTCTTGGCATTCTCTCAACCAGTTTCACCTGGAATGCTTTTCCAACAGTCTTGAAGGAGTTCCCATATATGCTGGACACTTGTTGGATGCTTTTCCTTCAATCTGCGGTCCAACACATCCCAAACCATCTCAACTGGGTTGAGGTCTGGTGATTGTGGTGGCCAGGTCATCTGATGCAGCACTCCATCACTCTCCTTCTGGGTTAAATAGCCCTTACACAGCCTGGAGGTGTGTTGGGTCATTGTCGAATTTGTTGAAAAACAAATGATAGTCACCACTAAGTGCGAACCAGATGGAATGGCGTACCCCCCAGTGTCAGTGCTGCCCCTCCACCCCCCAGTCTCAGTGCAGCCCACCCCCCAGTCCTCTGGAAAATCTCATTGTTTGCGAGATCAGTCATAATATCACTGTAATCTAAGTGTTCATTAGCAGAAGTTATTTTAATTTCAGCATTTAATTGATAAAAATGTCAACTGTATTAGATTGCTTTCTTCAATTCCTCAAAAAATGAACACCATCAAAATAAAGTTGTATTTCTTCTCTTTCTTGTGATGTAAGCATCGAGATGATGCGTTAAATCCCAGATAAAGGTTCAGTATATATCATATACAGTGGCTTGCGAAGGTATTCAACCCCCCCCCTTGGCATTTTTCCTACTTTGTTGCCTTACAGCCAGGATTTAAAATTTTTTTTTTTTTGTGGGTTGTATCATTTTATTTACACAACATGCATACCACTTTGGAGATGCAAAATATGTTTTATTGTGAAACAAACAAGAAATAAGACAACAAAAAAAACAGAAAATTTGAGCATGCATAACTATTGGCTTTTCAACTGGCTTTTTTCTGGCCACTCTTCCATAAAGCCCAGCTCTGTGGAGTGGACGGCTTAACGTGGTCCTATGGACAGATACTCCAATCTCCAATGTGGAGCTTTGCAGCTCCTTCAGGGTTATCTTTGGTCTCTTTGTTGCCTCTCTGATTAATGCCCTCCTTGCCTGTGAGTTTTGGTGGGTGGCTCTCTCTTGGCAGGTTTGTTGTGGTGCCGTATTCTTTCCATTTTTTAATAATGGATTTAACGATGCTCCATGGGATGTTCAAAGTTTCAGATATTTGTTTATAACCCAACCCTGATCTGAACTTTTCCACAACTTTGTCCCTGACCTCTATTTGGAGAGCTCCTTGGTCTTCGTGGTGCATCTTACTTGGTGGTGCCCATTGCTTAGTGGTGTTGCAGGCATTTCAGAACAGTTGTATATATACTGAGATTATGTGAAAGAGCACGTAACACTTTTCACACAGGTGGACTTTGTTTACTAATTATGTGACTTTGGAAGGTAATTTGTTGCACCAGATCTTATTTAAGTGCTTTAAAGCAAAAGGGGTGAACACATATGCAAACACCAATTTTCCATTTTTCAAAATAATTTGTGTCACCAATTTGGACTATTTTGTGTATGTCCATTACATGAAATCCAAATAAAAATCAATATAAATACAGGTTGTAATGCAACAAAATAGGAAAAACGCCAAGAGGGATGAACACTTTTGCAAGGCACTGTAGATTCAACAGAAAGCCAATATATCTCAATGAGCCCATTTCTGTCATTACCGGGGTGTTTGACAGCTCATTACAAACCTTTCCACGGTCATAATGTTAATGAGAATAAACATTGAGTATGAAAAACCCAGCAGAGTTGCATTTCTTGACACAAACCGGTGCGCCTGGCACCTACCACCATACCCTGTTCAAAGGCACTTACTGTTTTTGTCTTGCCCCTTCACCCTCTGAAAGGCACACACACAACCCATGTCTCAATTGTCTCAAGGCTTCAAAATCCTTATTTATCCTGTCTCCTCCTGAGTTTAAATGTATTAGGCTAAGGTTTATGTAAATTTCCGACTTCAACTGTATTTACTTGCTAAATAAATAATAACATAGAATAAACATACACACTTAATACTTGAGAAAAAGGTCACTAAGAGACTGACAACAATACAAGCGTGCTTGTTACACAGAAAATGAAGAGGGGGGGAGAAAAAGGGACACCTATCATTGATACATTTTAGAACTAATAATTTACTGTGCACACAAACGGCCTCCAGTTTGGAGTAAGAAATCATTCATCTATTTATGTGGGAGTGTCATTGTTCAGCGTTTATCTCTGTCAGAACCAGCCCTCCATAGGAAGGATGTGGGTTGGCCTTTCAGCGGCACTCTTGTAAGGCTCTGATTGTCTGAAAGGGTGCAGAACCATCTCTTCTACTGGTGTTCACTCTGGGAGATGCTCCTGGGAAGACAGTCAGCCATGTCGACGGTTCCCATTGGTGATGAGAGTAGTATACTATGGTGACTTGAGAATAGTAGTACAGTAGGATGATTGGAAGAGCATTAAGGTGTTCTCACTTATATTAGCTTTTCTAGATATTTGACTTAAGACAGCTAATAAGCCGTTCCAGTGATTTTCCGAGAGGACAGTTTTCTCCTTTCTCCACCTCGTGTTGATATTCAGAGTTTGGACCACTTTACATGTGCAGCTGCAGCCTGGCAATGTTCTGGTCAAGTCTGGGAGGTGAGTTATTGTTCTTCACTTCAAAATTCCAACCATTTCAAACTTGTTGCTATGCTCCATGCTTTTATGCACTCTGGCCGAAGGGGACGGTTCCGTCAGTCTGACACGCTTTCTGACTTCACTCAGGGCGTGGCTACTTACTATGCACAGTTTATAGGAGATAGATTATCTTATACCTCCTAAAATCACATTCATATCTTAACAAAAATACTTGCTTCATTGTTCATATTTCATATACAACGTTAAGGATGGAAACTTCATACCTGTAGTGTAAATACTTTTCAAGTTACAGTATTTCATTCAGAACCTTTTCAATGACATCACAAAATAAAAACCAATATGACATTTGTTTTCTATAGATCATCTCTGACCGTTCCCCATGTTCTTGTTAGAATTCGTTTTGGTGGGAAAAATCTGTTAACAAAGAACATTCCTTGGTGGATTTCTTGATCCCCTCTCCTTTAATTTACGGCAGGGTGTGAGCTGTCAACCGGCCCAGTTACCTCCTCCTCCCCTCTTTGTTTGAGAGAGGGCCTGGCTACTGTCATCCACCGCCAAGCTGATCTGACCCATTCTGATGCTCACAGGACAGTCATGACACCTTCCAACAGGACAACAACCCCAAGCCCACAGCCAAGGAAACGCAGGAGTGGCTTCGAGACAAGTCTCTGAATGTCCTTGAGTGACCCAGCCAGAACCTGGACTTGAACCCGATCGAACATCTCTGGAGAGACCTGAAAATAGCTGTGCAGCTCCCATCCAACCTGACAGAGAAAATAGCTCCCATCCAACCTGACAGAGCTTGAGAGGATCTGCAGCAAGAATGGGAGAAACTCCACAAATACAAGCGTGCCAAGCTTGTAGCGTCACACCCAACAAGACACAAGGCTGTAATATCCGCCAAAGGTGCTTCAACAAAGCACTGAGTAAAGGCTCTGAATACATATTTAAATGTGATATTTCATTTTTTTTGTGTTTGTGTGTGTGTGTGGGGGGGGGTATCCAAAAACCTGTTTTTGCTTTGTCATTATAGGGTATTGTGTGTATATTGATCAGGAATAAAACTATTTAATACATTTTAGAATAAGGCTGTAACGTAACAAAATGTGGAAAAAGTCAAAGGGTGTGATTACTTTCCGAATGCCCTGTATATTGAACCAAAATATAAACACAACATGTAAGGTGTTGGTCCCATGTTTCATGGGCTGAAATGAAAAGATGCCAGAAATGTACCATATGCACAAAAAGCGATTGTTTTGAGGGAGCGTGCATTTGGAATGCAGACTGCAGGAATGTCCACCAGAGCTGTTGCACGATAATTGAATGTTCATTTCTCTACTATAAGCCACCTGCAACATTGTTTCAGAGAATTTTGCAGTATGTCCAACTGGCCTCACAACCACAGACCACGTGTAACCACACCAGCCCAGGACCTGCAGATCCGGCACCGGGGGGGGTCGTTTTGAGACCAGCCATGTGGACAACTAATGAAACTGAGGACTATTTCTGAAATAAAGCCCTTTTGTGGGGAAAACTCATTTTTAATGGCCTGGCCTGGCTCTCCAGTGGGTGGGCCTGGCATCCACGTTGGTGGGCCTATGCACTCCCATTCACACCCATGGCTGAGCACCCTGCCCAGTCAAAGGAAACCCATAGATTAGGGCCTAATGAATTTATTTCAATTGACTTATTTCCTTATATGAAGTGTAACTCAGCTAAATCGTTGAAATTGTTGCTTTTATATTTTTGTACAGCATAGCATAATGCAACCGCAGATTATAGCCATCAATGTTCTCTGTAAAATCAATAGCGCAAAATCAGTGTTACTTGTTTAAATACAGTTACTCAACGGTCCCATCAAACATAGCTAGCTAGGTAGCTACATGATTTTGTTATGAATTGACTTATGCCGGGGGCCATCTGTGTTGCATGCTAGTTTGTTGATATGGGCTAATACCAGTATATATCTAAGTCAGTGCATATGCTCTCATGATAACTGGTCATAATAATGTTTAGGTGCATAACAATGACTGTCATTGAGGAGACTGAAAAGATTTGGCATGGGTTCCCAGATCCTCAAAAAGTTCTACAGCTGCACCATAGAGAACATCCTGACCGGTTGCATCGCCACCTGGTATGGCAACTGCTTGGCATCTGACCGTAAAGCGCTACAGAGGGTAGAGCTACAGCCTAGTACAGCACTGGGGCCAAGCTTCCTGACATTCAGGACCTATATATTAGGTGGTGTTAGAGGCCCCAAATATTGTGAAAGACAACAGTCACCCAAGTCATAGACTGTCCTCTTCGCTACCGCACGGCAAGCGGTACCGGAGCACCAGGTGAGGGACCAATAGGCTTCTTAACAGCTTCTATCCGCAAGTCGTAAACTGCTGAACAATGAATCCACCCAGACTATTTACAATTAATCCCCCCACCCCTTTGTTTGTACACTGCTACTACTCACTGTTTATTATCCATGCATAGTCACTTTACCCCCTGTATATAGCCTCATTATTGTTATGTCATTTTCTTGCATTCGTTTTGATTGTATTTATTTTCACTTTAGTTTATTTAGTAAATATTTCCTTTACTCTATTTCAAGAACTGCATTGTTGGTTAAGGGTTTGTAAGTACGCATTTCACTGTAAGGTCTACACCAGTTGCATTCGGCGCATGTGACAAATAACATTTGATTTGATCAATGACAACATTAGGATGCCAATCCATAATGGACCAGCTTGCCATCATTACACTACTTGTGTACACTGTAGGGAGCTGGGACTATTTGTCTTGGACAGACTCTGGTTCCTTTACGGCCGATAGCTTCACTGTAAATTCGGTCACTTTACTGCTTGTCGCTGCTGTTTGACGCTCGAAAGCAAACATTTCAAAAGCCTGGGTGATCCCCCTCCCCCCAGAAAACAACCATGTTTGACCTAAACAACGAGGAATTGAAGGGCATCCGCACCACGTGCCAGGGGTCAAACGACGGCGGGCGAGAACAAGAGAGAGGTAGAGGGGTGTTTGGATTGTTGGCGATTTAGATTAATCCCCAAACTTAACCGATCTGTGAAATATTATAACTTTACATCATACATTTGTATTTGTATATATTATGAAAATTCCTATTTTATATCTTACATTGTATTGTATCGATTTATTGTACGCTTACACCCCCAACGAGTGTTATTCTATTGATCCACCTCTGTTTCATTACATGAGGACAAGATTAAAGCATTTTTGTCTAGACATGCAGGTACTGTGTGAACTGTGATGTACACAGATCATCATCATAGTGATTGTTAACTCACGCGGCAACTTCATTAATGTAAGAAAATTGCACATGAATGAAATGTGATGATGCAATGAGACTTTTTAAACACCAATATAATGGGAAAGCTTTCACATACAGTATGAGCTTATCAACAGAGTTTGACTGAACAACTGTTGTCACCTGCTGCTGCATTTCCAAGAAAATCCAGTTGGGGATGCTCTTGCCCTATAGAATTGGGTCAGATGAGGCGAGGGAGTAACAAGACTCAGGTAGCAAAATTCAGGGAAATTTCAACAAATTTCCTGGTTTTCCTGAAATCCCGGTTGGAGAATTCCCGTTATCAGTAGGCAGTGATGTAAAAAGTACCCAACTGTCATAGAAAATTACTCAAGTAAAAGTGAAAGTCACCCAGTAAAATACTATGTGAGTTAAAGTCTAAAAGTATTTGGTTTTAAATATACTTTAGTATCAACAGTAAATGTAATTGCTAAAACATGCTTAAGTATCAAAAGTAAAAATATAAATAATTTCACATTCCTTATATTAATCAAACCAGGTGGGAATTAAAAAAAATATATACATATTTATGGATAGCCAGGGGCACACTCCAACATAATTTACAAACTAAACATTTGTGTTTAGTAAATCTGCTAGATAAGAAGCAGTTGGGTTGGCCAGGGATGTTCGTTTGATGTGTGTGAATTGGACCATTTTCCTGTACTGCTAAGCATTCATAATGTAATGGGTACTTTTGGTTGGGAAAATTGAGTAAAAAGTGCAACATTTTCTTAAGGTACTGTATATAGTGAAGTAAAAGTCAAAGTTGTCACAAATATGAATAGTAAAGTAAAGTAGAAATATCCCCCAAAAACGACTTAAGTAGTACTTTAAAGTATTTGTACATAAGAACTTTACTCCACTGTCAGGAGGGATATATACCCTATACAACAATGACAAGTTGCAATTCCTGAATTACAATTGTGAACAAAAATGATTGTTCCTGATGTAGAAAATAGCCAGAAATAATCATATTAATTAAATGAATAAATGCTACCAATCTTCTTGTTCAACCCTCACCTTGTTCCGAGGCTAAGTATTGGAGCCCTAGAATGTTTTGTCAACAACATAGAGCAGGTCTTCATCACTAAAGTCAGACTGTCATTACTGATATGATTTACACAATACCCCCTCATTGGTAAATGCTCAACCTGTCAGATGTCTGCCCCAAGCTGCTGTTGTTTGTTTTTAACAAGGCTTGTTTCCTGTGGGACTGTAGGGAGAGGCTGATTGGCTCCTGCTAGGGGTCAAGCTGGGTAAAGTTCACCCAGATGGGGTGTTGGCAGGCGTGGGCCGACACCCAGTGGGTCACAGCAGAGCGTCAGAGCCGCATGGAGCGTCAGAGCCGGTGGAGGTACGATGAGGTTGACGTGTGCCATGCCTTCCCCGGCTCACCAGGGTGACATTTTCCCCCGCAGCCACAGCCCCCATCTCCCCACCCCATGCTGCATGGCATGCCACCCCGCGTTGTGTTACCCAACTGACAGGTGACAGTAAACAGGCCCTGCCTGCCAGGCACGTCCAACCCTGCAGGAGCTGTCCTCTCCCTGTCTACTCCGGCCCGTCTTGAGCCGCCCGTCTGCCCACCCAGAGAGGACCAGGGGCAGGGGAGCAGGGGAGGGCGATTTGGCAAGTCATGGTGGCACAGCTCAACCTGATGGCACAAATGCCAAACAACAGACAGGGCAGCCTGAGTCACCATGCCTTATCTTGAGAGAGATTAAACCAGAGTCCCACCATGGACAGGTCTAGTAGGAGAGGCAAACGTAACTCTTTTGAATGATGAATGTGTTTCCTAATAGCCCAATGAGTGATGCTGATGCTGCTGCTGCTACTGATGCTGCTGCTACTGATGTGGATGCTGCTGCTGATGCTACTGATGCTGCTACTGATGCTGATGCTGATGCTGATGCTGTTAATGATGCTGATGCTGCTACTGGTGCTGCTGCTGTTGCTACTGATGTTGCTACTGATGCTGATGCTGCTGCTGCTGCTGCTACTGGTGCTGATGCTGTTATTGGTGGTGATGCTGCTACTGGTGCTGCTGATGCTACTGATGTTGATGCTGCCGATGCTGATGCTGATGCTGTTGCTGATGATTCTGCTGTGTGCTACTTGGGGATATGAGCACATTAAAACATTTGAGTTGCTTGTATTTTCCCTCTAGCTACCAGAGCACATATTTCCTCCAGGATACGTGCAGCTCCTATTCTTCAGTTTGTTTATGTATTATAGCGTATTCCCTGTGTATCCCCTATCAGTGCTGGTCTGTGAGATAACAGAGAACAGCCTAAAACACATACCACTGCCCTCCTTGTCTCTCCGAGATCACACCATCTCCCTCTTTCATAATTTAGCCAATGAAAATATTCCTCCTGATCATGCATTAAAGATAACCTGCTTTCTAACTGGCAGGTGATAACAGCAGACAGAGGGATAGAACAATTTAGAAAGACAGCACCTGAATAGGTGATTGTATTAATGTTAGTTCACCAGTAAGGTGTCAGCTGTGGGACTGTAGTAGCTCTCCAATCCTGTCCTGTAGGACCATGTATCTTTATTTACCAATATTTATATTGGCCTGCTTAAGAATTGATTGCTGCACCACCAGCCCCCCTCCTCTTCGCCTGCTTCAACACGGTGAGTGAACATGTGACAGCTCCGGAGTGATCATGACAGGCAGGCTCCAGTGTCCAAAGGGAACCGGGCCTTTTCTCCGGCCATGTGAGTTAAAAGTAGGACACAGCCAGGGGGGGAAGAGGAGGGATATCTCAAGGTCACTGAATAATGAAGGAGGAAGGATGAGTTGCGCCACCGAGCAAAGTCCCCTCTCCACTCTCCTCCTCTCTCTCTCTTTTTGCTGAATGAACTGAGATAAGGCCTGTTCTATTTTTCCACAGCATGAACACATTTGTGTAAGTGATCTATAATTCATCACTATTATCCATTACTTACTTACTATTTTCACTTCTTTACTAAAAAACTTGTACCCTCAGTCTTCCTTTCCCTCATCATCCACTAATTGATAACCTGGGCCAGTCGATTCATATGAACAAACGCCTTTCCCTCCTGCCCAGGACTGGAGGTTTTCCCATCTGTGTAGTGCAGCGTGAACTGTGCTAAAACACAGGTAGATAAAGCACTACCCTCTAAGTGACCTAAAGAATGTGTTGACAGGCTCTCCTGTCCAGGTGAGGTCCCAGCACTCAGGTTCTGGGTTGGTTATATCCAGAAAGTTTCAGCGCTCCTGTTTCTGTCCTGTGCCTACGCCAGCGCCATCCTGCCTGGTGGCAGCAGGTGTCTTTCTGAGAGTATCAATCCACCATCACGCCAACCCCTCGAGACCAAACCTTGACACTACTGTACCACATGACTCGATGCCACCCACACAACCGCCACGAGCAGGAGAGGGAGATAGAGAGGGAAGGAAGGAAGACATGAAGCAAAAACAGATATAGTAAGAGAGATGTCTCCCTAAGAAGTGGTTTCTGTCCATCTGCATCAGGAAGTGTGAATGTGATGACAGCAAGAGAACTTCACCCAGTCTGAATGTGAAGAAAGCAGGAGAACTTCCCCCAGTGTGAATGTGAAGACAGCAGAAGAACTTCCCCCAGTGTGAATGTGAAGACAGCAGAAGAACTTCCCCCAGTGTGAATGTGAAAACAGCAGAAGAACTTCCCCCAGTGTGAATGTGAAGACAGCAGAAGAACTTCCCCCAGTGTGAATGTGAAAACAGCAGAAGAACTTCCCCCAGTGTGAATGTGAAGACAGCAGAAGAACTTCCCCCAGTGTGAATGTGAAAACAGCAGAAGAACTTCCCCCAGTGTGAATGTGAAGACAGCAGAAGAACTTCCCCCAGTGTGAATGTGAAGACAGCAGAAGAACTTCCCCCAGTGTGAATGTGAAGACAGCAGGAGAACTTCCCCCAGTGTGAATGTGAAAACAGCAGAAGAACCTCCCCCATTGTGAATGTGAAAACAGCAGAAGAACTTCCCCCAGTGTGAATTTGAAAACAGCAGAAGAACTTCCCCCAGTGTGAATGTGAAGACAGCAGGAGAACTTCCCCCAGTGTGAATTTGAAAACAGCAGAAGAACTTCCCCCATTGTGAATGTGAAAACAGCAGAAGAACTTCCCCCAGTGTGAATTTGAAAACAGCAGAAGAACTTCCCCCATTGTGAATGTGAAAACAGCAGAAGAACTTCCCCCAGTGTGAATGTGAAAACAGCAGAAGAACTTCCCCCAGTGTGAATGTGAAAACAGCAGAAGAACTTCCCCCAGTGTGAATGTGAAGACAGCAGGAGAACTTCACCCAGTGTGAGGACAGTTGTTTGCCTCAGAGACCCCAGTGAGCTCAAGTGTCACATACAGTTGAAATCGGAAGTTTACATATATCTTAGCCAAATACATTTAAACTCAGTTTTTCACAATTCCTGACATTTAATCCAAGTAAAAATTCTCTGTCTTAGGTCAGTTAGGATCACCACTTTATTTTAGAATGTGAAATGTCAGAATAATAGCTCAGAGAATGATTTATTTCAGCTTTTATTTCATTCATCCCTTTCCAGTGAGTCAGAATGTAACGGCGTTCGTCTGTTGAAGGAAGAGAGTCGGACCGAAATGCAGCGTGTTTGTTACTCATGATCTTTAATAAATGAAAAAACGAAACGATACATGAAATAACTCATAAATACAATAACAACAAACGGAAAGAAAACCTATTACAGCCTATCTGGTGAACACTACACAGAGACAGGAACAATCACCCACAAAATACAAAGTGAAACTCAGGCTACCTAAATACGGTTCCCAATCCGAGACAACGAGAATCACCTGACTCTGATTGAGAATCGCCTCAGGCAGCCAAGCCTAACTAGACACACCCCTAATCATTCACAATCCCAATAATACAAAACCCCCAATACGAAATACAACAACAAAACCCCATGTCACACCCTGGCCTACCCAAACATATAACAAAAACACAAAATACAATGACCAAGGCGTGACACAGAAGTTTACATACACTCAATTAGTATTTGCTAGCATTGCCTTTAAATTGTTTAACTTGGGTCAAACATTTTGGGTAGCCTACCACAAGCTTCCCACAATAAGATGGGTGAATTTTGGCCCATTCCTCCTGACATAGCTGGTGTAACTGAGTCAGGTTTGTAGGCCTCCTTGCTCGCAAACGCCTTTTCAGTTCTGCCCACACATTTTCTATAGGATTGAGGTCAGGGCTTTGTGATGGCCACTCCAATACCTTGACATTGTTGTCTTTAAGCCATTTTGCCACAACATTGGAACTATGCTTGGGTCATTGTCCATTTGGAAAACTCATTTGCGACCAAGCTTTAACTTCCCGACTGATGTCTTGAGATGTTGCTTCAATGTATCCACATAATTTTCCTCCTTCATGACGCCATCTATTTTGTGAAGTGCACCAGTCCCTCCTGCAGCAAGCACCTCCACAACATGATGCTGCCACCCCCGGTTGGGTTGGTGTTCTTCGGCCTGCAAGCTTCAACCTTTTTCCTCCAAACATAATGATGGTTACGGCCAAACAGTTATATTTTCATTTCATCAGACCAGAGGACATTTCTCCAAAAAGTATGATCTTTGTCCCCATGTGCAGTTGCAAACCGTAGTCTGCCTTTTTTATGGCGGTTTTGGAGCAATGGCTTCTTCCTTGCTGAGCGGCCTTTCAGGTTATGTCGATATAGGACTTGTTTTACTGTGGATATATATACTTTTGAAACCTGTTTCCTCCAGCATCTTCACAAGGTCCTTTGCTGTTGTTCTGGGATTGATTGGCACTTTTCCCACTAAAGTACGTTCATCTCTAGGATACAGAATGCGTATCCTTCCTGTGCGGTATGAAGGCTGCGTGGTCCCATGGTGTTTATACTTGCGTGCTATTGTTTGTACAGATGAACATGGTACCTTCAGGCGTTTGTAAATTGCTCCCAAGGATGAACCAGACAAGTGGAGGTCAACAATTGATTTTCTGAGGTCTTGGCTGATTTCTTTTGATTTTTCCATCATGTCAAGCAAAGAGGCACTGAGTTTGAAGGTAGGCCTTGAAATACATCTACAGGTACACCTTCAATTGACTCAAAGGATGTCAATTAGCCTATCAGAAGCTTCTAAAGCCATGACATAATTTTCTGGAATTGTCCAAGCTGTTTAAAGGCACAGTCAACTTAGTGTATGTAAATTTCTGACCCACTGGAATTATGATGCATTGAATTATAAGTGAAATAATCTGTCTGTAAACAATTGTTGGAAAAATGACTTGTGTCATGCAATAAGTAGATATACTAACCGACTTGCCAAGACTATAGTTGGTTAACAAGACATTTGTGGAGTGGTTGAAATAGGAGTTTTAATGACTCCATCTTAAGTGTATGTAAACTTCCGACTTGTTTGAAGATTGCATGTGAAAATCGCAGTTTGAGCTGGTGGTGGAGCTGGGTGGTTGAGCTGGGTAGGTAAGCTGGTGGTTGAGCTGGGTGGTTGAGCTGGTGTTAAAAGGAGACACTCCAAACACAGTGATGACACCAGGGGAAGGCAGCATCGGCTGTGTGTGTGTGTGTCTGTGTGTGTGTGTGTGTTTGTCTATGGAAATGGAGACAGTAACAACTGCTGGTGGTGTGTCTTAGAGAGGATTCTCTGGGCTACACCTTTAACTCCCCCTTACCCTGTAGCCCCAGGCCCAGCCATAAGCAGCCCGACTGATGAGCCATGCTCCGTAGAGAGAGACAGAGAAAGAGAAAGAGAGAGACAGAGAAAGAGAGAGAAAAATGTCCTGCTGTGTGCTACCTATATCCCACACTAGAATCCCCATACTTAAATGAATACAGCTTCTCCATCCTGGAGGGGGATATTATATCAATCATTTCCAGGCCCAGGGACATGTACTAGTCTGTGTACTAGTCATTAACTGCAGTCTCATACATTTCCTCAGTGAAAACAATGTACTGAGAAAATGTCAAATTGGCTTTTTACCAAATTATCGTACGACAGACCACGTATTCACCCTGCACACCCTAATTGACAATCAAACAAACCAAAACAAAGGAAAAGTCTTCTCATGCTTTGTTAATTTAAAAAAAGCCCCACCCTCTTCAACATACAGCATATATCAACGAATTGGCGAGGGCACTAAAAAAGTCGGCCTCACTCTACTAGAATCTGGAGTCAAATGTCTGTTTGCTGATGATCTGGTGCTTCTGTCACCAACCAAGGAGGGCCTACAGCAGCACCTAGATCTTCTGCACAGATTATGCCAGACAAAACAATAAACAAACCGTGAAGCTAAAGGCTATGTGCCCTAAACAAAGTCAACTTCCCACAAAAACAGGTGGAAAAAGGGCTACCTAAGTATGGTTCTCAATCAGCGACAACGATAGACAGCTGTCCCTGATTGAGAACACTAACCGGCCAAAACATAGAAATACAAATAATAGAACAAATAATAGAACATAAGTATACACACCTCAAATCATACCCTGAACAAACCAAATAAGGACATAAAAAATATATCTAAAGTCAGGGCGTGACAAGATACACTTTTCAATTCCTCTTTTTATAAATATATACTGTACATTGAGATAGGCAAATCTTTCTCTGCATCTCTCCTGTTTCCCTCGGACACATATACATGGTATCTTTTCCTCTCTCAAAGACATACCAACCACACATTTTAAACCATATACAGTGTCTCCTCTTTATACCAACCACACATTCTAAACCATATACAGTGTCTCCTCTTTATACCAACCACACATTCTAAACCATATACAGTGTCTCCTCTTTATACCAACCACACATTCTAAACCATATACAGTGTCTCCTCTTTATACCAACCACACATTCTAAACCATATACAGTGTCTCCTCTTTATACCAACCACACATTCTAAACCATATACAGTGTCTCCTCTTTATACCAACCACACATTCTAAACCATATACAGTGTCTCCTCTTTATACCAACCACACATTCTAAACCATATACAGTGTCTCCTCTTTATACCAACCACACATTCTAAACCATATACAGTGTCTCCTCTTTATACCAACCACACATTCTAAACCATATACAGTGTCTCCTCTTTATATCAACCACACATTCTAAACCATATACAGTGTCTCCTCTTTATACCAACCACACATTCTAAACCATATACAGTGTCTCCTCTATATACCAACCACACATTCTAAACCATATACAGTGTCTCCTCTATATACCAACCACACATTCTAAACCATATACAGTGTCTCCTCTTTATACCAACTACATTCTAAACCATATACAGTGTCTACTCCTCTTTTTACCAACTTTCACCCTGTGGATTTCTCCTTTGTATTTCTTTTCCACGTTTGAGACCCTTTGTGGACTTACAATAACTTTCTTTCTTCTTTCTCTCTCTCTCCGTATCTCATCTCCCTCTGTGCGCTCCTATGTGAGGATTGACTCACACCATCCTTCACTGATCCCAAAACACAGTGACATTCAACCCCATGCAAGGATCATTAGCACCATCATTATAATGATATTAGGACAGTGGAGCAGTTTGCGCTCCAACAACTACTGTAGCACACTGACTGCGTGGAATCTGTCTATGTCTCTACTCATCAGGGTCTTCAGAGAGGCTGCATTCCTCTCCCGCCTGGCGGAGCGTGATGGATGGATGGCAAAGGGGAGATGTGTTTGTTTACTCAAACCTTTGTCTTATAGCCGTGCAGCCCTGTGTAATCTTGGGGATCGTGTGACAGATACCCCTGGGTCCCTCTCCTTAATGACTCTGCAGAAGGGGTGGTTAAATCTGCCTTGAGTGAGGGAGAGGGAATCGAGGGAGGATGGAGGGGGGTGTGGAGGGGGCAGTGTATGCCCATTCTAACGATGCCCCAGGCCTGGCTATAGTCACCTGAGAATTAAGTCTGCCTCCCTGGTCAGCGGCTCTCATTCGCCTCTCTTCCAACGCAATGTGCTATATTCATCTCAGACAGACACACACACACAAGCCAACTCACCTAAGTCTCTCTCCGTGTGTGCAGATGTTGTGAGTGAAGACATTTATTATGGTTGTTACTAATGGAGAAGAACATGCCCAACACTTTGTTCTCTTATTCCTTCCCAAGTGACATAAGACCAAGTCAACAGTGTTCAGGGAACATGGAGCCCTGATTATCAAGTCTATGTGAGGGACAGTGGTAAGGGAACATGGAGCCCTGATTATCAAGTCTATGTGAGGGACAGAGATCAGGGAACATGGATCCTTTATTATCAAGTATATGTGAAGGACAGAGATCAGGGAACATGGAGCCCTTATTATCAAGTCTATGTGAAGGACAGAGATCAGGGAACATGGAGCCCTTATTATCAAGTCTATGTGAAGGATAGCACAATAAAAATCCTGGAGACAGAGAGAGGGGTGAGGCTCTGGAATGCATACAGACATACAGTATTCATCTCACAATATATTAGCGGCAGCTGGAAAAGGTTGTGGGGAAGCTGATGTGAAAGCACTAGGGCTCCGGCTGGGCACTTGACACAGGAGGTACGGGGCATGTTCAGACAGCTTTAGGGAAAGAGTTGTGAGGTGTGATATTTGGGTATTAACCCAAGCTCAGCAGGTGAGAGGGCTGGTGTGTGTGTGCAGTGGTGTAAAGTACTTAGTTAAAAATACTTTAAAGTACTACTTAATTCTTCGGGATGTGCCCCTTCCACGGAATGGTTGAGCTAACGTAGGCTAATGCGATTAGCAAGAGGTTGGAATTAACAAGAACATTTCCCAGAACATAGACATATCTTATATTAGCAGAAAGCTTAAATTCTTGTTAATCTAACTACACTCTCCAATTTAGAGTAGATATTACAGTGAAAGAATACAATGCTATTGTTTGAGGAGAGTGCACAGTTTTGAACATGAAAAGTTAATTAATAAACAAATTAGCCACATTTGGGCAGTCTTGATACAAAAATTTGAACCGAAGTGCAATGGCTAATTGGATCAGTCTAACATGTTGCACATACACTGATGCCATCTAGTGGCCAAAATCTAAATTGCACATGGGCTGGAATAAAACATTATGGCCTTTCTCTTTCATTTCAAAGATGATGGTACAAAAATACAAAAGAACGGTTGGTTTTTTCCATGTATTATCTTTTACCAGATCTATTATGTCTGCTAAATGACTTAAATGTAATGTAAATGTAATATTCTCCTACATTCCTTTCACATGTCCACAAACTTCAAAGTCTTTCCTTTCAAATGGTAATACGAATATGGAAATCCTTGCTTCAGGGCATGAGCTACAGGCAGTTAGATTTGGGTATGTCATTTTAGGCAAAAATTGAAAAAAAGGGTCAGTTCCTTAATTAGGTATTTGTACTTTACTATTTATATTTTTGACAACTTTTACTTTTACTTCACTACATTCCTAATGAAAATTCTGTACTTTTTACTACATACATTTTCCCCGACTACAAAGGTACAAAGGTTATATTTTGAATGCTTAGCAGTACAGGAAAATTGTCCAATTCACACACTTATTAAGAGAACATCCATGGTCATCCCCTGCCTCTGATCTGGTGGACTCAATTAAACACAAATGCTTAATTTGTAAATGATGTCTAAGTGTTGGAGTGTGCCGCTGGCTATCCGTAAATATGTAAAAATAACAAATTTGTCCCGTCTGGTTTGATTAATATAAGGAATGTGAAATGATTTATACTTTTACTTTTACTTTTGATACTTAAGTATATTATATATTTTTAGTCTAGTTTACTTCTATATATTTTTTATATCCTTTGGTACTATTTTCACAAGTATGTGGTACATATTCACAACTCTTAGTACAAAACTCCAAACTGGTCACATTTGTAACGCAGCCAGTATTTCATTCACAACCTGTCAATTATGCATTCATTTCGATTGTAAACATCTCTCACCACACATCCATTGATTCAAAATATACATTTATTGTGAAATATTATGAGAACGCAATGGGTCCGTGGTCAAACGGCCACCCCTCATCACTCTCAAATGTTCCCTAAAAAACTTCAGCGAGCAGGCCTTTCTAATCGACCTGGCACGGGTGTCCTGGAAGGATATTGACATGATCCCGTAAGTAGAGGGTGCCTGGTTGTTCTTTAAAAGTGCTTTCCTCACCATCTTAAATAAGCATGCCCCATTCACAAAATGTAGAACTAAGAACAGATATAGACCTTGGTTCACTCCAGACTTGACTGCACAAAAGCATACTGTGGCGTACTGCATGAGCAATGAATATCCCCCACGATATGCAACTTTTCAGTGAAATTAGGAACCAATATATACAGAAAGTTAGGTAAGCAAAGGCTAGCTTTTTCAAACAGAAATGTTCATCCTTTAGCACAAACTCCAAAAAGTCCATGTAGAATAAGAGCACCTCCTCCCAGCTGCACTGAGGCTAGGAAACACTGTCACCACCGATAAATCCAAGATAATCAAGAATTGCAGTGAGCATTTTTCCACAGCTGGCCATGCTTTCCACCTGGCTACCGCTACCCCGTCCAAATGCTCTGCACCCTCCGCAGAAACTTGCCCAACCCCCTAGTACTGTGCAGCTGTCCTCATCGACCTGGCCAAGGATTTCGACCCTGTCAATCCCCACTTTCTTATCGGCAGACTCAACAGCCTTGGTTTCTCAAATGACTGCCTCACCTGGTTTACCAAATACCTCTCAGATAGAGTTCAGTGTGTCAAATCGGAGGGCCTGTTGTCCGGACCTCTGGCAGTCTCTATGGGGGTGCCACAGAGTTCAATTCTCTGACTATTTTCTCTGTATACATACATGATGTTGCTCTTGCTGCTGGTGATTCTCTGATCCACATCTACCCAGACGACACCATCCGTATACTTCTGGGCCATCTTTGGATTATGTGTTAACTAACCTCCAGACAAGCTTCAATGCCATACAACACTCCTTCCGTGGCCTCCGACTGCCCTTAAATGCTAGTAAAACTAAATGCACGCTTTTCAACCAATCGCTGCCTGCAGCAGCCTGCCTAGCTTCACTACTCTGGATGGTTCTGACTTAGAATATGTGGACAACTACAAATACCTAGATGTCTGGTTAGATTGTAAACTCTCCTTCCCGATTCACATTAAGCATCTATAATCCAAAATGCAATCTAGAATCGGCTTCCTATTTTGCAACAAAGCCTCCTTACTTATGCTGCTAAACTTACCTTCGTAAAACTATCCTATCGATCCTTGACTTTGGAAATGTAACTTACAAAATACCCTCCAACACTCTACTCAGCAAATTAGATGAAGTCTATCACAGTGCCATCTGTTTTGTCACCAAAGCCTGATATACTACCCACCACTGCGACCTGTATGCTCTCGTTGGCTGGCCCTTGTTTCATATTCATTGCCAAATCCACTGGCTCCAGGTTATCTATAAGTCTTTGCTAGGTAAAGCCCCGCCTTATCTCAGCTCACTGGTCACCATAGCAACACCCACCCGTAGCACACGCTCCAGCAGATCTATTTCACTGGTAACCCCCAAAGCCAATTCCTCATTTGGCCACCTTTCCTTCAAGTTCTCTGCTGCCAATGACTGGAACGAATTGCAAAAATCACTTAAACTGGAGATTCATATTTCCCTCACTAACCCTAAGCACCAGCTCACAGATCACTGCACCTGTACATAACCCCTCTGTAAATAGCCCATCCAAATACCTCATCCCCATACTGTTTTTTTTCTTTCTCCTTTGCACCCCAGTATTTCTACTTGCACATTCATGTTCTGCACATCTATCACTCCAATGTTTAATTGCTAAATTGTCATTATTTCGCCACTATGGCCTATTTATTGCCTTACGTCCTATATCTCACCTCATTTGCACACATTGTATATATACTTTTTCCCATTGTGTTAATGACTATGTTTGTTTATTCAATGTGTATCTCTGTTTTGTTTGTTTCGCACTGCTTTGCTTTATCTTGGCCAGGTCGCAGTTGTAAATGAGAACTTGTTCTCAACTGGCCTCCCTGGTCAAATAAAGATGAAATAAAATAAAATAAATAAAAGACACGAGATTAGATTAGAGATGATATACTATAGACTATAAAGTATAGACAGATGTTTCACCTAGTTGTGGCTGAACAATGACATTAATAACATACAGCTGGTGGGTTATACACTATCGACCGGATAGAACAGCAGCCTCTGGTAAGACACGGGGTGGGGGCCTATGCATATTTGTAAACAGTTGGTGCACAATATCTAAGTCTCAAGGTTTTGCTCGCCTGTGGCAGAGTATCTCATGATAAGCTGTAGACCACATTATCTACCTAGAGAGTTTTCATCTGTATTTTTCGTTGATGTCTACGTACCACCACAGACAGATGCTGGCACTAAAACCGCACTCAATGAGCTGTAAGGAAAACGCTCATCCAGAGGGGGCGCTCCTCGTGGTCGGGGATTTTAATGCAGGGAAACTTAAACCAGTTTTACCTCATTTCTATCAGCATGTTAAATGTGCAACCTGACGGACAAAAACTCTAGACCACCTTTACTCCACAGAGACGCGTACAAAGATCTCCCTCACCAACCATTTGACAAATCTGACCATAATTAATTTTAGCTTACAAGCAAAAATGAAAGCAGGAAGCACCAGTGACTCAGTCTATAGAAAAAGTGGTCAAATGAAGCAGATGCTAAACTACAGGACTGTTTTGCTAGCACACACTGGAATATGTTCCCGGGATTCTTCCGGTGGCATTGAGGAGTACACCACATCAGTCTCTGGCTTAATCAATAAGTGCGTTGAGGACATCGTCCCCACAGTGACTGTACATACATACACCAACCAGAAGCCAAGGATTACAGGCAACATTCACACTGAGCTAAAGGGTAGAGCTGCTGCTTTCAACCCGTAAGCTTATAAGAAATCCCGCTATGCCCTCCGATGAACCATCAAACAGGCAAAGCCTCAATACAGAACTAAGATTGAATAGTACTATACTGGCTCCAACGGTCGTAAGATGTGGCAGGGCATGCAAACTATTACAGACTACAAAAGGAAGCACAGCTGAGAGCTGCCCACTGACATGAGCCTACCAGAAGAGATAAATAACTTATATGTTCGCTTCGAGGCAAGTAACACTGAAACATGCATGAGAGCATCAGCTGTTCCAGACGACTGTGTAATCACGGTCTCTGCAGCCGATGTGAGTAAGACCTAGGGTTGCACATTTTGGGGAATATTCAGAGGTGGAAACTTTGTGGGAATTAACTGAAATATATGCAAATTAATATGACAATTTAAACGTAGATGTTTCTTGCATTGGATACATTTACCATATCATATGGGGATATGATAAAGTAAAATATGTTATGTTTAAGTAGACAAAATTGCTAATTATTAAATCCTTCCAATAGAAATAAAAAACTATTTAGTTACGAATTGAACTTCAGTTGACTCTTCACATGGGATGATTTCACTAAACAACAAAAGGGAAAATGGAATGATCCCCAATGATCCATCGCATCTCCCAAAAACATTTTCAACATGCTTCTGTAAAATGATAGTCTAGAAACTAAAGCTTTGGTTGTCTTCCTCTCAGGCTTCCTTGACTCCTCCCCGGACCTCCTCAATGGCCACCTTTTGAAAATCAGACTCTGAGGCCTCATCTTCACTGTCACTTTCCAACTTTGTTGAGGATGGCTCGTTGTCCGATGTTAGTGGAATTTGGAGGATGATGGAGGCAACAGAGGAAAGAGCCTCAGATCCACAGTCCCTTCCACCAGGTGGCTGATGAGATATGTTGGCACAACTGCCATATTGCATGTCCATCACAAAGCCCTTACTTGGAAGTGTACTTCGCCTGACTGCCAAGAACCTTGCCCTCATCCAGGCCAAGATGTCAAGACGCAGTAGTGTTGACACCATAAGCCTTGTTGATCTCTGCATCAGACAGGATGCTCTTGCCAGCATACTTGGGGTTCAACATGTACGCTGGGCGTGTATGAGCTTCAGGGAGAAGTCTTCACGCTTTTTGAAGTATTTCAGAACTGCAGTTTCCTCTGCTTGGAGCAGTGAAGTGGTCAGGGCAGTAGGGATTTCTTCTCTTACATCTACAAGGAGAGTCTAAACATCAGACAGGACAGCATTGTCTCCCTCAATGCGTGCAATGGCTACAGCTATAGGTTTCAGGAGTTTCAGGCTGCCTTCCGCTGCTCTCTCCCAAAATACATCATCCAGAAGGATCCTCTCGATGGGGCTGTCCATATCGGCAGACTGTGACATGGCCATTTCTTGGAGACTCTTACCCCTCCAGGAGACTATCAAAAGTGACGACAACACCACCCCAATGGGTGTTGCTGGGTAGCTTCAATGTGGTGCTCTTATTCTTCTCACTTTGCTTGGTGAGGTAGATTTCTGCTTTAACGTTATGAACCTTCACATACTTAACCATTTCCTTGGTTCTCTTGTGGAGTGTATCCATAGTTTTCAGTGCCATGATGTCCTTGAGGAGCAGATTCAATACATGAGCAGCACAGCCAATGGGTGTGATGTGAGGGTAGGACTCCTCCACTTTAGACCAAGCAGCCTTCATGTTAGCAGCATTGTCTGTCACCAGTGCAAATACATTCTGTGGTCCAAGGTCATTGATAACTACCTTCAGCTCATCTGCAATGTAGAGACCGGTGTGTCTGTTGTTCCTTGTGTCTGTGCTCTTGTAGTATGCTTGTTGAGGGGGGGAGATTATGTAGTTCATTATTCCTTGCCCACGAACATTCGATCAACAATCAGAGATTATTGCAATACAGTCTGCTTTCTCTATGATTTGCTTGACCTTCACTTGAACTCTGCATCCAACAAATGAGTAGATAAAACATCTCTGGTTGGAGGGGTGTATGCTTGTATGAACATTCAGAAATCTCTTCCAATACACATTGCCTGTGAGCATCGGAGGTGAACCCATTGCATACACAGCTCGAGAAAGACATTCATCAGCATTTCTCTTGCATACGTTCCTCCATTGAGTAAAAAAACTACTGATTCCAGGAGGACCATGAGCTGTTGCTATCAATAAGGTGTCTGATTCATCATTTTCACCTTGAATAGAGGTAGAGGGACTGTCAGAGGTTGCTTGTTGTGAGCGTTGAGGGAACTTCATGCACATGGCCAGATGATTATGCATCCTTGTTGCATTCTTCACATATGATTTTGCACAGTATTTGCAAATGTACAGAGCTTTTCCTTCTACATTAGCTGCAGGAAAATGTCTCCACACATCAGATAGTGCCTTTGGCATTTTCCTGTAAATCTTTTTTGGGTAATTGGTAAAAAGAAATAATAATAATACAGTTCCATGTACAGATAAATAGTTCAGCAGTTCAGCACTTACAACTCCTTTGTAAGATTTATGGAAACGAGTGAATTAACTCTCAGTTAGCAGGCTCATGCAATTAAAACCCACATGGTAGCAAAAACAAAAACGCACTTTGCTGTAGGCTACTATTTACTAGTTAACAAAAAATTGTGTATGTCACATAAAATATATTCACCCCACCCAGTATTGTAATCAAAACTTACCAGA
Source organism: Oncorhynchus gorbuscha (assembly GCF_021184085.1). Lineage (NCBI taxonomy): Eukaryota > Metazoa > Chordata > Actinopteri > Salmoniformes > Salmonidae > Oncorhynchus > Oncorhynchus gorbuscha. Next base: position 100,876,691 of record NC_060178.1, read on the forward strand.
AAGCATGTAGTCCTTGGCTCAGACAGTGTAGGCTCAATCAGCTGTACATGTGATGGAAGAGTGTCCTGCACATGATTGAAGAATGCACTGTGCATGCAGATTCCATTGCAATTCCATTGAATTGGGGATAGTTTAACCAAAATATGCCACAAGACCTAGAATTGCCTTCTGTGTATCCCACAAAAAAGTTAACTTTTTTGATGAATTTAAGCAAAATTCCCCAAATTCCTGGGCTTAACTTCTCATGGAAAATTTCCTGACAAATTCTGTAAATTTACCGGAAAGTTTCAGACCCTTTGTAACCCTAGTATGAGCCTTAAACAGGTCAACATTCACAAAGCCGCAGGGCCAGACGGATGACCAGGACATGTCCTCTGGGCATGTGCTGACCAACTGGCAAGTGTCTTCACTGACATTTTCAACCTCTCCCTGTCGGTGTCTTATAACAACATCTTACAAGCAGACCACCATAGTTCCTGTGCCCAAGAACATTAAGGTAAACTGCCTAAATGACTACCGACCTGTAGCACTCACATCCGTAGCCATGAAATGCTTTGAAATTCTGGTCATGGGTCACAACACCATTATCCCAGAAAGCCAAGAACCACTCCAATTTGCATTACCTCACCAACAGATCCACAGATGATGCAATCTCTATTGTGCTCCACACTGCCCTTTCCCACCTGGACAAAAGGAACACCTGTCTGAGAATGCTATTCATTGACTACAGCTCAGCGTTCAACACCATAGTGCCTTTAAAGCTCATCATTAAGCTAAGGAACCTGGAACTAAACACCTCTCTCCGCAACTGGATCCTGGACTTCCTGACGGGCCACCCCAAGGTGGTAAGGGTAGGTAACAACACATCCGCCACGCTGATCCTCAACACAGGGGCCCCTCAGGGGTGTGTGCTCAGTCCCCTCCTGTACTGCCTGTTCACTCATGACTGCACGGCCAGGCATGACTTCAACACCCTTATTAAGTTTGCCGATGACACAACAGTGGTAGGCCTGATCATAGACAAAGATGAGCCAGCCTATAGGGAGGAGGTCAGAGACCTGACCGTGTAGGTCCAGGACAACAACCTATCCCTCAACAAAGGAGATGTTTGAGGACTACAGGAAAAGGAGGAGCGAGCATGCCCCCATTCTCATCGACATGGCTGTAGTGGACCAGGTTGAGAGTTCCTTGGCGTCCACGTCATCAACAACCTAACATGGTCCAAGCACACCAAGACAGTCGTGAAGAGGGTACAACAAACCCATTCCCCCTCAGGAGACCGAAAAGATTTGGCATGGGTCCTCAGATCCTCAAAAGGTTTTACAGCTGCACCATCTTGAGCATCCTGATGGGTTGCATCACTGCCTGGTATGGCAACTGCTCGGCCTCCGACCACAAGGCACTACAGAGGGTAGTGCGTTCGGCCCAGTACATCACCGGGGCCAAGCATCCTGCCATCCAGGACCTCTATACCAGGTGTCAGAGAAAGGTCCTAAAAATGGTTCAGGACTCCAGCCACCCTAGTCATGGACTGTTCTCTCTGCTACCGCACGGTACTGGAGTGACAAGTCTAGGTCCAAGAGCCTTCTAAACATGTTCTACCCCCCAAGCCATAAGACTCCTGAACAGCTAATCAAATGGCTAACCAGACTATTTGCATTGCCCTCCCCCTCTTCGACACTGCTGCTACTCTATGTTATCATCTATGCATAGTCACTTTAATAACTCCACCTGTATGTACATATTACCTCAATTACCTCAACAATTGCCCCCGCACATGGACTCTGTACAGGTACCCCTGTACATATTCCCACTATTCTCATTTTACTGTTTAAATGATTTGTTAGTCTTATCTTGCTTTTATTTTTATAGGTATTTTCTTAAAACTGCACTAGTTAATGGCTTGTAAGTAAGCATTTCACTATAAGGGCTAGACTGGTTGTTTCCACTCTCCCACACAGAGAAAACCCTTGCAGAGGTCAGTGGCACTGCGGTGATGTAACCACAGGACTGCTCTAGCTCTGGGGCTGACGTCATGTGTTCCATCTCTATGGTTACTGGGTTTGGAGTGGCAGCCAAGTGGTTCCTATAGCAACTGGGAGCTCTAGCACTGCTGAACAGCAAACCCCTGACCATGCACTGTTTCTTCGCTTGAATGACAGGAGTTTTGTGGAAATAAACACTGCACACACACTCTTCAGTTGTCACCCCATTTCCCCTGATCCTGGTGTTTCAGTGTATTTGAACAACAGCACAAAGAGTAAGTTAATAACACTCCTCAGCTTGGATTCATGTCCCACCTCCCCTCAACAGAACATGTGAACCTCGACACAGCTTTCATCAGTAAGTCACTTGAATATCCATGCATTTAAATCGCAGCACTGTTTAATGATTTAATTGCATTACTGCTGAGCACATTAAATTGCCATGCTCAGAGACATATCCCCAGGAACATGAAGAATAGCCTGCCTGGTGGGATTTATTGCCAAATATGAATTTTGATTCCAGTCAGTCAGTCAGTGAGGGCAGGCCAGTCAGCCAGTGATGTCAGGGCAGGGCCGGGCAGGGCAGTCAGCCATTGAGGTCAGGGCAGGGCAGTCAGGCAGTCAGCCAGCGACGGGCAGGGCAGTCAGTGGCGGACAGGTCAGAAATATCATTATGTCAGTGCTGGACCAGAAGGGTGAGCCGGACTTGGGCTGGCTATAGGATGGCACAGGTGAAGAAGCCGGATGTGTAGGTCCTGGGCTGGCGTGGTCACAGGTGGTCTGCGGTTGCGAGACAGCTTATGGTAGAGAAAAGGACATTAAATTCTTGCAACAGCTCTGGTGGACGTTCCTGCAGTCAGCATGCCAATTACACGCTTCCTCAAAACTTGAGACATCTGTGGCAAAACAATTCACATTTTAAGGTGGCATTATTGTCAGCCACAAGGTGCACCTGTGTAAGGATCATGATGTTTAAATCAGCTTCTTGATGTGCCACACCTGTCAAGTGGATGGATTATTTTGGCAAAGGAGAAATGTTCACTAAGAGCGTCTGCTAAATGACTTAAATGTAAATGTAAATGTATATAAACAAATGTGTGCACAAAATTTGATAGAAATAAACTATGACCTGTTCACCGGATTTATCTGCTGCTCCAGTTTTAACTGTTCTGCCTGCGGCTATGGAACCCTGACCTGTTCACTGGATGTGCTAACTTGTCCCGGACCTGCTGTTTTCGACTCTCTCTCTACCGCACCTGCTGTTTCGAACTCTGAATGCTCGGCTATGAAAAGCCAGCTGACATTTACTCCTGAGGTGCTGACCTGTTGCACCCTCTACAACCACTGTGATTTTTATTATTTGACACTGCTGGTCATCTATGAACTTTATAATATCTTGGTCATGTACTGTTAATCTCCGATCTCTACCCGGACCGAGCAGCGTGTTAACAGGCAGCTGGAACAGCGAAGGGAGGACGTTATGGACAGCAGAGGCATGGAGTATACGACGTGGGAAGAAATAGACAGGTGGGCGGCCGACACAGAGAGAATGCCGGAGCCCATCTGGGATTCTGTCAGGACCCGGTTACGAACCCGGGTCTCCGGAGTGAGAAACAGTCACTTAACCAACTGAGCCACGAATAGTCGGCAGAACCCAGAAGATGAGGCAGACACAGCAGTACTTGAGACGGTGTATTTAATGAAGTAAAAAGTGAAGTTCTTCAGGAAAACATGTAACTCCACAACCTCAAAAGGAATCCTACAAGAACAAAGGTAATCCTCCGAAACAAAAAAGGTAAATCCACAAGGTGGAAGGTAAAGCACAAAAAAGCCTCAAAAGATACTCAAAAAAACAAACAAACAAGAACAAAAAACAGAATTCCACAAGAGAGTCCACCGGGATCAACAAGAGTTCTCAGAGTACTAGGGCTAGGTGCTAACATACAAACACAGAGCAAAGAACAGAGGAAAACAAAGGGTTTAAATACAATCAGGGGAAATGAGGCACAGGTGCAAATGATAATGGGGATCAAGGGAAAACAAAAGGTCAAAAGGCACAATGGGGGCATCTAGTGACCAAAAACCGGAACAACCCTGGCCAAATCCTGACAGAACCCCCCCCCCCCCCCCTGGGAACGGCTCCTGACGTTCCTAACAGCTCTCTCAGGGTGGAGGGCCCTGAACTGACGAATGAGGTCAGGGTCCAGTATGTCTTTGGCAGGAACCCAGGAGCGCTCCTCGGGACCGTAGCCTTCCCAGTCCACCAGATACTGCCAGGACCGTTGCACCCGGCGGGAATCCAGTATCCGATGGACGGTATAAGCCGGCTGGCCTCCAATGACACGAGGCGGAGGGGGAGGTCTGTCTGCTGGGACAAGGGGAGAAAAAAACAACAGGTATTAAGGAAATGTGAAACGTGGGATTAATCTTAAGGGATCTGGGTACGTGTAGGTGATAAGAAACTGGGTTAACTGGGTTAACTCTCCTGGCAACCTTAAAGGGACCGATGTATTTTTGGGACAGCTTGCGAGACTCCACCCGTAGTGGTAAGTCTCTTGTGGAGAGCCAGACTCTCTGGCCGGGGCGCAGGGTAGGCCCGGGACGGCGACGTCTGTTTGCTTGTTGTTGGTACCTCTGTGAGGAACGCATAAGATTAAGACGGGTCTTCCTCCACATAAGCCGACAGCGTCTGACGAACTTCAAGGCTGAAGGCACTCTGACTTCTGCCTCCTGGTCCGGGAACAATGGAGGGGCATAGACAAACTGACACTCGTGCGGGGACATACCAGTGGAGGAGGAGCGCAAGGTGTTGTGCGCGTATTCGGCCCGAACAATGAAAGACGACCAGGTGGACGGGTTGTTACGAGTCATACATCGGAGGGTGGTTTCCAGCTCTTGATTCATCCTCTCAGTTTGGCCGTTGGACTCCGGATGGTACCCTGAAGATAGACTGGCAGAAGCCCCCATAAGTTGGCAGAAGGCCTTCCAAAACCTAGAGGCGAAATGGGGACCTCTGTCAGAAACCATATCTTGAGGAATGCCGAAGACTCGGAACACATGATTAATTACCAACTCAGCCGTTTCCTTGGCAGAAGGTAACTTAGTCAGAGGGACGAACCTGGCCGCCTTTGAAAACCTGTCGATAATGACTAGGATAGTAGTATTGCCATGGGATGGAGGAAGGTCAGTAATGAAGTCCAACGAGATATGGGACCAGGGTCTGTGGGGAACAGGTAAAGGGTGAAGGAGTCCTTGCGGGCGAAGGTGAGAAGATTTGCCCTGGCAGCACACGGGGCAGGCATTGACGAAAGTGGCAACGTCTTCTCTTATGGTAGGCCACCAGAACTTACGCTGGATGAACTCCAAGGTGCGACCTACGCCCGGGTGACAGGTGAGGCGAGAGGAGTGCCCCCACAGAAGGACCTGAGTCCTCACTGCCTTGGGGACAAACAACCGATTGGCAGGACCTCCTTTCGGGTCCGGTTCAATAGCTTGAGCTCGTCTCACGGTATCCTCAACTTGCCACGAATAGTCGGCAGAACCCAGAAGATGAGGCAGACACAGCAGTACTTGAGACGGTGTATTTAATGAAGTAAAAAGTGAAGTTCTTCAGGAAAACATGTAACTCCACAACCTCAAAAGGAATCCTACAAGAACAAAGGTAATCCTCCAAGACAAAAAAGGTAAATCCACAAGGTGGAAGGTAAAGCACAAAAAGCTTCAAAAGATACTCAAAAAACAAACAAACAAGAACAAAAAACAGAATTCCACAAGAGAGTCCACCGAGATCAACAAGAGTTCTCAGAGTACTAGGGCTGGGTGCTAACATATAAACACAGAGCAAAGAACAGAGGAAAACAAAGGGTTTAAATACAATCAGGGGAAACGAGGCACAGGTGCAAATAATAATGGGGATCAAGGGAAAACAAAAGGTCAAAAGGCACTAGGTGGAGGCACTAAGGAGAGCAGAGGCAGCCGGAGATAGGAGCCGACGATACGAGGAACACGGTTGGCAAGGAAGCCCGAAAAGCAGCCCCCAAAAAATATTGGTGGGGGGCTTAAAGGGAGTATGGCTATGCCAGGTAGGGCCCCTCAATGGTGGAACAAACTCCCTCACGACGCCAGGACAGCGGAGTCAATCACCACCTTCCGGAGACACCTGAAACCCCACCTCTTTAAGGAATACCTAGGATAGGATAAGTAATCTCTCTCACCCCCTCCTTTAAGATTTAGATGCACTATTGTAAAGTGACTGTTCCACTGGATGTCATAAGGTGAATGCACCAATTTGTAAGTCGCTCTGGATAAGAGCGTCTGCTAAATGACTTAAATGCACAATGGGGGCATCTAGTGACCAAAAACCGGAACAACCCTGGCCAAATCCTGACAGGATTCGCTGGAGCAGTGCAAAGAGGGCTATAGGCGAATGGAGTCGAAAAGAGAGACACTGCGTATAAAGCGGAGAGGCGCTGGTATAAAAAGGCAGCGACAGCTGGAGCAGCAAAAGGAGGATTAATTATTCGGAGAATGGACATGGGAAGACGTGTTGGATGGAAAAGGTTGTTACACTTGGGAGGAGATACTGGCCGGAAGAGATCGCCTCCCATGGGAACAGGTGGAGGCACTAAGGAGAGCAGAGGCAGCCGGAGATAGGAGCCGACGATACGAGGAACACGGTTGGCAAGGAAGCCCGAAAAGCAGCCCCAAAAAAATATTGGGGGGGGGGCTTAAAGGGAGTATGGCTATGCCAGGTAGGAGACCTGCGCAAACTCCCTGTGCTTACCGGTGGGCTAGAGAGACCGGGCAGACACAGTGTTAAGCTATGGAGCGCACAGTGTTTCCAGTGCGGGTGCATAGCCCGGTGCGGTTCATACCAGTCCTTCGTATTGGCCGGGGCTAGAGTGGGCATCGAGCCAGGTAAGCTTGGGCAGGCTCGGTGCTCAAGAGCTCCAGTGCGCCTGCATGGTCCGGTCTATCCAGAGCCACCTCCACACACCAATCCTCCTGTAGCAGCTCCCCGCACTAGGCTTCCTGTGCCTGTCCTCGATCCTGTAGCACCAGTTCCAGCACCACGCACCAGGCCGTCAGTGCGCCTCGCCTGTTCAGCACAGCCAGAGCCTTCCTTCCCTCTTGCGCTACTGGAGTCTCCTGTCTGTTCAGCGCTATCAGAGCCTTCCTTCCCTCCTGCGCTGTCGGAGTCTCCCGCCTGTTCAGCGCTATCAGAGCCTTCCTCCTCTACAGCGCTGCCGGAGCCTCCTGCCTGTTCAGAGCAGCCTGAGCTGTCAGTCTGCATGAAGCAGCCAGAGCTGTCAGTCTGCAAAGAGCTGTCAGTCTGCAATGAGCTGTCAGTCTGCAATGAGCTGTCAGTCTGCAAGGAGCTGCCAGTCTGCAGGGTGCTGTCAGCCTGCATGGAGCAGTCAGAGCTGTCAGCCTGCATGGAGCAGCCTGAGCTGTCAGTCTGCATGAAGCAGCCAGAGCTGTCAGTCTGCATGAAGCAGCCAGAGCTGTCAGTCTGTAAAGAGCTTTCAGTCTGCAAAGAGCTGCCAGTCTGCAAGGAGCTGTCAGTCTGCAAGGAGCTGTCAGTCTGCATAGAGCAACTAGATCCGCCAGTCAGCCATGATCTTCTAGATCTGCCAGTCAACCAGTCTCTTCCAGATCTGCCAGTCAACCAGTCTCTTCCAGATCTGCTAGTCAACCAGAGTCTTCCAGATCCGCCAGCCAGCCAGGATCTACCGGAGCCTACTATCTGCCTGAGCTTCATCTCAGTACTGGGCTTCCTCTCAGTACTGGGCTTCCTCTCAGTACTGGGCTTTCTCTCAGTACTGGGCTTCCCCTCAGTTCCGGGCTGCCCCTCAGTTCCGGGCTGCCCCTCAGTCACGAGCTGCTCCTCAGTTCTGTGGGGTTCTGGGTGAGGACTATTAGGCCATGGTCGGCGGCGAGGGGGGGATTATCCCAGGACGCGAAGGGGAGCAACTAGGACATTAATGGAGTGGGGTCCACGTCCCGAGCCGGAACCGCCACCATGGACAGACGCCCACCCGGAACCTCCCTATGGTTTTGAGGTGCGTCCGGGAGTCCGCACCTTAGGGGGGGGGGGGGGGGGGGTTCTGTCATGCCTTGGTCTTAGTATTTTGTGTTTTCTTTATTATTTGGTCAGGCCAGGGTGTGACATGGGTTTATGTTGTTGTATTTCGTATTGGGGTTTTTGTATTATTGGGATTGCGGCTGAGTAGGGGTGTTGTATGGGCTTGGCTGCCTGAGGCGGTTCTCAATCAGAGTCAGGTGATTCTCGTTGTCTCTGATTGGGAACCGTATTTAGTTAGCCTGGGTTTTGCTTTGTATTTCGAGGGTGATTGTTCCTGTCTCTGTGTAGTTTCACCAGATTGGCTGTAATTAGGTTTCACGTTCCGTTTGTTGTTTTTGGATTTGTATAGTTATTTCATGTGTCACTTTGTTCATTAAAGTCATGAGTAACCACTACGCTGCATTTCGGTCCGACTCTCTTTCTACAAACGAAGAACGCTGTTACAGAAATATCAACCCGGTCATCAAAAAGTCAGCTTCAATTGACTATGTGCAACTCACAAAATCACACAGTAACTTTTTTACCAAACCTAATCAGCGTTTCATCCAGAAATGCCTTTTAATATAAAGTAATTGCCTTTCACAATACAATGCTCACAATACCTTTCATATGATTCTTTTCTCATTTGTTTGTGTTTGACCATCACTTAATCCAACTGCGCTTAATGGTTAATCACTTAACCGTTTGGTAAACCTATCGATTTTAAACTGGTTTGTCTACTATATATGGAATTTGAGAACTACAGAAATAAAACGTGTGTTTGTATAAAGGTATAAATTACATGCATGATACACAATGTTTAGTTACTGTTGCCTGACAGAACTGTACTTTTTCGTTTTCAATTTTGCTATTTTGTTTGAGTGTTTTTTTATTTAAAATCATGAACACTTTCCACGCTGCGCCTTGGTCTACACTTACCACCAACGAGAGCATTCCTGTTTCTATTTGATGCACATGCTGGCTTGACAATATAATATTGGAACTATACTGTAATAACTGACCAAAATATATTGTTAGAGGGTAACTGTGCTTGATGCTGCTGTGAAACCATCGTAAGTTTATCTTTGTTGATGAAGCTGGCAACAACCTGGCTCAATTTTGGCGCTGTGGGCAGAACCTGAGCAGGCCTATCAAGGTGAAGAGGTCACCTGTGTCATTGTGTGGGACACTGTCAGGTTCCACCATGCAGAGGTGGTCCAGGCATGTTTTCGGGCCATCCTCCATTCATGACCCTATACTTGCCCCCATACTCCTTTCCTCAACCCTAATTGATTATTTTTTTCAGCATGTAGTTGGAAGTTGTACGATCGCCATCCCAATGAGAGTGCCACCCTCCTTCTGGCCATGGATGAGGCATGCGACGACATCAATGCAGACCAATGTCGAGCTTGGATTACCCATGCCAAAAGGTTTTTCCCGCGGTGCATGAACAGTGAGGACATCTACTGTGATGTGGCTGATAATTTATGGCCAAATGCTCAAGACAGGCTTGATGCAAATGGGGCATGCTAAACGTTGTTTTATTTCATTGGTTACATTTGATTCAGTACATTTGAACATCTTGGCCATGTTCTGTTATAATCTCCACCTGGCACAGCCAGAAGAGGACTGGCCACCCCACATAGCCTGGTGCCTCTCTAGGTTTCTTCCTAGGTTTTGGCCTTTCTAGGGAGTTTTTCCTAGCCACCGTGCTTCTACACCTGCATTGCTTGCTGTTTGGGGTTTTAGGCTGGGTTTCTGTACAGCACTTTGAGATATCAGCTGATGTACGAAGGGCTATATAAATAAATTTGATTTGATTTACACCTATGTTGCAATTATATCAAGATGTTTTTTGTTGCATTAATGATTGTAGAGGTTGTCTTCATTGATCACACCTTTGATAACACATTGGAAAGATATTATGGAAACTATAGATTTTCTGTATATGTTGTTGGATAATGTGAACTGTAATTTACAGTAATGTAGCATTTTACTTTCAGGGTGATTTGAATTCAAATCAAAGTTTTTTTTGTCACGTACGCCAAATACAACAGCTGTAGACCTTACAGTGAAATGCTTACTTACAGGCTCTAACCAATAGTGCATAAAAGGTATTTGGTGAACAGTAGGTAGGTAAAGAAATAAAACAACTGTAAAAAGACGGGCTATATACAGCATCGAGGCTATAAAGGTAGGGAGGATACATACAGACACCGGTTAGTTAGGCTGATCGAGGTAGTATGTACATGTAGATATGGTTAAAGTGACAGTGCATATATGATGAACAGAGAGTAGCAGTAGCGTAAAGAGGGGTTGGCGGGTGGTGGATGGCGGGACACAATGCAGATAGCCCGGTTAGCCAATGTACGGGAGCACTGGTCGGGCCAATTGAGGTAGTATGTACATATGTACATGAATGTATAGTTAAAGTGACTGTGCATATAAGATAAACAGAGTGAAGCAGCAGTGTAAAAGGGGGTTGGGGGTGGGGTTGGAGGGGGGCGCACAATGCAAATATTCCGGGTAGCCATTTGATTACCTGTTCAGGACGCGTAGCTTACATGGTTTAACATTGGATTAACTGCTAGTTAAAATGACTAAATTGAAAAGATGTGTTTTGGTGATTATATATCCTGCTTACATTTCACAAAGTTCTATTTTGATTCAATGGTTTTGTGATGAGAGCTGCTTACAATCCAAATGAATTCACAATGACAAGTTTTGAATGACTGGCTGCATTACAAGTGATCAGTTTGGAGTCTTGTACTTGTGAAAATAGTAGCAAAGTGATAAACTGAACCTTGTTGGCTTTTATATTGTCCACAACTCACATATCATAATATATATTTACCATGGTAAAACAAAACACTTTGTAGACACATTTTTGATATAGGACAATAATACTATCATTTTCCTGACCACATCAATTTTAAAATGGTTGTGTGCCTTACCCTGTGCTTAGTCTCCCTAGGCAGACTTGATGCCTCCCGGCCCACATTTAACAAAGTGCTGATTTCTGAGACTACACTGTGCCTTACCCTAAAGCAGTGGTATTAAAAATATTTCAGCGGGGATCACATTTTTTCAGCCAGAATTTCTGGGGACCCCAACCCAAATCTTAAGACGCAACCTTAAAACCTGTAAATTTACAAATAATCTTCCATTTATCTCAAACAATACAATAAATACATCTACTAATCTTTCAATTGATCTTTCTCAAAAACATTTGTATATTGTCCCATACAATAATCTGAACTGAAATGCAGCACGAGTGACATTTTTTTGTCACAAAATGGGTGGCTCCATGTAATACACACGTAGCACTTGGGGGCAGTGTTAAGTAGAGACCATGAACTTGCTTAATTGCAATCAAAGGCAGAAAAACAGATTTTGTTGATCCAAACAACATTGTAGCCTTATTAGAATCGCCAAAAGGTATTTTGTAAATTAGTTGAGAGCTGCATAGACCCAGGGAGCCACGTGGAGGCCCGGTGATGGTGAGCTGCGTAGACCCAGGGAGCCACATGGAGGCCCCGGTGATGGTGAGCTGAGTAGACCCAGGGAGCCACGTGGAGGCCCGGTGATGGTGAGCTGCGTAGACCCAGGGAGCCACGTGGAGGCCCTGGTGATGGTGAGCTGCGTAGACCCAGGGAGCCACGTGGAGGCCCTGGTGATGGTGAGCTGCGTAGACCCAGGGAGCCACGTGGAGGCCCCGGGGATGGTGAGCTGCGTAAACCCAGGGAGCCACGTGGAGGCCCCAGTAATGGTGAGCTGCGTAGACTTTACCGTGAAATACTTGCTGACGAGCACTTGCCAACAATGCAGAGTTTAAAAAAAAATAATAATAGTAACACTAGGAATAAAATACACAAGAACGAAGCTGTACCAGATCAATTTGGAACTATATACAGGGAGTACCAGTACCATATCTATGTGGAGTACCAGTACCATATCTATGTGGAGTACCAGTACCATATCTATGTGGAGTACCAGTACCAGGTCAATGTGGAGCAAAATATAGTACATGGAGTACCAGTCACAGATCAATGTGGGGCAATATACAGGGAGTACCAGTATTAGATCAATGTGGATATTTATACAGGGAGTACCAGTATCAGATCAATGTGGATATTTATACAGGGAGTACCAGTATCAGATCAATGTGGATATTTATACAGGGAGTACCAGTATCAGATCAATGTGGATATTTATACAGGGAGTACCAGTATTAGATCAATGTGGATATTTATACAGGGAGTACCAGTATCAGATCAATGTGGATATTTATACAGGGAGTACCAGTATTAGATCAATGTGGATATTTATACAGGGAGTACCAGTATCAGATCAATATGGATATTTATACAGGGAGTACCAGTATTAGATCAATGTGGATATTTATACAGGGAGTACCAGTATCAGATCAATGTGGATATTTATACAGGGAGTACCAGTATTAGATCAATGTGGATATTTATACAGGGAGTACCAGTATCAGATCAATGTGGATATTTATACAGGGAGTACCAGTATCAGATCAATGTGGATATTTATACAGGGAGTACCAGTATCAGATCAATGTGGATATTTATACAGGGAGTACCAGTATCAGATCAATGTGGATATTTATACAGGGAGTACCAGTATCAGATCAATGTGGATATTTATACAGGGAGTACCAGTATCAGATCAATGTGGATATTTATACAGGGAGTACCAGTGTCAGATCAATGTGGATATTTATACAGGGAGTACCAGTGTCAGATCAATGTGGATATTTATACAGGGAGTACCAGTATCAGATCAATGTGGATATTTATACAGGGAGTACCAGTATCAGATCAATGTGGATATTTATACAGGGAGTACCAGTATCAGATCAATGTGGATATTTATACAGGGAGTACCAGTATCAGATCAATGTGGATATTTATACAGGGAGTACCAGTATCAGATCAATGTGGATATTTATACAGGGAGTACCAGTATCAGATCAATGTGGATATTTATACAGGGAGTAGCAGTATCAGATCAATGTGGAGCTACAGTGGGAATAAAAAGTATGTGAACCCTTCAGAATGACCTGGATTTCTGCATAAATTGTTCATAACATTTTCTCTGATCTTCATCTAATACACAACAATAGACAAACATGGTCTGCTTAAACTAATAATGCACAAACAATTATGTTTCATGTTGTTATTGAGCACACTGTGTAAACATTCACAGTGCAGGCTGGAAAAAGTATGTGAACCCTTGGATTTAATAACAGGTTGAGCCTCCTTTGGCAGCAATAACATCAACCAAATGTTTTCTGTAGTTGCGGATCCGACCTGCACAACGGTCAGGAGGAATTTTGGACCATACCTCCTTATAAAACTGTTTCAGTTCCACAATATTCTTGGGATTTCTGGTGTGAACAGCTCTCTTGAGGTCATGCCACAGCATCTCAATTGGGTTTAGGTCAGGACTGACAGGGCCACTCAGGTTGAGGTCAGGACTGACAGGGCCACTCCAGAAGGCGTATTTTCTTCTGTTCAAGCCAATCTGTTGTTGATTTACTTCTGCCTTTTGGGTTGTTGTCCTGTTACATAACCTAACTTATGTTGAGCTTCAATTGGTGGACAGATTGCCTTACATTCTCCTGAAAAATGTCTTGAGAAACTTGGGAGTACATTTTTCCGGCGATGATAGCTAGCTGTCCAGGCCCTGAGGCAGCTAAGCAGCCTCAAACCATGATGCTCCCACCACCATAGCTTACAGTTGGGATGAGGTTTTAATCTAAGTGTGCTGGGCCTTTTTTTCTCCACACATTGTGTTGTGTGTTCCTTCCAAACAACACAACTTTAGTTTAATCTGTCCACAGAATATTTTGCCAGTAGCGCTGTGGAACATCCAGGTACTCTTTTGCGAACTTCAGACGTGCAGCAATGTTTTTTTTGGACAGCAGTGGCTTCTTCCATGGTGTCCTCCCTTGAACACCATTCTTGTTTAGTGTTTCACGTTTTGTAGACTCGTCAACAGAGATGTTAGCATCTTCCAGAAATGTCTGTAAGTCTTTAGCTGACACTCTAGGATTCTTCTTCACCTAATTCAGCATTCTGCGCTGTGCTCTTGCAGTCATCTTAGCAGGACGGCCACTCCTAGGGAGAGTAGCAACAGTGCTGAAATCTCTCAATTTATAGAGAAGAATTTGTCTTACCATGGACTGACTATTAGAGATACTTTTGTAACCCTTTCCAGCTTTATGCAAGGCAACAAATCATAATCTTAGGTCTTCTGAGGTATCTTTTATTCGAGGCATGGTTCTTCTCAGGCAATGCTTCTTGTGAATAGCAAATGCACATTTTGTGAGTGTTTTTTATGGGGCACGGCAGCTCTATAGAAAATCTCCAATCTTGTCTCATTGATTGGACTACAGGTTAGTTGACTCCTGACTCCAATTAGCTTTTGAAGAAGTCATTAGCCTAGTGGTTCACATACTTTTTCCAACCTACACTGAATGTTTAAATGATGTATTCAATATATATAATACAAATTCAATAATGTGTGTGTTATTAGTTTAAGCACACTGTGTTTGTCTATTGTTGTGACTTAGATGAAGATCAGATAACATTTTATGTCAAATTTATGCAGAAATACAGGTAATTCCAAAGGGTTCACATACTTTTTCTTGCCCCTGTATATAGAGGGAGTACCAGTACCAGATCAATGTGAAGCTATATGCATGGAGTACCAGTACCTCAGGATCTCGTCACGGTATCTCAGTGCATTCAAATTGCCATCAATAAAATGCAATTGTGTTCGTTGTCCGTAGCTTATGCCTGCCGATACCATAACCCCAATGCCACCATGGGGCACTCAGCAAACCCTCGCCTGCCATCTGCCCGGTACACAAGAAAGGTGAGCACTTGCCCTCTGAAGTTGGTTACGACGCCGAAATGCAGTCAGATCAAAACACTGGTGAGGATGACAAGCATGCAGATGAGCTTCCCTGAAACTGTTTCTGACAGTTTGTGCACAAATTCTTCGGTTGAGCAAACCTAGTTTCATTAGCTTTGTCCAGTAATTATGCTGTAATGCTGTAATAGCCGTGGGGCTAGGGTCAGTCTGTCCAATCTGGTGTAATGCTTCTGTTTAATCTGGTGTCCTGTGTGATTTTAGGTATGCTCCCTGTAATTCTCCCATCTCTCTCACCCCTCCCCCAGAGGACCTGAGCCCCTGGACCATGCCTCAGGACTATCTGGCCAGATGACTCCTGTCTGTCCCTGTCCCCAGTCCACCTGGTTGTGCTGCTGATCCAGTGTCTTCTGTTCTGCCTGCGGCTATGTTACCCTGTCCTGTTCACCGGACGTGCTACCTTGTCCCGGACCTGCTGTTTCCACTATCTCTCTCTCTCTCTCCCTCTCTCTCTCCCTCTCTCTACTGCACCCTCTGTCTCATCCTCTGAATGCTCAGCTATGAAAAGCCAACTGAGATTTACTTCTGAGGTGCTGACCTGTTGTACCCTTTCTAACCACTGTGATTATTATTTAATCTATGAAGATTTGAACATCAAACATGCGTGTGTGAGTGATTGGGGGGGCAAGCTGTAATGGGATTACACACATTAAACAGCTGTTTGTAAAATGACCTCACTCTGTGTCATTCAGGACCTTTCTGTTCTGTAATCAGGAGGCTGGGTGAGGATGGGCTTCCCACGACAAATCACATGTGTGTATGTCAAGACCACTGACATGTTCTTACACACCCACTACTACTACTCTTAATATGCTCTCATAACATGTGTGTGCCTTTCTCTATATCAAATCAAATTTCATTAGTCACATGCGCCAAATACAACGTTATAGTAAAATGCTTACTTACGATGTCACTCCCTGACCTTAGAGAGCCTGTTTATTTCTCTATTTGGTTGGTCAGGGTGTGATTTGGGTGGGCATTATAGTTTTCTATTTCTTTGTTGGCCGGGTATGGTTCCCATATATATATTTTTTTTTACCTTTATTTAACCAGGCAAGTCAGTTAAGAACACATTCTTATTTTCAATGACGGCCTAGGAACAGTGGGTTAACTGCCTTTTCAGGGGCAGAACGACAGATTTGTACCTTGTCAGCTCGGAGGTTTGAACTCGCAACCTTCCGGTTACTAGGCCAACGCTCTAACCACTAGGCTACGCTGTCTATCGTTGTCTTTGATTGGGAATCACACTTAGGCAGTCTGTTTTCCACGTTTGTTTATCTTTTGTTGTTCATCTAAAATAAAGAAATATGTACACTTTCCACGCTGAGCTTTGGTCTCATTCCGAAGACGGACTTAACCTCTTGAAACTAGGGGCACAATTGTTATTTTGGGAAAATAACGTTCCCAAAGTAAACCGCCTATTTCTCAGGACCAGATGCTAGAATATGGATATAATTGACAGCTGTCTGTGAGTATAACAGAACTGAGAAAAATCCAATCAGGAAGTGACTCTTATTTTGAAACCTGTCTTTCTATGCATCCCTATTGCCCATTGAAATGGATATCAACCAGATTCCTTTTTCTGTGGCTTCCACACCTTGAAAAGCGGCATCTCTACCCTTTAGCTCAGTGCGAATGTTGCCTGTAATCCATGACTTCTGGTTGGGGTATGTACGTACAGTCACTGTGGGGATGACGTCCTCAATGTACATATTGATGAAGCCAGTGCCTGATATGGTGTACTCCTTATTGCCTTTATACCTCCCATATCTTAACTAATTTGCACACACTGTATATATATTTCTTCCTATTGCGTTATTGCCTGAATGTTTGTTTATTCCTTTTGTAACTCTGTGTTGTTGTTTGTGTTGCACTGCTGTGCTTTATCTTGGCCAGGTCGCAGTTGTAAATGAGAACTTGATCTCAACTGACCTACCTGATTAAATAAAGGTGAAATTTAAATGGAAAACTAATAATAATAATATCATGACATTACCATCTAGTGGCACAAGGCAGTACTGCCATGTATTCCAGTATAGTAGTGTAACAGTTACCTGTTCTAATTATGTTTCAGCACAGTGTTGATGGAAGGAGATGACCAGTACAGGAAGAAGATGACCAGGACAGGATGGAGATGACCAGGACAGTAAGAAGATGACCAGGACAGGAAGAAGATGACCAGTACAGGGAGGAGATGACCAGGACAGGATGGAGATGACCAGGACAGGATGGAGATGACCAGGACAGGAAAGACAGCAAGTTGAAGTGATGAGCAGGAGTATGATGCCATGATGACCAGGTGAACACAGCGTCTCAACTGCGCTGACCTGTACCCATCTGGGATTCTCAGACTGAGAATGGTTTAGCCGGGAAGAAATCATTTAACAAAGTCAGGGCAGCCTTTTTCCCTAAGCATGCACAGGAGCACCTCTGTCTCACAGTGACATTCACTGTGTATTGATCTGGACAGGAAAACACACCCGATTTGTTTGTCTGCAGGGGGATGGAGAACCGGGTGAGTTCAGGGGGCCGTTGGAGATGTAAACGGGATGACAGAAAAAGGAGTAGAGATCCAGGAGTAATTGGGTGAGAAAGACAGATACAGAGTGTGTTCTCCAAGGAATAGCTACTCATACTGAGTCTGTCTTCTCTCATAGCAGTAACATTGACCCTTGGGTGGAATGGGGTGGGACAGTTTTCAACTTCATAGACGCTCTTACAGGAGCAATTAGGGCTAAGTGCTTTGCTCAAGGGCACATCGGCATATGTTTCACTTAGTCAGTTGTTGATTCAAATCAACAACCTGCCGGTTGCAGGCCTAACCTCTATGCTCCCTGCCTCCCCACAATGTATGTTAAACTATGTCAAACTGAATTCTGCTCTTAAAGTTCTGGAAGTAGTAAAGTAGTTGGGCAAAACTGTACCCTTTTTATTTTCATTGTAATCCCTTAGGTAATCTCAGTTCATATGATAAAATATGTGCTGCATTTATGGCGATATAGATACAGACGGAAATACAAATGCAGACATGTTCTCCTTGTTTTCCTCATTCTTCATGACTGCATAAAACATGCTAAGGGTTGGCATCCTGTCATCCGTCACAACTCCCTTAAATCCAGAGCGGTGAGTGAGCAGTCTTGAGGGTCCATGGTTGGTGCACAGAGAGTCCTTAGCCATTGAGACAAACAAGGCTAACAAACTGCAGTTTGACCCACATAGAGTGGGTTCTGAGATGAACCGTCTTCATTCTGATCTCAGCCTGCACTGCCACTGATAGGGCCCTGTCCATAATTGATGATGTCATTTAAATATGCACAAGGACAAAACAGGCAAAGTGGCAGAGCATGTTTCACCCGCTGTGTCAGTAGCACTTGTTGACAGAGGTTAGCTCCTCCTTCCCTTTTCATTCCCATAGCAGTTAGCTCCTCCTTCCCATTTCAATCCCATAGCAGTTAGCTCCTCCTTCCCTTTTCATTCCCATAGCAGTTAGCTTCTTCATCCCTTCTCATTTCCACAGAAGTTAGCTGCTCCTTCCCTTCTCATTCCCATAGCAGTTAGCTCCTCCTTCCCTACTCATTACCACAACAGTGATGAAAACTGAAATAGCAGAGGATGAGAGACACTGAAAGTTCCTCTTAGAAATTCTGCTACAACACAATGATAATTTCTCTATAATTGGCAAGACTGTGAATTATTGTAAATTACTACTGTTCACATATGCTCTTTCTTTATTTATGGTGCAGTCAATGTGTTGTTCTGAGGGAAGGAGTGATGTCGCCAAGGGGATTTACTTGAAGGAGTGATGTCGCCAAGGGGATTTACTTGAAGGAGTGATGTCGCCAAGGGGATTTCTGTGAAGGAGTGATGTCAATGAGGGGATTTCTGTGAAGGAGTGATGTCAATGAGGGGATTTCTGTGAAGGAGTGATGTCAATGAGGGGATTTCTGTGAAGGAGTGATGTCAATGAGGGGATTTCTGTGAAGGAGTGATGTCAATGAGGGGATTTCTGTGAAGGAGTGATGTCAATGAGGGGATTTCTGTAAAGGAGTGATGTCTATGAGGAGGTTTATGTGAAGGAGTAACATCTATGGGGGGGTTATGTGAAGGAGTGATGTCTATGAGGGGTTTATGTGAAGGAGTAACATCTATGGGGGTTATGTGAAGGAGTGATGTCTGTGGGGAGTTTTATGTGAAGGAGTGATGTCTATGAGGGGTTTATGTGAAGGAGTAACATCTATGGGGGGTTATGTGAAGGAGTGATGTCTGTGGGGAGTTTTATGTGAAGGAGTGATGTCTATGAGGGGTTTATGTGAAGGAGTAACATCTATGGGGGTTATGTGAAGGAGTGATGTCTGTGGGGAGTTTTATGTGAAGGAGTGATGTCTATGAGGGGTTTATGTGAAGGAGTAACATCTATGGGGGGTTATGTGAAGGAGTGATGTCTATGAGGGGGTTTATGTGAAGGAGTAACATCTATGGGGGGTTATGTGAAGGAGTGATGTCTATGAGGGGGTTTATGTGAAGGAGTAACATCTATGGGGGTTATGTGAAGGAGTGATGTCTATGAGGGGGTTTATGTGAAGGAGTAACATCTATGGGGGGTTATGTGAAGGAGTGATGTCTATGGAGGGGTTTCTGTCAAGGAGTGATGTCTATGAGCAGGTTCATGTGAAGGAGTGATGTCCATGAGGAGGTTTATGTGAAGGAGTAACATCTATGGGGGGTTATGTGAAGGAGTGATGTCTGTGGGGAGTTTTATGTGAAGGAGTGATGTCTATGAGGGGGTTTATGTGAAGGAGTAACATCTATGGGGGTTATGTGAAGGAGTGATGTCTATGGAGGGGTTTCTGTGAAGGAGTGATGTCTATGGAGGGGTTTCTGTCAAGGAGTGATGTCTATGAGCAGGTTCATGTGAAGGAGTGATGTCCATGAGGAGGTTTATGTGAAGGAGTGACGTCTATGGGGGGGGGTTATGTGAAGGAGTGATGTCTATGGGGGGGTTATGTGAAGGAGTGATGTCTGAGCAGGTTCATGTGAAGGAGTGATGTCCATGAGGAGGTTTATGTGAAGGAGGCATGTCTTTGAGGAGGTTTATGTGAAGGAGTGATGTCAATGGGGATGTTTATTTGAAGAAGTGATATCTATGAGGGGTTTATGTGAAGGATTGATGTCTATAAGAGGGTATATGTGAATGAGTGAGGTCTATGAGGGGGTTTCTGTGAAGAAGTGATGTCTGTGGGGGGTTTATGTGGAGGAGTGATGTTTATGTGAAGGAGTGATGTCTATGACGACGTTTATGTGAATGAGTGATGTCTATCAGAAGGTATATTTGAAGGAGTTATATCTACGATGGGGTTTACGTGAAGGAGTGATGTCTATCAGAAGGTATATTTGAAGAAGTTATATCTACGATGGGGTTTACGTGAAGGAGTGATGTGTAATAGGGGTTTCTGTGAAGGAGTGATGTTTATGTGAAGAAGTAATGTGTATGGGGAGGTTTATGTGAAGGAGTGATGTCTATGACGAGGTTATACATTTACATTACATTTAAGTCATTTAGCAGACGCTCTTATCCAGAGCGACTTACAAATTGGTGCATTCACCTTATGACATCCAGTAGAACAGTCACTTTACAATAGTGCATCTAAATCTTAAAGGGGGGTGAGAGGGAATACTTATCCTATCCTAGGTATTCCTTAAAGAGGTGGGGTTTCAGGTGTCTCCGGAAGGTGGTGATTGACTCCGCTGTCCTGGCGTCGTGAGGGAGTTTGTTCCACCATTGGGGGACCAGAGCAGCAAACAGTTTTGACTGGGCTGAGCGGGAACTGTACTTCCTCAGTGGTAGGGAGGCGAGCAGGCCAGAGGTGGATGAACGCAGTGCCCTTGTTTGGGTGTAGGGCCTGATCAGAGCCTGGAGGTACTGAGGTGCCATTCCCCTCACAGCTCCGTAGGCAAGCACCATGGTCTTGTAGCGGATGCGAGCTTCAACTGGAAGCCAGTGGAGAGAGCGGAGGAGCGGGGTGACGTGAGAGAACTTGGGAAGGTTGAACACCAGACGGGCTGCGGCGTTCTGGATGAGTTGTAGGGGTTTAATGGCACAGGCAGGGAGCCCAGCCAACAGCGAGTTGCAGTAATCCAGACGGGAGATGACAAGTGCCTGGATTAGGACCTGCGCCGCTTCCAGTGTGAGGCAGGATCGTACTCTGCGGATGTTGTAGAGCATGAACCTACAGGAACGGGCCACCGCCTTGATGTTAGTTGAGAACGACAGGGTGTTGTCCAGGATCACGCCAAGGTTCTTAGCGCTCTGGGAGGAGGACACAATGGAGTTGTCAACGGTGATGGCGAGATCATGGAACGGGCAGTCCTTCCCCGGGAGGAAGAGCAGCTCCGTCTTGCCGAGGTTCAGCTTGAGGTGGTGATCCGTCATCCACACTGATATGTCTGCCAGACATGCAGAGATGCGATTCGCCCCCTGGTCATCAGAAGGGGGAAAGGAGAAGATTAATTGTGTGTCGTCTGCATAGCAATGATAGGAGAGACCATGTGAGGTTATGACAGAGCCAAGTGACTTGGTGTATAGCGAGAATAGGAGAGGGCCTAGAACAGAGCCCTGGGGGACACCAGTGGTGAGAGAGTGTGGTGAGGAGACAGATTCTCGCCACGCCACCTGGTAGGAGCGACCTGTCAGGTAGGACGCAATCCAAGCGTGGGCCGCGCCGGAGATGCCCAACTCGGAGAGGGTGGAGAGGAGGATCTGATGGTTCACAGTATCGAAGGCAGCCGATAGGTCTAGAAGGATGAGAGCAGAGGAGAGAGAGTTAGCTTTAGCAGTGCGGAGCGCCTCCGTGATACAGAGAAGAGCATTCTCAGTTGAATGACTAGTCTTGAAACCTGACTGATTTGGATCAAGAAGATCATTCAGAGAGAGATAGCGGGAGAGCTGGCCAAGGACGGCACGTTCAAGAGTTTTGGAGAGAAAAGAAAGAAGGGATACTGGTCTGTAGTTGTTGACATCGGAGGGATCGAGTGTAGGTTTTTTCAGAAAGGGGTGCAACTCTCGCTCTCTTGAAGACGGAAGGGACGTAGCCAGCGGTCAGGGATGAGTTGATGAGCGAGGTGAGGTAAGGGAGAAGGTCTCCGGAAATGGTCTGGAGAAGAGAGGAGGGGATAGGGTCAAGCGGGCAGGTTGTTGGGCGGCCGGCCATCACAAGACGCAAGATTTCATCTGGAGAGAGAGGGGAGAAAGTGGTCAGAGCACAGGGTAGGGCAGTGTGAGCAGAACCAGCGGTGCCGTTTGACTTAGCAAACGAGGATCGGATGTCGTCGACCTTCTTTTCAAAATGGTTGACGAAGTCATCTGCAGAGAGGGAGGAGGGGGGGAGGAGGATTCAGGAGGGAGGAGAAGGTGGCAAAGAGCTTCCTAGGGTTAGAGGCAGATGCTTGGAATTTAGAGTGGTAGAAAATGGCTTTAGCAGCAGAGACAGAGGAGGAAAATGTAGAGAGGAGGGAGTGAAAGGATGCCAGGTCCGCAGGGAGGCGAGTTTTCCTCCATTTCCGCTCGGCTGCCCGGAGCCCTGTTCTGTGAGCTCGCAATGAGTCGTCGAGCCACGGAGTGGGAGGGGAGGACCGAGCCGGCCTGGAGGATAGGGGACATAGAGAGTCAAAGGATGCAGAAAGGGAGGAGAGGAGGGTTGAGGAGGCAGAATCAGGAGATAGGTTGGAGAAGGTTTGAGCAGAGGGAAGAGATGATAGGATGGAAGAGGAGAGAGTAGCGGGGGAGTGAGAGCGAAGGTTGGGACGGCGCGATACCATCCGAGTAGGGGCAGTGTGGGAGGTGTTGGATGAGAGCGAGAGGGAAAAGGATACAAGGTAGTGGTCGGAGACTTGGAGGGGAGTTGCAATGAGGTTAGTGGAAGAACAGCATCTAGTAAAGATGAGGTCGAGCATATTGCCTGCCTTGTGAGTAGGGGGGGGAAGGTGAGACGGTGAGGTCAAAAGAGGAGAGGAGTGGAAAGAAGGAGGCAGAGAGGAATGAGTCAAAGGTAGACGTGGGGAGGTTAAAGTCGCCCAGCACTGTGAGAGGTGAGCCGTCCTCAGGAAAGGAGCTTATCAAGGCATCAAGCTCATTGATGAACTCTCCAAGGGAACCTGGAGGGCGATAAATGATAAGGATGTTATGTGAAGGAGTGATGTCTATGACGAGGTTATGTGAAGGAGTGATGTCTATGACGAGGTTATGTGAAGGAGTGATGTCTATGACGAGGTTATGTGAAGGAGTGATGTCTATGACGAGGTTATGTGAAGGAGTGATGTCTATGACGAGGTTATGTGAAGGAGTGATGTCTATGACGAGGTTATGTGAAGGAGTGATGTCTATGACGAGGTTATGTGAAGGAGTGATGTCTATGACGTGAAGGCGTGATGTCTATGGTTATGTGAAGGCGTGATGTCTATGACGAGGTTATGTGAAGGCGTGATGTCTATGAAGGTTATGTGAAGGCGTGATGTCTATGACGAGGTTATGTGAAGGAGTGATGTCTATGACGAGGTTATGTGAAGGAGTGATGTCTATGACGAGGTTATGTGAAGGAGTGATGTCTATGTGAAGCGTGATGTCTATGGCGAGGTTATGTGAAGGCGTGATGTCTATGACGAGGTTATGTGAAGGAGTGATGTCTATGACGAGGTTATGTGAAGGCGTGATGTCTATGACGAGGTTATGTGAAGGCGTGATGTCTATGACGAGGTTATGTGAAGGCGTGATGTCTATGACGAGGTTATGTGATGTCTATGAGAGGTTATGTGAAGGAGTGATGTCTATGACGAGGTTATGTGAAGGCGTGATGTCTATGACGAGGTTATGTGAAGGAGTGATGTCTATGAGGTTATGTGAAGGAGTGATGTCTATGACGAGGTTATGTGAAGGAGTGATGTCTATGACGAGGTTATGTGAAGGAGTGATGTCTATGACGAGGTTATGTGAAG
The DNA here is from genome assembly GCF_021184085.1 of Oncorhynchus gorbuscha. Taxonomy (NCBI): domain Eukaryota; kingdom Metazoa; phylum Chordata; class Actinopteri; order Salmoniformes; family Salmonidae; genus Oncorhynchus; species Oncorhynchus gorbuscha. The sequence continues at coordinate 100,900,691 of NC_060178.1, forward strand.
GCGTGATGTCTATGGCAAGGTTTACGCAGATTAATGATGTCTATGAGAAGGCATATGAGAAGGACTCATCTCTATGAGGGGGTTTCTGTGAAGGAGTGATGTCTATGGAGGGGGGGGGTGTTATGTGAAGGAGTGATGTCTATGAGGGGGTTTATGTGAAGGATCGATGGGTGTACCAACTTTTACTGTGGATGTGAAGTTCTGGCTGAGTGAACATGTACAGGTATTTCAGTAGAGGGTTATACAAATTTGATGGAGTGTTCCATGTGTCTAAATGAACCTGCATGTGTGTGTGTGTGTGTGTGTGTGTGTGTGTGTGTGTGTGTGTGTGTGTGTGTGTGTGTGTGTGTGTGTGTGTGTGTGTGTGTGTGTGTGTGTGTGTGTGTGTGTGTGTGTGTGTGTGTGTGTGTGTGTGTGAGTCCGGCCATGTGTGGAGGCGGTGCATAGCTGCGATCAAAGCTGTGATATAACAGCTGCTGACAGGCAGGTTTGAGGGCCCTGTCTTGGGGTCCTGGCCCAGTACGGAGGGCGGAGGCTGGAACACTAAATGCTGAATTATGCCAGAACTGCTTCCTGTCCTGCTGAGCTCCCAATTAGCACACACTCCACTAGAGCGGGCGCCCTCCACCGCTACCACAAACTGCCTCCGGACTCTCTAATACCCAGAGACAGGCTCACGAGACTGGTCAGTAGTCTGATCTGTTACCTTCTACATTTAACAGGAACCTTCTACATTTAAAATGAGCCTGCTACATTTAACATGAGCCTGCTACATTTAACATGAGCCTGCTACATTTAACATGAGCCTGCTACATTTAACTAACATGAGCCTGCTACATTTAACTAACATGAGCCTGCTACATTTAACTAACATGAGCCTGCTACATTTAACACGAGCCTGCTACATTTAACACGAGCCTGCTACATTTAACACGAGCCTGCTACATTTAACACGAGCCTGCTACATTTAACACGAGCCTGCTACATTTAACACGAGCCTGCTACATTTAACACGAGCCTGCTACATTTAACACGAGCCTGCTACATTTAACACGAGCCTGCTACATTTAACACGAGCCTTCTACATTTAACACAAGCCTTCTACATTTAACACGAGCCTTCTACATTTAACACGAGCCTTCTACATTTAACATGAGCCTTCTACATTTAACACGAGCCTCCAACATTTAACATGAGCCTCCAACATTTAACATGAGCCTCCAACATTTAACATGAGCCTCCAACATTTAACATGAGCCTGCTACAGGGTGGCCAGTCCCTCTTCTGGCTGTGCCAGGTGGAGATTATAACAGAACATGTCTCAGATGTTCAAATGTTTATAGATGACGAGCAGGGTGAGATAATAATAATCACAGTGGTTGTAGAGGGTGCAACAGGTCAGCACCTCAGAAGTAAATGTTAGTTAGCTTTTGTAGCCGATCATTCAGAGTTCGAGACAGCAGGTGCGGTAGAGAGAGACTCCAAAACAGCAGGTCCTGTGAACAGGTCAGGGTTCCATAGCCGCAGGCAGAACAGTTGAAACTGGAGCAACAGCATGACCAGGTCGACTGGAGTCATCAGGGCAGGTAGTCCTGAGGCATGGTCCTAGGGCTCAGGTCCTCTGAGAGAAGAGAGAGAGAGAATGAAAGAGAAAGAGAGAAAGAGAAAGAGAGAGAGAGAATTAGAGGGAGCATACTGGACACCGGATAAGACTGACCATAGCCTCCCGACACAAACTATTGCAGCATAAATACAGGAGGCTGAGACGGGATGAGGTTGGGGATGAAGTTTACCACTGTTCAATCATTCACAGACCTGCTCCCTCTCTGTAATGGAGTTTACCACTCATGCATCATTCACAGACCTGCTCCCTCTCTGTAATGGAGTTTACCACTCATCCATCATTCACAGACCTGCTCCCTCTCTGTAATGGAGTTTACCACTCTTCCATCATTCACAGACCTGCTCCCTCTCTGTAATGAAGTTTACCACTCTTCCATCACTCACATGGATATGCAGCAGCTTCTCCACTGGGAGAGTATCAATGTGAGAGTTACTTTTCAGGGCGCTGTGGTGTGAAGGTTCCTCTGGTTGTCTGTGGTGGTGTGAATGTGGAGGGAGTTTATGGCCTGTGTGTGTTTGTGTGTGTGTGTGTTTTTAGGGGACATGAGGCTGCTAGCAGGGGGTATGAGAAGGGGGTATCTGTCTCCTTGCCATGTGTCTGACACCCAGCATATGATCCTGAAAGAGCATGACGGCACCTTTCACACCCCCACCACACCCTGAGTGACAGCAATCCTTTTAGGTGCCTCACACATCGGGCCCATGGATGGAGGGATAGACGGATGGGTGGGTGGATGGATGGATGACATAAGTGATGGACAGTGATTGACTTGAGGCCACAGGGAAGATAGATACAGATACATGGTTGGACAAGGCACCAAAGGGCAGGTGAAGGGGGTCAATGGTAGGCGGCCATTTTGGACAGGTCTTTTTTTTTTTTTTTATATGTATTTTTTTTTTTTTCACCTTTATTTGACCAGGTAGGCCAGTTGAGAACAAGTTATCAATTACAACTGCAGCCTGGCCAAGATAAAGCAAAACAGTGAGACAAAAACAACAACACAAAGTTACACATGGAATAAACAAATGTACAGTCAATAACACAATATAAAAGATGTATACAGTGTGTTCAAATGAAGTAAGGAGGTAAGGAAATAAATAGGCCAATAGTGGCGATGTAATTACAATTTAGGAATTTATACTGGAGTCATATATGTGCAGATGAGGATGTGCAAGTAGAAATACTGGAGTCCAAAAGAGCAGAAAAACTAAATATGGGGATGAGGTAGGTAGTTGGTTTGATGGGCAATTTACAGATAGGCTGTGTATGACAGCTGACGCTAAAAGTTAGTGAGGGAGATATGTCTCCAGCTTTAGTGATTTTTGAAATTCATTCCATTCATTGTCAGCAGAGAACTTGAAGGAAAGGCGGCCAAAGTAGGTGTTGGCTTTGGGGATGACCAGTGAAATATATCTGCTGGAGCGCGTGCTACGGTTGGGTGTTGTGGAGTGTTATGGCGTTGAAGCTCATTTGGAGGTTTGTGAACACAGTGTTACAGAATGGTGTCATCTGTGTAGAGGTGGATCAAAGAATCACCCTCAGCAAGAGCAACATCATTGATATAGACAGAGAAAAGAGTTTGCCGGAGAATTGAACCCTGTGGCACACGCAAAGAGACTTCCAGAGGTCCGGACAACAGGCCCTCTGGTTTGACACACTGAACTCTATCTGAGAAGTAGTTAGTGAGCCAGGCGAGGCAGTCATTAGAGAAACCAAGGCTGTTGAGTCTGCCAATAGGAATATGGTGATTGACTGAGTCGAAAGCCTTGGCCAGGTCGATGAAGTCGACTGCACAGTACTGTCTTTTATCGATGGTGGTTATGAAATCGTTTAGGACCTTAAGGGTGGCTGAGGTGCACCCTTGACCAGCTCAGAAACCAGATTGTATAGTGGTGGGATTCGAAATGGTCGGTGGTCTGTTTATTCACTTGGCTTTTGAAGACTTTAGAAAGGCAGAGCAGGATGGATATAGGTATGTAAAAGTTTGAGTCTAGAGTTTCTCCCCCATTAAAGAGGGGGGATGACCGAGGCCGCTTTCCAATGTTTAAGAATCTCAGACTATACGAAAGAGAGGTTGAACAGACTAGTAATAGGAGTTGCAACAATGGCGGCGGATAATCTTACGAAGGGAGGGGCCAGATTGTCTAGCCCAGCTCATTTGGTGGTCTGCTGTGGTGGTGGGGTGAAATGTAAATCAGCTCAGAGTTGTAGGAGAAACACAGGAGGAGGAAGAGAAGATTAGGATGAGGGGAGTGCTGATGAAGCTTGAGACGTCCCTTAGGAGAGGCTGAGAGAGGGAGTGAGAGAAGGACAGGATGACAGGAAGTGAGGGAGTGTGTGGAAGAGCAGGATGACAGGAAGTGAGGGAGTGTGTGGAAGAGAAGATGAGAGGAAGTGAGGGAGTGAGTGCTCTACTCTGAGAGACGAGACAGGCAATATGAGCAGGGAGGGTTCACATGGTAGCTAATGAGATTCAGCAAATGCTCCAAAGGCTGAGGGAGGGATAGAGGGAGAGAAGGGGGAGGGACGGATGGAGGAAGGGGAAAACAAGGACAGAGAAACTGCTTGACAGATAAATATGGACTGAAAGAAACTGAGAGGGAATGGACATTGTGTAAAGTAAGGGCAATCTGACAGAGAGAGAGAGAAAGGGGATTATATGTACATGAGAGGTCAAAATGAAATCAAATTGTATTTGTCACTTGCTTCTTAACCAACAGGTGTAGACTAACAGTGAAATGCTTAGTTAAGGCCTTTTCCAACAATTCAGAAAGAAAGATTATAACACAAGGAATAAATACACAATGACTAACAATCATTTGTTATATACACAGAGTACCAGTACAGAGTCGATGTCCAGGGGTACGAAACGTCCTCGAATTCGGTGTTTGGAAGATATATTGGCACAGCTGTTGTTAGGCCTGAGACAAAATTGTTTGCTCTAAATGTTCTATTGCCATACTGGCTGGCAACGCACTTATGCCTTGCTCACTAGTTAGCTAACTAAGGCTAACTTACAGTCAAGTCAAACAGTGCAGCCAGAATAACCACGAAGTAGCTGCATTTGCTTAAGCTGTTTTCTGGTGACATTTATTTGGAGACATCCATAACAATGATCTAATGATTTCACCTGGCATAGTACATAAGCTCTCTCGTCTGGACCCTGTTGTTCAGAGGAGCAAGCCATCAACTCAGCTAACACAACCACTTCAAAAATGATTTTTATTGCGGAGATCAAAATTGCCGGGCTGGGCTGGTGAGACAGTGGATTGCGCCGTCAGAAAGAACAGAGTAAATAGGCATTTTAAGGTCATAGATTTAGCCGGTGGTAACTTGTGGAATAGACACCAGTTAGAATGTGATTTTAACCAATCAGCATTCAGGATTAGACCCACCTGTTGTATAAGTAAATATAGGCAGGGATACAGTAACTCGACAACAGGATAGATAATAAACAGTAGCAGCAGAATATGTGATGACTCAAAATAGTTATTTCAAAAAGGGTCAATGCAGATAGTTAAATAGTTAACCAAATAGCTACCTGGACTAACTATTTAGCACTCTTATGGCTTGGGGAGAGAAGCTATTCAGAGTCCTGTTAGTTCTAGACTTGGTGCATTGGTACCACTTGCTGTGCCGTAGCAGACAGAACAGTCTATAACTTGGGTGGCTGGAGTCTTTGACAATTTTTAGGGCCTTCCTCTGACATAGCCTTGTATAGAGGTCCTGGATGTGAGATATGTGCAGTGATGATGAGGGTTAATGTATGTATGAGCCATATCACAGAATAATGGCTTTCATTCTCACCTCCTTGGCCCTAATAAAAGAAAGGTATCACTCTATGAGCTCCTAAAAATACAATCCCCCCTAAGCTAGGCCAGCTGTAAATGCCCCCGGGCACTGTTTTCACAGCGTAGCAGAATGCAGAAGCAGCGCGACAGTAATCTCCCTCCCCCCGGGAATGCAGACTCTAACTGATAAGTGCCAGAGAGCAGGGGGACTCATTCTGTCAGGGGCATCTTCAGCAGAGCGCAATGGCAGGCGGCATCTCCTCACAGTGGCATGCGGTAATGCGAGACGACACGGCTGACATTACACACCGCCCACCACAAATCACAGAGTGGATATCCCAGTCCAACTACAGAAAGAGAGAGAGAGAGAAAAAAGAGTGGGAGAGAGAGAAAGAGGCCTCAGTGGGGGCACAGAGAGGGTACAGGTCAAGGGACCAGGTACATTCTCACTCATCTTTCCCTGTTTAGTTTTGTTTTTAATTTTTTTTTTCGCTTCAAGGGGTGAGAATTTGATCATATGCTCGGTTGTACCTTGGATTATAATGGGTATAGCTGTGTTTAATGATTTATTTGGATGTTTTATTTGGATGTTTGCATGTTTGTTTACTATTTGTTTTCCAGCATCCTTCAGAGGATAGAGGTTAGATGTTAGAGGTCAGAGCTAGTTAGTTGAATATGGATGCAGAATAAACAATAACTTAACAGGGCCATTCATTCACCAGGTGGAATGTCCAGATACTACATACAATCCACCAGGGCTTCGCAACTGGTGGCCCGTGTGTAGTTTAATTTGGCCCCCCCATATTTTCAGGACATAAAATACTGTAAAAACACCAGAAAATCAGCCCCATGTGATGTTACATTTTTGGAAATCTTGTGAAAGCTATGATCCCTTATTGATGTCACTTGTTAAATCCACTTCAGCCAGCGTAGTTGAAGGTGAAGAGACAGGTAAAAGAAGGATTTTTAAGCCTTGAGACAATTGAGAAATGGATTGTGTATGTGTTCCCATTCAGATGGTGAACGGTCAAGACAAAAAATGTATGTGCCTTTGGACGGGGTATGGAAGTACCGGCCAGGTGCAACGGTTTGTGTCAAGAACTACAAAGCTGCAACAGTTTCCTGTGTGTATCAAGAATGGTCCATCACGCAAATTACATCCAGCCAACTTGATACAACTGTGGGTGTTATGCGGGTGAGTGAGGACCCAAAAGCGACTTAACAGAAACAGAGTTTATTCAAGTCCAAACAGAAAAATAACAAATCCTGAATCCTTATCAGGAAATGTCCAAACGGGGATAACAGAAATCCTCTAGTTTGTAGAGGGGAACAACAGGATTAGCGGCCACAGACTGCAGGTCTCTTCGGGTAGGTGCAGGCCGTAGCTGACAGAGACACCTGCTCACACGCAGCATCTGATGAAGGCAAAAACACGACAGGACGGAACAAGTACACAGCGAACAGCAAACAAGGATCCGACAAGGACAGAAGCGAAAACAGAGAGAGAAATAGGGACTTAATCAGAGGGCAAAATAGGGGACAGGTGTGAAAGAGAAAACGAGGTCGTTAGGAGAATGAGGAACAGCTGGGAGTAGGAACGGAACGATAGAGAGAGAGAGGGATAGAGAGAGAGGGAAAGAAACCTAATAAGACCAGCAGGGGGAAACGAATAGAAGAGAAAGCACAGGGACAAGACATGACAATATATGACAAAACATGACAGTACCCCCCCACTCACCGAGCGCCTCCTGGCGCACTCGAGGAGGAACCCTGGTGGCAACGGAGGAAATCATTGATCAACGAACGGTCCAGCACGTCCCGAGAAAGAACCCAACTCCTCTCCTCAGGACCGTAACGGGAAACGATGAAGAGGGAATCTAGTGCAATAACTCTTATAAAAATGAGACACGGGTAGAGAACTGTAAGCGTTTGAGCAATCAGGCCAGGAGAGTAACAACTAGGGACAGACTGAGACACAGCAAGGCTAAGACCAGGAACAGGAGAGAGGCGGTGGCTGTGGACAGACTGAGACACAGAAAGTGCAGGAGCAGGACCAGGAGAGAAGCGGTGGCAGGGGACAGACTGAGACACAGCAAGGGCAGGAGAGATGCGGTGGCTGTGGACAGACTGAGACACAGCAAGGGCAGGAGAGATGCGGTGGCTGTGGACAGACTGAGACACAGCAAGTGCAGGAACAGGACCAGGAGAGATGCGGTGGCTGGGGACAGACTGAGACACAGCAAGGGCAGGAGCAGAAGCAGGAAGAGAGTTACCGGACTTAGTCTGCGCGCAGTCCGAACAAGCAGCCACGAAACGGTGCGTGTCACGCTCCTGATTAGGCCACCAAAAACGCTGGCGAATAGAAGCAAGCATACCCCGAACGCCGGGGTGGCCAGCTAACTGGGCAGAGTGAGCCCACTGAAGAACGGCCAGACGAGTAGAAACGGGAACGAAAAGAAGGTTACTAGGACAAGCGTGCGGCGACGGAGTGTGAGTGAGTGCTTGCTTAACCTGTCTCTCAATCCCCCAGACAGTCAACCCGACAACACGCCCTTCAGGGAGAATCCCCTCGGGGTCGGTAGAGGCTACAGAAGAACTGAAGAGACGGGATAAAGCATCAGGCTTGGTGTTCTTAGTGCCCGGACGATAAGAAATCACGAACTCGAAATGAGCGAAATACAGCGCCCAACGAGCCTGACGCGCATTAAGTCGTTTGGCAGAACGGATGAACTCAAGGTTCTTATGGTCAGTCCAAACGACAAAAGGAACGGTCGCCCCCTCCAACCACTGTCGCCATTCGCCTAGGGCTAAACGGATGGCGAGCAGTTCGCGGTTAGCCACATCATAGTTACGTTCCGACGGCGACAGGCGATGAGAAAAATACGCGCAAGGATGGACCTTATCGTCAGTATGGGAGCGCTGGGACAGAATGGCTCCCACGCCCACCTCTGACGCGTCTACCTCGACAATGAACTGTTTAGTGACGTCAGGTGTAACAAGGATAGGAGCGGATGTAAAACGCTTCTTGAGGAGATCTGTACAACAATCATACGACCGGTGAGGAGGAAGGGAGGTGGCTCTGGCCGACTGAAGACCGTGCGCAGATCATGATATTCCTCAGGCACTCCTGTCAAATCACCAGGCTCCTCCTGTAAAGAGGGGGCAGAAGAAACAGGAGGAATAGCAGGCATTAAACATTTCACATGACAAGAAACGTTCCAGGAAAGGATAGAATTACTAGACCAATCAAAAGAAGCATTATGACACACTAGCCAGGGATGACCCAAAACAACAGGTGTAAAAGGTGAACGAAAAATCAAAAAAGAAATGGTCTCACTATGGTTATCAGATACTGTGAGGGTTAAAGGTAGTGTTTCACATAATATACTGGGGAGAGGACTACCATCCAAGGCGAACATGGCCGTGGGCTCCCCTAACTGTCTGAGAGGAATGTCATGTTCCCGAGCCCAGGCTTCGTCCATAAAACAGCCCTCCGCCCCAGAGTCTATTAATGCACTGCAGGAAGCTGCCGAACCGGTCCAGCGTAGATGGACCGGCAAGGTAGTACAGGAACTTGACGGAGAGGACAGAGTAGTAGCGCTTACCAGTAGCCCTCCGCTTACTGATGAGCTCTGGCCTTTAACTGGACATGAAATGACAAAATGACCAGCGGAACCGCAATAGAGACAGAGGCGGTTGGTGATTCTCCGTTCCCTCTCCTTAGTCGAGATGCGAATACCCCCCAGCTGCATGGGCTCAACACCTGAGCCAGTGGGGGAAGATGGTAGTGTCGGGGAGAGGGGGACACAGTTAACGCGAGCTCTCTTCCATGAGCTCGGTGACGAAGATCTACCCGTCGTTCTATGCGAATAGCGAGTTCAATCAAAGAATCCACGCTGGATGGAACCTCCCGGGAGAGAATCTCATCCTTAACCTTAGCGTGGAGTCCCTCCAGAAAACGAGCGTGCAACGCCTGCTCGTTCCAGTTACTGGAGGCAGCAAGAGTGCGAAACTCTATAGAGTAATCCGTTATGGATCGATTACCTTGACATAGGGAAGACAGGACCCAGGAAGCTTCTTTCCCAAAAACAGAACGATCAAAAACCCGTATCATCTCCTCCTTAAAGTTCTGATACTGGTTAGTACACTCAGCCCTTGCCTCCCAGATAGCCAATATATGACAAAACATGACAGTGGGAAGCATTGAAGTCAAAATGGGCCAGCATATCCGTGGAATGCTTTCGACACCTTGTAAAGTCCATGCCCCAAAGAATTGAGGGCAAAGGGGGAAGGAGCATAACTCAAGTCGGAAGTTAACATACACCATAACCAAATACATTTAAACTCAGTTTTTTGCAATTCCTGACATTTAATCCAAGTAAATAATCCCTGTTTTAACCTGTTGCGACGAGCAATCCCGTATCCGGGATCCTATTTATAGCCTCAAGCTCATTACCATAATGCAACGTTAACTATTCATGAAAATCGCAAATGAAATTAAATAAATATATTAGATCTCAAGCTTAGCCTTTTGTTAACAACACTGTCATCTCAGATGTTCAAAATATGCTTTTGAACCATAGCTAAACAAGCATTTGTTTAAGAGTATTGATAGCTTAGCATAGCATTAAGCCTAGCATTCAGCATGCAACATTTTCACAAAAACAAGAAAAGCATTCAAATAAAATAATTTACCTTTGAAGAACTTCAGATGTTTTCAATGAGGAGACTGTTAGATAGCAAAGGTTCAGTTTTTCCAAAAATATTATTTGTGTAGGACAAATCGCTCCGTTTTATTCCTCACGTTTGGGTAAGAAAAAACACAAAAATTAAGTCATTACAACGCAAACTTTTTTCCAAATTAACTCCATAATATCAACAGAAACATGGCAAACGTTGTTTAGAATCAATCCTCAAGGTGTTTTTCACATATCTATCGATGATAAATAATTCGTGGCAGTTTGGTTTCTCCTCTGAAGAAAATGGAACGCGCATGGACCTGGAGATTATGCAATCATTTCGACGGAGGACACCGGGCAGACACCTGGTAAATGTAGTCTCTTATGGTCAATCTTCCAATGATATGCCTACAAATACGTCACAATGCAGCAGACACCTTGGGGAAACGACAGAAAGTGCAGGCTCATTCCTGGCACATTCACAGCCATATAAGGAGACATTGGAACACAGGGCATTCAAAATCTGGACCATTTCCTGTATGAAACTTCATCTTGGTTTCGCCTGTAGCATTAGTTCTGGGGCACTCACAGATAATATCTTTGCAGTTTTGGAAACGACAAGTTTTTTCTTTCCAAAGCTGTCAATTACATGCATAGTCGAGCATCTTTTCATGACAAAATATCTGGTTTAAAACGGGAATGTTTTTTTATCCAAAAATTAAAAGAGCGCCCCCTATCTCGAAGAAGTTAAGTCAGGTAGCATCACCACTTTATTTTAAGAATGTGAAATATCAAAATAATAGTAGAGAGAATGATTTATTTAAACTTTTATTTCTTTCATCACATTCCCAGGGGGTTAGAAGTTTACATACACTCAATTAGTATTTGGTAGCATTGCCTTTAAATTGCTTAACTTGTGTCAAATGTTTTAGGTAGCCTTCTACAAGATTCCCACAATGCATTGGGTGAATTTTGGTCCATTCCTCCTGACAGAGCTGGTGTTTCTGAAGCAGGTTTGTAAGTCTCCTTGCTCGTACACACTTTTTCAGTTCTGCCCACTGTCGTGTCTTTACTATCATTAACTGAAGAGTGATAGTTTTTATCAAAGATTCTCTGTAATGAGTTATTACGCGATTAGACTGATTAATCATGTAACCGTAATTACTAGGAAGTCAGGGCACCAAGGAAAAATATTCAGATTACAAAGTTATCATTTCCTAAAATAACTTTTCAGATATTTTATCTGATCAATTAGTCTTCGAATTAATTCATTATTTACATTACCTCACGTTAGTCTCATTCCAAGTTGTTAGTTATCTGAATGAACCCAGTCTTCACTATGAGTCATCCATACATCAATTGTCTTAAGATAATTTATTTATTACTAACTAAGTAATTCACAGAAATGCATAAACAAACAAACAAATTAGGTAAATGTGGTTACATGAAATGATAGGAGAATGTGCACTAGTGTGCTAAACCGGCATGGTGGCTTGTTAGACAAAAGGGGAAGTGGGGGTCGACTAAGAAGTCACTACAGAGTGATAATTATAACAATTGAAATGCTAATCCTTTGCACATGAACGCTCACTCATTCGGGAAATATAGCAATTTTCTCCAAATGGAGAAAAATATGGTCTGGAATCTTTAGCCATCTCGTAATTGAGATAAGATCGAAAAACTGAGTGAGGGTTTTATTCGTAAGGGCCGGGATGTCCCAGGATGTCTGACCCTAACTGGGCTCAGGGTCGGTACTCTGATGTAGTTCAAATCAAAAGGGAATTGTATTTTTCTTCATTAAACACTCCAAAATCATATTACACAATTATACAAACTGTATCACACTCACTCATTCATCTTATACAACAATTAGATGTAAACCTCATATCTGAGGCTATTATATAAACAGTGTTATGGTAATGTGGCCACACCGTCTCCCATGAGCTCCCCCAAGTTGTGACAAACGGACCAGTTCGTAGCTGGATTCTTCACCGATCTTTTATACTTTCCCCGGAACATGAAATCTGTTCGTACCTCAAGTTCTGTGAAGTGGAAGAAATTCCTTTGTCCTCTATGAAAATGTACTCTGTTCCCTGGAAAATTTACTCTGCCTCTACTATGTGGCCATGTGGCAGGGTCTTCTCAGGAATTTACGACGTCTCTCTGACCACAGCAACCTAGTTGAAGGAGGCAAGGGGGAGGCAGGGAGAGGGGGATGGGCTTGCTATTCCCAAAGAGGCCAAAGTCATGACATACTCCCCCTGGTGGTTTGGATCTTGTTTGTCCTGCAAGTAACAAATCAACATAAAATCATGATGAGCGGTGTTGTGGCACTAAGTGGTGGATGTATGGGGACTATGTTTATGGCTCTATCACTTCCTAAGTGTCAACGGAACTGAACCGAAAAGGAATGAATGCATAAACAAAAGAAATACAACATATAGTTCTCACACAAAAATCATCTAATTGGACTGTATTCTATATACGTCCAGTGTTCTGGCAAAATGACTATCCTGGCATTGTCTCTCATGCCATATCTGGGATTTTCCTACTTGGTGTGTTGCTTAGGCACTATCCTAAGTTGATAACTATATGATAAGTTTACAGCTGTAAGGCACTAGTTTTGGGCAGTCTACAGGGATGACCTATGGACTAATGAGAAGAAAACTGGTGAGTGCTGTAGAGTCAAAGGCTTAGAAGTAAATGTTCAACTTTACTAAGGCTGGTATTTTGCTTGGACTCTTAAGTGTTCCTAGCATAAATCCTAATTGGATGTTCCGTTGTACATGTGTTATGCTTACACAAGTGCGCATGTCAAGGTAAGGAAACCAAGTAACCTGGCAGTTTACAACTTGTTCAGAATGAGTCTGATGTAGTTAGGTAATTTTCAGGTCAATGCCTGGAGGTCAGTCAGAATTGGTGTCAAGGGAGTCTGTAGTAGTTTTTACTACAAGTCACTGTGTCTTCCACTATTGTAGTGGCGATTGGTATGAAGTCTATTTCATAGCTATGTTATCCACGGAGGAGCTAACCTCACGACGGAAGTAGTCTAAGTATTGGAGGAGTTGTACGTGGTGTGATCGTGGTTAATGATTGTAATAATTTTCCTCCTGAATGGAGGATTCTATTTATTAGTGACGTGTGTTAACCATCAGAAGAGTGCACTGGAGATTCCCTCTCACGGGTTGCACTCTGAGTGACTTCTATGTCGCTATTGTCAAGGCTAATTTGATTGGTTAGGTCTATAAACTTCTTACTGATTGTAGCTAGACTGACTGTTGCTGGTATTGGTACTGGTGCCCAAAGGGACCAGTTATCCTACCGATTTATTCTGGAATGTTATGCTACCGGAACACATGATCGGAGCATTTTACTAGTTGTATTGTAGTTGAAACTACACATGGCAAGGAATGATTATTGTTGCCATTTGTTTTGGAGGTGGACAAGTCCAATGGACTTCCTTTACAACCAGTGTAGTACACCTCAGTACCATCTTAGATGTGTTCTAAGATAATCCCAGTCTATGGGCCGGTCTGCTCCTCACTGTTCTCATAGGGGAGTTTACAACTAGATTTGATTTATGACCTGGCGGCCTCGTACGGTGTGTCCGTAGTCTCGAACTGAGACGAGGATATCGGTCTATGATATCGCAAAGTGTTTCACCAGTGGGAGTCATCGGGTCAGTCTTTTACCCTTTTCTAAAATGTTTCTCACTTTAGTTATTCACGTACTGGAACTTCTGGAGAACATTGGTCTACGTTTTGATCATCCTTCAACCCTTTGTTACCCTTGTGCTCTGACACTTTGTGTGGGTTGGGTGCAGGAACGTAGTGAAGATGTCGATTGTAGAGGTAGTCGTTTTAATGGCGACGTACTTTACAGTTATTTCGACCGCTGAGGTTATTGGAATCATGGTTTCGTGATAGAAACTGTTGTTGTGTGTCATCTCTCAACGCTCCAATACCTGATAAAGCACCCTCTTAGCATTGTGAACTTTTGTTGCCTCAAAAGCTGTGCTTGCAAGCTCTCTGAGTTGTAAGATAGGCAAGCCAATGTGGGCAGCAGAGCACAAGTAGGTAATTAAGGTAGGATACATGTTCGACAGGAACATTTGTTTAAAAGGAAACAGGCCTTCCAGGCCTGTTTCAGTGAGTAGGCCAAAGTAAGCTGAACGAAGCCTATGATAGTAAGCTTGTGGGTGTTCATTCCGAGCTTGTTTGACCGTGTTAGCCAGTGAGCTATCGTGTTTGTGAGTTGCAGAACCAATGACTTCTAATTTCAAATATGTGGCAAGTTTAGCATAGTTATTTAACACGTGTTGCTCTTGTAGGCGAATTAACCTTGTCACGTGTCTATTTGAAGTTCGATTCAACAGGTAAACCCTGTCAGAACCCGTAGCATTCGGGTAGCCATCCAACGCGTCCTCTATGTCAGCTAGGAATGTCTCAGTATCGTTTGGCTGACCTGGAACGGGGAATGGGGACATTATTGACGTGTTTGTCAAGGTATGCCGCGTCAAGCGAGCGGAGAGGGTTGGCTTCATCCTGTGGGGAAAGTGAGGCAGAAAGGCCAAGAGGAGAAGCCAAGCTTTGGCTTTGTTGGCCAAGAGGCGCCATATTACTCAGTGCCGAATGGCCAAAAAGAGAAGACTGAGGGACACTTAATGGAGGCAATGTCTGAAACCTATCGTCTTCACTCCTTTGAGTACAGGGCTCCGGTTGCTTGGATGGGTCGTCACGCTGAGGTGTGCGACCATTCTGGATGTCCTCCAGATGGTACCTAAGGGTGGTATTCTGCTGCATTGCAAAGTCCACTTGAGCGCTTACAGTACTGATTTTGGACACGTGAGTGTCGCACTTGCTCTTTTCGTTCTCAAACTTATCTGTCATGGTTTGCAGATAGAGGTCTTGAGTACAGAGCGAGAGATTCAGTGAGGAGATTTCTTCTGCTTGTTTAGAAATCAAGATTTCCATCTTCATCACCTGAGTTCTCTCATCATTCTTTTGGTCAGCGACTTCAATGAGTTCTGCTGATTTGTCATCGAACTTAGTCATTGTGTTCATCAATTGATTGTCTTTGGTCTGCAGAATTTTGAGTAGAACCGTTTAACTCTGAGTAGCGTTCAACAAAACTGCCTGCATGTTATAAAATTGCGCTCCTGTTTGTAGACTACTCAACAGATTTATCTAGTTTGGAGTGGACTACATCGTATATAGTTTTGGCTAAATCAAGTTGTTCCTGGAGACAACGATTTTGTTGAAGAGCTTGTACTCGTTCATCGTCATAAGTATTTGCAATTACTTTTAATTTCAAACGCAGTTCCTCGACTAGCAGAATGTTTTCATTTCCTGCTTTTGTCAATAGTTGCTCAGTTCCCTCCACCTGTCCCCTCATGTTAGCCCTGTCTGGCACGTGCTTCAGCTGTTCCCTGTGGTATATGACCGATGGCACATTTGTAAGGTGATACATTAGTGCAAAAGCGAGGAGAACCGTCACAGAGCCTGTGTTTGATGGTTGATTTTGGAAAGCGTTTGCAATTTCTGCAGTTTTTTTGCTAATGGCATAATTAAGTTTGGTATCGCTGCTGAGGAGGAAATAGAAGCAGCTAAAGCGGAGAGGCGTGAGTATGAGGAGGCAGCACTGCGACGCGGTTGGAAACCGGAAAGTCACCCCAAAAAATTTATTGGGGGGGGCTAAAAGGGAGAATAGTTATGCCAGGTAGGAAACCTGTGCATACTCCCTGTGCTCACCGTTGGGCTAGAGAGACCGGGCAGGCACCGTGTTATGCTATGGAGCGCACAGTGTTTCCAGTGCGGGTGCAGAGCCAGCTGCGACTTATACCAGCCCTTCCTATTGGCCGGGCTAGAGTGGGCATCGAGCCAGGTAAGCTTGGGCAGGCTCGGTGCTCAAGAGCTCCAGTGCGCCTGCACGGTCCGGTCTATCCAGAGCCACCTATACACACCAGTCCTCCGGTAGCAGCTCCCCGCACCAGGCTTCCTGTGCGTGTCCTCGCGCCAGTACCACCAGTTCCAGCACCACGCACCAGGCCTCCAGTGCGCCTCGCCTGTTC
This sequence comes from Oncorhynchus gorbuscha, assembly GCF_021184085.1. Classification (NCBI taxonomy): domain Eukaryota; kingdom Metazoa; phylum Chordata; class Actinopteri; order Salmoniformes; family Salmonidae; genus Oncorhynchus; species Oncorhynchus gorbuscha. The sequence continues at coordinate 100,916,855 of NC_060178.1, forward strand.
AGCGCAGCCAGTGCTTTTCTCCCCTCCTGCGCTGCCGGAGTCTCCCGCTTGTTTAGCGCAACCAGAGCTGTTCTCTTCTCCTGCGCTATCGGATTCTCCCGCCTGTTTAGCGCAGCCAGAGCCTTTCTCCTCTCCTGCGCTGCCGGAGTCTCCTGTCTGTCCAGCGCCACCAGTGCTCCCAGTCGGCCCAGCGCGTCCAGTGCGCCTCGCCTGTTCAGCGCAGCCAGAGCCTTTCTCCTCTCCTGCGCTGCCGGAGTCTCCTGTCTGCCCAGCGCCGCCAGTCGGCCCAGCGTCACCAGTCTGCCAGGATCCGCCAGAAGTGCCAGTCTACCAAGATCTTCTAGATCGGCCAGACAACCTTAATCATCCAGGTCCACCAGCCAGCCAGGATTTACCGGAGCCTACTACCTGCCTGAGCTTCCTCTCAGTACTGAGCTTCCTCTCAGTACTAGGCTCCCTCTCTGTACTGGGCTCCCTCTCAGTACCGAGCTTCCTCTCAGTACCGAGCTTCCTCTCAGTACCGAGCTTCCTCTCAGTACCGGGCTTCCCCTCTGTCCCGGGCTGCCCCTCTGTCCCGGACTGCCCCGCTGTCCCGAGTTGCCCCTCTATCCTGAGTTGCCCCTCTATCCTGAGTTGCCCCTCTATCCTGAGTTGCCCCTCTGTCCCGAGCTGCCCCTCTGTCCCGAGCTGCCCCTCTGTCCCGAGCTGCCCCTCTGTCCCGAGCTGCCCCTCTGTCCCGAGTTGCCCCTCTATCCTGAGTTGCCCCTCTATCCTGAGTTGCCCCTCTGTCCCGAGCTGCCCCTCAGTTATGTGGGGATCAGGGTGAGGACTATTAGGCCATGGTCGGCGGGGAAGGTGGATTATCCTAGGACGCGTAGGGGAGGAACTAGGACATTTATGGAGTGGGGTCCACGTCCCGAGCCAGAACCACCACCATGGACAGACGCCCACCCGGACCCTCCCTATGCTCTTGAGGTGCGTCCCGGAGTCCGCACCTTAGGGGGGGGGGATCTGTCACGCCTTGGTCATTGTATCTTGTGTTTTTGTTATATGTTTGGGTAGGCCAGGGTGTGACATGGGTTTATATGTTGTTATTTCGTATTGGGTTTGTATTAATTGGGAGTGTGTATTATTAGGGGTGTGTCTAGTTAGGCTTGGCTGCCTGAGGCGATATCTAATTGGAGTCAGCTGATTCTAGTTGTCTCGGATTGGGAACCGTATTTAGGTAGCTTGAGTGCGCGTTGTATTTCGTGGGTGATTGTACCTGTCTTTGTGTTAGTCACCAGATAGGCTGTAATTTGTTTCACTTGTTTGTTGTTTTGTATTTTCAATTATTTCATGTACCGCTTTATCTTTATTAAAGGTCATGAGTAACCTACACGCTGCATTTCGGTCTGCCTCTCTTCAAACAACAGACGAACATCATTACACTTGGTATATTATGTAATCAGTTTTTCAATTTTATACAGGCTGAATCAAAATGAAAGTGTCATTCTATTTTAGATTCCTATCAGGGAGCTCCAATTATGTTCACTTAACTCAGACGTGCGGCCTAGTTCCATAGATGTTAAAATCCTTTCCGGATCATCGAACAATGGTAAATTCTTAGATTAGAGTATAGTCTTGGCCTAACAATTGGGTTTAATAATTTATTTACTAAATACCTAACTAATCACACAGAATTACACATGCATATAATTAAATCATAACTTCATTACAAATTACATCATAAAGGAAAACTTCCCTAGCAGACGGAACAGATATGACAACTTGTAACACAAAAGAAAAGGGGCTGGGTTTGAGTGAAAGAGCGGGAAGACTGAGGAACAAAGGGCGAAGCTGTGCTATCGTAAATACAGTATCTTATGCATTCTAAATTACAGCCCATTTGGAAAAGGAAAATGCAATAAATATTTACTCTGAGCTGCGCTGCGGTAGGTTGGTGGTAGATCGAAGGTCTTGTTGCCCAACCGAGTCCTTTGTTCTTTTGAAGAAAGTCTCTGCTGGTAAATTGAATACGTTGTAGTAACGTCGTTGTGTGGTAGACGGGATACTCTGTCTATTCCTTCCTAACCCTCGTTTGCAGCGGCTGTTGCTAACTCAACGGCTAGGAGGTATCACTTCTGTAGTGAATAAGAGTTCAAAGATCATACCATTCGCAACCAAAGCTCACACTGATGTTGGCTTTGTTCTGTAGTTATCTGAACCATTCTGACATCGGACTGTCGTCCTTATGTCCTCGAAACAGGGGGTTATATTGTCGTCAAGGGCTTATATAGGAAGGGAGAGGAGGGCGCGTTTGAAAAGTTTTATAGCCCATGTCCCTTCACAGGGGCGGGCCACTGATTGAGCAGAGCCCTATATTATGAAAACCCTAATCTTAATCTAACTAATCTAACTTTAAGCATCAGCTGTTAGAGCAGCTTACCGATCATTGCACCTGTACATAGCCCATCTGTAAATAGCCCACCCAACTACCTCATTTTAATTTATTTTTTATTTCCCCTTTTTTTAACCAGGTACGCTAGTTGAGAAGTTCTCATTTACAACTGTGACCATCCACATATAGTTTTTTTTTGTTTTTTTGCTCCATTGCACCCCAGTATTTCTACTTGCACATCATCTTCTGCACATCTATCACTACAGTAATGTGTACTGTAATACAAGGAGATGAGACTGGTGTGTACTGTAATACATGGATATGAGAGTGGTGTGTACTGTAATACATGGAGATGAGAGTGGTGTGTACTATAATACACGGAGATGAGAGTGGTGTGTACTATAATACACGGAGATCAGTGATATGGAACACCCCCCTATCCACATCGATGGAACAGTAGTGGAGAGGGTAGTAAGTTTTAAGTTCCTCGGCATACACATCACAGACAAACTGAATTGGTCCACTCACACAGACAGCATCGTGAAGAATGCGCAGCAGCGCCTCTTCAACCTCAGGAGGCTGAAGAAATTTGGCTTGTCACCAAAAGCACTCACAAACTTCTACAGATGCACAATCGAGAGCATCCTGGCGGGCTGTGTCACCGCCTGATAGGGCAACTGCTCCGCCCACAACCGTAAGGCTCTCCAGAGGGTAGTGAGGTCTGCACAACGCATCACTGGGGGCAAACTACCTGCCCTCCAGGACACCTACACCACCTGATGTTACAGGAAGGCCATAAAGATCATCAAGGACAACAACCACCCGAGCCACTGCCTGTTCACCCCGCTATCATACAGAAGGCGAGGTCATTACAGGTGCATCAAAGCTGGGACCGAGAGACTGAAAAACAACTTCTATCTCAAGGCCATCAGACTGTTAAACAGCCACCACTAACATTGAGTGGCTGCTGCCAACACACTGACACTGACTCAACTCCAGCCACTTTAATAATGGGAATTGATGGGAAATGTAAAATATATCACTAGCCACTTTAAACAATGCTACCTAATATAATGTTACATATCCTATATTATTCATCTCATATGCATACGTATATACTGTACTCTATATCATCGACTGCATCCTTATGTAATACATGTATCACTAGCCACTTTAACTATGTCACTTTGTTTACATACTCATCTCATATGTATATACTGTACTCGATACCATCTACTGTATCTTGCCTATGCTGCTCTGTACCATCACTCATTCAAATATCTTTATGTACATATTCTTTATCCCCTTACACTGTGTATAAGACAGTAGTTTTGGAATTGTTAGTAAGATTACTTGTTGGTTATTACTGCATTGTCGGAACTCGAAGCACAAGCATTTCGCTACACTCGCATTAACATCTGCTAACCATGTGTATGTGACAAATAAAATTTGATTTGATTTGATATGTACTACAATACATGGAGATGAGAGTGGTATATATGCTATACTCCTTGGATATGAGAGTTGTATATATGCTATACTGCATGGAGATGAGAGTTGTATATATGCTATACTCCTTGGAGATGAGAGTTGTATATATGCTATACTCCTTGGAGATGAGAGTTGTATATATGCTATACTCCTTGGAGATGAGAGTTGTATATATGCTATCCTCCTTGGAGATGAGTGTTGTATATATGCTATACTGCATGGAGATGAGAGTTGTATATATGCTATACTGCATGGAGATGAGAGTTGTATATATGCTATACTCCTTGGAGATGAGAGTTGTATATATGCTATACTCCTTGGAGATGAGAGTTGTATATGCTATACTCCTTGGAGATGAGAGTTGTATATGCTATACTCCTTGGAGATGAGAGTTGTATGTGCTATACTCCTTGGAGATGAGAGTTGTATATATGCTATACTCCTTGGAGATGAGAGTTGTATATGCTATACTCCTTGGAGATGAGAGTTGTATATGCTATACTCCTTGGAGATGAGAGTTGTATGTGCTATACTCCTTGCAGATGAGAGTTGTATATATGCTATACTCCTTGGAGATGAGAGTTGTATATATGCTATCCTCCTTGGAGATGAGTGTTGTATATATGCTATACTGCATGGAGATGAGAGTTGTATATATGCTATACTCATTTACATTTACATTACATTTAAGTCATTTAGCAGACGCTCTTATCCAGAGCGACTTACAAATTGGTGCATTCACCTTATGACATCCAGTGGGACAGTCACTTAACAATAGTGCATCTAAAACTTAGGGGGGGTGGGGTGAGAGGGATTACTTAACCTATCCTAGGTATTCCTTAAAGAGGTGGGGTTTCAGGTGTCTCCGGAAGGTGGTGATTGACTCCGCTGTCCTGGCGTCGTGAGGGAGTTTGTTCCACCATTGGGGGGCCAGGGCAGCGAACAGTTTTGACTGGGCTGAGCGGGAGCTGTACTTCCTCAGTGGTAGGGAGGCGAGCAGGCCAGAGGTGGATGAACGCAGTGCCCTTGTTTGGGTGTAGGGCCTGATCAGAGCCTGGAGGTACTGAGGTGCCGTTCCCCTCACTCCTTGGAGATGAGAGTTGTATATATGCTATACTCCTTGGAGATGAGAGTTGTATATATGCTATACTCCTTGGAGATGAGAGTTGTATATATGCTATACTGCATGGAGATGAGAGTTGTATATATGCTATACTCCTTGGAGATGAGAGTTGTATGTGCTATACTCCTTGGAGATGAGAGTTGTATATATGCTATACTCCTTGGAGATGAGAGTTGTATATATGCTATACTGCATGGAGATGAGAGTTGTATATATGCTATACTGCATGGAGATGAGAGTTGTATATATGCTATACTCCTTGGAGATGAGAGTTGTATATGCTATACTCCTTGGAGATGAGAGTTGTATATGCTATACTGCATGGATATGAGAGTTGTATGTGCTATACTCCTTGGAGATGAGAGTTGTATATATGCTATACTGCATGGAGATGAGAGTTGTATATATGCTATACTCCATGGAGATGAGAGTTGTATATGCTATACTCCTTGGAGATGAGAGTTGTATATGCTATACTCCTTGGAGATGAGAGTTGTATGTGCTATACTCCTTGGAGAAGAGAGTTGTATATGCTATACTCCTTGGAGATGAGAGTTGTATATATGCTATACTCCTTGGAGAAGAGAGTTGTATATATGCTGTACTGCATGGAGATGAGAGTTGTATATATGCTATACTGCATGGAGATGAGAGTTGTATATATGCTATACTGCATGGAGATGAGTGGTATGAGTGGTAGGACAGACGTCATTTCCGGTCACAACTTGCAGGCTTGTTTTCAAATTGCTGTGCGTTTTGTTGCCAACCTATTTTGCTACCTGACAACTTTACGGGTTTCACTTTTTTAATTACCGTTCATATATTTATTTTTTCCTCGACTTTTTCACTCCGGACGCTTTATCTGGACACGATTCGTCAGGACCTCCAACAGCCGAAGCTAAGTAGTAACATTAACATGATGCCTTCTAATTGCAGCCGCTGTGCTCGCCTTACGGCGAGGATAGCTGTACTGCAAGCCCAGCTTCAGACGCAATCGTTAGGCAAGGGTAATTTCAGTGTAGGAAAGGATGAAACAGCGTCTGTGCCACCAGTAAGTACAGATAGTAGTATAAATCCCCTGGCACAGTCCCCGCAGCCGGACAACTTTCTCACGGTTTCTGGTAGGAAATGCTGTAGGAACGCTCAACCGGTGTCGCTCATTCAGCAGACAGAAACTTTCAACCGGTTCTCCCCATTAAGCAGCGGGTCGGTGTCAGAGGCCGAGTCTTCTCTGGTCTCTACTCCTCCCGTTACGGGGTCTGAGACGCCGAAGCTTCCCACCATTAGCTCTGACAAATTGAAAACTCTAGTCATTGGCGACTCCATTACCCGCAGTATTAGACTTAAAGCGAATCATCCAGCGATCATACACTGTTTACCCGGGGGCAGGGCTACCGACGTTAAGGCTAATCTGAAGATGGTGCTGGCTAAAGCTAAAACTGGCGAGTGTAGAGAGTATAGAGATATTGTTATCCACGTCGGCACCAACGATGTTAGGATGAAACAGTCAGAGATCACCAAGCGCAACATAGCTTCTGCGTGCATATCAGCTAGAAAGATGTGTCGGCATCGAGTAATTGTCTCTGGCCCCCTCCCAGTTAGGGGGAGTGATGAGCTCTACAGCAGAGTCTCACAACTCAATCGCTGGTTGAAAACTGTTTTCTGCCCCTCCCAAAAGATAGAATTTGTAGATAATTGGCCCTCTTTCTGGGACTCGCCCACAAACAGGACCAAGCCTGACCTGCTGAGGAGTGACGGACTCCATCCTAGCTGGAGGGGTGCTCTCATCTTATCTGCCAACATAGACAGGGCTCTAACTCCTCTAGCTCCACAATGAAATAGGGTGCAGGCCAGGCAGCAGGCTATTAGCCAGCCTGCCAGCATAGTGGAGTCTGCCACTAGCATAGTTAGTGTAGTCAGCTTAGCTATCACCATTGAGACCGTGTCTGTGCCTCGACCTGGGTTGGGCAAAACTAAACATGGCGGTGTTTGCCTTAGCAATCTCACTAGGATAAAGACCACCTCCATTCCTGTCATTACTGAAAGAGATCATGATACCTCACATCTCAAAATAGGGCTACTTAATGTTAGATCCCTTACTTCAAAGGCAATTATAGTCAATGAACTAATCACTGATCATAATCTTGATGTGATTGGCCTGACTGAAACATGGCTTAAGCCTGATGAATTTACTGTGTTAAATGAGGCCTCACCTCCTGGCTACACTAGTGACCATATCCCCCGTGCATCCCGCAAAGGCGGAGGTGTTGCTAACATTTACGATAGCAAATTTCAATTTACAAAAAGAAAATGACGTTTTTCGTCTTTTGAGCTTCTAGTCATGAAATCTATGCAGCCTACTCAATCACTTTTTATAGCTACTGTTTAAAGGCCTCCTGGGCCATATACAGCGTTTCTCACTGAGTTCCCTGAATTCCTATCAGACCTTGTAGTCATTGCAGATAATATTCTAATCTTTGGTGACTTTAATATTCACATGGAAAAGTCCACAGACCCACTCCAAAAGGCTTTTGGAGCCATCATCGACTCAGTGGGTTTTGTCCAACATGTCTCTGGACCCACTCACTCTCACAGTCATACGCTGGACCTAGTTTTGTCCCATGGAATAAATGTTGTGGATCTTAATGTTTTTCCTCATAATCCTGGACTATCAGACCACCATTTTATTACGTTTGCAATTGCAACAAATAATCTGCTCAGACCCCAACCAAGGAACATCAAAAGTCGTGCTATAAATTCACAGACAACACAAAGATTCCTTGATGCCCTTCCAGACTCCCTCTGCCTACCCAAGGACGCCAGAGGACAAAAATCCGTTAACCACCTAACTGAGGATCTCAATTTAACCTTGCGCAATACCCTAGATGCAGTTGCACCCCTAAAAACTAAAAAAATGTCTCATAAGAAACTAGCTCCATGGTACACAGAAAATACCCGAGCTCTGAAGCAAGCTTCCAGAAAATTGGAACGGAAATGGCGCCACACCAAACTGGAAGTCTTCCGACTAGCTTGGAAGGATGGTACCGTGCAGTACCGAAGAGCCCTTACTGCTGCTCGATCGTCCTATTTTTCTAACTTAATTGAGGAAAATAAGAACAATCCGAAATTCCTTTTTGATACTGTGGCAAAGCTAACTAAAAAGCAGCATTCCCCAAGAGAGGATGACTTGCACTTTAGCAGTGATAAATTCATGAACTTCTTTGAGGAAAAGATTATGATTATTAGAAAGCAAATTACGGACTCCTCTTTAAACCTGCGTATTCCTCCAAACCTCAGTTGTCCTGAGTCTGCACAACTCTGCCAGGACCTAGGATCAAGAGAGACGCTCAAGTGTTTTAGTACTATATCTCTTGACACAATGATGAAAATAATCATGGCCTCTAAACCTTCAAGCTGTATACTGGACCCTATTCCAACTAAACTACTGAAAGAGCTGCTTCCTGTGCTTGGCCCTCCTATGTTGAACATAATAAACGGCTCTCTATCCACTGGATGTGTACCAAACTCACTAAAAGTGGCAGTAATAAAGCCTCTCTTGAAAAAGCCAAACCTTGACCCAGAAAATATAAAAAACTATCGGCCTATATCAAATCTTCCATTCCTCTCAAAGATTTTAGAGAAGGCTGTTGCGCAGCAACTCACTGCCTTCCTGAAGACAAACAATGTATACGAAATGCTTCAGTCTGGTTTTAGACCCCATCATAGCACTGAGACGGCACTTGTGAAGGTGGTAAATGACATTTTGATGGCATCGGACCGAGGCTCTGCATCTGTCCTCGTGCTCCTAGACCTTAGTGCTGCTTTTGATACCATCGATCACCACATTCTTTTGGAGAGATTGGAAACCCAAATTGGTCTACACGGACATGTTCTGGCCTGGTTTAGGTCTTATCTGTCGGAAAGATATCAGTTTGTCTCTGTGAATGGTTTGTCCTCTGACAAATCAACTGTACATTTCGGTGTTCCTCAAGGTTCTGTTTTAGGACCACTATTGTTTTCACTATATATTTTACCTCTTGGGGATGTTATTCGAAAACATAATGTAAACTTTCACTGCTATGCGGATGACACACAGCTGTACATTTCAATGAAACACGGTGAAGCACCAAAATTGCCCTCGCTAGAAGCATGTGTTTCAGACATAAGGAAGTGGATGGCTGCAAACTTTCTACTATTAAACTCGGACAAAACAGAGATGCTTGTTCTAGGTCCCAAGAAACAAAGAGATCTTCTGTTGAATCTGACAATTAATCTTAATGGTTGTACAGTCGTCTCAAATAAAACTGTGAAGGACCTCGGCGTTACTCTGGACCCTGATCTCTCTTTTGAAGAACATATCAAGACCATTTCGAGGACAGCTTTTTTCCATCTACGTAACATTGCAAAAATCAGAAACTTTCTGTCCAAAAATGATGCAGAAAAATTAATCCATGCTTTTGTCACTTCTAGGTTAGACTACTGCAATGCTCTATTTTCCGGCTACCCGGATAAAGCACTAAATAAACTTCAGTTAGTGCTAAATACGGCTGCTAGAATCCTGACTAGAACCAAAAAAAAATAATTTGATCATATTACTCCAGTGCTAGCCTCTCTACACTGGCTTCCTGTCAAAGCAAGGGCTGATTTCAAGGTTTTACTGCTAACCTACAAAGCATTACATGGGCTTGCTCCTACCTACCTCTCTGATTTGGTCCTGCCGTACATACCTATACGTACGCTACGGTCACAAGACGCAGGCCTCCTAATTGTCCCTAGAATTTCTAAGCAAACAGCTGGAGGCAGGGCTTTCTCCTATAGAGCTCCATTTTTATGGAACGGTCTGCCTACCCATGTCAGAGACGCAAACTCGGTCTCAACCTTTAAGTCTTTACTGAAGACTCATCTCTTCAGTGGGTCATATGATTGAGTGTAGTCTGGCCCAGGAGTGGGAAGGTGAACGGAAAGGCTCTGGAGCAACGAACCGCCCTTGCTGTCTCTGCCTGGCCGGTTCCCCTTTTCCACTGGGATTCTCTGCCTCTAACCCTGTTACGGGGCTGAGTCACTGGCTTGCTGGGGCTCTCTCGTGCCGTCCCTGGGGGGGTGCGTCACCTGGGTGGGTTGATTCACTGTTGTGGTCGGCCTGTCTGGGTTTCCCCCCTTTGGGTTGTACCGTGTCGGAGATCTTTGTGGGCTATACTCGGCCTTGTCTCAGGATGGTAAGTTGGTGGTTGTAGATTTCCCTCTAGTGGTGTGGGGGCTGTGCTTTGGCAAAGTGGGTGGGGTTATATCCTTCCTGTTTGGCCCTGTCCGGGGTGTCCTCGGATGGGGCCACAGTGTCTCCTGACCCCTCCTGTCTCAGCCTCCAGTATTTATGCTGCAGTAGTTTATGTGTCGGGGGCTAGGGTCAGTTTGTTTATCTGGAGTACTTCTCCTGTCCTATTCGGTGTCCTGTGTAAATCTAAGTGTGCGTTCTCTAATTCTCTCCTTCTCTCCTTCTTTCTCTCTCTCGGAGGACCTGAGCCCTAGAACCATGCCCCAGGACTACCTGACATGATGACTCCTTGCTGTCCCCAGTCCACCTGGCCATGCTGCTGCTCCAGTTTCAACTGGCCTGGGCCCTAGGACCATGTCCCAGGACTACCTGACATGAGGACTCCTTGCTGTCCCCAGTCCACCTGGCCATGCTCCTGCTCCAGTTTCAACTGTTCTGCCTTACTATTATTCAACCATGCTGGTCATTTATGAACATTTGAACATCTTGGCCACGTTCTGTTATAATCTCCACCCGGCACAGCCAGAAGAGGACTGGCCACCCCACATATGCTCTCTCTAATTCTCTCTTTCTTTCTCTCTCTCGGAGGACCTGAGCCCTAGGACCGTGCCCCAGGACTACCTGACATGATGGCTCCTTGCTGTCCCCAGTCCACCTGACTGTGCTGCTGCTCCAGTTTCAACTGTTCTGCCTTATTATTATTTGACCATGCTGGTCATTTATGAACATTTGAACATCTTGGTCATTTTCTGTTATAATCTCTACCCGGCACAGCCAGAAGAGGACTGGCCACCCCACATAGCCCGGTTCCTCTCTAGGTTTCTTCCTAGGTTTTGGCCTTTCTAGGGAGTTTTTCCTAGCCACCGTGCTTTTACACCTGCATTGTTTGCTGTTTGGGGTTTTAGGCTGGGTTTCTGTACAGCACTTTGAGATATCAGCTGATGTACGAAGGGCTATATAAATAAATTTGATTTGATTTGATTTGATTTGTATGTATTGTACTATATGGTATTTCGCGTTGGTTCAACATAATATAATTTAAATATTGTTGAAAACAATTTTGATTCAACCAGTGTTTTCCCATTTGACTGTGCCTTGTGATGCACTTGCACACACACAAAGTGCGTGTGTGGTCACTCACATTTACATTTACATTTAAGTCATTTAGCAGACGCTCTTATCCAGAGCGACTTACTCAGAGGGCTTTTTCACGCTGATGTTGGTTGAACATTAATTTTCCACTGATCTACCGTCCCTTTCTCCCTCTTTTACCCCCGTCACTGTCTTCCACTCCTCCCTCTAATGACTTTAGTAATCAACACCATTACAATATTATGCAAATGAAGGGTGTGAAAGGCTGGAGGTAGGAATTAATTCATTTATTGTATATATGTGTGTGTTTTGTGTTCCTACATTATAAGGACCCCAATGTCCTAACATTTCATTTCAACAATGTCCTGAAAAGTTAGGAACAATAACTTTTTAGAAAAGTCGGGACCTTTTTCATGTCCTGAATTTATCCAAATGCTATTTTAAGCTTAAGGTTTAGGGTATAGGGGTTAAGGTTAGGGTTTTTGAGGATTAAGGTTAGAGTTAGATTACGGGTTAGGGTTAGGTATAAAGTTAGGTAAAATAAGACTGGGAATGGTCAAATGTTTCACACAGAAAAACTTGACATTTCACAAAAGTGTGTGTGCTTGGAAGAAAGGGGAAGGAGTGGAGTAGACTCCTCGCACACAAAAAGCAAGGGACTAGAAAACAGCAGCCTTTTCCAGAGTAATTGATTATTGTGACTGAAATCCTAGTGGTATAGTCTATATTTTCCCTGACAACTCAGGCTTCTCTCCTTAAATACTGTGATGATATAATGGAAGGCAACCTCATTAATATTGACACACATTGAGGATTTCAAATATTTAGTAGGACTGTAATCTAGTGGTCAAGTAACATACAGTATATAACCCAGCAGCACACATACCGATAAACTGACTCACATACTGTATCGACAGGTTACACACCAGAGAAATCCATTATACAAAACAAGCACGCTATCAATGTCAGGACCCGGTTACAAACCCGGGTCTCCGGGGTGAGAAACAGTCACTAAACCAACTGAGCCACGAATAGTCAGCAGAACCCAGAAGATGAGGCAGACACAGCAGTACTTGAGACGGTGTATTTAATGAAGTAAAAAGTGAAGTTCTTCAGGAAAACATGTAACTCCACAACCTCAAAAGGAATTCCACAAGAACAAAGGTAATCCTCCAAGACAAAAAGGTAAATCCACAAGGTGGAAGGTATAGCACAAAAAGCCTCAAAAGATACTCAAACACAAACAAACAAGAACAAAAAAAACAGAATTCCACAAGAGAGTCCACCGGGATCAACAAGAGTTCACAGAGTACTAGGGCTGGGTGCTAACATACAAACACAGAGCAAAGAACTGAGTAAAACAAAGGGTTTAAATACAATCAGGGGAAACGAGGCACAGGTGCAAATAGTAATGGGGATCAAGGGAAAACAAAAGGTCAAAAGGCACAATGGGGGCATCTAGTGAACAAAAACCGGAACAACCCTGGCCAAATCCTGACAATCAATAATTGAGAATAATTTTGAAGTCGGCTCCGCTTATTGCTTTCAAACCCTCTAGAGTCTAAGTCGAGCGGAATTGTTTAAGATGGTGAGGAAGGCACTTTTAAAGAATAGCCAGGCATCATCTACTGACGGGATGAGGTCATTGTCATTCCAGGATACCCTGGCCAGGTTGATTAGAAAGGCCTGCTCGCAGAAGTGTTTCAGGGAGCGTTTGACAGTGATGAGGGGTGGTCGTTTGGTTGCAGATCCATTACGGATGCAGGCAATAAGGCAGTCATCGCTGAGATCTTGATTGAAAACAGCAGAGGTGTATTTGGAGGGTGAGTTAGTTAGGATGACATCTATGGGGGTGCCCGTGTTAACTGATTTGGGGTTGTACCTGGTAGGTTCATTGATCATTTGTGTGAGATTGAGGGCATCAAGCTTAGATCGTAGGATGGCCGGAGTGTTAAGCATGTTCCAGTTTAGGTCACCTATTGGCACGAGCTCAGAAGATAAATGGGGGGCAATCAATTCACATATGCTATCGAGGGCACAAACCTTCCCGGGATCCATCTGGACACTCCCAGCGGAGATGATGTACAGCAGAAAGGGGATGGTGGTGCGATGGAACTCACACTTCTCTGCTTTAACAAACAGCTAATTCTCCAGGAGGTGTTGAAGAACCTGTCGGACGTGAAGCACATGTTCTTGGGGGGAGCGGGAGAGGATGTCATCAATGTAGACGAAGACGAACCGGTTCAACATGTCGCGGAGAACATCATTTACCAGAGCCTAGAACACAGCAGGGGCATTGGTGAGGCCAAATGGCATGATCAAATTCTCGTACTGGCCGCTGGCTGTGTTGAAGGCAGTCTTAGTTTAGTTTATTTTATTTTATTTTTACAGGGACCGTGCACATTAATCAACGTTTCAGTAAAAGTGCCGGTTTTAGCCAGCCGGCTAATTTTCAACCGCAGTCCCTGGGCAGGTTATTAAAAACAATTACAATATAGACAATAGCACCATAGACATAGCAACATAGCAACATAGGACAAGCAAGACATAGCATACAGACAAAGTGTTTCCACAACTCACAAGCTACAGACAACAGACATGGAAAGCGGCAACACACAGCTAGGGACCATGTTCACAAATCTGATTGACCTTTAGCCATGTCTTCAAGCATTTTGTGAAAGTGTGATATGTGGTGCAATCAATCAATCAATCAAATTTTATTTATATAGCCCTTCGTAAATCAGCTGATATCTCAAAGTGCTGTACAGAAACCCAGCCTAAAACCCCAAACAGCAAGCAATGCAGGTGTAGAAGCAGTGTATTCCAGACATGGGAAGCTCTGACAGAGAATGCAGATTTACTAAAGGTGCTTTTCCTTAGGGGAACTATACAGTCACCTCTCATGGCAGACCTTGTGGATCTGCTGCCATATGTGTGGGTTTTCTGTTTAACAAAAATATTGAGTGGAGGGGGAGCCAGGCCTTAAGGATCTTGAATACAAGACATGCGTCGGTGTATTGCACAAGATTTTCCCAACTCAAGAGCTCATGTTTTCTAAGGACGTGACAATGATGATGGCTATTGGGCTTCCTATCAAGCACTTTGAGAGCCTGTTTGTAGACAGACTGAATAGGTTTTAATAGGTTTTAATGTTTACACTCATCCCCCTCCTGTATCCACACCAGGTGGTAGGCGTTCCATAGATCCAGCTTAGAAAACACTGTGACCCCTTGGAGCGGCTCGAAGTCCGAGGAGATGAGTGGTAGCGGGTATCGGTTCTTCACCGTTGCGTCATTGAGTCCCTGGTATTCGATGCACAGGTGTATGGTCTTGTCCTTCTTCTCCACAAAGAAGAACCCTGAGCCGGCGGGAGAGGAAGTGGGACGGATAAATCCTGCAGCCCCAATGTAGATCTCCATGGTCTTGGTCTCCAGTCCCGACAGCGAATACAGACATACTCAGGGCAGAGTGGTTGTGGTTTCGTTTGGTAGTGGTTTCTTTGCAGCAATTCAACCATGATGGCCTGATTCATGCGGTCTCCTCTGAACAGTTGATGTTGAGATTTGTCTGTTACTTGAACTCTGTGAAGCATTTATTTTGAATCAGGTAACTCAAATTCAATTATCCTCCGCAGCAGAGGTAACTCTGGGTCTTCCATTCCTGTGGCAGTCCTCATGAGAGTCAGTTTCATCGCAGGGCTTGATGGTTTTTGCGACTGCACTTGACGAAATGTTCAAAGTTCTTGACGTGTTCGATTTTGACTGAATTTCATGTCTTAAAGTAATGATGGACTGTCTTTGCATATTTTAGCTGTTATTTGGTGTTTTACCAAATAGGGCTATCTTCTGTATACCACCACTATCTTGTCACGACACAACTGATTGGCTCAAACGCATTAAGAAAGAAATTCCACAAATTAACATTTAACTTGGCCAGATCGCAGTTGCAAATGAGAACTTGTTCTCAACTAGCCTACCTGGTTAAATAAAGGTGAAAAAAAAATGAAATGCATTCTAGGTGACTATCTTATGAAGCTGGTTGAGAGAATACCAAAGCTGTCATCAAGGCAAAGGATGGCTAAATTGAACATCTCAACTATATTTTTACTTCTTTTTTGGTTACTACATGATTCCATGTGTGTTATTTCATAGTTTTGATGTCTCCACTATTTTTCTAAAATGAAACAAATTGTAAACACAAAGAAAAACCCTTGAATGAGTAGGTATGTCCAAAGCTTTTGACTGTACTGGAAACATACATCACTATTAGGGTGTGGTGCCTCTCCATGCAGTTGAAGTCGGAAGTTTACATACACTTAGGTTGGAGTCATTAAAACTCGTTTTTTAACAACCATCCATAACGGAGGGTGTAACGTCCATAACGGTGTCACGTTCTGTCCTTCTGTAGCTCAGTTGGTAGAGCATGGTGCTTGTAACGCCAGGGTAGTGGGTTCGATCCCCACCACCCATACGTAGAATGTATGCACACATGACTGTAAGTCGCTTTGGATAAATGCGTCTGCTAAATGGCATATATTATTATTATATTTATTTCCTGTGTTTTGTATTTAGTTAGTATGGTCAGGGCGTGAGTTGGGTGGGCAGTCTATGTTTGTTTTTCTATGTTTTGGGTATTTCTATGTTTCAGCCTAGTATGGTTCTCAATCAGAGGCAGGTGTCATTAGTTGTCTCTGATTGAGAATCGTACTTAGGTAGCCTGGGTTTCACTGTGTTGGTGGGTGATTGTCCTTAGTGTCCTTGTTTCTGTCTGTGATTGCACCAGATAGGACTGTTTTGAGTTTTCACATTTATTGGTTTTTGTAGTCAGTTGTTCATGTGTACCTTAACGTATTAAAAAGAACCATGGACACTTACCACGCCGCGTATTGGTCCTCTGATCCGTTTCGCCTCTCCTCTTCGGAAGAAGAGGAGGAAATTCATTACAGAATCACCCACCCAAATCGGACCAAGCGGCGTGGTAAAGGACAGCGACGACAGCAGCAGCAGCAGCATCAACAACAGCGGCCAGCATCAGAGCAGAATCTGGACTACACAACTTGGGAAGAGATAGACAGGTGGGCGGTCGACCCAGGGAGAGTGCCGGAGCCCGCCTGGGATTCGATGGAGCAGTGCAAGGAAGGCTACAGGAGAATGAGGTTGGCGAAGCCAGCACGGCAGTGCGAAAGGTACGAGAGGCAGCCCCCAAAATTTTTTTGGGGGGGGGCACACGAGGTGTGATACTAAGCCAGGTAGCAGACCTGAGCTCACTCCTCGTGCTTATGCTAAGCAACGCATTACTGGTCAGGCACCGTGTTATGCGGTTAAGCGCGCGGTGTCGCCAGTGCGTGTCCATAGCCCGGTGCGCTATAGGGCAGCCCCCCGAAAGTGCCATGCGAGTGTGGGTATTGAGCCAGGGCGTATGGTGTCTGCTCAGCGGGTCTGGTCACCGGTACGCAGTTTTGGTCCAGGTTATCCTGCGCCGGCTCTGCGTGCTGTTTCTCCAGGGCGCTGGGAGGGTGCAGTACGTCCTCTGCCTGCGCTTCGCTCGTGCCGGGCTACTGTGGGAGTGGAGCCTAAGGGAGAGGTGCGTGTAGTAAGCACTAGATCTCCCGTGCTTACCCACAGCCCGGTTCAACCTGTGCCTGCACTCTGGAGGGTCCGGGCTAGAGTAGTTGTCCAGCCTGGGGAAGTGGTGCCAAGGTTGCGCACCAGAGCTTCAGTGCTCCCCCACAGCCCGGTCTTTCAGGCTCCTCCTAACACCAAGCCTCCTGAAGGTCTCCCCAGCCTGGTGGTTCCTGTGGCAGCCCCATGCACCAGGCTGTCTCTCTGTCTCCTCCCTGTGCTCCCGCCTGTCCGGCGCCGCTGCCGGAGCCTCCCGCCTGTCCGGCGCCGCTGCCGGAGCCTCCCGCCTGTCCTGCGCCGCTGCCGGAGCCTCCGCCTGTCCGGCGCCGCTGCCGGAGCGTCCCGCCTGTCCGGCACCGCTGCCGGAGCCTCCCGCCTGTCCGGCGCCGCTGCCGGAGCGTCCCGCCTGTCCGGCGCCGCTGCCGGAGCGTCCCGCCTGTCCGGCGCCACTGCCTCCTGTGGCAGCTCCACGAACCAGGCTGTCTCTCTGTCGCCTTCCGCCTGTCCGGCGCCGCTGCCGGAGCCTCCCGCCTGTCCGGCGCCGCTGCCGGAGCCTCACGCCTGTCCGGCGCCGCTGCCGGAGCCCCTCAGCCCGGCGCCGCTGCCGGAGCCCCTCAGCCCAGGGGCGCCAGAGCCCCTCAGCCCAGGGGTGCCAGAGCCCCTCAGCCCAGGGGCGCCAGAGCCCCTGCCCCTCTGTCCCGAGCTGCCCCTCTGTCCAGTGGGGTCATTGAGAGGGGTTGCCATGGTGAGAAAGCCACGGAGGCGGACAATAAGGCGGACTAAGACAATGGTGAAGTGGGGTCCGCGTCCCGCGCCAGAACCGCCACCGCGGACAGACGCCCACCCAGACCCTCCCCTATAGGTCAAGGTTTTGCGGCCGGAGTCCGCACCTTTGGGGGGGGGTACTGTCACGTTCTGACCTTTATTTCCTGTGTTTTGTATTTAGTTAGTATGGTCAGGGCGTGAGTTGGGTGTGCAGTCTATGTTTGTTTTTCTATGTTTTGGGTATTTCTATGTTTCAGCCTAGTATGGTTCTCAATCAGAGTCAGGTGTCATTAGTTGTCTCTGATTGAGAATCATACTTAGGTAGCCTGGGTTTCACTGTGTTGGTGGGTGATTGTCCTTAGTGTCCTTGTTTCTGTCTCTGTGATTGCACCAGATAGGACTGTTTTGAGTTTTCACATTTATTGGTTTTTGTAGTCAGTTGTTCATGTGTACCTTAACGTATTAAAAAGAACCATGGACACTTACCACGCCGCGTATTGGTCCTCTGATCCGTTTCGCCTCTCCTCTTCGGAAGAAGAGGAGGAAATTCATTACAAACGGAGGGTGTAACGTCCATAACGGAGTGTGTAACACGTCCATAACGGAGGGTGTAACGTCCATAACGGAGGGTGTAACGTCCATAACGGAGGATGTAACACGTCCATAACGGAGGTTGTAACGTCCATAACGGAGGGTGTAACGTCCATAACGGAGGGTGTAACGTCCATAACGGAGGTTGTAACGTCCATAACGGAGTGTGTAACGTCCATAACGGAGTGTGTAACGTCCATAACGGAGGTTGTAATGTCCATAACGGAGGTTGTAACGTCCATAACGGAGGTTGTAACGTCCATAACAGAGGGTGTAACGTCCATAACGGAGGGTGTAACGTCCATAACGGAGTGTAACGCGTCCATAACGGAGGTTGTAACGTCCATAACGGAGGTTGTAACGTCCATAACGGAGGGTGTAACATCCATAACGGAGGGTGTAACATCCATAACGGAGGTTGTAACATCCATAACGGAGGTTGTAACATCCATAACGGAGGTTGTAACATCCATAACGGAGGTTGTAACATCCATAACGGAGTGTGTAACATCCATAACGGAGTGTGTAACATCCATAACGGAGTGTGTAACATCCATAACGGAGGTTGTAACATCCATAACGGAGGTTGTAACATCCATAACGGAGGTTGTAACATCCATAACGGAGGTTGTAACATCCATAACGGAGGTTGTAATTAAACTGATCAGATGGGAAGTTTATATGTATAAATCATAATCTCGAGCAGGGATGGGCAACTGTGTTCCCAATTTGTTTTACGAACTCAGTCGGGTCTCAACTTACTGCTGAGTTAGAATAGTTAAAATACACAAGGTTCCATTTCTACATTTGGTTGTGCATCAGCAGTTTTTTTCATATGTCTGTCACTGACACACTCAATTAGCCTAATTCAGCAAAAACAAATTGTTTGGTGAATTGCTATCTAAACTTGTAGTAATCATGGTTGAATTACTGACCTGGGGGCCCCCATTGATTTTGTTAATCACTCTCAATCAGATATAGTAAAAACTGCAGATCATTCTCTCTGCCCCATGGCATAATGAATTACAGGAAATGAACTCTAAACTGTTTTTCACTCCGCTGTCAAGAGGGGGACCTAGAGGTCTTTGCAGGTCTTCGCAGTCCCAGGTCTTCACTAGAGGTCTTCGCATTCCCGAGGCCCGGTCAGGTCTGAAATTCTAACTTGTCCCTCTGGTCTGGGTCAGGTCCTGTTTCACTGTCCACAGGTCTATGTAACTTCAGCTGATAGACCCGACTGGACAAAAGGTTAGTGGCGTTCCAATATGGCATCTGTAGTATGGGCGAGTGGGTGTGTGGAAAGTAGTGGGTGTGTCAAATCACTCTATAGGTTAGACTGTTTTGATTTAGCTGCTTATTTTCTAATGTTTCCTACCATGCAACTACAGTACAATGAGCTACTGTACCACAAGAGTTTGGACTATTGTTCTGAAACCAGAGGATGAGTCAGTCGTATTTCACTGTATTACACAAATACTTTGTAAATGTTCAGTTGTAAAACTGACAATTGTTTATTTTTGATTAAAAGTACTGATGTTGGGTGTACTGTTGCTAAATGCATCGTATGCATGTGCTTACTGTGGCTCACCCCAATACTAGGTAGCTACTTCCCACGCCGTTGCCGGACAATAGTGATTGTCAAGCGGGTGCAACGGTCACTGTGTCCCGATGATGCTGTTCATGCCCTCCCCATTGAGTAGACTGTATGTGCATGCATCAAGGAGACGTCTAGAATGTAATCAATGTTGGTTATTTCTTGTGTAGGCTGCTATCCTACTTGAAATAAAATAATGGGAGGTGAAAAAATGGCCACCTAAGGTGAAAAATGTATGGCCACCTAAGCTACTGCCGGTGACACGACCATGATGTATGATACATCACCATGGTCAGGCCTCAGGTCCAATAGGCATGTCCATTGTCCTACCATTTGTGTTTGGGTGTGACTGTCCTCTGGTCCGTTGGAGTCACTGGTCAAGATCTCTAGGGGGGCAGCTACAATGTTTTGCTTGCAAGGTGGCTAGGGCTGGCTTAGGCTGCATTTGTCAGTATCAGCCCCAATTAGTTCTGTATTTTTGTGGCCCCCACCCCCATCAGTTGCCCATCCCTGATCTAGAGATATCACTCATCGTTATAATTGTATGATTCTAGGGAAATGTGACTGCACTCTTCAGTCTTCAAATGCTAACTCAATGTAGTCACACCAACCATTAGAGCAAGAATGTATATTCTTTCAAATACAGTGACCCCACACTTTTGAATGGTAGTATATACATATATTTATAAGGGAGAGAAGCTTAGGCCTAACCCCATGAAGAGAGAGATAACGGTGGCATGCTATGACACCAACAAGCAACGCAGTACAGATATAGATGAACAGAAGGAGGGTAATTTGTAGATTTTCAATCAGAATATTTTCTATAAAGATAAGCATTATTGGAGTAACTCTGGTAGGCCTGAAACAATCTTCCTCACCTCAAGTCCAACTGTTGGGGTCAAGTGTGTGTGTGTGTGTGTGTGTGTGTGTGTGTGTGTGTGTGTGTGTGTGTGTGTGTGTGTGTGTGTGTGTGTGTGTGTGTGTGTGTGTGTGTGTGTGTGTGTGTGTGTGTGTGTGTGTGTGTGTATATATACTATCAATGGGCGCACTGCCTTTATTTAATTTGCCTGCTAAAGCACAAATGTTTCTAAACTTTTTTAGGGTCAAAATCAAAATTAAGTCAAGCCATTGTTTATAGTGAAAATACGAGCAGAAGAGCAAATGTAAACCAGGGAAAAAACGCACTACGCTCTCCTGTGCCCCCCTCACCCCCAAAAAACACACAACCCTCCCCTATTTTGGACACCCCTTCCCCCCAGTAAATTACCTTGATACTTAACCTAAGTTGATGCTGTCATTGACGTGCATACTACTTGTTGGATGCGCATTTGTTGTCTTGTCGAGCTGTGTAGTTACCCCATGATATTTTCACATGTCACCATCTGATCCAGGAAGGAATTTTCTGAATGACAGTCAAGTGACGAACAGCTGTTGTGACAGCACATGCAATGCAACACTAACTGAAGTGTTCTAAAAAAAGATTTTCGAGAGGAATGGCCAGAATATTTTTTCGTCTCATTCGTTATGCAGGTGAATACAGTTCTGCCTGGATCCACGTTGGATCTAATATCCCTTGCTAATTGAGGTCGATCGTCTGTTGTCTCCTTACATTTAACAGAGAAAGCAGCAAGGTAATGAGTTTATGTTTTCGTGCCTTGGATTGGACACCGAGTCTACTGTGCGCAAGTGTGTAGGATAGGCTATTGCGCAAAACCAACGCCCTTCCTATGAATTATTCAGGACAAATGACATAGCCTAGTGGGCTTACTCACACTATGATCTGGTAATGAAATAACATGACAAATACATTGTTTTCCATGTTTCCCATGTTACACAATACAAGGGGCTTGAAGTAGCCTGCTTGAATTTGGAGTTTAGAAATTTAAGTGCTAGATTGAAAATCAGACATTTACTCAATTTGGTGCTTGAAAAGTCCTTGTAATTATAGTTTTTTTGTTGTTGAGATGTGGCCACTTGATTTAGTTTCCTGCTGCTTCAGTTGAAGGGTGTTGTGCTACTTTGTTACGTAAAACCATGTGATTGTTATGAGGATGACACCTAATATTGACTTCAACTTGGCTTCCATATAAAACCTGACATTAAAAAACAAACCTGTTTTTGGTGCCGCTATTTATGGCTTTTGTGAGCCTGCAGGGGCCACAGGCTACAGGAGAATCGCCACCTATGCATTCAATCAATTTAGTCACAATTTCCAAATTCTCGCATATAACCAATCTTAGTGTTCATGGGCAAAAAAAACTAAAATAATGTGTGGTGGTGGGGGGTTCTATATTAGGCCCTATATGTACAATTATATAAATTATACAATTGTATAACATTGAGGTCCTCAAATTACAATGAAGTGCTTAAAAAAGTCCCTGAAAATCCTTTAATTTGAATTGCCAATGTCTGTATGAACCCTGCTTAAAGGATGTATAGTCCTCCTAGAACTATGTTGTTGTATAGCTGGAGTTCTGGGAAAATGTGCATATATTCACCAAGTACACATAGAACTGCATAAAAATCATTATTTTTGTTTCAACCATTTTGAAATGTTGATCCCAATGTCACACATTGGTCCCATTTATTTATAGAAAGACCCATATATGCTGTGTGTACACAAGATATTATGAACACCTGCTGTTTCTATGAAACAGACTGACCAGGTAAATCCAGGTGAAAGCTATGATCCCTTATTGATGTCACTGTTAAATCCACTTCAGTCACAAATTGAGGCTGTTCTGAGGGCACCTTTCAAACTCTTCAAAACAATCCAGGTCCTCTACTATGGTTATCAAGTAAACAACAGTGGAGTCTCCACAGACTTCAACCAAAGTGTTGCAACAGTTGCTGTGGTTATTGATGTCTACTCCTCTGCTTTAGTGGCCAGGTTACTCATTATCGCTAAGTGGTTACCATGGTTAAGCTTTTACAGCTGGAAACACAGAGTCATAGAGCCCAAAATGCAGGAGAGGAACGGGGACCATGAGCAACCAGTGGATGTGTCTGTGTTTTATCTACTGATGAGTGACTAGTTGTGTAAAAGTACATCTGTGGTCCTTTGTTATGAAACCAAGTGGACATTATACTGGACATGACACGAATTACAAACAAATACATTCGTGTTGAAATAACTTTGTATGAGCTACACTGAGTGGACAAACCATTAGGAACACCCTTCTAGCATTGAGTTGCAGCCCCCTTCCTTTTGCCCCCAGAACTGCCTCAAGTCATCGGGGCATGGACTCTACAAGGTGTGGAAAGCGTTCCACGGGGATGCTGGCCCATGTTGACTCCACTGCTTCCCACTGTTGTGTCAAGTTGTCTGGATGTCCTATGGGTGGTGGACCATTCTTGATACACACGGGAAACTGTTGCGTGTGGAAAAGCCCAGCAGCATTGCAGACCGCTGTGCCTGGCACCTACTTCCATACCCCGTTCAAAGGCACTTAAATATTTTGTCTTGTCCATTCACACTGAATGGCACACATACACAATCCATGTCTCAATTGTCTCAAGGTTTAATTAAAAACCCTTCTTTAACCTGTCTCCTCCCCTTCATCTACACTGATTGATTGAAGTGGATTTAATATGTGACATCAGTAGGGATCATAGCTTTCACCCGAATTCACCTGATCAGTCTAACATGGAAAGAGCAGGTGTCCTTAATGTTTTGTATAAAACAAAAAGTCATTCTCCTCCATTCCTTCTACCTCCACCTGTTGTTGGTCTTCTGCTGGTCCAGGTCCAGCTCTGTGTGGAGAAAGGCCAGCTGTCGAGCACAGAGTGGGGGAGGGATGGAGACAGGAGTGGGCTGTCAGGCCAGCCTGAGAACACCACTATATACTAATGTTATCCTGTAATCTGAGTCCACAGAGCCATATCAACACTGCCAATCTCTGTTTGCAACTCCTGGGTCAGCTGGTTAGAGGGATGCTTATCACAGTTCTGGTGTTTATGTAGCTATGGTGATTAAGGCTTCATGGTGTAGCATAATAGCAACATATTCCCTGTGTAGTGTTCTACAATCTACATTGCACTACTGTATATACTAACTCGAGCCCTATATAGAGAATAGGGTGCCACTTCAGATTTTCCCAGACTGATTATGGGTCAGAGAGTGACCATGATGGATGTTACATAACTTGATCTGATCTCAGTCAACATTACCACATCAGAGTTTGTTTTTGTCAGGGGATTGTGTTTACTGGATGAAGGGTTCTGATCGGAATATGCCATCAGCGGTTGTAGTCAGTTGGATAGGAGGTCATCCCGGTTAACCCAGAACTAAAGTCTTGCGTAATTGGTCAGCTGCTCGATTAAGTTCTAGGTCCATAGTGTTAAGAGAAAATATAAAGAGATGCTAGAACAAGGAAGGGAACCAGAACCTCACCCTCTGTCTTTCCAAGTTACGGCCCTTCTGAAATTTGAAAGATGCCAACACCAGTGACGAAAAACTCAACCACCGGAACTACTGTTGCTCGTTATCCCACGCATCCCATTCCTTCCCGACAGATTCTACGGTATCAGTTATGTTTACGTAGATCCTTGGTTGGGCACAGAAGCACCAGATCATCAGCAAACAGTAGACATTTGACTTCAGATTCTAGTAGAGTGAGGCCGGGTGCTGCAGACTGTTTTGTTTATATATGTGTATATACACTACTGTTCAAAAGATTTGGGTCACTTAGAAATGTACTTGTTTTTGAAAGAAAAGCAACTTTTTTGTCCATTTAAAATAACATCAAATTGATCGGACATACAGTGTAGACATTGTTAATGTTGTAAATTACTATTGTAGCTGGAAATGACTGATGTTTAATGGAATATCTGCATATGGGTACGGAGGCCCAATATCAGCAACCATCACTCCTGTGTTCCAATGGCACGTTGTGTTGGCTAATCCAACTTTATCATTTTAAAAGCCTAGTTGATCATTAGAAAACCCTTTTGCAATTATGTTAGCACAGCTGAAAACTGTTGTTCTGATTAAAGAAGCAATACAACTGGCCTCCTTTAAACTAGTTGAGTATCTGGAGCATCAGCATTTGTGGGTTCGATTACAGGCTCACAATGGCCAGAAACAAAGACCTTTCTTCTGAAACTCGTCAGTCTATTCTTGTTCTGAGAAATGAAAGCTATTCCATGTGAGAAATTGCCAAAAAACTGAAGATCTCGTACAAAGCTGTGTACTACTCCCTTCCCAGGACAGCGCAAACTGGCTCTAACCAGAATATATAGAGGAGTGGGAGGCCCTGGTGCACAACTGAGCAAGAGGACATGTACAATATAGTGTTTTTCTTTTTATTGGCCAGTCTGATATATGGCTTTTTCTTTGCAACTCTGCATAGAAGGGCAGCATCCCGGAGTCGCCTCTTCACTGAAAGTATAAGTATTCAGACCCTTTGCTGTGAGACTCGAAATTGAGCTCAGGAACATCCTGTTCCCATTGATCATCCTTGATGTTTTTACAAGTTGATTGGAGTCCACTTATTTTACATTCAATTGATTGGACATGATTTGGAAAGGTACACACCTATATATAAGGTCCCACAGTTGACAATGCATGTCAGAGAAAAAACCAACCCATGAGGTCGAAGGAATTGTCCGTAGAGCTCCGAGACATGATTGTGCCAAGGAAGATAAGTGTTTCCAATGACATCATCAACCAATTAGTATGGAATGCCTCCTAATTGGTTAAAATCACACAATGCACACCGATGATGTCATTGGAAACACTTACCTTCCTCTATCTTTTTTTACTACAAAACATAGAAACGTGCCACTTTCACATATGTTGATGTTGGGGTGGTGCTGGAGATGATAAATATGTGACATTTTCCTTTAAGGCGAGGTAAAGAGTCAGTCCTTCACTGGGACTTGCTGTGAGTTGTTGATGTAAGGTGACATCTGCTCTTTACTGGATACACTGTAAACTCACACTTCCAGCTAGGATCTATTACAGCCTTCTCCTGAGGAACACTGACTCCTCTAGTGATACCTGAACCTGACCACACTGCTGCTCTTTCAGGAAGAACAAAACTCTAAACAAAGCTGTGAACAAAGCCCAAACCAGGGATAATGAGCCTTCATTGGATTCTGCGTCAAGAAGAGGAACTATTTCATGTCCATCTACTCACCAGATACAGGGTGACCATTGAGGTGTGTAGATTGTGTCCTGAGGTCTTTCCATGTACTTGTGTAGCCCGGGTCCAGGCACTCTGTTTTCTACTCTGTAGGCTGTGAGCAGCTTGGAGAGATAGTGCTGTGGAATACACACACCCGCACAGTTTAAAAGTTGATTGTGTATTATTTTATGGTACTGTGTTGATGTATATAGTAAGGTGTATTAGCTCACCTGAGGTGTAATGCCATGACAGCGGCAGTAGGAGGCGATAGTATCCCTTTAATAGAGGTCTGACGGGGTCCCCCCATTCCCTCCTCTCATTCAGGGGCAGACAGAAGGTTCTTGCATAGTTCCCAGCACATCAAGGAATGGAGCCTGGAGACGGAAGAGATCCCCTAATCAGTGACTTGTGAGGGCCTAATCCTTTACTCAAGATAAGTGGCTGTACTGTAGCTTCAACGTCCCTGTTAATCATGCATTGATGTCAATGGGGGATTTGCGCGGAAATTCAACTTACACACGCAAGTTACACACAAGTTAGGATTCAGGCCAGAGAGAGCAGAGAAAATAGGGGTGGAAATGTTATGTTCTGTACTGTAATGCACTGTACTATAATGTAATGTTCCATACTGTAATGTCATGTAATGTAATGTTCCATACTGTACTATAATGTAATGTTCCATACTGTACTATAATGTAATGTTCCATACTGTACTATAATGTAATGTTCCATACTGTAATGTCATGAAATGTAATGTTCCATACCGTACTATAATGTAATGTTCCATACTGTACTATAATGTAATGTTCCATACTGTACTATAATGTAATGTTCCATACTGTACTGTAATGCAATGTAATGTAATGTTACATACTGTACTATAATGTAATGATCCATACTGTACTGTAATGCAATGTAATGTAATGTTCCATACTGTACTATAATATAATGTTCCATACTGTACTATAATGTAATGATCCATACTGTACTGTAATGCAATGTAATGTTCCATACTGTACTATAATGTAATGATCCATACTGTACTATAATGTAATGATCCATACTGTACTATAATGTAATGTTCCATACTGTACTATAATGTAATGTTCCATACTGTACTATAATGTAATGTTCCATACTGTACTGTAATGCAATGCAATGTAATGTAATGTTCCATACTGTACTGTAATGCACTAATGTAATATAATGTTCCATACTGTACTATAATGTAATGATCCATACTGTACTATAATGTAATGTTCCATACTGTACTATAATGTAATGTTCCATACTGTACTATAATGTAATGTTCCATACTGTACTATAATGTAATGATCCATACTGTACTGTACTATAATGTAATGTTCCATACTGTACTATAATGTAATGTTCCATACTGTACTATAATGTAATGTTCCATACTGTACTATAATGTAATGTTCCATACTGTAATGTCATGTAATGTAATGTTCCATACTGTACTATAATGTAATGTTCCATACTGTAATGTCATGTAATGTAATGTTCCATACTGTACTATAATGTAATGTTCCATACTGTAATGTCATGTAATGTAATGATCCATACTGTACTGTAATGTAATGTAATGTTCCATACTGTACTATAATGTAATGTTCCATACTGTACTATAATGTAATGTTCCATACTGTACTATAATGTAATGTTCCATACTGTACTATAATGTGATGTTCCATACTGTAATGTCATGTAATGTAATGTTCCATACTGTACTATAATGTAATGTTCCATACTGTACAATAATGTAATGTTCCATGTTGTACTATAATGTAATGTTCCATACTGTACTATAATGTAATGTTCCATACTGTAATGTCATGTAATGTAATGTTCCATACTGTACTATAATGTAATGTTCCATACTGTACTGTAATGCAATGCAATGTAATGTAATGTTCCATACTGTACTGTAATGCACTAATGTAATATAATGTTCCATACTGTACTATAGTGTAATGATACATACTGTACTATAATGTAATGTTCCATACTGTACTATAATGTAATGATACATACTGTACTATAATGTAATGATCCATACTGTACTATAATGTAATGTTCCATACTGTACTATAATGTAATGTTCCATACTGTACTATAATGTAATGTTCCATACTGTACTATAATGTAATGATCCATACTGTACTGTAATGCAATGTAATGTTCCATACTGTACTATAATGTAATGATCCATACTGTACTATAATGTAATGTTCCATACTGTACTATAATGTAATGTTCCATACTGTACTGTAATGCAATGCAATGTAATGTAATGTTCCATACTGTACTGTAATGCACTAATGTAATATAATGTTCCATACTGTACTATAATGTAATGATCCATACTGTACTATAATGTAATGTTCCATACTGTACTATAATGTAATGATACATACTGTACTATAATGTAATGTTCCATACTGTACTATAATGTAATGTTCCATACTGTACTATAATGTAATGATCCATACTGTACTGTAATGCAATGTAATGTTCCATACTGTACTATAATGTAATGATCCATACTGTACTATAATGTAATGATCCATACTGTACTATAATGTAATGTTCCATACTGTACTATAATGTCATGTTCCATACTGTACTATAATGTAATGATCCATACTGTACTGTAATGTAATGTAATGTTCCATACTGTACTATAATGTAATGTTCCATACTGTACTATAATGTAATGTTCCATACTGTACTATAATGTGATGTTCCATACTGTAATGTCATGTAATGTAATGTTCCATACTGTACTATAATGTAGTGTTCCATACTGTACAATAATGTAATGTTCCATATTGTACTATAATGTAATGTTCCATACTGTACTATAATGTAATGTTATAGCAACACTACTGTAATGTCATGTAATGTAATGATCCATACTGTACTATAATGTAATGTTCCATACTGTACTATAATGTAATGTTCCATACTGTACTGTAATGCAATGCAATGTAATGTAATGTTCCATACTGTACTGTAATGCACTAATGTAATATAATGTTCCATACTGTACTATAATGTAATGATCCATACTGTACTATAATGTAATGATCCATACTGTACTATAATGTAATGTTCCATACTGTACTATAATGTAATGTTCCATACTGTACTGTAATGCAATGTAATGTAATGTTACATACTGTACTATAATGTAATGTTCCATACTGTACTATAATGTAATGATCCATACTGTACTGTAATGTAATGTAATGTTCCATACTGTACTATAATGTAATGTTCCATACTGTACTATAATGTAATGTTCCATACTGTACTGTAATGCAATGTAATGTAATGTTACATACTGTACTATAATGTAATGATCCATACTGTACTGTAATGCAATGTAATGTAATGTTCCATACTGTACTATAATGTAATGATCCATACTGTACTGTAATGTAATGTAATGTTCCATACTGTACTATAATGTAATGTTCCATACTGTAGTATAATGTAATGTTCCATACTGTACTATAATGTTATGTTCCATACTGTACTGTAATGCAATGCAATGTAATGTAATGTTCCATACTGTACTGTAATGCACTAATGTAATATAATGTTCCATACTGTACTATAATGTAATGTTCCATACTGTACTATAATGTAATGTTCCATACTGTACTATAATGTAATGTTCCATACTGTACTGTAATGCAATGCAATGTTATGTAATGTTCCATACTGTACTGTAATGTAATGATCCATACTGTACTATAATGTAATGTTCCATACTGTACTATAATGTAATGTTCCATACTGTACTATAATGTAATGATCCATACTGTAATGTCATGTAATGTAATGTTCCATACTGTACTATAATGTAATGATCCATACTGTACTGTAATGTAATGTAATGTTCCATACTGTACTATAATGTAATGTTCCATACTGTACTATAATGTAATGTTCCATACTGTACTATAATGTAATGATCCATACTGTAATGTCATGTAATGTAATGTTCCATACTGTACTATAATGTAATGTTCCATACTGTACTATAATGTAATGTTCCATACTGTACTATAATGTAATGTTCCATACTGTACTGTAATGCAATGTAATGTAATGTTACATACTGTACTATAATGTAATGTTCCATACTGTACTATAATGTAATGATCCATACTGTACTGTAATGTAATGTAATGTTCCATACTGTACTATAATGTAATGTTCCATACTGTACTATAATGTAATGTTCCAATGTAATAATGTAATGTTCCATACTGTACTGTAATGCAATGTAATGTAATGTTACATACTGTACTATAATGTAATGATCCATACTGTACTGTAATGCAATGTAATGTAATGTTCCATACTGTACTATAATGTAATGATCCATACTGTACTGTAATGTAATGTAATGTTCCATACTGTACTATAATGTAATGTTCCATACTGTAGTATAATGTAATGTTCCATACTGTACTATAATGTTATGTTCCATACTGTACTGTAATGCAATGCAATGTAATGTAATGTTCCATACTGTACTGTAATGCACTAATGTAATATAATGTTCCATACTGTACTATAATGTAATGTTCCATACTGTACTATAATGTAATGTTCCATACTGTACTATAATGTAATGTTCCATACTGTACTGTAATGCAATGCAATGTTATGTAATGTTCCATACTGTACTGTAATGTAATGATCCATACTGTACTATAATGTAATGTTCCATACTGTACTATAATGTAATGTTCCATACTGTACTATAATGTAATGATCCATACTGTAATGTCATGTAATGTAATGTTCCATACTGTACTATAATGTAATGATCCATACTGTACTGTAATGTAATGTAATGTTCCATACTGTACTATAATGTAATGTTCCATACTGTACTATAATGTAATGTTCCATACTGTACTATAATGTAATGATCCATACTGTAATGTCATGTAATGTAATGTTCCATACTGTACTATAATGTAATGTTCCATACTGTACTATAATGTAATGTTCCATACTGTACTATAATGTAATGTTCCATACTGTACTGTAATGCAATGTAATGTAATGTTACATACTGTACTATAATGTAATGATCCATACTGTACTGTAATGCAATGTGATGTTCCATACTGTACTATAATGTAATGATCCATACTGTACTATAATGTAATGATCCATACTGTACTATAATGTAATGTTCCATACTGTACTATAATGTAATGTTCCATACTGTACTATAATGTATTGTTCCATACTGTACTGTAATGCAATGCAATGTAATGTAATGTTCCATACTGTACTGTAATGCACTAATGTAATATAATGTTCCATACTGTACTATAATGTAATGATCCATACTGTACTATAATGTAATGTTCCATACTGTACTATAATGTAATGTTCCATACTGTACTATAATGTAATGTTCCATACTGTACTATAATGTAATGATCCATACTGTACTATAATGTAATGTTCCATCCTGTACTATAATATAATGTTCCATACTGTACTATAATGTAATGATCCATACTGTACTGTAATGCAATGTAATGTAATGTAATGTAATGTTCCATACTGTACTGTAATGCACTGTACTATAATGTAATGTTCCATACTGTAATGTCATGTAATGTAATGTTCCATACTGTACTATAATGTAATGTTCCATACTGTACTATAATGTAATGTTCCATACTGTACTATAATGTAATGTTCCATACTGTAATGTCATGAAATGTAATGTTCCATACCGTACTATAATGTAATGTTCCATACTGTACTATAATGTAATGTTCCATACTGTACTATAATGTAATGTTCCATACTGTACTGTAATGCAATGTAATGTAATGTTACATACTGTACTATAATGTAATGATCCATACTGTACTGTAATGCAATGTAATGTAATGTTCCATACTGTACTATAATGTAATGTTCCATACTGTACTATAATGTAATGATCCATACTGTACTGTAATGCAATGTAATGTTCCATACTGTACTATAATGTAATGATCCATACTGTACTATAATGTAATGATCCATACTGTACTATATTGTAATGTTCCATACTGTACTGTAATGCAATGCAATGTAATGTAATGTTCCATACTGTACTGTAATGCACTAATGTAATATAATGTTCCATACTGTACTATAATGTAATGATCCATACTGTACTATAATGTAATGTTCCATACTGTACTATAATGTAATGTTCCATACTGTACTATAATGTAATGATCCATACTGTACTGTAATGTAATGTAATGTTCCATACTGTACTATAATGTAATGTTCCATACTGTACTATAATGTAATGTTCCATACTGTACTATAATGTAATGTTCCATACTGTACTATAATGTAATGTTCCATACTGTAATGTCATGTAATGTAATGTTCCATACTGTACTATAATGTAATGTTCCATACTGTAATGTCATGTAATGTAATGTTCCATACTGTACTATAATGTAATGTTCCATACTGTAATGTCATGTAATGTAATGATCCATACTGTACTGTAATGTAATGTAATGTTCCATACTGTACTATAATGTAATGTTCCATACTGTACTATAATGTAATGTTCCATACTGTACTATAATGTAATGTTCCATACTGTACTATAATGTGATGTTCCATACTGTAATGTCATGTAATGTAATGTTCCATACTGTACTATAATGTAATGTTCCATACTGTACAATAATGTAATGTTCCATATTGTACTATAATGTAATGTTCCATACTGTACTATAATGTAATGTTCCATACTGTAATGTCATGTAATGTAATGTTCCATACTGTACTATAATGTAATGTTCCATACTGTACTGTAATGCAATGCAATGTAATGTAATGTTCCATACTGTACTGTAATGCACTAATGTAATATAATGTTCCATACTGTACTATAGTGTAATGATACATACTGTACTATAATGTAATGTTCCATACTGTACTATAATGTAATGATACATACTGTACTATAATGTAATGATCCATACTGTACTATAATGTAATGTTCCATACTGTACTATAATGTAATGTTCCATACTGTACTATAATGTAATGTTCCATACTGTACTATAATGTAATGATCCATACTGTACTGTAATGCAATGTAATGTTCCATACTGTACTATAATGTAATGATCCATACTGTACTATAATGTAATGTTCCATACTGTACTATAATGTAATGTTCCATACTGTACTGTAATGCAATGCAATGTAATGTAATGTAATGTTCCATACTGTACTGTAATGCACTAATGTAATATAATGTTCCATACTGTACTATAATGTAATGATCCATACTGTACTATAATGTAATGTTCCATACTGTACTATAATGTAATGATACATACTGTACTATAATGTAATGTTCCATACTGTACTATAATGTAATGTTCCATACTGTACTATAATGTAATGATCCATACTGTACTGTAATGCAATGTAATGTTCCATACTGTACTATAATGTAATGATCCATACTGTACTATAATGTAATGATCCATACTGTACTATAATGTAATGTTCCATACTGTACTATAATGTCATGTTCCATACTGTACTATAATGTAATGATCCATACTGTACTGTAATGTAATGTAATGTTCCATACTGTACTATAATGTAATGTTCCATACTGTACTATAATGTAATGTTCCATACTGTACTATAATGTGATGTTCCATACTGTAATGTCATGTAATGTAATGTTCCATACTGTACTATAATGTAGTGTTCCATACTGTACAATAATGTAATGTTCCATATTGTACTATAATGTAATGTTCCATACTGTACTATAATGTAATGTTCCATACTGTAATGTCATGTAATGTAATGATCCATACTGTACTATAATGTAATGTTCCATACTGTACTATAATGTAATGTTCCATACTGTACTGTAATGCAATGCAATGTAATGTAATGTTCCATACTGTACTGTAATGCACTAATGTAATATAATGTTCCATACTGTACTATAATGTAATGATCCATACTGTACTATAATGTAATGATCCATACTGTACTATAATGTAATGTTCCATACTGTACTATAATGTAATGTTCCATACTGTACTGTAATGCAATGTAATGTAATGTTACATACTGTACTATAATGTAATGTTCCATACTGTACTATAATGTAATGATCCATACTGTACTGTAATGTAATGTAATGTTCCATACTGTACTATAATGTAATGTTCCATACTGTACTATAATGTAATGTTCCATACTGTACTATAATGTAATGTTCCATACTGTACTGTAATGCAATGTAATGTAATGTTACATACTGTACTATAATGTAATGATCCATACTGTACTGTAATGCAATGTAATGTAATGTTCCATACTGTACTATAATGTAATGATCCATACTGTACTGTAATGTAATGTAATGTTCCATACTGTACTATAATGTAATGTTCCATACTGTAGTATAATGTAATGTTCCATACTGTACTATAATGTTATGTTCCATACTGTACTGTAATGCAATGCAATGTAATGTAATGTTCCATACTGTACTGTAATGCACTAATGTAATATAATGTTCCATACTGTACTATAATGTAATGTTCCATACTGTACTATAATGTAATGTTCCATACTGTACTATAATGTAATGTTCCATACTGTACTGTAATGCAATGCAATGTAATGTAATGTTCCATACTGTACTGTAATGTAATGATCCATACTGTACTATAATGTAATGTTCCATACTGTACTATAATGTAATGTTCCATACTGTACTATAATGTAATGATCCATACTGTAATGTCATGTAATGTAATGTTCCATACTGTACTATAATGTAATGATCCATACTGTACTGTAATGTAATGTAATGTTCCATACTGTACTATAATGTAATGTTCCATACTGTACTATAATGTAATGTTCCATACTGTACTATAATGTAATGATCCATACTGTAATGTCATGTAATGTAATGTTCCATACTGTACTATAATGTAATGTTCCATACTGTACTATAATGTAATGTTCCATACTGTACTATAATGTAATGTTCCATACTGTACTGTAATGCAATGTAATGTAATGTTACATACTGTACTATAATGTAATGATCCATACTGTACTGTAATGCAATGTGATGTTCCATACTGTACTATAATGTAATGATCCATACTGTACTATAATGTAATGATCCATACTGTACTATAATGTAATGTTCCATACTGTACTATAATGTAATGTTCCATACTGTACTATAATGTATTGTTCCATACTGTACTGTAATGCACTAATGTAATATAATGTTCCATACTGTACTATAATGTAATGATCCATACTGTACTATAATGTAATGTTCCATACTGTACTATAATGTAATGTTCCATACTGTACTATAATGTAATGTTCCATACTGTACTATAATGTAATGATCCATACTGTACTATAATGTAATGTTCCATACTGTACTATAATATAATGTTCCATACTGTACTATAATGTAATGATCCATACTGTACTGTAATGCAATGTAATGTAATGTAATGTTCCATACTGTACTGTAATGCACTGTAATGTAATGTTCCATACTGCACTGTAATGTAATGTTCCATACTGCACTGTAATGTACTCTAATGTAATGTTACATACTGCACTGTAATGTTCCATACTCTACTGTAATGTAATGTTCCATACTGTACTGTAATGCAATGTAGTGTAATGTTCCATACTGCACTGTAATGTAATGTTCCATGCTGCACTGTAATGCACTGTACTGTAATGGTCCATACTGTACTGTACTGTAATGTTCCATACTGTACTGTACTGTAATGTTCCATACTGCACTGTACTGTAATGTTCCATACTGTATTGTACTGTAATGCTTGGAAGAGTGTGCACATGCGTGTCAGTGTTTCAATGGCTTGTCTTTACTTGGCTTCTTCTGAATATTACAGTACACACACACACACACACACACACACACACACACACACACACACACACACACACACACACACACACACACACACACACACACACACACACACACACACACACACACACACACACACACACACAGATTTGACAAAGGGAGGCATGTGTTAGCCTTACTCAGGCTGCTGTTCCTGGTACACCAGGGTGCTCCTGGTGCCAGTGGCAGTCAGGTCCAGACAGAACACACGGTGACTGCTGTAGAGGAGCAGTGTTATCTGTATCCCACTCTATATAGATACACAATCCTCACACATATCATGTTCTGTCTACAAGTGTCAGCTTTGGACGGTAAAAGAAAGTGGTGTGTCTAGAACATTGTGTTTATCCTGCCTGGTATCCATTCTATGGATGCCACCCCTGGATTAGACATGGCTATGGCCCTGGATTTGGGGAAAGAGCTGCATGTTTATTTATTGAAAAAATTATTTCAAATTTATTTAACCAGGAAGGCCAGTTGAGAACAAGTTCTCATTTACAACTGCGACCTGGCCAAGATAAAGCAAAGTAGTTCGACACAAACAACACAGAGTTACACGTGGGGATAAACAAGGGTACAGTCAGTAACACAATAGAAACATCTATATACAGTGTGTGCTAATGAGGTAAGGCAATAAATAGGCCATAGTGGTGAAGTGTCAGCCAAATGACTACTTTGTTCAACCAGTGTTAGTTATTTATTAACCTACCAAAACAACAAGCACAACTTTAAATCACATCAACTTTTATTTGTCACATGCTTTGTAAATAACAGGTGTGGACCAACAGTGAAATGCTTACTACCGGGCCCTTGAACAACAATTCAGAGAGAAAGAAGATTGAGAAATTTGACAATTGTAGTGGAGTGGTCATCACCTAATAATCAGGGAACAGGAGGAGACTTAGCTGTAAATACAAATAGCAGATACATTCCATTACAGCTGTGCCATCATAGGTTTGGACAATGAGTTTCTCTATAAACTTGAACTCAGACAAATCAAAGTTCATGAAGTCAAACACAGACTGTGCATCTCGCCCACTTGACAAATCAAAGTAGCTCAAGAAACCAACCTGAATAAAGCCCACATACCTGACGATAACTGACAACTGCAAGCAGACTGGTGGCCCCGTATGTCCTAGAGCGGTCAGACTGGTGGCACTATAGGTCCTAGAGCGGTCAGACTGGTGGCCCCATAGGTCCTAGAGCGGTCAGACTGGTGGCCCCATAGGTCCTAGAGCGGTCAGACTGGTGGCACTATAGGTCCTAGAGCGGTCAGACTGGTGGCCCCGTATGTCCTAGAGCGGTCAGACTGGTGGCACTATAGGTCCTAGAGCGGTCAGACTGGTGGCACTATAGGTCCTAGAGCGGTCAGACTGGTGGCACTATAGGTCCTAGAGCGGTCAGACTGGTGGCACTATAGGTCCTAGAGCGGTCAGACTGGTGGCACTATAGGTCCTAGAGCGGTCAGACTGGTGGCCCCATAGGTCCTAGAGCGGTCAGACTTGTGGCACTATAGGTCCCAGACTGGTGGGGAAATTTTTACCCCCTGGGGCCTGGAGTTTTTCCTTATATGTTAACCAAACTACTCTGGACTCTATATGGTAGGACGGTGATTAATCAGTTGTAAAAAAATATTTAAAAAACTCCTTAAAGAAACTCCTGGGGGGGATGAAAAAACCCTTTCAAACAACAGCTGCCTTATATTTGTTGATGTAAATTATATTTAGACTAGATTAGGAGGGGGATTTCTTCTACCCAGACACATAGACAACAACTGATAGACAATATAACTCACAGGGCTGCTTGCTTTATGTGTTTGCATCATGCAGGCCTATGCAACTGTTGACCTTACAAAAACGTCAACAAAACAAAGGAGATGATCGTGGACTTCAGGAAACAGCAGAGGGAGCACCCCCTATTCACATCGACGGGACAGTAGTGGAGAAGGTAGAATGTTTTAAGCTCCTCGGCGTACACATCACGGACAAACTGAATTGGTCCACCCACACAGACAGCGTTGTGAAGAAGGCGCAGCAGCGCCTCTTCAACCTCAGGAGGCAGAAGAAATGTGGCTTGTCACCAAAAACACTCGCAAACTTTTACAGATGCACAATCGAGAGCATCCTGTCGGGCTGTATCACCGCCTGGTACAGCAACTGCTCCGCCCAAAACCGTAAGGCTCTCCAGAGGGTAGTGAGGTCTGCACGACGCATCGCCGGGGGGCAAACTACCTGCCCTCCAGGACACCTACACCACCCGATGTCACAGGAAGGCCATAAAGATCATCAAGGACAACAACCACCCGAGCCACTGCCTGTTCACCCCGCTATCATCCAGAAGGCGAGGTCAGTTACAGGTGCATCAAAGCTGGGACCGAGAGACTGAAAAAACAGCTTCTATCTCAAGGCCATCAGACTGTTAAACAGCCATCACTAACATGTGGATGCTGACATATATGTAAAAAATGTATCACTAGCCACTTTAAACAATGCCATTTAATATAATGTTTAGATACCCTACATTACTCATCTCATATGTATATACTGTACTCTATACCACCTACTACATCTTGCCATCTTTATGTAATACATGTATCACTAGCCACTTTAAACAATGCCACCTAATATAATGTTTACATGCCCTACATTACTCATCTCATACGTACTGTATATACTGTACTCTCTACCATCTACTGCATCTTGCCAATGCCGTTCTGTACCATCACTCATTCATATATATGTATGTACATATTCTTCATCCCTTTACACTTGTGTGTATAAGGTAGCTGTTGTGAAATTGTTAGGTTAGATTACTCGTTGGTTCTTACTGCATTGTCAGAACTAGAAGCACAAGCATTTCGCTACACTCGCATTAACATCTGCTAACCATGTGTATGTGACCAAAACAATTTGATTTGATTTGAAATGTACTCACATCTGTATCCACTATTATGTTGATTCATTTATTCCAGTTAATAATTTTGGATTAAAAACATAGGCAGCCCAATTTTGAATATAAACTAAATTTAATCACATTCACATTTTCTCCTGACACACAAATGGACTATAAATACGTAACGTCATCAATTAGTTTACCCTGACCAGATGGACAGGGTGCATAGGCTATATGCAGCTGCTCTTATTAATAGCCTACTGTTGATCAGACTGAAAAATAGTATTGTTTCGCCCCATACAGCGAGTCAGATTTGTCATGTTTAGCTGTAGCCTAGGCTGCTGCAACATTTATATCATAAGTTTTTGCTTGTGTCTGTCCGGAGTGATTGTGTCATCTTTGCTAAGTAAGGAAACTGCACACTCACGCTGGTATCTAGCTAGCTATTGTAGTTAGCACAGAAAATGTAAATAAATTGCACTAACTGGTCACAAAAATAAAGTTCTTAAACCAAGAAAACAATTCATAATATACCTCCTACCTCTCCTGTAATTTGAAAAAAAATCATTTTAATTGAATAATATCCCAAAAATGCTCAACCATCACTTTTCATTCTAAATCTCTATCCAACAATGTCACCAAGCTTCTCAACACATAGAACCCACATATTGCTCTGTGACATAATCCCAAAACAACGAGGTTAATTCTCTGATCCTAATTCTATGATTGGATGGACAGTTCAGCTTTATACAAAATGCAAATTAATTACTTCAGAAACATACAATGTAATTTTCTGGATTTTTGTTTTCCGTCTCTCACAGTTGAAGTGTACCTATGATAAAATTACAGACCTCTACATGCTTTGTAAGTAGGAAAACCTGCAAAATCAGCAGTGTATCAAATACTTGTTCTCCCCACTGTATACCTATTTGTTTGTACAGGAACGTGGAACTGAGGGTATACCTACAATTCTCCAGACCTCCGTCCCACTTGGGTTGTAACCATAACAATGTGAGGCATGACCTGGGAAGCAGATTTTGTCCTTACATTGGCATCTCACTAATGATACAATTAGCTGTCACTACGCCGCCAAAAATATCCTCATGTATTTCAAAAACTGATAGTATCACTGAGTGGCATTTGCTGCTTTATTGACTAGGCTATTGCATGTCATGTAGGCAAAGATCCAAATAAATAATAATGAATGCATATTGCACTGAGCAATGCAACACAGGCTAAGTAGTCAACTAAAAATGTCCGGTGACAAGGTAATGGCCACACTACTGAAGGAACTTTGAGGATCAGTTTCAAGGATAAAGCAATAGAGCCTGAAGCCACATCCCCTCACCACTATCTAGGTTAGACAGAAGGTTCTGATACCTCCCTCTCAGGTGCTGAGGCAGTGCCCTGTTTCTAAGGTCTGGAGATTCTCCTCCTTCAACCTATTCAACAGAACCAGGGTCATGGACCCAGAGACAGATTGCCCATCCAGAGGTCAGTGGTTGGAATTTTTATTTTATTTTATTTTATTTCACCTTTATTTAACCAGGTAGGCTAGTTGAGAACAAGTTCTCATTTGCAACTGCGACCTGGCCAAGATAAAGCATAGCAGTGTGAACAGACAACACAGAGTTACACATGGAATAAACAATTAAGTCAATAACACAGTAGAAAAAAATGGGC
Organism: Oncorhynchus gorbuscha; assembly: GCF_021184085.1. Lineage (NCBI taxonomy): Eukaryota > Metazoa > Chordata > Actinopteri > Salmoniformes > Salmonidae > Oncorhynchus > Oncorhynchus gorbuscha. The sequence goes on from NC_060178.1 coordinate 100,957,517, forward strand.
AGTCTATATACAATGTGTGCAAAGGGCATGAGGAGGTAGGCGAATAATACAATTTTGCAGATTAACACTGGAGTGATAAGTGATCAGATGGTCATGTCCCGGGGTGGTGGCACCGGGATCCTCATCTCTCCCAAGTGGTCATTCTCTCTTTCTCCCCTTACCCATCTGTCTATCGCCTCCTTTGAATTCCATGCTGTCACAGTTACTAGCCCTTTCAAGCTTAACATCCTTATCATTTATCGCCCTCCAGGTTCCCTCGGAGAGTTCATCAATGAGCTTGATGCCTTGATAAGCTCCTTTCCTGAGGACGGCTCACCTCTCACAGTTCTGGGCGACTTTAACCTCCCCACGTCTACCTTTGACTCTTTCCTCTCTGCCTCCTTCTTTCCACTCCTCTCCTCTTTTGACCTCACCCTCTCACCTTCCCCCCCTACTCACAAGGCAGGCAATACGCTCGACCTCATCTTTACTAGATGCTGTTCTTCCACTAACCTCATTGCAACTCCCCTCCAAGTCTCCGACCACTGCCTTGTATCCTTTTCACTCTCGCTCTCATCCAACACCTCCCACACTGCCCCTACTCGGATGGTATCGCGCCGTCCCAACCTTCGCTCTCTCTCCCCCCGCTACTCTCTCCTCTTCCATCCTATCATCTCTTCCCTCCGCTCAAACCTTCTCCCACCTATCTCCTGATTCTGCCTCCTCAACCCTCCTCTCCTCCCTCTGCATCCCTTGACTCTCTATGTCCCCTATCCTCCAGGCCGGCTCGGTCCTCCCTCCCGCTCCGTGGCTCGATGACTCATTGCGAGCTCACAGAACAGGGCTCCGGGCAGCCGAGCGGAAATGGAGGAAAACTCGCCTCCCTGCGGACCTGGCATCCTTTCACTCCCTCCTCTCTACATTTTCCTCCTCTGTCTCTGCTGCTAAAGCCACTTTCTACCACGCTAAATTCCAAGCATCTGCCTCTAACCCTAGGAAGCTCTTTGCCACCTTCTCCTCCCTCCTGAATCCTCCCCCCTCCTCCCTCTCTGCAGATGACTTCGTCAACCATTTTGAAAAGAAGGTCGACGACATCCGATCCTCGTTTGCTAAGTCAAACGACACCGCTGGTTCTGCTCACACTGCCCTACCCTGTGCTCTGACCTCTTTCTCCCCTCTCTCCAGATGAAATCTCGCGTCTTGTGACGGCCGGCCGCCCAACAACCTGCCCACTTGACCCTATCCCCTCCTCTCTTCTCCAGACCATTTCCGGAGACCTTCTCCCTTACCTCACCTCGCTCATCAACTCATCCCTGACCGCTGGCTACGTCCCTTCCGTCTTCAAGAGAGCGAGAGTTGCACCCCTTCTGAAAAAACCTACACTCGATCCCTCCGATGTCAACAATTACAGACCAGTATCCCTTCTTTCTTTTCTCTCCAAAACTCTTGAACGTGCCGTCCTTGGCCAGCTCTCCCGCTATCTCTCTCTGAATGACCTTCTTGATCCAAATCAGTCAGGTTTCAAGACTAGTCATTCAACTGAGACTGCTCTCCTCTGTATCACGGAGGCGCTCCGCACTGCTAAAGCTAACTCTCTCTCCTCTGCTCTCATCCTTCTAGATCTATCGGCTGCCTTCGATACTGTGAACCATCAGATCCTCCTCTCCACCCTCTCCGAGTTGGGCATCTCCGGCGCGGCCCACGCTTGGATTGCGTCCTACCTGACAGGTCGCTCCTACCAGGTGGCGTGGCGAGAATCTGTCTCCTCACCACGCGCTCTCACCACTGGTGTCCCCAGGGCTCTGTTCTTGGCCCTCTCCTATTCTCGCTATACACCAAGTCACTTGGCTCTGTCATAACCTCACATGGTCTCTCTTATCATTGCTATGCAGACGACACACAATTAATCTTCTCCTTTCCCCCTTCTGATGACCAGGTGGCGAATCGCATCTCTGCATGTCTGGCAGACATATCAGTGTGGATGACGGATCACCACCTCAAGCTGAACCTCGGCAAGACGGAGCTGCTCTTCCTCCCGGGGAAGGACTGCCCGTTCCATGATCTCGCCATCACGGTTGACAACTCCATTGTGTCCTCCTCCCAGAGCGCCAAGAACCTTGGCGTGATCCTGGACAACACCCTGTCGTTCTCAACCAACATCAAGGCGGTGGCCCGTTCCTGTAGGTTCATGCTCTACAACATCCGCAGAGTACGACCCTGCCTCACACAGGAAGCGGCGCAGGTCCTAATCCAGGCACTTGTCATCTCCCGTCTGGATTACTGCAACTCGCTGTTGGCTGGGCTCCCCGCCTGTGCCATTAAACCCCTTCAACTCATCCAGAACGCCGCAGCCCGTCTGGTGTTCAACCTTCCCAAGCACTATTGTAAAGTGACTGTTCCACTGGATGTCATAAGGTGAATGCACCAATTTGTAAGTCGCTCTGGATAAGAGCGTCTGCTAAATGACTTAAATGTAAATGTAAATGTACAGGTAGAGATATTGGTGTGCAAAAGAGCAGAAAAATAAATAAATAAAAACAGTATAAAAACAGTATGGGAATGAGGTAGGTGAAAATGGGTGGGCTATTTTCCTATAGACTATGTACAGCTGCAGTGATCGGTTAGCTGCTCGGATAGCTGATGTTTGAAGTTGGTGAGGGAGATAAAAGTCTCCAACTTCAGCGATTTTTGCAATTCGTTCCAGTCACAGGCAGCAGAGTACTGGAACGAAAGGCGGCCAAATGATGTGTTGGCTTTAGGGATGATCAGTGAGATACACCTGCTGGAGCGCGTGCTACGGATGGGTGTTGCCATCGTGACCAGTGAACTGAGATAAGGCGGAGCTTTACCTAGCATGGACTTGTAGATGACCTGGAGCCAGTGGGTCTGGCGACGAATATGTAGTGAGGGCCAGCCGACTAGAGCATACAAGTCGCAGTGGTGGGTGGTATAAGGTGCTTTAGTGACAAAACGGATGGCACTGTGATAGACTGCATCCAGTTTGCTGAGTAGAGTGTTGGAAGCCATTTTGTAGATGACATCGCCGAAGTCGAGGATCGGTAGGATAGTCAGTTTTACTAGGGTAAGCTTGGCAGCGTGAGTGAAGGAGGCTTTGTTGCGGAATAGAAAGCCGACTCTTGATTTGATTTTCGATTGGAGATGTTTGATGTGGGTCTGGAAGGAGAGTTTGCAGTCTAGCCAGACACCTAGGTACTTATAGATGTCCACATATTCAAGGTCGGAACCATCCAGGGTGGTGATGCTAGTCGGGCATGCGGGTGCAGGCAGCGATCGGTTGAAAAGCATGCATTTGGTTTTACTCGCGTTTAAGAGCAGTTGGAGGCCACGGAAGGAGTGCTGTATGGCATTGAAGCTCGTTTGGAGGTTAGATAGCACAGTGTCCAATGACGGGCCGAAAGTATATAGAATGGTGTCATCTGCGTAGAGGTGGATCAGGGAATCGCCCGCAGCAAGAGCAACATCATTGATATATACAGAGAAAAGAGTCGGCCCGAGAATTGAACCCTGTGGCACCCCCATAGAGACTGCCAGAGGACCGGAATATTCTGACCACCCCCCCACACCCACTGAGGACATACACAAGACACAGATTGTTCTCCTTATGGACTCAAATGGGACATATATACAATATATACTGTATACATATATACTGTGTTTTCCCAAACTCAGTGTGTCTAAACTCTGGTGTCCAAACACACAGCGCGCCCTAGACCTTCTGTCTGGGGACGAACTAGGTTCACCCAGCCACATAATAATACACACAGGCACAACTGACCTGAGGGCACAGCAGGAAAGGGTGGCCACAGCACTGAAGGGAGAGATTGAAAAAGCTTCTTCTACTTTCCCCAACGCACAAGTGGTTATCTCCACCCTGCTTCCACGAAAATACTTCCACCCTGCCACAATACAGCGGGTAAACGCAAGTATTTCCCGTGACTGTGCCTCAAAACCAAATGTTTTCCTGGCCCACCACTCCACCCTGGACTTGAACAACCTCTATGACCAGGTCCACCTCTACAAGGCAGCAGTGCCCACCTTTGCCCGGACTCTAAAGGACATCACTCACAAACGTATCCCCAACCCTCACACAGGAGCAACAGATCAATAGACATCCCACCCAGGCCAGCGAGACAACCTCCCAGACCTGCGGGACCCCCCCTGGACCTACACATAGAGGACCTACACCCAGAGGACTTACATCCAGACCACAGCACCTCCAGCCACATCCACACCCCCAACCCAACCAATCAACACCCCCCCACGTCAACAATGCCCACACCCCATTTTGGCCCCCTCAGATCAGACCTATACCCCTCCTGCCCACCCCATGCACCCCACCCCCTCAAAGAGGACCTCAACATGGAAGTCACACATACGCCCAGGTAGTGAGCGGGCAAACAGGCCCAACCCCCACTCTTACACTAGCCCCAGCCAATTGCATGTACCAGATGCTCAGCAGGCTCTGCTCACACTTACTGGCCTGAGGCCAAACTACGACCAACAACATTGGACACTTTATGGAACACAAAGCCTTCACTATACCATCCTGGAATATCCAAGGCCTAAGGTCATCTGCCTTTGGTCTAAAGAGCAGGAATCCGGACTTCACCAAAGAAATCGGTAATACAGACATTGTCATCCTGCAAGAAACCTGGTATAGAGGAGACGGACCCACTGGTTGCCCTCTAGGTTACTACCAGGTGTGAAACAGGGAAGGGACTCAGGGGGTATGCTAATTTGGCAGACCTAACTCACTCCATTAAATTAATCAAAACAGGAACATTTGATATTTGGCTAGAAATTCAAACAGAGAAGAATGTCCTCCTGTGTGCTACCTATATCCCCCCCACTAGAATCCCCATACTTTAATGAAGACAGCTTCACCATCCTGGAATACACATACAAGTCCCTTCTTCCCAGAGTACCAAATCAAAGTGTATTTGTCATGTGCTCTGAATACAACAGGTGTAGACCTTACAGTGAAATGCTGACTTACAGGCTCTAATAGTACAAAAAAAGGAATTAGCTGAACAATAGGTAGGTAAAGAAATAAAACAACAGTAAAAAGACAGGCTATATACAGTAGCGAGGCTATAAAATTAGTGAGGCTATATACAGACACCGGTTATTCAGGGTGATTGAGGTAGTATGTACATGTAGATATGGTTAAAGTGACTATGCATATCTGATGAACAGAGAGTAACAGTAGCGTAAAAGAGGGGTGGGGGGGTGGGACACAATGCAGAAAGCCCGGTTAGCCAAAGCTTAGCCCCAGTGATATACTGGGCCGTACGCACTACCTGCTGTAGTGCCTTGCAGTCAGAGTCCGAGCAATTGCCGTAACAGGCAGTGATGCAACCAGACCACAGATTTGGGACCAGGCCTAAACATATTAACCTGTAAAAGGAATGTGTTCATATTGAAACAAAAAGGATTTAATTCTTTGGATTTGAGATGCTTGTAGTCCTATGAGTATGCCGAGCACCTTGCAGCTTACACACACACACACTGTATGATATTTCTCTCTCATTTTTTCCAACGATGACCATGGGCCCATCAGAGTGGACGAGGTGCTCAACAGTTTTGACAATACAGGGAATGCCTATGAGTACATCCCCCATATGCATATTTAAAAGTGTGTGTAAACGTACCCTACATGTTATGCGGGTGAATGAGGACCCAAAAGCGACTTGGCGAAAACAGAGTCTTTAATCCAGTAAAGTAAAATACAATCAAAAAACACAACTTCCACTCGTAATGACGAGAACCGACTGGAGACTCGATCTTGAACAGCAGGTTGCCTCGGGAAGGCACTTGAACCTAGCAGACTCAGACACCTGCTCACCACGCAGCATCTGAGGGAAACACGACACGACAGGGCGATACACAAACACAGCACGGTGAACAATAGATACAAGGATCCGACAGGACAGGAACGGAAAACAAAGGAAGAAATAGGGACTCTAATCAGGGGAAAGGATCGGGAACAGGTGTGGGAAGACTAAATGATTGATTAGGGGAATAGGAACAGCTGGGAGCAGGAACGGAACGATAGAGAGAAGAGAGAGCGAGAGAGTGAGAGAGGGAGGGGGAGAGAGAGGGATAGAAAGAGGGAACGAACCTAATAAGACCAGCAGGGGAAACGAACAGAAGGGAAAGCATAATGACAAGACAATATATGACAAAACATGACAGTACCCCCACTCACCGAGCGCCTCCTGGCGCTCTCGAGGAGGAACACTGGCGGCAACGGAGGAAATCATAGATCAAACGGTCCAGCACGTCCCGAGAAAGAACCCAACTCCTCTCCTCAGGACCGTAACGAAAAACGAAAAAAAAAGGGAAACTAGGGTACTACTCTAAAAAAAAAAAAATGAGACACGGGTAGAGAACTGAAAACTTTAGAGCAAACAGGACCAAACAGGCCAGGAGAGTAACAACTAGGGACAGACTGAGACACAGCAAGGGCAGGAACAAGAACAGGAGAGATGCGATGGCAGGGAACAGACTGAGACACAGCAAGACCAGGAGCAGAAGCAGAAAAATACGCACAAGGGTGGACCCCATCGTCAGTATCGGAGCGCTGGGACAGAATGGCTCCCACGCCCACCCCCGACGCGTCAACCTCAACAATAAACTGCTTAGTGACGTCAGGTGCAACAAGGATAGGAGCGGATGCAAAACGCTTCTTGAAGAGAACAGGACAACAATCATACGACCGGTGAGGAGGAAGGGAGTTGGTTCTGGACCGACTGGAGACCGTGCGCAGACCATGATACTCCTCCGGCACTCCTGTCAAATCACCAGGTTCCTCCTGAGAAGAGGGGACAGAACAAACAGGAGAAATAGCAGACATTAAACACTTCACATGACAAGAAACGCTCCAGGAAAGGACAGAACCACTAGACCAATCAAAGAAGGATTATGACACACTAGCCAGGGATGACCCAAAACAACAGGTGTAAAAGGTGAACAAAAAATAAAAAAATAAATGGTCTCACTATGGTTACCAGATACAATGAGGGTTAAAGGTAGTGTTTCATATAATATACTGGGGAGAGGACTACCATCCAAGGCAAACATGACCGTGGGCTCCCCTAACTGTCTGAGAGGAATGTCATGTTCCCGCGCCCAGGCTTCGTCCATAAAACAGCCCTCTGCCCCAGAGTCTATTAATGCACTGCAGGAAGCTGCCGATCCGGTCCAGCGTAGATGGACCGGTAAGGTAGTACATGTACTTGACGGAGAGGACCGTCTAGTAGCGCTTATCAGTCGCCCTCCGCTTACTGATGAGCTCTGGCCTTTAACTGGACATGAAATGACAAAATGACCAGCGGAACCGCAATAGAGACAGAGGCGGTTGGTGATTCTCCGTTCCCTCTCCTTAGTCGAGATGCGAATACCCCCAGCTGCATGGGCTCAACACCTGAGTCAGTGGGGAAAGACGGTAGTGTCGGAGAGAGGGGAGACACAGTTAACGCGAGCTCTCTTCTATGAGCTCGGTGACGAAGATCTACCCGTCGTTCAATGCGAATAGCGAGTTCAATCAAAGAATCCACGCTGGATGGAACCTCCCGAGAGAGAATCTCATCCTTAACCTTAGCGTGGAGTCCCTCCAGAAAACGAGCGAGCAACGCCTGCTCGTTCCAGTTACTGGAGGCAGCAAGAGTGCGAAACTCTATTGAGTAATCCGTTATGGATCGATTACCTTGACATAGGGAAGACAGGGACCAGGAAGCTTCTTTCCCAAAAACTGAGCGATCAAAAACCCTTATCATCTCCTCTTTAAAGTTCAGATAATTGTTAGTACACTCAGCGCTTGCCTCCCAGATAGCTGTGCCCCACTGCCGAGCCCGACCAGTAAGGAGTGATATGACGTAGGCAATCCGAGCTCTCTCTCTTGAGTATGTGTTGGGTTGGAGAGAGAACACGATATCACACTGGGTGAGAAAGGAGCGGCACTCAGTGGGCTGCCCAGAATAACAAGGTGGGTTATTAACCCTAGGTTCCGGAGGCTCGGAAGAACCGGAAGTAGCTGGTGACACGAGACGAAGACTCTGATACTGTCTTGAGAGGTCGGAGACCTGAGCGGCCAGGGTCTCAATGGCATGCCGAGCAGCAGACAATTCCTGCTCGTGTCTGCCGAGCATCGCTCCCTGGAACTCGAGAGTAGAGTAGAGAGAATCCATAGTCGCTGGGTCCATTCTTGGTCGGATCCTTCTGTTATGCGGGTGAATGAGGACCCAAAAGCGACTTGGCGAAAACAGAGTCTTTAATCCAGTAAAGTAAAATACAATCAAAAAACACAACTTCCACTCGTAAAGACGAGAACAGACTGGAGACTTGATCAAGAACTGCAGGTTGCCTCGGGAAGGCACTTGAACCTAGCAGACTCAGACACCTGCTCACCACGCAGCATCTGAGGGAAACACGACACGACAGGGCGATACACAAACACAGCACGGTGAACAATAGATACAAGGATCCGACAGGACAGGAACGGAAAACAAAGGAAGAAATAGGGACTCTAATCAGGGGAAAGGATCGGGAACAGGTGTGGGAAGACTAAATGATTGATTAGGGGAATAGGAACAGCTGGGAGCAGGAACGGAACGATAGAGAGAAGAGAGAGCGAGAGAGTGAGAGAGGGAGGGGGAGAGAGAGGGATAGAAAGAGGGAACGAACCTAATAAGACCAGCAGGGGGAAACGAACAGAAGGGAAAGCATAATGACAAGACAATATATGACAAAACATGACACTACAACTACCTCCCTATGACTACAGCCTGTTACAATGTTTGCCATTTATATAGATTGCACTTAAAATATAAAAATATAAAAAAATGCCATTTAGCAGACGCTTTTATCCAAAGCGACTTACAGTCATGTGTGCATACATTCTACGTATGGGTGAGTCCCTGGCGTTACAAGCGCCATGCTCTACCAACTGAGCTACAGGACCAGGTGAGTCACTCAGGCAATTTTTACCGTCTTTGCTGAGGGCAGGTTGAGGTTCAGCTTTTGTGTTGATTTAACAGTCTCATGCAATACAAATGGTCTTATGTTACGTCATGGAAGCCCATCAAATGAGGAGAGGTGAGAAGGTGGTGCCATGGAAACAGAAACAGTGTGTTCTGTTGTGTTGTCACGGTGACAGCCATTATGCATCGTCTTATATAAGGCTAAGTAACCATTTGGTCAGTAAATCAGAGAGGTTGGTTGAAGAAGAGGGAACCCCCTCAGGGATGGCCTGCATCTCTCTGTACTCCCACTAGCAGGCAGCGCCGAGCAGCAGTATTCACACAACAGAGCCAGAAACTCTCTGTACTCCCACTAGCAGGCAGCGCCGAGCAGCAGTATTCACACAACAGAGCCAGAAACTCTCTGGGAGCTGATCTGCCGCTTTCTTTGCCTGCCTGCCTGACAGCCAGGTCATGTGATCATGTGATCCCCATCAGCCTGGCCTTTAGCAGGCCCACATACCTGCCACCCGGTGGGGTGAGCATTCCACTAATGTGATGAAAGGAACAGAATGGCTGAAGCTGCTGTCGCTGTTTTAGCTCCCTCTCAAATGAACCCAAGACGGGGTGTTGTGATATCATAGCTTTGGACTGTGGTGGAACAAAACTGGTGGTCTGGACTTTTCATTCTGTGTTCCTGTTCTGTTTTCATCTTTTAGATGAAAAGGAGACTTGACAGCTATTAACAACTATGTATTAAAAGAGAAATATACAGATAATTTTTTTTTGGGGGGGGGGTCTTGTACAACAACAACAACAAAAAAGACGCTGAAGAGGTCATTCGGAGATATCAGAAAAATAACATAAAGTGCCTCAACAGGGCGTTGGACCACCACGAGCCAGAACAGCTCGTGCACCTTGGTGTCTGGAATTCTATCCGAGGGATGCGACACCATTCCATTAGAAATTCCATAAATTGAGATGACCATGGCATTATTCGTACATTTTCATACATCATTTTCATGCGCATCAAACCATTCAGTGACCACTTGTGCCCTGTGGATGGGCGCATTGTCATCCTATTGGGGCATAGTCATGGTTGCCACAATAATGGCCTGCCCAGGACTTTTATACATGTCCCTAAGCATAATGGGATGTTAATTAACTCAGGAACCACACCTGTATGGAAGCACCTTCTTTTAGTCAAGTGTTTCCATTATTTTGGCAGTTATTGTAATCTAAGAGTACATATGTTAATAATATAATCATGGTATGTAACTATGTAGACATGCATAGATGGATCCTGATTTAATCCATGAGTTAATAAGGACACTTTGTGTTTGATTAGAGGTCTTAGTACCTCATTGTGTATGTCAAGTCCTCTTTACAATCATCTGATTACTTCTAGGTATTCTTGTGGCTTCATAACTATGGGGTCAGAGGGTCATATCAGTGAGCAAGATGGCTACACAGGGATCAAGTCTAGGGTCATGGTAGAGGTCATAAACTGGGACTCTACCCAGTCTTACCAGTATTCCCCCACTATAAAGTCACACAGGTCAGCAGACACCATCATCCCAGATTATCCTGATGGAGCTGAAAGAGAGAAATAATAAGCAGTCTATCCCAGTAGTGTGTCCCCTTGCCCTAGTATATCTCAGTTACAAGTAGTCCTAGCTGGTGTGGAGTAGGGGTCATGGGTCATTCTAAAATGCACTCTGACTGTTCAGTATAGTAGTGTAATTATTCAGATGTGACATTCAACCAGGCAAGGATCTTTACTTCCGAAGGATCTTTACTTCCGAAGGATCTTTACTTCCGAAGGATCTTTACTTCCGAAGGATCTTTACTTCCGAAGGATCTTTACTTCCGAAGGATCTTTACTTCCGAAGGATCTTTACATCTAAGTGTTAGATGGTGTACAGAATTCTGTCTGCACAGAGATTGATGTTACTTGAAAAGACAGCTGTAGCCTAGATGTTGTTATTTGTCAAGAGAGCTGATGATCCTACCTGCTTAACCTTGTCTGACTTGCTTTGGTAACTGCAGTTGATCTGGTTCCCAGCTGGGTGAGTGAGGGGTTAGAGAGGTGTCCCTGTCACCAGGACCAGGGTCTGGGGTTAAGAGGGTACAAGAGAACCCTTCTCGCTCTGGTAGGAATGTGGGGCTTCCATCTCTGTTCGTTGGCCTCAGTGACCACAGCAGGATGCTCGTCTTCACCACGTCCTGAGTACCATCCCAGCTGGAGGAGCTATTCACTGGTTCAGATAAATATCTGGCTCCTTGACCCACCTCTGGTCTTGATTAGCCTGGGGAGGGAGACAGAGTTAGAGCTGCTGGAGGTAGGGACTCCCAGGCCCTGGGTCCTTACCACCAGGCAGGGTCACCTCAGGGGCCTTTCAAACCCTCCTCTCAACCACTCTTAATTGATCTCATGCATTGCTAGGCCCAATCGTCTGACCCCAAAAGTCCCTGTCAGAAAGAGTTGGGGGGAGCTCAGAAGCTCATTGTCTGAAGAGGGGGTGCCCCTTGCCTCTGTGTTAGCTTCCCCCCACCACCCCCCCCACCACCACTCCACATCACACATCTCTAAATCCTCCCCTGAGGAGAGTTACAAGCCACAATCCTTGCGCTCCTTCTCTTCCTGAATGGGAGTCCAAAACGCTGGGGGTGGATTAGTCCTGCAAATGTGTGGACTCTACACTGTATTGGACATAGGAGGAGGGCTTGTAGGGAGCTTGTTTTGGGGTTTAACTGGCCTTGTTTCCTGTGAGGATCAAGGTTTCAGGGACAATAGCTCTCCTTTAAGGCTGGGTGTGGCTGAAGAGGTTTTAGCTGGGGACATGAGAGACTTGTTGACACAGGGTTTGGACTGGAGAGGAGTGGCTGGTTTTGGGGGTGTTTGCTAGGCTAGGTCTTGCTAGGCCATGCATGTAGGTTTCATTCTGTGCTGTCATAAGGCTCTACAAGGAGGTGTTGTAAGGCATGCTGTGGGATGAGCTGGGTGAATTAGGGCTACAGATCCCATCCATTGTGAACTCTGTTTGGACACAGCAAGTCTCTGGAAACAGGCAGGCTTTATAACGTGTTTCCTTCGACCATCGACTATACCTGTCACGGCTGATTTCCTCCTCTTCGTCTGAAGAGGAGGTGTAGCAGGGATCGGACCAAAATGCAACGTGGTAAGTGTCCATAGTTGTTTTCAATTAGTTGTTTTTAATTAAAAAAACACTACAAAACAATAAACGAAACGTGAATAACCCGAAACAGTACCGTGTGGTGAAACAAACACGGGAAACAAACACGGACGCGGAAACAATCACCCCCAAAGTACCCACAGAATATGGCTGCCTAAATATGATACGATAGACAACTGCCTCTAATTGAGAACGAATGTAGGCAACCATAGACATACAATATACCTAGAAAGGCTACAGCCCCATAAAAATACAAAACCCCTAGACAAGGAATATATACATCACCCATGTCAAACCCTGACCTAAACAAAATAACAAGGAAAACAACGAATACTAAGGTCAGGGTGTGACAATACCATCAGCCATACCATCAGCTATACCTTCTATACCATCAGCTATACCATCTATACCATCAGCTATACCCTCTATACCATCAGCTATACCATCTATACCATCAGCTATACCATCTATACCATCAGCTATACCCTCTATACCATCAGCTATACCCTCTATACCATCAGCTATACCCTCTATACCATCAGCTATACCATCTATACCATCAGCTATACCATCTATACCATCAGCTATACCCTCTATACCATCAGCTATAACCTCTATACCATCAGCTATACCCTCTATACCATCAGCTATACCATCTATACCATCAGCTATACCCTCTATACCATCAGGTATACCCTCTATACCATCAGGTATACCATTAGCTATACCATTGGCTATACCATCTATGACATCAGCTATACCATTGGCTATATCATCTATGACATCAGCTATATCACCTGCTATACAATCTGTACCATCAGCTCCACAATCTATGATATTAGCTATACAATCTATGCCATTGGCTATACCATCAGCTATACCATCTGTACCATCAGCTGTGCAATTTATACCATCAGCTACACCATCATCTATACCATTGGCTGTACTATCAGCTATACCATTGGCTAAAACATGGTCTATACCATCTATACCGTCAGCTATACCCTCTATACCGTCAGCTATACCCTCTATACCATCAGCTATACCTTTTATACCATCAGCTATACCATCTATACCATTGTCTATACCATCAGCTATGCAATCGATACCATCAGCATTACCACAGCATATACCATCTTCTACACCATCTATGTCATCTATGCCATCAGCTATATCAGCCATACCATCAATCTTACCATCTATACCATCATTTATACCATCTCTACCACCATCTATACCATCAGCTCTACCATCTATACTGTCAGCTATACCATCAGCTATATCATGTATACCATCTATACCATTGACTATACCATCAGCTTTACCATTTATACCATTGACTATTCCATCAGCTATACTATTGTCACACCCTGACCATAGTTTGCTTTGTATGTTTCTATGTTTTGTTTGGTCAGGGTGTGATCTGAGTGGGCATTCTATGTTGTGTGTCTAGTTTGTCTGTTTCTGTGTTTGGCCTGATATGGTTCTCAGAGGCAGGTGTTAGTCATTGTCTCTGATTGGGAACCATATTCAGGTAGCCTGTTTGGTGTTGGGGTTTGTGGGTGATTATCTCCTGTGTCAGTGTTTGTTCCACACGGGACTGTTTCAGGTTTACATGTTTGTTGTTTTTGTAGTTTATTCATGTATAGTTTTCTTATTAAAAACAAACATGAATTTCAACCACGCCGCATTTTGGTCCTCCTCTCCTTCGACGGAAGAATCCCGGTACAACTATCTATACCATTGTTGATACCATCTATACCATCGGCTATACCATCAGCTATACCATCTATACCATCGGCTATACCATCAGCTATACCATCTATACTATCGACTATACTATCAGCTATACCAGTTATACCATTATCTATACCATTGACTATACCACCTATACCGTCAGCTATACCATTGGCTTTACCATCTATACCATCAGCTCTACCATCTATTCCATCAGCTCTACCATCTATACCATCAGCTTTACCATCTGTACCATCGTCTATACCGTCAATATCATCATCTACACAAACTATACCATCAGCTTTACCATCAGCTATACCATCGGCTATACCATCAGCTATACCATCAGTTATACCATCTACATCATCGACTATACCATTGGGTATACCATCTATACCATCAACAATACCATCTTTACAATCTGCTATACCATCTATACTATCGGCTCTACCATTGTCTATGCCATTGGCTATACCATATATGCCATCGGCTATACCATATATGCCATCGGCTATACCCTCTATGCCATTGGCTATACCATATATGCCATCGGCTATACAATCTTAACCATTGGCTATACCATCATGTTTACCATCTATACCATCGACTACACCATCAGCTATTCCATCTATACCATTGGATATACCGTCAGCTATACCATCTCTACCGTTGGCTATACTATCTATACCATCAACTCTACCATCAGCTATACCCTCTATACCGTCAGCTATACCCTCTATACCATCAGCTATACCCTTTATACCATCAGCTATATCATCTATACCATCGTCTATACCCTCTATACCGTCAGCTATACCCTTTATACCATCAGCTATACCATCTATACCATCGTCTATACCCTCTATGCCATTGGCTATACCCTCTATGCCATTGGCTATACCATATATGCCATCGGCTATACAATCTTAACCATTGGCTATACCATCATGTTTACCATCTATACCATCGACTACACCATCAGCTATTCCATCTATACCATTGGATATATCGTCAGCTATACCATCTCTACCGTTGGCTATACTATCTATACCATCAACTCTACCATCAGCTATACCCTCTATACCGTCGGCTATACCCTCTATACCATCAGCTATACCCTTTATACCATCAGCTATACCATCTATACCATCGTCTATACCCTTTATACCATCAGCTATACCCTTTATACCATCAGCTATACCATCTATACCGTCAGCTATACACTCTATACCATCAGCTATACCCTCTATACCGTCAGCTATACCCTCAATACCATCAGCTATACCCTCTATACCGTCATCTATACCCTCTATACCATCAGCTATACCCTCTATACCGTCAGCTATACCCTCTATACCGTCAGCTATACCCTCTATACCATCAGCTATACCTTTTATACCATCAGCTATACCATCTATACCATTGTCTATACCATCAGCTATGCAATCGATACCATCAGCATTACTACAGCATATACCATCTTCTACACCATCTATGTCATCTATGCCATCAGCTATATCAGCCATACCATCAATCTTACCAGCTATACCATCATTTATACCATCTCTACCACCATCTATACCATCAGCTATACCATCTATACCTTTAGCTACTCCATCAGCTATACCATCTACACCATCAGCTATACCATATATAGCATCTATACCATCATTTATACCGTCAGATATACCATTGGCTACACCATCAGCTATACCATCTATTCCATCATTTATACCATCTTATCCATAATTTAGACCATCAGCTATACCATCTATTTCATTATCTAAACAATCTATTTCATCATCTATACCATTTATACCATCAGCTATGCCATCAGCTATACCATCTGTACCATCATCTATACCAGCTATACCATCTGTACCATCATCTATACCAGCTATACCATCTGTACCATCATCTATACCAGCTATACCATCTGTACTATCATCTATACCAGCTATACCATCTGTACCATCATCTATACCAGCTATGCCATCTATACCATCATCTATACCAGCTATACCATCTGTACCATCATCTATACCAGCTATGCCATCTATACCATCTATACCATCATCTATACCGTCATCTATACCATCTATACCGCCATCTATACCATCATCTATGCCATCTATACCATCATCTATGCCATCTATACCATCATCTATACCATCTATACCATCAATACTTTCATTTATACCATCTATTTCATAATCTATACCATATATACGATCAGCTATACCATCTATACAATCTATACCATCATCTATACCATGTATACCATCTATATCATCATATATACCATCTACACCATCTACACCATTGTCTATACCGTCTATACCATTATCTATACCATCTATACCATCGACCTTATGTGTAAGTGTGTGTATAAGTGTGTGTGTGTTCACGTATAAGTGTGTGTGTTTATGTGTGTGTGTTTATGTATTTTTGTGTTTATTTATAAGTGATGTGTTTACGTATAACTGTGTCTGTTTATGTGTAATTGTGTGTGCGTGTGTGCAATACTATGCTTTAAGGGGGCCCCATTTGTCCTCTCTTGTGCTAACCCTTTATCAGCCACTGTTTGTATAACTATGCTAATTCGCTCTGCCAGAATACTATCTAATTGTATCCCGTTTGACATTTGCGGAGGGCTAGGGTCCGGGGGACTGCATGCGGTTCTGGGGGCTGTAACTCTGACACTCGCTGACACTGCAACTCTTAACTCTTGCATTGGTGACGAGTATTTAGTGCTCCCCTGTGTGTGTTAACAGGCCAGGCTCTGTGACAAACCTCTGTAGCCCTCAGTGTAACACTCTACTGGTGGAGCTACCAGTACTGCTACACACTACCACTGTTCCAGTTAGAGAACATGGTGCTACTAGTACCTCCACACACAACCACTGTTCCAGTTAGAGAACATGGTGCTACCAACACTGCTACACACAACCACTGTTCCAGTTAGAGAACATGGTGCTACCAACACTGCTACACACAACCACTGTTCCAGTTAGAGAACATGGTGCTACCAACACTGCTACACACAACCACTGTTCCAGTTAGAGAACATGGTGCTACCAACATTGCTACACACAGCCACTGTTCCAGTTAGAGAACATGGTGCTACCAACACTGCTACACACAACCACTGTTCCAGTTAGAGAACATGGTGCTACCAACACTGCTACACACAACCACTGTTCCAGTTAGAGAACATGGTGCTACCAACATTGCTACACACAACCACTGTTCCAGTTAGAGAACATGGTGCTACCAACACTGCTACACATAACCACTGTTCCAGTTAGAGAACATGGTGCTACCAACACTGCTACACACAACCACTGTTCCAGTTAGAGAACATGGTGCTACCAACACTGCTACACACAACCACTGTTCCAGTTAGAGAACATGGTGCTACCAACACTGCTACACACAACCACTGTTCCAGTTAGAGAACATGGTGCTACCAACACTGCTACACACAACCACTGTTCCAGTTAGAGAACATGGTGCTACCAACACTGCTACACACAACCACTGTTCCAGTTAGAGAACATGGTGCTACCAACACTGCTACACACAACCACTGTTCCAGTTAGAGAACATGGTGCTATCAACACTGCTACACACAACCACTGTTCCAGTTAGAGAGCATGGTGCTACCAACACTGCTACACACAACCACTGTTACAGTTAGAGAACATGGTGCTACTAGTACTGCCACACACTACCACTGTTCCAGTTAGAGAACATGGTGCTACCAACACTGCTACACACAACCACTGTTACAGTTAGAGAACATGGTGCTACCAACACTGCTACACACAACCACTGTTCCAGTTAGAGAACATGGTGCTACCAACACTGCTACACACAACCACTGTTACAGTTAGAGAACATGGTGCTACCAACACTGCTACACACAACCACTGTTCCAGTTAGAGAACATGGTGCTACCAACATTGCTACACACAGCCACTGTTCCAGTTAGAGAACATGGTGCTACCAACACTGCTACACACAACCACTGTTCCAGTTAGAGAACATGGTGCTACCAACACTGCTACACACAACCACTGTTCCAGTTAGAGAACATGGTGCTACCAACATTGCTACACACAACCACTGTTCCAGTTAGAGGACATGGTGCTACCAACACTGCTACACACAACCACTGTTCCAGTTAGAGAACATGGTGCTATCAACACTGCTACACACAACCACTGTTCCAGTTAGAGAGCATGGTGCTACCAACACTGCTACACACAACCACTGTTACAGTTAGAGAACATGGTGCTACTAGTACTGCCACACACTACCACTGTTCCAGTTAGAGAACATGGTGCTACCAACACTGCTACACACAACCACTGTTACAGTTAGAGAACATGGTGCTACTAGTACTGCCACACACTACCACTGTTCCAGTTAGAGAACATGGTGCTACCAACCCTGCTACACACAACCACTGTTCCAGTTAGAGAACATGGTGCTACCAACACTGCTACACACAACCACTGTTCCAGTTAGAGAACATGGTGCTACCAACACTGCTACACACAACCACTGTTCCAGTTAGAGAACATGGTGCTACCAACACTGCTACACACAACCACTGTTCCAGTTAGAGAACATGGTGCTACCAACACTGCTACACACAACCACTGTTCCAGTTAGAGAACATGGTGCTACCAACACTGCTACACACAACCACTGTTCCAGTTAGAGAACATGGTGCTACCAACACTGCTACACACAACCACTGTTCCAGTTAGAGAACATGGTGCTATCAACACTGCTACACACAACCACTGTTCCAGTTAGAGAGCATGGTGCTACCAACACTGCTACACACAACCACTGTTACAGTTAGAGAACATGGTGCTACTAGTACTGCCACACACTACCACTGTTCCAGTTAGAGAACATGGTGCTACCAACACTGCTACACACAACCACTGTTACAGTTAGAGAACATGGTGCTACTAGTACTGCCACACACAACCACTGTTCCAGTTAGAGAACATGGTGCTACCAACACTGCTACACACAACCACTGTTACAGTTAGAGAACATGGTGCTACTAGTACTGCCACACACTACCACTGTTCCAGTTAGAGAACATGGTGCTACCAACACTGCTACACACAACCACTGTTACAGTTAGAGAACATGGTGCTACTAGTACTGCCACACACTACCACTGTTCCAGTTAGAGAACATGGTGCTACCAACACTGCTACACACAACCACTGTTCCAGTAAGAGAGCATGGTGCTACCAACACTGCTACACACAACCACTGTTCCAGTTAGTGAGCATGGTGCTACCAGCACCACTAGGGTTTTGGTTTATATTCCTGCTTGGGCCACAGTAAGGCTGCTGAGGATGTGTCACTGTGAATGGGAAGTTTCTTTTTTCGATTGTGTCTAGTACTACATGAGTACATGACAACTGCATTGAGTTACCCAATTATATTTATCGTCTCTAGTTAATCTAGTAAATTGTAGTAAAAGCAAAGTAAATGGTTTGTGATTGTAGTGCGATGTGAGTACCCCTGGGCATGTCTGTTTGCTGGGGGAGGTGTTGGCTGTGATGATTAGCTGAGAGGCTCCTTGTAGCTCAGGAGGAGAAGTGGGCAAGAGTTGCCAATTGACTTAATTGAAGTTAATTGGTTTGGTCCCATTCCTTGAGGAAATTGCTTTGCCGTCTACAAATGTTAGGCTGTTACGAGCTCAGGGGTTGTGTCCAGGCAACTGTCCTAACCCTGTTTAGAAAAAGATATATTCTCAGAGACACACACGCACACTATAGACATCCCCTGTGGTAAATAGCCCATGAATAGATTGGCTAGGGAAGTAAAGCCCCTGGTGTATTCCATGGTTGGTCGGGTATTGGTCAGTATAGGTGGTATGAGATGGGGGTGGTGAAACCTGAGTGTTGCCAATGAGCAGGAGGATTAGAAAGGAAATGATGGTGGCCCAGTCAGAGCTGCCCAGAGCCCTGCATTGTTAGACCAGTAATACTGTGGTAATTACAACGACTACATACTTTAGCAGCCCCCCCCCCCAGTCCTCCTTTCTTCTGTTGCAAAGGTATTAGAGGGAAAATGAAAGAGTAATACCACCCCTCCTAAAAGCACACACCCCTGACTGGCACAATTACTGGATTTTTCACGACTTTAGTCACCCTCCCTAGAAGCCAACCCTCCCTCCTTTCCTTCTCATCAGGTTTTTAATTCCAACCTGGCCTGGTGTGTTAACCCATACCTAAAATACTCTGTGAACTCTACGCTACTGATTCTACTGGGAGCCATTGTCAGTAGTAACTACTGTATATGACCAACATGAATGGAATGAGATTCAGAGTTGTTCTCCATATTATACGTGATGCCTGGAAATGTCTGCCTGCACATTGTGTTTGGGCATGTGTGTAATGTGTATATTCACATTGTGTGTGTGTGTGTAATGTGTATATTCACATTGTGTATGTGTGAGTGCGTGCGTAATGTGTATATTCACATTGTGTGTGTGTGTGTGGGTGTGTGCGTGCTTGCGTAATGTGTACATTCACATTGTGTGTGTGTGCGTGGGTGTGTAGTGTGTATATTTACATTGTGTGTGTGTGTAATGTGTATATTCACATTGTGTGAGTGTGGGCGTGTGTGCAATGTGCATATTCACATCGTGTCTCTGTGCATGTGTGTGTGTGTGAGAGAGTGTGTAATGTGTATATTCACAATGTGTGTAATGTGTATATTCACATTGTGTGTAATGTGTATATTCACATTGTATGTGTAATGTGTATATTCACATAGTGTGTAATGTGTATATTCACATTGTGTATAATGTGTATATTCACATTGTGTGTGTAATGTCTATATTCACATTGTGTGTGTAATGTGTATATTCACATTGTGTGTGTAATGTGTATATTCACATTGTGGGCGTGTGTGTGTGTAATGTGCATATTCACATTGTGTGTGTAATGTGTATATTCACATTGTGTGTGTGTGTGTGTGTGTGAGTAATGTGTATATTCACATTGTGTGTGTGGGCATGTGTGTGTAATGTGTATATTCACATTGTGTGTGTGTCCTCCCATTAGAGAGATAAGTGATTAGTGCATGGTGGTTAATTAGTGTCTCTTTGCTCTATGTCCTGGAGTGCCATGCCGCATCATCCTATTGGTCCCTTTTCACCTCAAAATACTGTTTGCCTAGCAACGAGCACAGGGCTGGTGAGGAGTCCTCCGGGCCTAATGTAGGCTGCTTGATGATGTTTTAGAACAAATAGATGATTATCTGATTAGTGTCTTGGTTGGGAGTGCAGCTGATAAATGGCCATCCTGTGTAGCATGCTTTGGGTACCCCTCCAAAACCAGCATCAGCAGAAAGCAACCACTAATCATGTGTTTGTGAAAATACTGTTTGTTTACTTGTTTCATGTGTTCTTTCTGTCATGTCACAC
Source organism: Oncorhynchus gorbuscha (assembly GCF_021184085.1). Classification (NCBI taxonomy): domain Eukaryota; kingdom Metazoa; phylum Chordata; class Actinopteri; order Salmoniformes; family Salmonidae; genus Oncorhynchus; species Oncorhynchus gorbuscha. The sequence goes on from NC_060178.1 coordinate 100,978,882, forward strand.
AGAGGAATACATGACATCGTGTCACACAGAGGAATCCATGACATCGTGTCACACAGAGGAATACATGACATCGTGTCACACAGAGGAATCCATGACATCATGTCACACAGAGGAATCCATTACATCATGTCACACAGAGGAATCCATGACATCATGTCACACAGAGGAATCCATGACATCCTGTCACACAGAGGAATCCATGACATCATGTCACACAGAGGAATCCATGACATCATGTCACACAGAGGAATCCATGACATTATGTCACACAGAGGAATCTATGACATCGTGTCACACAGAGGAATCCATGACATCATGTCACACAGAGGAATCCATCAGCATACTTTTATTTTTAGTGTATCTCCACTCTACATTTGAGAAGAAAAATAAATGTAATTTTGACATGAGTTTATAACCTTGTCTTTGATGTTGTTTTTGTGTTTGTCAGTGAGGTACATACCCATTAGCTAGCATCAGCTAGAATCAAACCCCATTACATTTCTTAAGTGTGGTTATGCTCACACTGGCATTCTCCTGAGGCCCCAAACCCCAGAGTGGCCTGTCAGTTAGTGTTGTGGTGCTAATGGAGGAGCTAACATTATTGTAGCTAGCGCAGGCTCTGATGTAGCCTACAGTTGCACATGTCTTTAACTAGCCCTCAAGGGGAGCCGTGCTGATGGAGGAGCCATTTTGGGGGCTCTGGGCCCGCTGGGACCATTTTCCTGTGAATTTAGTGGCAGCCAAGTGAGCCAGTCACTCTGTCAACCCCAGGAGAACATACTTACAGCCTGCCAAGTGACAGAAAGCACAGTGGCGCTGTTTGTTTAGTGACTGACTGACTGACTTGTTGTATGTGGATGGTAAATGGGCTCTTTAGGACTGTATGTTTTTGTCAGGGAAACTTGGAAATGTGCTACTGGCTCACAACAATTAACATATTATTTTTGTTTGTCTCCATCTTTTTCTTTACTTATTCTCTCTGTCTGTATGTCTCAGTTTGTCTCTGTTTGTGTGTTCCCCCTGTCTTTCTCTCTCTCTCGCTCTCTCGCTCTCTCGCTCTCTCGCTCTCTCGCTCTCTCTCTCTCTCTCTCTCTCATATTGTTGTCCAGGCAGAGCGCAGGCTATGGGCCATTGCAGCAGTGTTTTATGGTCAAAGTGCACTCTCTCAATAGTGCTGACTGGGCTAGTGTCTCACTGACAGCTGATCCAGCAGCCCTAGCAGGCTGGAGCCGGTCCATTCCTCCTCCTCCTCTTCCCTTTCTCCTCCACCTCCTCCTTTTTCTCTCTCCACAGCGGGTGATGGCTGGGCCAGCCTTTGTGTTTGGCCAGTCAGGCCTAAACCCTGGCCCCGGGGGCTGCTCGCCGGGAGAGCCCAGGCCCCAGAAAGGGAGAGAAGAAAAGGAGAGTAGTAATTATGTTCAGTCATTGAGTTCTGAAGATCCCTCTGTTAATTATGGTTCCGCTCGCTACAAAACACCGCCAATTCAAGTGAAAAAGCAGGAATGTTAGCAAGAGTGAATTGGAACATGACACCTCTGGGCTCCAACCCCGCCATGACATGCAAGATTAAGAAGGCCGAGCCCACTGTCCTCCCTCCCTCCTACCCGGTCCTCCATCCTCCTCTGTCCTCCCTCCCTCTCTCCTACCCGGTCCTCCATCCTCCTCTGCCCTCCCTCCCTCCAAACCGGTCCTCCCTCCTCCCCTGTCCTCCCTCTCTCCTACCCGGTCCTTCATCCCTCCTCCCCGGTCCTCCCCTGTCCTCCCTCTCTCCTACCCGGTCCTCCATCCCTCCTCCCCGGTCCTCCCTTCTCCCCTGTCCTCCCTCTCTCCTACCTGGTCCTCCATCCTCCCCTGTCCTCACTCTCTCCTACCTGGTCCTCCATCCTCCCCTGTCCTCCCTCTCTCCTACCTGGTCCTCCATCCTCCCCTGTCCTCCCTCTCTCCTACCTGGTCCTCCATCCTCCCCTGTCCTCCCTCTCTCCTACCTGGTCCTCCATCCCTCCTCCCCGTCCTTACTCTTTCTTTTGCTCTTTACTTTTGTGACGGTGAGATTACGCACACGGGGTCCGGTTCCAGAGCCGGGTCCATTGTCCTGTTCACTGTTTCATATGTGCTGAAGCTCTCGCTCTCTCTCTCTCTTTCTTTCTTCCTCGTTGTCTCATTCTCAATCCTTTGCTCTCTAACTCATTCCCCTCCTTATTCATCTCTGTCTACCTCTGTCGCTTGCTCTTTCTCTGTGACCATTCAGTCGTATTTCCCCTCCCTTCATCCCTCTCCTACAACCTTTTCTATGTCTGTATTCTACTCTCAACTCTCTTAACCCCTCTCTTATTTCATCTTTTCACCCTTCTGATTTCCTCCACATGTATCCCCAGTTGATCCACTTTGAAGATGTTGCTTTATCTGGTATATAGTATAGTTAGTGACTTAGTTCTATGGGGTAGCAACCTGTTTGTGGTCTGGTGTGGTGTGGTCTGGTCTGGGGTGTTAAGGTGTGGTGTGTGGTCTGGTCTGGTGTGGTTTGGTCTGGGGTTTCCAGCCCCACCTGTTCCCTGGCTCTGTGGTCAAAGGGGTGTGCAGGGTAGGAGGACATGGTAGGAGGACAGGGTAGGAGGACAGTGGAGGAGGACAGAGGAGGAGACATTGTGGCAGGCAGAATCTCCTTGCTACCTCTCTCCCTCTCTTCTCTCTCTCTGTCTCCCAATGTCCTGACAGGCCTGTTCCTGCTTCACTGTGGCAGTAATGGTGTGGAGGGAAGTCATCTTGGCCGTTACAAAGTAGAAGACATTTAAGTAGAAGTCATTTATCAGTATCGTGACAGGCCTGTTCCTGCTTCACTGTGGCAGTAATGGTGTGGAGGGAAGTCATCTTGGCCGTTACAAAGTAGAAGACATTTAAGTAGAAGTCATTTATCAGTATCGTGACAGGCCTGTTCCTGCTTCACTGTGGCAGTAATGGTGTGGAGGGAAGTCATCTTGGCCGTTACAAAGTAGAAGACATTTAAGTAGAAGTCATTTATCAGTATCGTGACAGGCCTGTTCCTGCTTCACTGTGGCAGTAATGGTGTGGAGGGAAGTCATCTTGGCCGTTACAAAGTAGAAGACATTTAAGTAGAAGTAATTTATCAGTATCGTGACAGGCCTGTTCCTGCTTCACTGTGGCAGTAATGGTGTGGAGGGAAGTCATCTTGGCCGTTACAAAGTAGAAGACATTTAAGTAGAAGTAATTTATCAGTATCGTGACAGGAGTTGATGCTTCATCAAGGACTGTTCAGGCTTTGTGTGGACCTTTCTCAGGCAGGGAGCAGGGTCAGCCATGTAAGTGGGGGATATATTAGTAGTAACCTTTCTACGAACAGGCAATCAGATCACATAAGTGCCTCCTTAACTCTGTGGCCTGCAGTAGGAGACCTGCAGGCATAAAGAATTGGGCTGTTTCTCTCTCTCTCTCTCTCTCTCTCTCTCTCTCTCTCTCTCTCTCTCTCTCTCTCTCTCTCTCTCTCTCTCTCTCTCTCTCTCTCTCTCTCTCTCTCTCAAAATTCAATTCCAATGGCTTTATTGGCATGGGAAACATTTGTCTATTGCCAATGCTGGTGAATGATATTACAGTTTTTCACAATTGCAAAAAAACACAATTCCTGAAACCTTGCTCCATTTCCTGAAAACATTAAACACAAAACCTCATCTTCAAGCACTATTTGCATAACCTCTGACTCCTCTTGCAAAATGAAACATTCGCCTCAAAACAGTTTTACCTGTGTTCAAAATCAAGCACTGCTCTCAGATCATAAAGTGATCAAAATGATATACACTCTCAAGCAGTCAGTAAACAATACACCAAAAAAAATAGAAAACACATTGTTCAAAACATACAATTCTCAGGCAGAAGTACATTTTTGAGAATGTGTTTAGAGTTTTGCTGAAAAGTCTAAGTGAGATCCTCAAATTGTGTTTTACCATGTGAAATGGTCCTGTTGGGGAAACCCGTTCCCAGTTGGGAACGTTTCTACATACATTGCCTAATATGTAATTATCAAAAATATTTAACTTCAATTAAATCAGAAATGCAGCACACCAAATGAAAGCTAAACCTCTTGCTAATCCAGTCACCATGTCAGATTTGAAAAAAAATTCCAGCCAATCCGCTTATTGATCACATTGGGTAAGTTACAGCAAAGTACATTTTTCACAAAAGTAAAAAATTGCACAAAAATTCATCAATTACCTTAGAATATCTTCTTCTTTTGGCAACAGTAAAGGTCACCACGAAACAATAAAGGGTTGTTTTGTTCATATAATCCATTTCTATAGCCTAACCGAAACATTTTGGAAATGTTCATTTTTTTCTTCAATTTTCCAAAATATATGTTTCCGGGTATGTGTGAATATTTTTTTAAAATTTTGTATATACTTATTTTCAGCAATGTACCCATGTACCAATTCGGACACTTGGGTACATTTGGGAAACTTGTGAGGGACACCTGGGTGACTACATACCCAATGGCATGTACCTCACTCATTCCTAGAGGCATCTGTCTGAAACTTTGGGGAAATACTGTTGCCTGGTTATTCTCTCATGTAAAAGTATCCAGAGTATCATAACTGAATATGTTGATGTTCTAGTTGATTTTAAAGATGCTACAACAATAAAATAACTGAAAAACGCCTGTTTATTTCCTTGTATTTTCTTCTACCAGATCTATTGTGTTATATTCTCCTACATTCAATTCACATTTACACAAACTTCAGAGTGTTTTTAATCAAATGGTAAAAAGAATATGCATATCCTTGCTTCTGGGCCTGAGCTACAGGCTGTTAGAATAGGGTATGTCTTCAGGCGGAAATTGCACAAAGTGGGGGGGTATCCTTAACAGTATTGACAACAGACTGCATAATTAGATAACTGAGTCCAGGCAACTGAGAACTTTGTTCAGCCAATGGGTTTTACTGTTTTAGCAATTGAGAAAAACTGTAAGCAATCTCTCTTTCTCGCGCCCACATTCTCTCTCTGCTCCTCTCTATGGCCATAAAAACCCCACCGGCCCTAAGGCCAGACTCCTCCCCCTTTCCCTCCCCCGGTCCTTCACCTCCACAGGGGAAAAAAGCTTGCTCAGATATAAAAATGATTCGGATTCAGTTCAAGTGAACCATCTCATTTAGACATTAGCCCCGGGCAGCCATAGAGAATAATTCCAATCCCAGTGGTAATGCACATTGCCCAATTTTGTATGTGCGTTATTTAGGTTCCGTTAGTGAGCTGCTTTGACAGTCTATTATAGAGGATAATCAAGAGCTGTCTTTCTCTCTGGCCAGGAGATATGGCCACTGACTGACAGACCAAATCAGAGACGCAGCTAGTGTCATATAGTGAGAGCCTTACTTACTTACACACAAACGGTACCTGGCTGCGTGTGTGTGTGGCATCCTCAACAAAGATGGTGGGCTATTTCTGTTAGGCTCTTTATAAGGATGAAAGAAATCAAACCTCCATTCTAAATGAACCATGGACTTAAGAAACAGACCAGGACGTCATTTCGATGAAAGTCAGCAAACAGGACTGTGAGTCCTGAGAGTTTTAAAGTGAGACTCATCACAATGTGTATATATGATACGCATACAGTTGGACCAAGGGGAGTACAGTTGGAACACTGGAAACACAGTTGGACAACGGGGAGTACAGTTGGAACACGGGGAGTACAGTTGGAACACGGGGAGTACAGTTGGAACACAGGGAGTACAGTTGGAACACGGGGAGTACAGTTGGAACACTGGAAACACAGTTGGACCACGGGGAGTACAGTTGGAACACTGGAAACACAGTTGGACAACGGGGAGTACAGTTGGAACACGGGGAACACAGTTGGACCACGGGGAACACAGTTGGACCACGGGGAACACAGTTGGACCACGGGGAGTACAGTTGGACCACGGCGAGTACAGTTGGACCACGGGGAGTACAGTTGGAACACGGGGAGCACAGTTGGACCACGGGGAGTACAGTTGGACCATGGGGAGTACAGTTGGACCACGGGGAGTACAGTTGGACCACGGGGAACACAGTTGAACCACGGCGAGTACAGTTGGACCACGGGGAGTACAGTTGGACCACGGCGAGTACAGTTGGACCACGGGGAGTACAGTTGGACCACGGGGAGTACAGTTGGACCACGGGGAGTACAGTTGGACCACGGGGAACACAGTTGGACCACGGGGAGTACAGTTGGACCACGGGGAGTACAGTTGGACCACGGCGAGTACAGTTGGACCACGGGGAGTACAGTTGGACAAGTACAGTTGGAACACGGGGAAGTTGGAACACGGGGAGTACAGTTGGAACACGGGAGCACAGTTGGACCACGGGGAGTACAGTTGGACCATGGGGAGTACAGTTGGACCACGGGGGGAGTAACGGGAACACAGTTGAACCACGGGAACACAGGGAGTACAGTTGGACCACACAGTTGGACCACGGGGAGTACAGTTGGACCACGGGAGTACAGTTGGACCACGGGAGTACAGTTGGAGGGGAGTACAGTTGGACCACGTTGGGAGTACAGTTGGACCACAGTTGGACACGGGGAGTACAGTTGGACCACGGGGGTACAGGGACCGAGTACAGTTGGACCACGGGACCACGAGTACAGTTGGACCACGGGAACACAGTTGGACCACGGGAGTACAGTTGGACCACGGGGAGTACAGTTGGACCACAGTACAGTTGGACCACAGGGAGTACAGTTGGACAACGGGGAGTACAGTTGGGGAGTAACACGTTGGACAACAGTTGGAACACGGGGAGTACAGTTGGAACACTGGAAACACAGTTGGACAACGGGGAGTACAGTTGGAACACGGGGAGTACAGTTGGAACACGGGGAGTACAGTTGGACCACGGGGAGTACAGTTGGAACACGGGGAACACAGTTGGACCACAGGGAGTACAGTTGGACAACGGCGAGTACAGTTGGAACACTGGAAACACAGTTGGACAACGGGGAGTACAGTTGGAACACGGGGAGTACAGTTGGAACACGGGGAGCACAGTTGGAACACGGGGAGTACAGTTGGAACACGGGGAGTACATTTGGAACACGGGGAGTACAGTTGGAACACGGGGAATACAGTTGGAACACGGGGAGTACAGGTGGAACACTGGAAACACAGTTGGACAACGGGGAGTACAGTTGGAACACGGGGAGTACAGTTGGAACACGGGGAGCACAGTTGGAACACGGGGAGTACAGTTGGAACACGGGGAGTACAGTTGGAACACAGGGAGTACAGTTGGAACACGGGGAGCACAGTTGGAACACGGGTAGTACAGTTGGAACACGGGGAGTACAGGTGGAACACGGGGAGTACAGTTGGACCACGGGGAGTACAGTTGGACAACGGGGAGTACAGTTGGAACACGGGGAGTACAGTTGGAACACTGGAAACACAGTTGGACAACGGGGAGTACAGATGGAACACGGGGAGTACAGTTGGGACACGGGGGGGAAACAGTTGGAACACGGGGAGCACAGTTGGAACACAGGGAGTACAGTTGGAACACGGGGAGTACAGTTGGACCACGGGGAACACAGTTGGACCACGGGGAGTACAGTTGGATCACGGCAAGTACAGTTGGACCACAGGGAGTACAGTTGGACCACGGGGAGTACAGTTGGACAACGGGGAATACAGTTGGAACACGGGGAGTACAGTTGGAACACTGGAAACACAGTTGGACAATGGGGAGTACAGTTGGAACACGGGGAGTACAGTTGGAACACGGGGAGTACAGTTGGAACACGGGGAGCACAGTTGGAACACGGGGAGTACAGTTGGACCACGGGGAGTACAGTTGGAACACGGGGAATACAGTTGGAACACGGGGAGTACAGTTGGAACACGGGGAGCACAGTTGGACCACGGGAGTACAGTTGGAACACGGGGAGCACAGTTGGACCACGGGGAACACAGTTGGACCACGGGGAGTACAGTTGGACCACGGTGAGTACAGTTAGAACACGGGGAGTACAGTTGGACCACGGGGAGTACAGTTGGACCACGGGGAGTACAGTTGGACAACGGGGAGTTCAGTTGGAACACGGGGAGTACAGTTGGAACACGGGGAACACATTTGGAAAACGGGGAGCACAGATGGGAACACTGGGAGTACAGTTGGAACATGGGGAACACAGTTGGACCACAGGGAACACAGTTGGAACACGGGGAGTACAGTTGGAACACGGGGATCACAGTTGGAAAATGGGGAACACAGTTGGACCACGGGAGTACAGTTGGAACACGGGGAGCACAGATGAACCACAGGGAGCACAGTTGGACCACGGGGAGTACAGTTGGACCACGAGGAGTACAGTTGGAACACGGGGAGCACAGTTGGAACACGGGGTGTACAGTTGAACCACGGGAGTACAGCTGGAACACGGGGAGCACAGTTGGAACACAGGGAGTACAGCTGGAACACAATGGGTACAGCTGAAACACAATGGGTACATCTGCAACACAGTGGGTACAGCTGCAACACAGGGAGTACAGTTGGTACACAGGGACTACAGTTGGATATAACAGCCTAAGTAGAGGGTTAGAGGAGAAGGAAGGGTGATGCTGGGTAATGTTTAATGTTTAGGCTACCAGTTTAGTGCAATGCATAGTCTGCAAGAGGACATGGGAGATGGTTACAGCCTGACATAAAGAGAGAAAGAAAGAGGGATGTCTCTGCTGCTGTAGCTCCAGTTGAGAACTAATGGAGGGGGAGGGTGTAGTACTCTCTCCAGTCAGAGTGTTAAGTGCTGTCCTGTTGTCTGACAGATTAATGACAGCCGGCCCGCCACTGAGATCCTCGCTTCAACGAACAGCCTGGGGTCAGAGGTCACACAGACACACAAGAGGCAGTCCCAGGCAGGTCAGTGGGGTTGGAGGGTCTGCCCTAAGGGGGGTGGCAGTGCCATGGCATCACATCGATACCATAGGCAGAGCATTGGAACACTAATGCTTAATGTTCCGCTGATGGAGCACGGCCCAGGGACCATCTCACTGGGAGAGGGAGAAGGTCTGGAGACACACACACACGTGGGGTGTAACGGTTCACCAAATTCACGGTTCAGCACATAATGCGGTTTTGGGGTCACTGTTCGGTTTCGGTACAGTGGGAACATTTGAGGCCATTTACAATGTTCAGAATTCACAATGTTCCTGGTGTTGTCTGTTGTGAAGGCATTCACAACGTTCCTGGCGTGGTCTGTTGTGAAAGCATTCACAATGTTCCTGGCGTTGTCTGTTGTGACAGCATTCACAATGTTCCTGGAATTGTCTGTTGTGAAACCATTCACAATGTTCCTGGAATTGTCTGTTGTGAAACCATTCACAGTTTTCCTGGCATTGTTTGTTCAAAGGATTGTGATGTTGGGTCTGACCATGTAGAATTTACCAGTTTGAAGTCTTCATTACCAGTTGGATGCGTTCATGTGATTTTAACTCATTGAGAAATGGAGATTGGCTAATAGCCAATAAACTGTGTCAACCATAAATTAAAAGTACAACTATCATGTTTGTAAACAAATTATAGAGTTAATTTACCACAATAATAGATTGCTTTTTATAAATGTTTGAGAAGTGGGTGCTCAGGATGATAGAACATTTTCCCACTAGTAATTACCAGTTGGAGGGCTGTTCACAAGTGGGTTTTTCCCATATGGTAAATTCCCACTTCCCACTTGGTTACGAACGCACCATGACACTGCCTCCTTCAGTGCCAGATGCGCACTTGTGGCGCTTATAAAGGGGCAGTGTCGGTAGCACGGTACATCTCCCACTCCAGGGTAATGTGATGGGCTGTCACTAAGCCAATTCATTGAAAACGTTGGCTTTGGCTTGCTTATATAGAGCGGGTACTACCTGTTTGCTGAAATATGTGCAAGAGGGAAGCTCGTAATGTGGCTGGTAACCTCATATTCTCAACCACTGAGAATGGGCGCATATCCGCGGCTATAAACAGAGCCTATCTATCGCTCTTGTAATTTCTTTTGGACGTTTATGGACAAACATCGGATTCTGCAGTGAGACTGTGAGAGCATGTTACACACACACACGCACGCACGCACGCACGCACGCACGCACGCACGCACGCACACACACACACACACACACACACACACACACACACACACACACACACACACACACACACACACACACACACACACACAAACTAGATACAGTATATAGCAGACATGCACCTAATTGATTGGTGTGGCTCAGACATACATTGACGCAAATACAGAGATATAGGGGTCTGGAAACACACTATTATTCTTGGATCACCCTCCACTCTCTCTCCCCTTTCACACACAGCACACTCAAATTTACATAATCACACACAGACTCCCACACAGCTTTTTGTTTCAAAATCATTTGAATGGGAGTTTACCAAAGCATTCTGAATTGAGAGATAGAGAGAGAGCATTCTGTACAGTGTGTCACACCCTGACCATAGTTTGCTTTGTATGTTTCTATGTTTTGTTTGGTTAGGGTGTGATCTGAGTGGGCATTCTATGTTACATGTCAAGGTTGTCTATTTCTATGTTTGGCCTGATATGGTTCTCAATCAGAGGCAGGTGTTAGTCATTGTCTCTGATTGGGAACCATATTTAGGTAGACTGTTTGGTGTTGGGTTTTGTGGGTGATTGTTCCTGTCTCTGTGTTAGTTTGCACCAGATAGGCTCAGTCACTTTGGTTTTTATTTTTTCCTTCTTTTGAAGAGAAGAGAACGAGCGCCCTTCTCCTTGCGGAGATGGTGCTAAATACATCAACACGGTCGGTCCCTGGGATTGGGCTGACCAACACGATTCGGTTTGCTTGGAAGGAAAAGGAGTTGGAGCCTTTAGGATGGGAAACTTTTGGAAGGATAATATTGATGGGGATTCTAAAGCTGACGGTGAAGGACGTGTTTTGTTTCCAAGGCAACTCGTTGGAGGGAGCATACGAAGTGGCACTATATACAGAGGAGAAACACAATGATATCCTGAGAAGGGCAAGAGCAGTGGGAGGTGAGAGGCCGATGAGCCACTATGAAATAACAAGCCTGGCGAAGAATAACTTTAGGGTTGTAAATGTCAACATTTACAACCCTTACGTTAAGGACGAAGAGGTGAGGGCTTTTCTGGGGAGATACATGGATAACGTCTCCTCAGCAAGGCACCTCAAAAACTCCCTTGGGTTTTGGAATGGGAAGAGAGGCTTCCAGGCCCTCCTCAGAGAGGACCCAAGGGGACATGGTGGCTACCTCCATCCTCCTGCTATGTTCTCCCTAGGGGCTGACAGGGGGATGTTGTTTTATGCACGTCAGCCCCCATTTTGCAGGCGCTGTATGGCCTACGGACACATATTCGCCTCGTGCAGCACAAGAAAATGCAGATTTTGTGGATCTGAGGAACACGAGGCGAGGGATTGTGACAAGCCTAAGACGTGCCATGGGTGTGGCTCGTCAGCACACCTGTGGCGGGGGTGCCCGGCCCGTCAGAGGTCATTTGCGTCTGCGGCTGGGGGGGGAGCAGGAGCGGGGGATGGGGGAAGAAGAGGAGGGGAAGGAAGCACGCCTCATGACCAGAGTACAGGTCCAGAGGGGAAGGCCGCAAGGAAGGAGGAGGAGAAAGAAGCGGCGGATGGAAGAGAGAAGGAAACGGACGGCACGGGAGTAGGAGAACCAGGAAAAGCTGCGGAAAAAGGCAAGAGTGGAGGAGCATGAGAGAGAAGAAAGTGAGGGAGGAGTGGTGGAGAAGGAGACGGTGGAAGAGCAAGTGGACTGGGGGGAAAGTGCCCTGGTGGAAGAGATGAGGGGTATGGTGGAGGAGCTGGCGGGGGGGGGGGGGTGGTATCTCTCCACTGCCGCCATCACCAAAGAAGAGAATGAACAGTGAGAGGGAAGGGATGGCCAAGAGAGTGATGGGGGTGGGAGAAACCTCTGGGTTGCTGCTGGTTTCCCCAGGCCCTCAACTTCTGTTGGGTGGGGACACACCTAACAAGACTCAGAACTGGGTACAGGAGGAGGTGGGAAGTTTTTTGTTTGGGGACTCAGCCTCTCTGACTTTTTTCCAAACCAGCTGCAGCACTGGGGAGAGGGAGGAGTGTGGGGGTAGACCCAGGATGCAGGGCACCCCGGAGCCAAACACTATTCCTGCATCCTGGGTTGGTGAGATGGAGGGAGAGGGGGGGATGTCGGGAGTACGGATGGTGTTCTCACCGGTAGATATGGAGCAGGGGGGCATCGGGTGAGTCTCCTGTTTTTTTTCTGTCTGGGTTTAGAATTTAAGTGTATTACATGTTTTTATTTTTTCATGGGGTCTAATTTTACTTTTGTTAGTTTAAATGTAAGGGGTTTAAAGGATTTTGTTAAGAGGAGGGCGGTTTTTAGTTATTTGGAGGGTGTGGGGTTTGATTTTTGTTTTTTACAGGAGGTTCACCTGAGGGATGGAGGGGATGTTAGTAGGTTTAAGAGGGAGTGGGACAAGGGGGAGTCGGTTTGGGGTATTGGGGGTGCACTCATCGGGGTAGGGATTTTGTGTGGGCACAGGGAGGTAAAAGTGGAGGATTCTTTTGTGGTAATGCAGGGGAGGGTTATAGGGGTGGATGTCACGATAAGGGATTGTAAATTTAGATTAGTGGTGGTGTATGGGCCACAGGTGGTGGCAGACAGGAGGGAGATGGTGGACTGTCTGACGGCCCTGTGTGTCACAAATAGGAAATTAGTGATAGGGGGGGATTTTAATACAGATTTAGGAATAGGGGGGGATAGCAGTGCAGGCGTCATTGCCGGGCTAATGGCTTGCCATGGTCTGGTAGATGGTGGTCTGCACACTACTCCGAAAATTGCCGGTCCTACATGGCGCAACTCCAGGGGGGTTGAGCGGAGGCTTGGCTATATTTTTGTACCCAGGTCTTTGGGTAAGTTGTCTGGGCGGCTGTTGCCTGTTTTCTTTTCGGATCACGACGGGGTGCTCCTGCAGGTGGGGTCGCCAGTCTGCCTCTTTGGCAGGGGGTACTGGAAGTTAGATCGGGATGTGCTGGAGGAGTAGGCTCGAGCTTTCCTGGAGCGTGCACATAGTGGCTTTCTAGAACATAATGAGGCTTGTTCTGCTATGTTCTTTAAGTCGGTTAGGGCCAGACAGAGTAGGAAGGTAATGCATGGCGTTAGGGAAGAAAATAGTAGTATAGTTAGAGAACCAGAGGATATGGTCAGGGTGACAACTGATCATTTCCAAGGTTTATTTAAGGAAAGGGAAATAGATGTAGAGCAGTGAAATGTGAAAAGGCGGTTGCCGGAGGACATTAGAGAAGTGATGGAGGCCCAGATTTCACTAGAAGAGGTTGAGAGAGCTCTTAGGAGGATAGGAAAGGGGAAGGTGCCTGGGATGGATGGGCTGCCGGCTGAGTTTTATCTAAAGTTTTGGGGTATACTTGGACCAGTGGTCCTCGAAGTCTTGAAGGCCATCCTTGAGACGGAGGTCCCGGGGGGATCAATGGCTGTTTGTGTGCTGTCACTTTTATATAAGAAGGGGGAAGTAACAGACCTTGGCAACTTTCGGCCGTTGACCATGCTGTGTGTAGATTACAAGCTACTTCCAAAGGTTTTAGCAGACCGGTTGCGCACAGCCCTTCCCTACGTCGTCCATGAGGATCAGACGTGCGGGGTAGAGGGCCGCTCTATTAGATGGAACCTACAGTTAATCAGGGACTCCATCGCTTGGGTTGAAAATAGAGGACTGCCTTTAATGGTAGCAGCGCTAGATCAGGCGAAAGCCTTTGATCGCGTGAATAGATCCTTTTTATTCAGAGTGTTAGGTCGTTCACGATTTGGGGAGAAGTTCATAGGATGGATTCGTACATTATATGTCGGAGCTGGGTGCCGATTTAGTGTAAATAGTCACTTGGGTGATGTTTTTGACCTCTCGTCTGGGGTCAGGCAGGGGTGCCCACTCTCAGCTCTCCTCTTCGTTCTGTACATGGAGCCTCTGGGGGCTGCCATTAGGGCAGACACAGGGGTGGAAGGCTTGCTGATCCCTGGAAGTGGTGGGCTGCGTGTTAAGATGACGCAGGACGCCGATGACACTTCCTTGCTGCTGTGCAAGGACTCGTGCCTGACAAGGTCCCTTGCCATCTTTGGGGATTTCACCCGAGCGTCGGGAGCAGTTCTGAACCATGCAAAGTCTTCCGTCAAGTTTTTCGGAAGATGGCGCGGTAGAACGGATGTGCCTGGGGGGTTATCTCTCTGTGAGGGGGCCCTGAGGATTCTTGGGGTCCATTTTGAGACCTCAGGCTCAGCGACGCTAAACTGGAACATGCGTATCGCAGTGGTACAGAGGAAGCTTGCAATGTGGAAGGCTAGGTATTTGTCTTTTATGGGCAAAGTCCTGGTCCTAAAGGTGGATGTGTTGCCTGTCTCTTTTTTATTTGGCATACATACCCATTGCCGGCTTGTCTGAGGAGGCCTCTAGTGAGGCTTGTGTTTCAGTTTATGTGGAGTGGCAGGTGCGAGTGGGTCGCCAGGGCACGCATGATCTGTCCCATCGGGGAGGGAGGTAGGGGGGTACCACATTTCCCCCTCAAGCTGGACACAATTTTTGTTTCTTTCTTGTTAACGGAGCTTGCTCAGCCAGTGATACACCCATCCGGTTACCTCCTGCGGGTGTTCTTCTCGTATCTGGCGAGAAGCGTAATGGTGTGGTCTAACACGGGTCCTCGGGCGGAACAGCTGCCGTGGCACTTTCGTGTTGCCCGAGTAGGTTTAGATCACAGGCACCTGTACGAGGAGGTCAGAAAGGCAGGGAGTCCGGCGCCTGTAGTGGGCATCTCGGAGGTGGTCTGGGAGGGAGTGCAGGCGCGGGGTCTGGATAACAGGCTCAAGGACCTGAATTGGTTGAGCCTCCATAAGTGCTTGCCGGTACGTTCCATCATGTACCGGTATAGTTTTGTGCAATCCCCCACCTGTCCAAGATCCTCTTGTGGCAGGGAGGAGACTGTGCGCCATGTCTTTTGGGACTGTGCCTTTGCCGGAGTAGTATGGGCTAGGGCACGGGTGTTGTTAGGTTTGGTAAAGGGGGATTTTGTATTGACGTGGGCCAGGTTAGAGAGAGGTGTAGGGAGAGCGAGAGGGACGGATAGGGACAGGTTTCTGCTCTGGCTTCTCATGAGTCTCTTTAAATGGGGGCCGTGGGAAGCAAGGCAGAACATGGTGAAGACAGGGAGAGATTGGGGGGTGGAAGGGATAGTGAGGAGGGTGGAAGGAGATTTGAGGGGGAGGATGAAGAGGGAGGAGAGGAAGTGGGGGCAGCATGCTACTCGGGAGAGGTGGAAGGGGGGTTTAGGGCTGGGTGTCATTTAGATTTGTAAGGGGATAGATTAGGGACGGGGAGATAGGGAAAGGTATTTTGTAGGGTGACGGGGAGGGAAGATGCTCCCCTGAGGTTTTGTTTGGGGTTTATGTTTAGTTTAATTAAAATACCATTATTTGAGTATGTATGAAAATTATGTGTTGTAAAGAATGAATGGTATTGAAGATAATAAATTATTTTTTATAAAAAAATAAATTAAAAAAGATAGGTTGTTTAGGTTTTTCACATTTATTATTTTTGTATACTGTCCGTGTTTTCATCTTTATTAAAGATGTATACAAGTAACCACGCTGCATTTTGGTCCGCCTCTCCATCGACTCAAGAAAACCGTTACACAGCGAGAGAGATGGTGGTTAGACAACTTCAACAGGAGAAAGAGCTTGACCGGAAGAAGGCCCAGCCGCAGGAGAAGAACAAAGCACTAGAGGAGAAGGTGAGAGTGCTGGAGTAGAAGGCGAGAAAAATTACGTGTGACAGAGAACAACCCATTAGAGAGCTGGCCGCTCCCACAGAGAAGTCAGCAGACCAGCCCACCTCAGATCCTGACCATAGGACATCACAGCAGGACAGATAAATGAAGAACACCGAGCCCAGGAGATCCCACCCCCTCTGAGCACTCCCTGTCAGCCCCTCTGATAGCCCTCCTGACACGCCGCCCCACCACACCCACTGAGGACATACACGAGCCAACAATTGTACTCCTTATAGATTCAAATGGGAAATACTGTATATACAGTGCACTGGAAAGTATTCAGATCCCTTGACTTTTTCCACATTTTGTTACGTTACAGCCTTATTCTAAAATATATTAAATAGTTTTTTCCCCCTCATCAATCAATACAAAATATCCCAAAATGACGAAGAGGAGAAGTAGGAAGGATCGGAGGACCAATGCGCAGCGTGGTAAGTGTTCATGATATTTATTCCTCAGAACACTAAAGAATAAAACAACAAAGAGAATGAAATGAAACCGAAACAGTTATGTCTGGTGCAGACAGAAAACAGACAACAATCACCCATGAAACACATGTGGGAAAAAAGGCTACCTAATTATGATTCTCAATCAGAGACAACTAACAACACCTGCCTCTGATTGAGAACCAGGCCAAACGCAAAACACAACATAGAAAAAAGGAACATAGACAACCCACCCAACTCACGCCCTGACCATACTAAAACAAAGACATAACAAAAGAACTAAGGTCAGAACGTGACAAAATGAAAACTTTTTTGTCAATGTTTGCAAATGTATAAAAATTCAAACTGAAACATCACATTTACATAAGTATTAATACCCTTTACTCAGTACTTTGTTGAAGCACCTTTGGCAGTGATTACAGCCTCGAGTCTTTTTGGGTATGATGCTACAAGGTTGGCACACCTGTATCTGGGGAGTTTTTCCCATTCTTCTCTGAAGATCCTCTCAAGCTTTGTCAGGTTGGATGGGGATAGTCGCTGCACAGAGGCTTGATTGGTTGAGTGCTGCAGAGATGTTTGTCCTTCTGGAAGGTTCTCCAATCTCTACAGAGGAACTCTAAAGCTCTGTCAGGGTGATCATCGGGTTCTTGGTCACCTCCCTGACCAAGACCTCTCTCCCCGCTTGCTCAGTTTTTCCGGGCGACCAGCTCTAGGAAGAGTCTTGGTGCTTCCCAACTTCTTACATTTAACAATGATGGAAGCCACTGTGTTCTTGGGGACCTTCAATGCTGCAGACATGTTTAGGTACTCTTCCCCATATCTGTGCCTCGGCACAATCCTGTCTCTGAGCTCTACGGACAATTCAACCAACCCCATGGCTTGGTTTTTGCTCTGACATGCACTGTCAACTGTGGGACCTTATATAGACAGGTATATGCCTTTACAAATCATGTCCAATCAATTGAATTTACCACCGGTGGACTCTAATCAAGTTGTGGAAACATCTCAAGGATGATCAATGGAAACAGGATGCACCTGAGCTCAATTTCTGGTCTTATAGCAAAGGGTCTGAATACTTATGTAAATAAAGTATTTCTGTTTTTGATTTGTACAAAAATGTCTAAAAACCTGTTTCTGCTTTGACATTTTTGGGTATTGAGTGTAGATTTATAGTATACGTTTATTGTCACGCCCTGACCTTTAGAGAGCCATTTTATTTTTCTATTTGGTTAGGTCAGGGTGTGATGTGGGGTGGGTATTCTATGTTTTGTTTTCTATGTTTCTTTATTTCAATGTTTTGGTATGGTTCTCAATTAGGGACAGCTGTCTATCGTTGTCTCTGATTGGGAATCATACATAGGTAGCGCTTTTCCCTCCTTTCAGTGTGGGTAGTTGACTTGTGTTAGTGGCACTTTGCCCTCGTAAGCTTCACGATTGTTCATTTTGTTTCTTGTTTTGTTGGCGTTATTTCAAAATGAAAGAACATGTACGATTATCACGCTGCACTTTGGTCTACTTAGAACGTGCGTCCTGCGCCTGCACCTCGCACGTGCCGGGCCAAAGTAACCATCCAGCCAGGATGGGTAGTGCAGGCTCTACGCTCGAGACATCCAGTGCGCCTCCACGGCCCAGTGGATCCTGTGCCCGCTCCCAGAACCAGGCCTCCTGTATGTCTTCCCAGCCTGGTGAGTCCTGTGCCTGCTCCCAGAGCCAGGCCTCCAAGGTGTCTCTCCAGCCCAGTGATGATCCATGGCAAGAAGCCTCCAAGTGATGGTCCATGGCACGAAGCCTCCAGTGATGATCCATGGCACGAAGCCTCCAGTGATGATCCATGGCACGAAGCCTCCAGTGATGATCCATGGCAAGAAGCCTCCAGTGATGATCCATGGCAAGAAGCATCCAGTGATGATCCATGGCAAGAAGCATCCAGTGTTGATCCATGGTAAGAAGCCTCCAGTGATGATCATTGGCAAGAAGCCTTCAGTGATGATCCATGGCACGAAGCCTCCAGTGATGATCCATGGCAAGAAGCCCCCAGTGATGATCCAAGGCACGAAGCCCCCAGTGAGGATCCATGGCACAAAGCCTCCAGTGAGGAGTCATGTGCAGCGATGGTTCCCAGTCCGGGGCCCGCAACAAGGGTGCCCAGTCCCGGGCCCGCAGCGACGGTCCTCAGTCCGGGGCCCACAACGAGGGCAACTGTTAGACACTGTTTTTCCCAAACCTTGTCTAAACTCTGGTGTCCAAACAGTCTAGATCTTCTGTTTGAGGACCAACTAGAATCAGCCGGCCACATAATAATCACACATGCACAGACGACCTGAGAGCACCGCAGGAAATGGTGGCCACATCACTCAAGGGAGTGATTGAAAAAGCTCCACCCTGTTACTATGAAAAATACTTTCACCCTGCCACCATATAGTGGTTAAATGCAAGTATTTCCAGTTACTGTGCCTATAAAACCAAATGTTTCCCTGGCCCACCACTCCACCCTGGACTTGAGCAAACTTTAGGACCAGGTCCACCTCTACAAGCCAGCAGTGCTCACCTTCGCCACGACACTAAAGACATCACCCACAGATCAACAGAAAACCACCCAGACCAGCGAGACACTCTCCCAGACCGGTGGGACCCCCCCAAGGACCTATACATAGAGGACCCATGCTGTGAGGACCTGCTTCCACAGCACCACCAGCTGCATCGCACCCCCACCCAATCAATACCCCCCCAAACCAACGATGCCCACACCCCATATAGGCCCCCTCATATCAGACCCATGCCCTTCCTGCCCACCCCATGCCCCCCCATTCCCGCAAAAAGGGCCTCAACATGAAAGTCACACATACGCCCAGGCCATGAGCAGGCAAACAGGCCCAATCCCCAATCCCCACCAGATGCTCAGCAGGCTCTGCTCACACTTACTGGTCTGAGGCCAAACCACACGACTAACAACATTGGCCACTTTATGGAACACAAAACCTTCACTATCCCATCAAAAAATATCCAAGGTCTAAGGCCATCTGCCTTTGGCCTAAAGAGCAGGAACCTGGACTTCATCAAATAAATACAGAAATTGTCATCCAACAAGAAACGAGAAGAGATGGACTCACTGGTTGCCCTCTAGGTTACAGAGAGCTGATAGTCCCATCCACCAAACTACCAGATGTGGAACAGGGAAGGGACTCAGGGGGTATGCTAATTTTGTACATAGCAGACCTAGCTCATTCTATTAAATTAATCAAAACAGGAACATTTTACATTTGTCTAGAAATTCAAAATAAAATGATCTCAACAGAGAGACTTGTCCTCCTATTTGCTACCTTAATCTCCCCAATAGTTATCCCCAAACTTTAAGAGGGGGAAATCAATAATTTCCAGGCACAGGGACATGTAATAGTCTGTTGTGATTTAAATGCCAGAACTGGACAAGAACCTGACACCCTCAGCACACAGGGGACAAACACCTACCTAGAGGTGACAGGATACCCTCCCCCATATGCCCCCCTAGGCACAACTACGACAACATAACCAACAAAATAACCTCTCCCTCAAGGTGATCAAGACAAATAATGACTGTGTAGGAGGACTGAGCATGTCCCTATTCTCATCAACTGGGCTGTAGTGGAGCAGTTTGAGAATTCAAGTTCCTTGGTGCCCACATCACCAACAAACTATCATGGCCAAACACACCAAGACAGTTGTGAAGAGGGAAACAAAGCCTATTCCCCCTCAGGAGACTGAAATGATTTGTTATGGGTCCTCAGATCCAAATCCTCATACCACTGCCTGGTATGGCAACCGCTCGGCCTCCGACCACAAGGCACTACAGAGGGTAGTGTGCATGACCCAGTACATCACTGGGGCCAAGCTTCCTGCCATCCAGGACTTCTATACCAGGCGGTGTCAGCGGTAGGCCCTAATAATAGTCAAAGACTCCAGCCACCCTAGTCATAGACTGTTCTCTCTGCTACCGCACGGCAAGTGGTACCGGAGTGCCAAGTCTAGGTCCAAACAGATTCAACCTCCAAGCCATAAGACTCATGAACAGCTAATCAAATGGCTACCCAGACTATTTGCATTGACCCCCCACCCCTCACGCAGCTGCAAAACTTTGTTTATTATCTATGCATAGTCACTTTAACTCTACCTACATGTACATACTACCTCAATTACTTCGACTAACCGGTGCCCCCACACATTGACACTGTACTGGTACGCCCTGTATATAGCCTTGCTTACTGTCATTTTACTGCTGTTCTTTAAATATTTATTTATATTTTATTTATTTTTATTTAACCATTATTTTATTTAAATAGGCAAGTAAGTTAAGAACAAATTATTATTTACAATGACTGCCTACACAAGCCAAACCCAGGCGATGCTGGGCCAATTGTGTGCCTCCCAATCACGGCCGGTTGTGATACAGCCTGGATTCAAACCAGGGTGTCTGTAGAGATGCCTCTAGCACTGAGATGCAGTGTCTTAGACTGCTGCACCACTCGAGAGAAGATTGGAATTTTAAACATATCTAATTTTCTTTAAACTACATTGTTGGTTAATTATGGATAGCGCCTCAATTTTCGCCTAAAATGACATACCAAATCTAACTGCCTGTAGCTCAGGTCCTGAAGCAAGGATATGCATTTTCTTGGTACCATTTGACAGGAAACACTTGAAGTTTTTGGAAATGTGAATTGAGTGTAGGAGAATATAACACATAGGTCTGGTAGAAGAAAATACAAAGAAGAAACCAAACATGTTTTTTTCTACCACCATCTTTGAAATGAAAGAGAAAGGTCCCATTTCCAGCCATCACTCTGATTGTAATTCCGATGGTGTCCACAGATGGAAGATGACATTTTTCTGTAAGTATATTGTAAAATATACTTGGACTTTGATTTAGCTTTTACGGTGTTAGTAGCCATATTTATAAGTTCAACATTTGCAAAAAAACTGTTTTCATAACTTCATAACTCTGAATATTCTTATAATTTTTGTCCATAAGGAAAAGGCATGCAGTCGCAAAAGTTTAGAATCTATATTTTGCAATAGACACAGGGTTTCCTGATACTCACGTAAAGCCCAGCTCATTGGCTATCTAGCTAGGTTTGTTTGACCTGATTGGTGCTTATTTGACAAAGATACAGTCAATCAAATGAAGACCGGACGCTTCATCGGCGTGCCATGAAGGCGTCGCTCTCTGACCAGATTTGGTGTCCTATAGGATATACTACACCCCTAATGGTATAGTGAAGTCTGGTTACGTTCTAGGATCTCTGAGGAGTACATACAAATCAAATCAAATCAAATCAAATCAAATTTATTTATATAGCCCTTCGTACATCAGCTGATATCTCAAAGTGCTGTACAGAAACCCAGCCTAAACCCCCAAACAGCAAACAATGCAGGTGTAAAAGCACGGTGGCTAGGAAAAACTCCCTAGAAAGGCCAAAACCTAGGAAGAAACCTAGAGAGGAACCGGGCTATGTGGGGTGGCCAGTCCTCTTCTGGCTGTGCCGGGTAGAGATTATAACAGAACATGACCAAGATGTTCAAATGTTCATAAATGACCAGCATGGTCAAATAATAATAAGGCAGAACAGTTGAAACTGGAGCAGCAGCACAGTCAGGTGGACTGGGGACAGCAAGGAGCCATCATGTCAGGTAGTCCTGGGGCACGGTCCTAGGGCTTAGGTCCTCCGAGAGAGAGAAAGAAAGCGAGAATTAGAGAGAGCATATGTGGCGTGGCCAGTCCTCTTCTGGCTGTGCCGTGTGGAGATTATAACAGAACGTGGCCAAGATGTTCAAATGTTCATAAATGACCAGCATGGTTGAATAATAGTAAGCTAGAACAGTTGAAACTGGAGCAGGAGCATGGCCAGGTGGACTGGGGACAGCAAGGAGTCCTCATGTCAGGTAGTCCTGGGACATGGTCCTAGGGCCCAGGCCAGTTGAAACTGGAGCAGCAGCATGGCCAGGTGGACTGGGGACAGCAAGGAGTCATCATGTCAGGTAGTCCTGGGGCATGGTCCTAGGGCTCAGGTCCTCCGAGAGAGAGAAAGAAAGAGAGAAGGAGAGAATTAGAGAACGCACACTTAGATTCACACAGGACACCGAATAGGACAGGAGAAGTACTCCAGATAAACAAACTGACCCTAGCCCCCCGACACAAACTACTGCAGCATAAATACTGGAGGCTGAGACAGGAGGGGTCAGGAGACACTGTGGCCCCATCCGAGGACACCCCCAGACAGGGACAAACAGGAAGGATATAACCCCACCCACTTTGCCAAAGCACAGCCCCCACACCACTAGAGGGAAATCTTCAACCACCAACTTACCATCCTGAGACAAGGCCGAGTATAGCCCACAAAGATCTCCGACACGGTACAACCCAAAGGGGGGACCCAGACAGGCCGACCACAACAGTGAATCAACCCACCCAGGTGACGCACCCCCCCCCCAGGGACGGCACGCAAGCCAGTGACTCCCGTAACAGGGTTAGAGGCAGAGAATCCCAGTGGAAAGAGGGGAACCGGCCAGGCAGAGACAGCAAGGGCGGTTCGTTGCTCCAGAGCCTTTCCGTTCACCTTCCCACTCCTGGGCCAGACTACACTCAATCATATGACCCACTGAAGAGATGAGTCTTCAGTAAAGACTTAAAGGTTGAGACCGAGTTTGCGTCTCTGACATGGGTAGGCAGACCGTTCCATAAAAATGGAGCTCTATAGGAGAAAGCCCTGCCTCCAGCTGTTTGCTTAGAAATTCTAGGGACAATTAGGAGGCCTGCGTCTTGTGACCGTAGCGTACGTGTAGGTATGTACGGCAGGACCAAATCAGAGAGGTAGGTAGGAGCAAGCCCATGTAATGCTTTGTAGGTTAGCAGTAAAACCTTGAAATCAGCCCTTGCTTTGACAGGAAGCCAGTGTAGAGAGGCTAGCACTGCAGTAATATGATCAAATTTTTTGGTTCTAGTCAGGATTCTAGCAGCCGTATTTAGCACTAACTGAAGTTTATTTAGTGCTTTATCCGGGTAGCCGGAAAATAGAGCATTGCAGTAGTCTAACCTAGAAGTGACAAAAGCATGGATTAATTTTTCTGCATCATTTTTGGACAGAAAGTTTCTGAGATTTGCCTGGTTGAAACAACGTTTAGGGTTAGATTTTCAGATTCCTTTCATTGCAAATTGAACGAGTGGAAATACAACATCGATCGTGCATCGACCCAGAGAACCTGAGCCTTCACTATGGTGAATCACTAAAACAATACGGAAATACACTATGGAAAAATAAGGAATAGCATGTCACAAATCAGCTCAATATAATTGAAGAATCCATAGAATCTAATCCTGGGAAAATTGGAAAACACTAAACAAACAACCATACAAAGATACAGTTATAGAACTCACTGCCCTTTATGGTTGCGAGGTCTGGGATCTGCCCACCAACCAATAATTCACACAATGGGACAAACCCCAAATTGAAACTCTGCATGCAGAATTGTGTAAAAGTATCCTCAATGTACAAAGTAAAACACCAAATAATGCATGCATAGCAGAATTAGGCTGATACACGCTAATTATTATAATCCAGAAAAGAGACTTTAAACCACCTTAAATGAAATGATTCCCAAACCGTCCATAACAAAGCCATCACCTACAGAGAGGTGATTGAATTTGTTGGAACCTGGAGAAGAGTCCCCTAAACAAGCCTGTCCTGGGGCTCTCTTCACAAACAGACCCCACAGATCCCCAGTACAGCAACACAATTATACCCAACCAAATACTGAGAAAACAAAAAGATAATTACTTGACACATTGCAATGAATGAACAAAAATACTGCGCAAACTAGAATGCTATTTGGCCCTAAACAGAGAGTATACAGTGTTAGAATACCTGACCACTGTGACTGACCCAAACTTAAAGAAAGCTTTGACTATGTACAGACTCAGTGAGCATAGCCTTTATTGACAAAGGCCGCTATAGGCAGACCTGGCAAGCTATGTGCACACTGCCCACAAAATGAGGAGGAAAGTGAGCTGCTCTACCTAACCTCCTGCCAAATGTATGACCATTTGGCAGGATTAGAGACACATATTTCCCTCAGATTACACAGACCCACAAAGAATGTGAATACAAAACCAATTTTGAAAAACTCCCATATCTTTTGGCGTGAAATACCACATTGTGCAATCACAGCAGCAAGATGTTGCCACAAGAAAAGGGCAAACAGTGAAGAACAAAAAACATTGTAAATTGCAACCCATATTTATGTTGATTTATCCTCTACTGGATTGGTGTCCCCCCCACGGGACGGTTGGTCGGTTGATCTAAAATGTGATTAGAAAGCTTAAATTCTTGTTAAGCTAACTGTCCAATTTAAAGTAGCTATTACAGTGAAAGAATACCATGCTATTGCTTGAGGAGAGTGCACAGTTACGAATGTGAAAATGTATTAATAAACCAATTAGGTACATTAGGGCAGACTTGACAAAACATTTTGAACTGAAATGCAATGGTTCGCAATGGTTCGTTGTATCAGTCTACAACTTTGCACATACAATGCTGCCATCTATAGTGTTCTAAATATAAATTGTGGCTAAACTGGAATAATACATTGTGGCCTTTCTCTTGTATTTCAAAGATGATGGAACAAAAATAAATAAATAAAAAACATTTTTTTTCTTTGTATTTTCTTTTACTAGATCCTATGTGTTATATTCTCCCACAATAACTTCACATTTCCACAAACTTCAAAGTGTTTACATTCAAATGGTATCAAGAATATGCATATCCTTGCTTCAGGGTCTGAGCTACAGGCAGTCAGATTTGCGTATGTCATTTTAGGTGAACATTGAAAAAAAAATAGTCATATTTTTTATTTTCCCTTTTGTACTTTAACTATTTGAACATTGTTGCAACACTGTATATAGACATATGACATATGAAATGTCTTTATTGTAAACATATGTTTCCCATGCCAATAAATCCCCTTAAATTGAAAGAGAGGGAGCGCTTTTAGCCTTGTGTTTGCTGGGTGGTGTCTCTTTTGTTTGTGTGTTGTAGGCAGCGTTGTGTTGTTTGAATAGCAGCTGAGAGAGCTGAACGAGGGTCCACCTGAATTCAACATCTCAGAAACAAATGGCACAGCCACTCCAGACCACTTCAGATTACAGGGAAAACAAGTCAAGTCCTTCACCCCTGCACACTAAATGGAATATCTCTGCCCTGTCCCCTACTGAATGTGAGGTGTGTGTGTGTGTATTGATGTACTGCACTGTGTACAGTATGTGCAGCTCTGTGTATGCACATGAGTTCAAGGTTATGTCTGTGTGTGTAGTGTAGTCACTTTGTATGTAATGTAGTCATTGTGTTTGTGGTGGAGTCATTGTGTGTATGTAGTGTAGTGATTGTGTGTGTTGTCCTATGCTCTCCTGGTATTTTCATGTTTGGAGGTATACTCTCTCCAGTGGTGTTTTTGTCCTGGCTGGTTGGACTGAGAACCCAGGCAGCTGCTGCAGCAGCCACAATGTCCCTCCCTCCCTCCCTCCCTCCCTACCCGCCCGCCCGCCCGCCCGTCTGACCAGCTGGCTGCCTGGGGAATAGCAGGGGGTCCACCCATGCTCCGGCTGTAATATCATTCCTGATTTGCATACTAATTACAAAACATATTGAGTGCCAGTCATATGGCAAATAAAACCATTGTTTGGGAGCGTTATTGAAAATGTGACCATAATGTCGCCCCACAGAGGCCTGTGCAACAGAGAAGAAAATACTGTATACAAACCTCCTGTGTTCTATTTCCATATGAAGTAGTAATTAGGGTGTAGGGCGACACAGGGAAAACGGTCAATGTGAACTACTGAGATATAGCCTCACAGACCAGGTAGCTAAGTCTCACAACGACACTCCCATTATGCCCTCCCTCCTAGGAGGAGTACAGTGAAGAAAAGTAGGAGTACAGTGTAGGGCAAGACGAGTACAGTGAAGAACAGGACGAGTACAGTGAAGAGCAGGACGAGTACAGTGAAGAGCAGGACGAGTACAGTGAAGAGCAGGACGAGTACAGTGAAGAGCAAGACGAGTACAGTGAAGAGCAGGACGATTACAGTGAAGAACAGGAGGCATCAGTGAAAAGCAGGACGAGTACAGTGAAGAGCAAGACGAGTACAGTGAAGAGCAGGACGAGGACAGTGAAGAGCAAGATGAGTACAGTGAAGAACAGGACGAGTACAGTGAAGAGCAGGACGAGTACAGTGAAGAACAGGACGAGTACAGTGAAGAGCAGGACGAGTACAGTGAAGAACAGGACGAGTACAGTGAAGAGCAAGACGAGTACAGTGAAGAGCAGGACGAGTGCAATGAAGAACAGGACGAGTACAGTGAAGAACAAGAGGAGTACAGTGAAGAACAGGACGAGTACAGTGAAGAGCAAGACGAGTACAGTGAAGAACAGGACGAGTACAGTGAAGAGCAAGACGAGTACAGTGAAGAACAGGACGAGTACAGTGAAGAGCAAGACGAGTACAGTGAAGAACAGGACGAGTACAGTGAAGAGCAAGACGAGTACAGTGAGGAACAGGACGAGTACAGTGAAGAGCAGGATGAGTACAGTGAAGAACAGGAGGCATCAGTGAAGAACAGGACGAGTACAGTGAAGAGCAGGACTAGTACAGTGAAGAGCAAGAAGAGTACAGTGAAGAGCAGGACGAGTACAGTGAAGAACAGGACGAGTACAGTGAAGAGCAAGACGAGTACAGTGAAGAACAGGACGAGTACAGTGAAGAGCAGGACGAGTACAGTGAAGAACAGGACGAGTACAGTGAAGAGCAAGACGAGTACAGTGAAGAACAGGATGAGTACAGTGAAGAGCAGGACGAGTACAGTGAAGAACAGGAGGCATCAGTGAAGAACAGGACGAGTACAGTGAAGAGCAGGACGAGTACAGTGAAGAGCAAGACGAGTACAGTGAAGAACAGGAGGCATCAGTGAAGAACAGGAGGCGTCAGTGAAGAACAGGAGGAGTACAGTGAAGAGCAAGACTAGTACAGTGAAGAGCAAGACTAGTACAGTGAAGAACAATACTAGTACAGTGAAGAACAAGACTAGTACAGTGAAGAACAAGAGGAGGACTGTGAAGAGCAAGACTAGTACAGTGAAGTACAAGAGGAGTACAGTGAAGAGCAAGACTAGTACAGTGAAGAACAAGGCTAGTACAGTGAAGACCAAGAGGAGTACAGTGAAATGCAAGACTAGTAAAGTGAAGAACAATACTAGTACAGTGAAGAACAGGAGAACAGTGAAGTGTAGGAGTACAGGGAAGAACAGGAGGAGTACAGTGAAGAACAGGAGGAGTACAGTGAAGAGCAAGACTAGTACAGTGAAGAGCAAGACTAGTACAGTGAAGAACAAGACTAGTACAGTGAAGAACAAGACTAGTACAGTGAAGAACAGGAGAACAGTGAAGTGTAGGAGTACAGTGAAGAACAAGAGGAGTACAGTGAAGAACAGGAGGAGTACAGTGAAGAGCAAGACTAGTACAGTGAAGAGCAAGACTAGTACAGTGAAGAACAAGACTAGTACAGTGAAGAACAAGATTAGTACAGTGAAGAACAAGAGGAGTACAGTGAAGAGCAAGACGAGTACAGTGAAGAACAAGACTAGTACAGTGAAGAACAAGACTAGTACAGTGAAGAACAATAGGAGTACAGTGAAGTGCAAGACTAGTACAGTGAAGAACAAGACTAGTACAGTGAGGAACAAGACTAGTACAGTGAAGAACAAAAGGAGTACAGTGAAGAGTAAGACTAGTACAGTGAAGAGCAAGAGGGGTAAAGTGAAGAGCAAGAGGAGTACAGTGAAGAGCAAGAGGGGTACAGTGAAGAGCAAGAGGAGTACAGTGAAGAGCAAGACTAGTACAGTGAAGAACAGGAGTACAGTGAAGAGTAGGAGTACAGTGAAGAACAGTAGGAGTATAGTGAAGAGCAGGCGGAGTACAGTGAAGAACAGGAGGAGTACAGTGAAGAGCACGATTAGTACAGTAAGGAACAGGATGAGTACAGTGAATAGCACGACGAGTACAGTGAAGAACAAGAGGGGTACAGTGAATAGCACGACGAGTACAGTGAAGAACAAGAGGGGTACAGTGAAGTGCAAGACTAGTACAGTGAAGAACAAGACTAGTACAGTGAAGACCAAGAGGAGTGCAATGAAGAACAAGAGGAGTACAGTGAAGAACAAGACTAGTACAGTGAGGAACAGGAGGAGTACAGTGAAGAACAAGACTAGTACAGTGAGGAACAAGACTAGTACAGTGAAGAACAAGAGGAGTACAGTGAAGAGCAAGAGGGTTACAGTGAAGTGCAAGACTAGTACAGTGAAGAGCAAGACTAGTACAGTGAAGAACAGGAGTACAGTGAAGAGTAGGAGTACAGTGAAATTCAGAAGTACAGTGAAGAGCAAGAATAGTACAGTGGAGAACAAGAGGAGTGCAGTAAAGAACAAGAGGAGTACATTGAAAAACAGGAGGAGTACAGTGAAGAGCAAGACTAGTACAGTGAAGAGCAAGACGAGTACAGTGAAGAGCAAGACTAGTACAGTGAAGAACAGGAGTACAGTGAAGAGAAGGAGTACAGTGAAGAGTTGGAGTACAGTGAAGAACATGAGGAGTACAGTGAAGAGCAAGACTAGTACAGTGAAGAGCAAGACGAGTACAGTGAAGAGCAAGACTAGTACAGTGAAGAACAGGAGTACAGTGAAGAACAGGAGGAGTACAGTGAAGAACAAGATGAGTACAGTGAAGAGCAAGAGGGGTACAGTGAAGAGCAAGAGGAGTACAGTGAATAGCAAGAGGAGTACAGTGAAGAACAAGAGGGGTACAGTGAAGTGCAAGACTAGTACAGTGAAGAACAAGACTAGTACAGTGAAGACCAAGACTAATACAGAGAAAACAGGAGTACAGTGAAGAACAGGAGGAGTACAGTGAAGAACAGGAGGAGTACAGTGAAGAGCAAGACTAGTACAGTGAAGAACCAGACTAGTACAGTGAAGAACAGGAGTACAGTGTAGAGCGGGCGGAGTAGAGTGAAGAACAGGAGGCGTACAGTGAAGAGCAAGACTAGTACAGTGAAAACAGGAGTACAGTGAAAAACAGGAGGAGTACAGTGAAGAACAGGAGGAGTACAGTGAAGAACAGAAGTACAGTGAAGAGCAAGACTAGTACAGTGAAGAACAAGAGGAGTACCGTGAAAAACAAGACTAGTACAGTGAAGAACAAGAGGAGTACAGTGAAGAACAAGAGGAGTAGGGTGAAGAACAAAAGGAGTACAGTGAAGGGCAAGACTAGTACAGTGAAGAACAAGACTAGTACAGTGAAGAACAAGAGTACAGTGAAGAGCAAGACTAGTACAGTGAAGAACAAGAGGAGTACAGTGAAGAACAAGAGGAGTACAGTGAACAGCAAGACTAGTACAGTGAAGAACAAGAGGAGTACAGTGAGGAACAAGAGGAGTACAGTGAACAGCAAGACTAGTACAGTGAAGAACAAGACTAGTACAGTGAAGAACAAGAGGAGTACAGTGAAGAGCAAGACTAGTACAGTGAAGAACAAGAGGAGTACAGTGAAGAGCAAGACTAGTACAGTGAAGAACAAGATGAGTACAGTGAAGAACAAGAGGAGTACAGTGAAGAGCAAGACTAGTACAGTGAAGAGCAAGAGGGTTACAGTGAAGAACAAGAGGAGTACAGAGAAGAGCAAAACTAGTACAGTGAAGAGCAATACTAGTACAGTGAAGTCATCAATGTACATGTTCCACTTAATTTCATATTGTGTATATACAATACAATACAATAAAGTTTTAGAACACCTACTCATTCAACGGTTTTTCTTTATATTTTACTATTTTCTATCATGTAGAATAACTGTGAAGACATCAAAACTATGAAATACACATGGAATTATGTAGTAACCAAAAACTGTTAAACAAATCAAAATATTTAATTTATATATGAGATTCTTCAAGTAGCCACCCTTTGCCTTGATGACAGCTTTGCACACGCTTGGCATTCTCTCAACCAGCTTCATGAGGTAGTCACCTGGAATGCTTTTCAATTAACAGGTGTGCTAATTGTGTTAATGTGTAAAACGGTAAAAGACCAAATCCGTATTATGGCAAGAACAGCCCAAATGAGCAAATAGAAACGACAGTCCATCATTACTTTAAGACATGAAGTTCAGTCAATCAGGAACATTTCAAGAGCTTTGAAAGTTTATTCAAGTGCAGTCGCAAAAACCATCAAGCACTATGATGAAATTGGTTCTCACGAGGACCGCCCCCGGAAAGGAAGACCCAGAGTTCCCTCTGCTACAGAGGATAAATTCATTAGAATTACCAGCCTCCGAACATGCAGTCCAAATAAAGGCTTCGTAGAGTTCAAGTAACAGACACATCTCAACATCAACTGTTCAGAGGAGACTGTGTGAATCAGTCCTCCAAGGTCAAATTGCTGCAAATAAACCACTACTAAAGGACATCAATAAGACTTGCTTGGGCCAAGAAACACGAGCAATGGACATTAGACCGGTGGAAATTTGAGATTAGTTCAAATTAGAGATTTTTGATTCCAATTATCATGACCTTGTGCGATGCGGTGTGGGTGAACGGATGATCTCCACATATGCATTCCTCACCGTAAAGCATGGTGGAGGAGGTGTTATGGTGTGGGGCTGCTTTGCTGGTGACACTGCCTATGATTTATTTAGAATTCAAGGCACACTTAACCAGCATGGCTACCACAGCATTCTGCAGCAATATGCCATCCCATCTGGTTGGGACTTAGAGGACTATCATTTGTTTTTCAACAGAAGGACGACCCAACACACCTCCAGGCTGTGTAAGGTCTATTTAACCAAGAAGAAGAGTGATGCAGTGCTGCATCAGACGACCTGGCCTCCACAATCCCCCGACTTCAATCAAATTGAAATGGTTTGGGATGAGTCGGACCACAGAGTGAAGGAAAGGCAGCCAACAAGTGCCCAGCATATGTGGGAACTCCTTCAAGACTGTTGGAAAAGCATTTCAGGTGAAGCTAGTTGAGAGAATGTCAAGAGAGTGCAAATCTGTCATCAAGGCCAAGTGTGGCTATTTTGACTAATCTAAAATACATATATATATATTTTTTAGATTTGTTGAACACTTTTTTGGTTACTACATGATTTCATATGTGTTATTTCATAGTTTTGATGTCTTCACTATTATTCTACAATCTAGAAAATAGTCAAATAAAGAAAATCCCTTGAATGAGTAGGTGTTCCAAAACGTTTGACCGGTAGTGCATCATCCCCCCACTTAGCCTTGTCCTCCCCCTTCCTCTCCTCCATTAACCTATACTTCACTGTCGGTAGTGGAGATGGAGAGAGAGAAAGAAAGAGATGTTCCTACAGTAGTACAGAGAGGGAGAGAGAGTGCATGCGAGAGAATGTAAAGGGGAGAAGGAGAGAGTACACCTTGACTGATTCCTTCACACTTTGGGCTTCTAACACAAAACATACAAACTGAGATGGTTCCTGACAGAAGGCAGGGTTGTCATCAGGCTGTCTGCTAATATGCCAGCGTCAAAGCAGCTGCCTGGGTGCGCCCGCAGGCATCGCCGCTCAGCGTACATACACACAATGATAAACCATCAGGCCTGCCCATTCACCCTCCTGAGAGGCCGCTTAATCCAACGTGACTACACTTGACAGAAAAAGCAAATTCACTTCCACTTGCATTCTGGGGAAGCGGCAGCTCTAAAGATAAAGGGCAGCACTGAGCACAGCGGTGTGTGTGTGTGTGTTTACAGAACTCAGTGCATTTGGAAAGTATTCAAAACCCTTGACTTTTTCCACACTTTGTAACGTGCAGCATTATTCTAAAATGGATTCAATTCTTAATTTCCCTCATCAATCTTTACACAATACCCATGATGACAAAGCAAAAATAGTTTTTTAGAAATGTTTGCAAATATATATATATATATATATATATATATATATATATATATATATATATATATATATATATATATATATATATATATATATATATATATAATAAACTGAAATATCACATTTACACAAGTATTCAGACCCATTACTCAGTACTTTGTTGAAGCACCTTTGGCAGCGATTACAGCCTTGAGTCTTCTTGGGTACGACGCTACAAGCTTGACACACCAGTATTTTTGGAGGTTCTCCTGTCAGGTTGTATAGGGAGTGTCACTGCACAGCTATTTTCGTGTCTCTCCAGAGATGTTCAATCAGGTCCAAGTCTGGTCTCTGGCTGGTCCACTCAAGGACATTCAGAGACTTGTCTAGAAGCCACTCCTGTGTTGTCTTGGCTGTGTGCTTAGGATTGTTTTCCTGTTGGAAGGTGAACCTTCACCCCAGTCTGAGGTCCTAAGTGCTCAGGTGCAGGTTTTCATCAAGGATCTCTGTGTACTTCGCTCCGTTCATCTTTCCCTCGGTCCTGACTTTTCTCCCAGCCCCTGCCGCTGAAAAACAGCCCCACTGCATGATGCTGCCACCACCATGCTTCACCGTAGGTGTTTCCTCAAGATGTGGCACTTGGAATTCAGGCTAAAGAGTTCAATCTTGGTTTCATCAGAACAGAGAATCTTGTTTCTCATGGTCTGATAGTCTTTAGGTGCTTTTTGGCAAACTCCAAGTGGGCTTTCATGTGCCTTTTACTGAGGAGTGGCTTCTGTCTGGCCAAAAGGCCTGATTGGTGGAGTGCTGCAGAGATGGTTGTCCTTCTGGAATGTTCTCCCATCTCCACAGTTGAACTCTGGAGCACTGTCAGAGTGATCACTGGGTTCTAGGCTCTAGGAAGAGTCTTGGATGTTCCAAACTTCTTCCATTTAAGAAAGATGGAGGCCACTGTGTTATTGGGGACCTTCAATGCTGCAGACAATGTTTAGTACCCTTGACACAATCTTGTTTCGAAGCTTTATGGACAATTACTTCTACCTCATTGTTTGGCTTTTGCTCTGACATGCACTGTCAACTGTGTGACCTTATATGGACAGGTGTGTGCCTTTCCAAATCATGTCCAATACATTGAATTTACCACAGGTGGACTCCAATCAAGTATATACATCTCAAGCATGATTAATGGAAACTGAATGCATTTCGAGAGTCATAGCAAAGGTATTTCTTTTTTTTCCTAGTTAATAAATGTTTTCGCTTTGTCATTATGGAGTATTGTCTTTAGAATGAACACCATTTTCATTTAATTAATCCATTTTAGAATGAGGCTGTAACGTAACAAATTGTGGAAAAAGTCAAGGGGTCTGAAAAATTCTGAATGCACTGTGTCTATCTATCTATCTATCTATCTATCTATCTATCTATCTATCTATCTATCTATCTATCTATCTATCTATCTATCTATCTATCTATCTATCTATCTATCTATCTATCTATCTATCTATCTGTCTGTCTGTCTGTCTGTCTGTCTGTCTGTCTGTCTGTCTGTCTGTCTGTCTGTCTGTCTGTCTGTCTGTCTGTCTGTCTGTCTGTCTGTCTGTCTGTCTGTCTGTCTGTCTGTCTGTCTGTCTGTCTGTCTGTCTGTCTGTCTGTCTGTCTGTCTGTCTGTCTGTCTGTCTGTCTCTTTCTCTTTCTCTTTCTCTTTCTCTATCTCTATCTCTATCTCTATCTCTATCTCTATCTCTATCTCTATCTCTATCTCTATCTCTATCTCTATCTCTCCCTCTCCCTCTCTCTCTCTGTGTGCCTGTGTGTCTGTATATATATAGTACCAGTCAAATGTTTGGACACACCTACTCATTCCAGGATTTTTCTTAATGTTTTTTGCTATTTTCTACATTGTAGAGGAAATCAAAATTATGAAATAACACATATGGAATCATGTAGTAAACAAAAAAGTGTTAAATAAATATATCATATATGATGACAGCTTTGCTTTACATATATGACGACAGCTTTGCACACTCTTGGCATTCTCTCAACCAGCTTCATGAGGAATGCTTTTCCAACAGTCTTGAAGGAGTTCCCACATATGCTGAGCACTTGTTGGCTGCTTTTCCTTCACTCTGCGGTCCAACTCATCCCAAACCATCTCAATTGGGTTGAGGTTGGGTGATTATTAAGGCCGGGTCATCTGAAGCAGCACTCTAGTGGTTAGATCGTTCGGCCAATTACTGGAAGGTTGCTGGATGGAATCCCCGAACTGACACGGTAAAAATCTGTTGCTCTGCCCCCGAGCAAGGAAGTTAACCCACTGTTCCCTGAGTGCCGAAGACGTGGATGTCGATTATGGCAGCCCCCTAGACCTCTCTGATTCAGAGGGGTTGGCTTAAATGACACATTTCAGTTGAATACATTCAGTTGGACAAATCAAATCAAATTTTATTGGTCACATACACATGGTAAGCAGATGCTAATGTGAGTGTGGCGAAATGCTTGTGCTTCTAGTTCCGACAGTGCAGTAATATCTAACAAGTAATCTAACAATTTCAAAACAATTACATTATACACACAAGTGTAAAGGGATGAATAAGAAAATGAACATGTAAATATATGGATGAGCGATGGCCATGCGCCATAGGCAAGATGCAGTAGATGGTATAGAGTACAGTATATACAGTACATATGAGTTGAGTAATGCAGGGTATGTAAACATGATATAAAACACACCATACACCATAAAACTTAACACTTTCCACCTTCTACAATACTGTCCCGTCGATGTGGATAGGGGGGTGCTCCCTCTGCTGTTTCCCGAAGTCCATGATCATCTCCTTTGTTTTGTTGACATTGAGTGTGAGGTTATAACAATGTCAACAAAACAAAGGAGATGATCATGGACTTCAGGAAACAGCAGAGGGAGCACCCCCCTATCCACATCGACGGGACAACTGACTAGGTGTCCCCCTTTCCCTTTACATCACTCTCCTTGGTCAAATAGCCCTTATACAGCCTGGAGGTGTGTTCTGGATCATTGTTCTGTTGAAAAACAAATTATAGTCCCACTAAACGCAAACTAGATGGGATAGCGTATTGCTGCAGAATGCTGTGGTTGCTATGGTGGTTAAGTGTACCTTGAATTCTAAATAAAGCACTGATATTTGTCAGGATTTGGCCAGGGTTGTTCCGGTTTTTGGTCACTAGATGCCCCCATTGTGCCTTTTGACCTTTTGTTTTCCCTTGATCCCCATTATTATTTGCACCTGTGCCTCGTTTCCCCTGATTGTATTTAAACCCTTTGTTTTACTCAGTTCTTTGCTCTGTGTTTGTATGTTAGCACCCAGCCCTAGTACTCTGTGAGCGCTTGTTGATCCCGGTGGACTCTCTTGTGGAGTTCTGTTTTTTTGTTTGTGTTTGTTTGTTTTTGAGTATCTTTTGAGGCTTTTTGTGCTGTGCCTTCCACCTTGTGGATTTGCCTTTTTGTCTTGGAGGATTGCCTTTGTTCTTGTGGAATTCCTTTTGAGGTTGTGGAGTTACATGTTTTGCTGAAGAACTTCACTTTTTACTTCATTAAATACACCGTCTCAAGTACTGCTGTGTCTGCCTCATCTTCTGGGTTCTGCTGACTATTTGTGGCTCAGTTGGTTTAGTGACTGTTTCTCACTCCGGAGACCCGGGTTTGTAACCGGGTCCTGACAGATATTGTCACAACAAAAGCATCATCACACCTCCTCCTCCATGATTCATGGTGGGAACCACACATGTTGAAATCATCCGTTCACAAACTCTGAGTTTCACAAAGACACGGCAGTTGGAACCAAAAATCTCTAATTCTGACTCATCAGACCATAGGACAGCTTTCCACAGGTATAATGTCCATTGCTCTTGTTTCTTGGACCAAGCAAGTCTCTTCTTATTATTGGTGTCCTTTAGTAGTGGTTTCATTGAAATATTTGACCATGAAGGCCTGATTCAGGTCTCCTCTGAACAGTTGATGTTGAGATGTGTCTGTTACTTGAACTCAGTGAAGCATTTATTTGGGCTGGTATCTGAGGTGCAGTTAACTCTAATGAACTTATCCTCTGCAACAGAGGTAACTGGGTCTTCCTTTCCTGTGGCGGTCCTAATCACAGCCAAGTTCTTGAAATGTTCCCCATTACAGACCTTCATGTCTTAAATTAATGATGGACTGTCTTCTCTTTGCTTATTTGAGCTGTTCTTGCCATAATATGGACTTGGTATATTACCAAATACTGTAGGTCTATCTTCTTTATACCACCACTATCTTGTCACAACACAACTGATTGGCTCAAATGCATTAAGAAGGAAATACATTCCACAAATGAACTTTTAACAGGGCACACCTGTTAACTCAAATGCATTCCAGGTGACTACCTCATGAAGCTGGTTGAGAGAATGCCAAGAGTGTACAAAGCTATCATCCAAGCAAAGGGTGGCTACATTGTAGAATCTCAAATATAAAATATGTGATCCGATTCAGGAAACGATTCAGTATGTCACAAGTCACGACTTCACAGGAGAGCTGTTTGAACGTAAACATTTTTTAAATCAAATTGCATTTTTTGGGCAGAAAAGCCTTCTTGAACTTGTGAACTTTCATGTGCCTTAATATCAAACTTGTATGCCATCTCCAAATACGAACAAAATTGATAAATTACGAACCTAGTTGGTTTAGCCACAGAAAAAGCGGGCAACCTTCTCGCTAGCCATGATTGGCTGGATAAGGAGTTGGCTGGAGATGCAAAGAGATGAGTTTGGATTGGTCTACAATATAACACACATCTTTCTATTGGAGTTGGTCAGTATGTTTAGGTAATTGTGTCGAACTCGACTTAAAAAAATGTAATAATGGAGTAAATCTGCATAAACCTAATGTCAAGTTAAAGTGTGCTGTTAGCTAGCTAACGTTAGCTGGCTCACTAGCTAACGTTATGGATATGCTCTTCACTTTCTGGAGGACCAAGTTTTGAAATCAGTGGAATTCGAGTATGATAGCTAAGGAGATAGAGAAAACACCAGTCTGGAATACATTGTCAAAGTAAGGCATGGCATCAAACAGGAGACGCATCCAACCATGATGTATACTGGTAAGATTTTGAGATATTATACAAAAAGTGGTTTCATTTCAAGTGTACTGTTAGCCAGCTAACGTTGGCTGGCTTGGTCGCTAGCTAACATTATGTGTATGATCTTATTCTTCCTATCTCAGACAAATTTTCTTGACTAGTTATAGACATAGAACCTGGTTGATTAGCTACCTGCAGATTCATGCAGGGTAGCAACGTCATGAGTTGTGATTATGGTCCATTGTTTAGCTAGCTAGCTAGCTACATGTCTTAACAAAAGACTCCACACTAATGTTGACAAAGTATTTTCATTTCAAGTTAGTGTACTGTTTCATGTTAGTGTACTGTTAGCTAGCTAGCTAACGTTAACTGGCTGGCTCGCTAACTAACGTTACGTCATGCGTTGGGATTCATTGTTTACCTAGCTAGCTATCTAGCTACATTTCTTAACCAAGACTCTCGTCTTAGTGTGCCAGAGTGCAGAATAACTGATGCATTTTTGAACGCTCAACACCAGTTGAATATGTCCGGCGTTGAAGAGTAATTCAATTGTTGCCAGCAGTACAGTTACAGTCAGAAACGCTCTGGATAACATGAAAAAAGCCTAACCAGCTCTGCTAGGGTGAGTAAAATGGTCAGTTTGGGGTCTTCTCTCATTATGTGTCTGGAAGTAGCTAGCCAATGTTAGCCAGTTAGCTTGGGTGCTTGACTGTAGTTGTGAGGTCAGAGGTTTCCGAACAACCCTACTTATTGGCCATAGCGTCCAGTGTGTGCTCTGAACACAAAACCACAGATAGGGTGCGTAATGTTCAGTGAGCTGTTCTTTCTCTCTCGTTGGTGTCTGCAAGTAACTGGCAAGTTAGTACAGAATAGTTGGATCAACCCTTAAAGAGATGGGTGGGGCTAAGACTTAAAAGGGTGTGAACAATCCTGAATGGGTGTAGGCAAAGCAGGGCTCTGCAATAGCGATACCAAAACATTGAAAGGGGGTTTTCTCAAAAGTAAGTTGACAAGTTGATTAACTTTCAAAGCAGAATTACTTCCCCATTGTTTCCTCAAATGCAGTGTGTGATATACCATTTTGTTGCTCAGAGGCTCTACTTTTATCCAATGTAATAGCCAGATATTCAAATGTTGATACACAAGACCAAATCCAGCTGGTGAGTCACATATATTTTGATTTGTTTAACACTTTTTTGGTGTTAAAAAAAGTGGACAGGACACTAGTCTATCTGTTTCTGTAGTGAGACAGCTTGATGTGGAGAACACCCCAGGAGAGGACACTAGTCTATATTTTTCTGTAGTGAGACAGCTTGATGTGGAGAACACCCCTGGACAGGACACTAGTATTTTATCCTTTGTCTGTAGTGAGACAGCTTGATGTGGAGAACACCCCTGGACAGGACACTAGTCTATCTGTATCTGTAGTGAGACAGCTTGATGTGGAGAACACCCCTGGACAGGACACTAGTCTATCTGTTTCTGTAGTGAGACAGCTTGATGTGGAGAACA
Source organism: Oncorhynchus gorbuscha (assembly GCF_021184085.1). Lineage (NCBI taxonomy): Eukaryota > Metazoa > Chordata > Actinopteri > Salmoniformes > Salmonidae > Oncorhynchus > Oncorhynchus gorbuscha. Next base: position 101,017,756 of record NC_060178.1, read on the forward strand.
CCCCTGGACAGGACACTAGTCTATCTGTTTCTGTAGTGAGACAGCTTGATGTGGAGAACACCCCTGGACAGGACACTAGTATTTTCTCCTTTTTCTGTAGTGAGACAGCTTGATGTGGAGAACACCCCAGGATAGGACACTAGTCTTTCTTCTTTTTCTGTAGTGAGACAGCTTGATGTGGAGAACACCCCTGGACAGGACACTAGTCTTTCTCCTTTTTCTGTAGTGAGACAGCTTGATGTGGAGAACACCCCTGGACAGGACACTAGTCTTTTCTCCTTTTTCTGTAGTGAGACAGCTTGATGTGGAGAACACCCCTGGAAAGGACACTAGTCTTCCCCTGTTTCTGTAGTGAGACAGCTTGATGTGGAGAACACTCCTGGACAGGACACTAGTCTTTCTCCTTTTTCTGTAGTGAGACAGCTTGATGTGGAGAACACCCCTGGAAAGGACACTAGTCTTCCCCTTTTTCTGTAGTGAGACAGCTTGTTGTAGAGTACACCCCTGGAGAGGACATTAGTCTATCACAGATCCTTACCTTCAGTCTATCTCCTTAATGCTGAGTGCCAAGCAGAGGTGAGAGTAGTTCCCATTTTTAGTCTTTGGAATTACTCGGCCGGGGATCGAACTCTGAAACTTCCAATCTTCCAAATGTCCAATCTTCGGACGGATACTCCCACTTCCCCCTTTCTCAATACACATGTAAATATTGGACTCAACATGTTGCCTTCCTGTATTATTTCCTTTGGTTTTCTTATGGATCCCATTAGCTGCTGCCAAAGAGAGTTCCATGTAGTCATGGCTCTATGTATTACTGTGTTCCTCCCATAGTGTATTCCGGACTTGGGGACTGTGAAGAGGCCTCTTGTGTCATGTCTCGTGGTGTATGCATCGGTGTCTGAGCTGTGTGCCAGTAGTTTAGCACCTACAGATAGGGGGCAGTATTTTCACTTTGGATGAATTGCGTGCCCATAGTGAACTGCATCAAAATCTGTCCTAAATTGCTAATATATGCATATTATTATTAATATTGGGTAGAAAACACTCTGACATTTCTAAAACCGTTTGAATCATGACTGAGTATAACAGAACTCACAGGGCAGGCAATCTTCCAAACAAGTTTTTAAAAATCCTGAAAGTTGGGGTAAATTCGACGTCATCGCCCCCTCCCTTCCAAACAATTTATGGATCTGGAAACACTTCCTACGTCTTCCACTAGATGTCCTCATTCAGTAGAAAGTGTAATGGAGCATTTGCTGTGAACTTTGACCTAATGGGAAGGAAAGTAGTTGGTGTCGCAAAATAATGCCATTTTGTTGTGGAGCGTTTGTCTTTGAGTGCTTCGGCTGTTCCAATCAATGCTATTGGATATATATGATTATAACATCCTGAAGATTGATTCTGCACTTAGTTTGACCAGTTTCTTCGACCTGTAATATGTCTTTTGGAAGTTTTGGAAATTTTCATGCAAAGTTATCCTGGACCAGAAGTCATTTTTTTGGGCATGTGAGCTGAAAGTGGTAGCAAATGCTGCTACTTGGACACTAGAATTGAACATTATGAAACAAAACAATTTATTGTTGAACTAGGACTCCTTGCACTACATTCCGATGAAAGATCATCAAAGGTAGGGGAATATTTATGTTGCAATTTTTGTATTTCCGTTGACTCCAACATGGCGGAGAAATATTGTTACGTCTGAGCGCCGTCTCAGATTATTGCAATGTTAGGCTTTTTCCGTAACGTAAAAAAAAATGTGACACAGCGGTTGCATTAACCAGTGTATCTTTAATTATATGTAGAACATGTATCTTTAGTCAAAGTTTATGATGAGTATTTCTGTTATCTGGCGTAGCTTTCTATAATTCCTCCGGATATTTTAGAGGATTTTCTGAACATGGCGTCAATTTAAACCGAGATTTATGGATATAAAATGCATATTATCGAACAAAACATAAATGTACTGTGTAACATGTCATATGATGAAGATTTTCAAGAGGTTAGTGATAGATTTTTTCTTTTAAATCCTGCTTTTGTGATTTTTATCTTTTGCTGGAAACAATGGCTACGTTTTTTCTTTGGTTTGGTGATGGTCTAACATAAATATATGTTGTGTTTTCGCCGTAAAACATTTAAAAAATGTGACACACTGGGTAGATGAACATGGTGTTTACCTTTCATTTGAGGTATTGGACTTGTTAATGTGTGGAGGTTAAATATTTCTAAAGAATATTTTTGCATTCCCTGCGCCACCTTTTCAGCTGAACGGGGGGTGGGGGGAGTTCCCGTAGGGGAACCCATCGCCTCAACAGGTTTTAAACAGACATCTCGGTGCATTCAACATGTCAATGCCTCTCATAAATGAAAGTAGTGATGAAGTCAATCTCTCCTCCACTTTCAGCCTGGAGAGATTGACATGTATATTATTAATATTAGCTCTCTGTGTACATCCAAGGGCCAGCCGTGCTACCCTGTTCTGAGCCAATTGCAAAGTCCTTTTTTTGTGACACATGACCACACGACTGAACAGTAGCCAAGATGCTACAAAACTAAGGCCTGTGGGAACTGCCTTGTTGATAGTGTTGTTTCGAAGGCAGAGCATCACTTTATTATAGACATACTTGTATGTTAGTCAAGTCAACCAGTGTGTTTTTCCCGTACTCCATTTGCTATTTTCTTTTTGATCATCTTCCTGGTTTTGACCCCTGCCTGAATCTGGACTACTTTCCCGCCTGCCTGATCATCATGCCTGCCTTGACCTTGATTCTGCCTGCCCTTCAGTACCTTTTGGACTGGTTTTGACCCTTTTGCCTGTCCATGACCATTCTCTTGCCTTCCCCTATTGGATTAATACATATTGCCTCCTGTATCTGCATCTGGGTCTCACCTTGTGTCAATTTCCACATTATGTATTACAAGATTTATTTTGAGGTTTAGGATTTAGTGAGTGTTTTGTTCCAAATACAATGCTTTTAGTTTTAGAAATATTTAGGGCTAACTTATTCCTTGCCGCCCACTCTGAAACTAACTGCAGCTCTTTGTTTAGTGTTGCAGTCATTTCAGTCACTGTGCCGTCTGAGCTACCCGTCTGCCCTGCGCCGTCTGAGCTACCAGTCTGTCCAGCGTCGCCAGTGCCGCCAGTCTGCCCAGCGCTGTCTGTGCTACCCGTCTGCCCAGCGCGGTCTAAGCTACCAGTCAGCCAGGATCCGCCAGTCTGCCAGGATCCGCCAGTCTGCCAGGATCCGCCAGTCTGCCAGGATCCGCCAGTCAGCCAGGATCCGCCAGTCAGCCAGGATCCGCCAGTCAGCCAGGATCCGCCAGTCGGCCAGGATCTGCCAGTCAGCCAGGATCCGCCAGAACCCGCCAGTCAGCCAGGATCCGCCAGTCTGCCAGGATCCGCCAGGATCTTCCAGTCGGCCAGGATCTGCCAGTCGGCCAGGATCTGCCAGTCGGCCAGGATCTGCCAGTCTGCCAGGATCAGTTAGATCTGCCATTCAGCCAGGATCTGCCAGAACTGCCAGTCGGCCAGGATCTGCCAGTCGGCCAGGATCTGCCAGTCGGCCAGGATCTGCCAGTCGGCCAGGATCAGTTAGATCCGCCAGTCAGCCAGGATCCGCCAGTCAGCCAGGATCCGCCAGTCAGCCAGGATCTGCCGGAACCACCAGCCAGCCAGGATCTGGTAGATCCATCAACCTGCCTGAGCTTCCCCTCAGTCCCGAGCTTCCCCTCAGTCCCGAGCTTCCCCTCAGTCCCGAGCTTCCCCTCAGTCCCGAGCTTCCCCTCAGTCCCGAGCTTCCCCTCAGTCCCGAGCTACCTCAGTCCAGTGGGGCCCGTTGTTAGGTTTCCTAGGCCAAGGTTAGCGGCGAGGGTCGCCACTCAAGGGACGCTAAGGAGGTGGACTAAGACAATTATGGAGTGGGGTCCACGTCCAGCACCAGAGCCGCCACCGCGGACAGATGCCCACCCAAACCCTCCCCTATAGGTTTAGGTTGTGCGTTCGGAGTCTGCACCTTGGGGGGGGTGGGTACTGTCACGTTCTGTCCATCGTTCGTATGTGTTTTCCTTGTTTTAGTGTTGGTCAGGACGTGAGCTGGGTGGGCATTCTATGTTTTGTGTCTGGTTTGTCTATTTCTATGTTTGGCCTGATATGGTTCTCAATCAGAGGCAGGTGTTAGTCATTGTCTCTGATTGGGAACCATATTTAGGTAGCCTGTTTTGTGTTGGGTTTTGTGGGTGATTGTTCCTGTCTCTGTGTTTGCACCAGGTAGGACTGTTTAGGTTTTCCCTTTTCTTGTTTTGTTGAGTCTGTTCATGTATAGTCGTCTTTATTAAAAACATGAATAACCACCACGCTGCATTTTGGTCCGCCTCTCTTTCACCAGAAGAAAACCGTTACAGAATGAAGGACCAGAGTTGGCTTTTTTTCCCAAAATCTAATTTAAGGGGCCCCAAAGAGTTTTACTATCATTCTTTATAGAACTTATATTTTTTTCATTGTGTAGTTTATTTTAATTTTATTTAGTCACATGATTTCTTATATTGCAGTAAGTTTGCCAACCAGTTGGGCTACCAGACTTAATTGATGTACCTTTTACTCATCCGTCTCAACCATACCATTTATGGTATGGTTGGATTTACCAGTTTTTACAGTAATTTTCTTAATGGGTGCGTGTTTATTAGTAACTGGAATAAGTAGTTTCATAAATGCTTCAAGTGCAGCGTCTGGTTGCTTGTTACGGATGCATATATCCTGTCTTCTTTTTTCTCCTTCTCCCCTCACAGGTGAAAATCATCACTTCACGTCACCAATCAGAAAACACACCTCCTCCTGTTTCCTACCCAATCACAGTTCCTTTCCCCTGGTTTAAAAAACCCTGTCAGTTGTTTGCTCTTGAGCTCAATCTCTCTGTAAATGCCATGTCTCTAGATCTCTGTTTTCATTCTCTCTTTATGTATTGAGCTCCCTTTTGTTTGAGCACCTCCATATCACTTTGTCATCACCTGTGAGTATTGTTATGGTGTTTGTGTTTTGTTTGCTGGTGGGAAAAGGGGGGGAAACAAGACAAGTCGCCCATGGGCATACACTACCTGTAGTTAGACTTTGTTAAATACACTAGTTAGAACTGGGTGGACCACCCACTGTATATTATACTTATTTATTTCATTGGGTCCAGTTCAGCCCCTTTTCCTACCCCCCCCCCCCCCCCCCCATTACCGTGTGTTTTCTAATAAACCATGTGCTTGACGGTAATTTAGTTGTCTGTGGTTATTTCGTTCTCACTTTTACTTTTCACTATTATAAATTGCTTGAGTTATGTTACGGGTCTCCTTACCATCTCCCCTAGACTGTCGGGCCAAAAGGGATTCGTAACCTTGCTCCTCATTACACACCACAGTCCAGCAAACATTATTTACATCATCAGCATATGAATCATTACACAACTTCTTGTATGACCTCTTATACACTATATTAGGCCCAGCCTTTGGAACTTTGGTTTGCCTAGATATGGCTATCACCCACTTGAACTGTGAGGTTCCTTCAGATGGAATTGAGTGCTGATGGTTTGTGGATGGCTGGACAGTTGTTCGAAAGGTTTCCTGTGTCAGGGGAGGATTTGGACAAACAGGCTCGCTCACATCCTCCTGAGGAACAATCAGACAGGAACGGAGCCTCTCGACCTCACGCTCGCCATAACAACCCTGCCCAGTGACACACACACACCGAACAGTGAACTATCCAAGGCTATTGTTAGCCCTATTTTGATAGCACGGTCAGTTCCGTTGTCTGTTTGTGATTGGATCAGTCTTTTTCTGTCATCTCCAGAAACTTCATAGAGGCTGACAGTCAGACACACACACTGTGGGCATCAGGTAGACTAGCGGTTAGACCGCTCAAAGGTCCCCGAGCTGAGTAGGTGAAATATTTGTTGATCTGCTACACATAGGACAAATATAAGCACCCCCACTTTGACACACAGAGACAAACTGGCTCTGCCACTATATTGATGTGCCCTGGGCCCAAACCCAGGCCTCTCTTACCCTACTTCACTGAGACCTCTGCAGCCAGCCAGTCACCTCTCTCTCTGCTGCAGCCAGCCAGTCACCTTTCTCTCTCTTCTGCTGCAGCCAGCCAGTCACCTTTCTCTCTCTGCTGCAGCCAGCCAGTCGCCTCTCTCTCTGCTGCAGCCAGCCAGTCGCCTCTCTCTCTCTCTCTCTGCTGCAGCCAGCCAGTCGCCTCTCTCTCTCTCTCTGCTGCAGCCAGCCAGTCGCCTCTCTCTCTCTCTCTCTCTCTCTCTGCTGCAGCCAGTCAGTCTCTCTCTCTCTCTCTCTCTCTCTCTCTCTCTCTCTCTCTCTCTCTGCTGCAGCCAGCCAGTCTCTCTCTCTCTCTCTGCTGCAGCCAGCCAGTCGCCTCTCTCTCTCTCTCTCTGCTGCAGCCAGCCAGTCGCCTCTCTCTCTCTCTCTCTCTCTCTCTCTCTGCAGCCAGCCAGTCACCTTTCTCTCTCTTCTGCTTCAGTCGCCTCTCTCTCTCTGCTGCAGCCAGCCAGCCAGCCTCTCTCTCTCTCTCTCTCTCTCTCTCTCTCTGCAGCCAGCCAGTCACCTTTCTCTCTCTTCTGCTTCAGTCGCCTCTCTCTCTCTCTCTCTCTCTGCTGCAGCCAGCCAGTCGCCTCTCTCTCTCTCTCTCTCTCTCTGCTGCAGCCAGCCAGTCACCTTTCTCTCTCTTCTGCTTCAGTCGCCTCTCTCTCTCTGCTGCAGCCAGCCAGTCACCTTTCTCTCTCTTCTGCTTCAGTCGCCTCTCTTTCTCTCTCTCTGCTGCAGCCAGCCAGTCACCTTGCTCTCTCTTCTGCTTCAGTCGCCTCTCTTTCTCTCTCTCTGCTGCAGCCAGCCAGTCACCTTTCTCTCTCTTCTGCTTCAGTCGCCTCTCTTTCTCTCTCTCTGCTGCAGCCAGCCAGTCACCTTTCTCTCTCTTCTGCTTCAGTCGCCTCTCTCTCTCTGCTGCAGCCAGCCAGTCACCTTTCTCTCTCTTCTGCTTCAGTCGCCTCTCTTTCTCTCTCTCTGCTGCAGCCAGCCAGTCACCTTGCTCTCTCTTCTGCTTCAGTCGCCTCTCTCTCTCTCTCTCTCTCTCTCTCTCTCTCTCTCTCTCTCTCTCTCTCTCTCTCTCCTCTCTCTCTCTCTCTCCTCTCTCTCTCTCTCTCTCTCTCTCTCTCTCTCTCTCTCTCTCTCTCTCTCTCTCTCTCTCTCTCTCTACAGCCAGCCAGTCGCCTCTCTCTCTCTCTCTGCTGCAGCCAGCCAGTCACCTTGCTCTCTCTTCTGCTTCAGTCGCCTCTCTCTCTCTCTCTCTCTCTCTCTCTCTCTCTCTCTCTCTCTCTCTCGCCTCTCTCTCTCTCGCCTCTCTCTCTCTTGCCTCTTTCTCTCTCGCCTCTCTCTCTCTCTCTCTCTCTCTCTCTCTCTCTCTCTCTCTCTCTCTCTCTCTCTCTCTCTCTCTCTCTCTCTCTCTACTGCAGCCAGCCAGTCGCCTCTCTCTCTCTCTCTCTCTGCAGCCAGCCAGTCACCTTTCTCTCTCTTCTGCTTCAGTCGCCTCTCTCTCTCTGCTGCAGCCAGCCAGTCACCTTTCTCTCTCTTCTGCTTCAGTCGCCTCTCTTTCTCTCTCTCTGCTGCAGCCAGCCAGTCACCTTTCTCTCTCTTCTGCTTCAGTCGCCTCTCTTTCTCTCTCTCTGCTGCAGCCAGCCAGTCACCTTTCTCTCTCTTCTGCTTCAGTCGCCTCTCTCTCTCTGCTGCAGCCAGCCAGTCACCTTGCTCTCTCTTCTGCTTCAGTCGCCTCTCTTTCTCTCTCTCTGCTGCAGCCAGCCAGTCACCTTGCTCTCTCTTCTGCTTCAGTCGCCTCTCTTTCTCTCTCTCTGCTGCAGCCAGCCAGTCACCTTTCTCTCTCTTCTGCTTCAGTCGCCTCTCTCTCTCTGCTGCAGCCAGCCAGTCACCTTTCTCTCTCTTCTGCTTCAGTCGCCTCTCTTTCTCTCTCTCTGCTGCAGCCAGCCAGTCACCTTGCTCTCTCTTCTGCTTCAGTCGCCTCTCTCTCTCTCTCTCTCTCTCTCTCTCTCTCTCTCTCTCTCTCTCTCTCTCTCTCTCTCTCTCTCTCTCGCCTCTCTCTCTCTCGCCTCTCTCTCTCTCTCTCTCTCTCTCTCTCTCTCTCTCTCTCTCTCTCTCTCTCTCTCTCTCTCTCTCTGCAGCCAGCCAGTCGCCTCTCTCTCTCTCTCTCTCTCTCTCTCTCTCTCTCTCTCTCTCCTGCATTCGGTCAGTCACCTTTCTCACCCTCTCTCTCTCTCTCTCTCTCTCTCTCTCTCTCTCTCTCTCTCTCTCTCTCTCTCTCCTGCAGTCGGTCAGTCACCTTTCTCACCCTCTCTCTTCTGCTGCTGCAGTCAGTCAGTCACCTCTCTCTCTCGCTCTCTCTCTCTGCTGCAGTCGGTCAGTCAGTCACCTCTCTCTCTCTCTCTCTCGCTCTCTCTCTCTCTCTCTGCTGCAGTCGGTCAGTCAGTCACCTCTCTCTCTCTGGCTGGTTGACTGGTAGAGGTAAACAATTAGTAGGGACACCTGCTCTTAGAGGAAGAGGAGTTGCTGAGAACAGGGACACGAACAGGACAGTCCCACTCTGCACCACCATAATGCAGTACTCTGTCTGACCTCAAGGTGGGAGCAGTGGCTACTGTTTCACAGCTGTGCGTACACAACAGAGAGAACCCACGCCCGAACTTGGCTCTGAAGTGAACCTGGCTCTGAAATAAACACAATTTGTTTGCTCTTTGTATTTTGGTGCAAATTAGAAAATTATACAATAAGGGGTCATGGAGAAATGGTGTTGTAAATATAGCTTCAGTAGTTTCTTCAGGTATTGATGTTGCATAGAGATACAGGATCAAGTAGACAGAGTAGACTTTATCCTCATCACAAGTGGATCACAAGGTGAAAGAAATGCACAGGTCACATATTAGTGCACAGCTTTACCCCTTGGGTCAGGTAAACAGCTAAAACTGTTGATGACACATTGTGGCCACATTTCCTTGACGTATGACGCTCTGGATAAGAGCGTCTGCTAAATGACTTAAATGTAATGTAAATGTATGCTCTTATGTATACACTTCATTGATTGGCCCTTGTTAAAATGCATTTGATGGGTTTGTGGGGGCAAGTCAATATTCAGGGAGCTTTAGATTCCCGCGTGAGAGAGAGAAATAGGGAGAGAGAAATAGGGAGAGAAACAGATGGGTAATATCGATCCCATGGAATTCCTAGTTTATATGAGCTTCCTGAATTACGTGCCTCATCACCATCCACAGTACGTTCTGCTCTGCTTTTTGTGTGTTTCTCGTGATTGAGGTGTGTGGCACTTTTCTGGCCTTTGTGTGTGTGTGTGTGAGAGAGAGAGAGAGAGAGAGAGAGAGAGAGAGAGAGAGAGAGAGAGAGAGAGAGAGAGAGAGAGAGAGAGAGAGAGAGAGAGAGAGAGAGAGAGAGAGAGAGAGAGAGAGAGAGAGAGAGAGAGAGAGAGAGAGAGAGAGAGAGAGAGAGAGAGAGAGAAGCAGAGAGAGAGAGAAGAGAGAGGCTGAGAGAGAGAGAGAAGAGGCGACTGAAGCAGAAGAGAGACTGGCTGGCTGCAGCAGAGAGAGAGAAAGAGAGGCGACTGAAGCAGAAGAGAGAGAAAGGTGACTGGCTGGCTGCAGCAGAGAGAGAGAAGAGAGAGGCGACTGAAGCAGAAGAGAGAGAAGGTGACTGGCTGGCTGCAGCAGAGAGAGAGAAAGAGAGCGACTGAAGAGAGAGAAGAAGAGAGAGCAAAGGTGACTGGCTGGCTGCAGCAGAGAAAGAGAGGCGAGAAGCAGAAGAGAGGCAAGGTGACTGGCTGCAAGCAGAAGAGAGAGAAAGGTGACTGGCTGGCTGCAGCAGAGAGAGAGACTGAAGCAGAAGAGAGAGACTGGCTGGCTGCAGCAGAAGAGAGAGAGGCGACTGAAGCAGGTGAGAGAAAGGTGACTGGCTGGCTGCAGCAGAGAGAGAGAAAGAGAGGCGACTGAAGCAGAAGAGAGAGAAAGGTGACTGGCTGGCTGCAGAGAGAGAGAGAAGAGGTGACTGAAGCTGGCTGCAGAGAGAGGTGACTGGCTGGCTGCAGAGAGAGAGAGAGACTGGCTGGCTGCAGTAGAGAGAGAGAGAGAGAGAGAGAGAGAGAGAGAGAGAGAGAGAGAGAGAGAGAGAGAGAGAGAGAAGAGAGAGAGAGGCGAGAGAGAGAGAGGCGAGAGAGAGAGAGAGAGAGAGAGAGAGAGAGAGAGAGAGAGAGAGAGAGAGAGAGAGAGAGAGAGAGAGAGAGAGAGAGAGAGAGAGAGAGAGAGAGAGAGCGACTGAAGCAGAAGAGAGAGCAAGGTGACTGGCTGGCTGCAGCAGAGAGAGAGAGAGAGGCGACTGGCTGGCTGCAGCAGAGAGAGAGAGAGAGAGAGAGAGGGCGACTGGCTGGCTGCAGCAGAGAGAGAGAGAGAGAGGCGACTGGCTGGCTGCAGCAGAGAGAGAGAGAGAGAGAGAGAGAGAGAGAGAGAGAGAGAGAGAGAGAGAGAGAGAGAGAGAGAGAGAGAGAGAGAAAACGAGAGGGATTGTGTGTGGCAGATAAACCCCAAATTGAGCTGTTTTGATTGTGCACCATCTCTGAGAGCGCCTGCAGCATAAGACCCCACGGCTGAAACGCACTCGCACTCTCTTCTGCAGTCCGTCCCACTCAGTGGCAGCCCACCCCGCACACCAGTCCCTACACTGCCTCTCTCCCACTCTGTAAATGTTTTTGGCAACCTGAGTGAATTATTTTAATTAGGAGTCAAAGTATCTTTTTATCTTATTAATATATGATGCTATTTATTAACACAAACTACCTAAAGCCTTTTCCTGCTCATCTCAAGCTGTTAATCCATCTTTGTATGTTGTGTTTTTGGGGAGATGATGAAAAAAAGGTGTGTGTGTATATATATATATATGTTTATGTATGTATTTCTTTTTAATTAGATTATTTTACAATGTTTTATTTCAAATTAGATTGAGCACTTCTTGTTCATATCACATACTTTCTCATATTCTAAATCTTCCAATGGAAACCTTGATACAATTGTAATTGAGGTCAAGTTTTTTTTTCAGAATGCTTTCATATAATTAAATAACATAAGAAATGTATTGTTTCTGGGAAATAGGAAGTCCGCTGTATTTGATGATGTGTAATGGAATGAACCAAAACTAAAGTACAGTGATACCATACAATTACGAAAATACACACTAGAAACAAACCACAGACACTCACACACACACATGGACACACACTCGTACAGAAACACACACACACACAGAAAGACACACACACAGGCTGCATTTTCATATGCAGCAGGCATTGCTATATGAACACACACTCGTGGGATGATATTTGGGTAGGTGGTTAAAAGTACTGCTATTGTAATTCAATAGATAATCTCTCTTCAACAGATGATCATTTTGGGAGTAAATGTGATTGATATGGGACAGAGAGAGGGAGCTGGATCAGGACATTCAACCAAAATGAAAGGCTACGTCAGTGTGTTTCAAAGAAGAAAAAAGTCAAAGCCAGCTGTGGCTGTCGCTCATATGGCCCCTTAAGAGTCCCCCGTCTCCTCTCCTCTCTTGGCCAACCCTCTCCACTCTCCCTCTACCTACCATCCCTCTCTCTTATCCTTTATGCCCCTTTCTGTCCTTTTCTGATATTAAAAAAACCTTTCCCCTCCAGCTCCCCCTCATCCTCAGTGCATTTTGGTTTTCCTCTCTCCCCCGGTCTGATTTATGTTTCCAGTATACTCCTCTGCTTAGCCCTGTGTGTTGCCACAGAAACATCAATAATATTCCTGCTCCACAGCATCTTAGTGGATTAAAGTGGTGATAGACAGACACAGCACCAGGCCCTTCTCTCTCCGTAATGCCCCTCATGGCAAATCCTCCTCCGGAAAAAATAGCAGCGCTGCCATGCAGGAGTGAACGGTGGGAGGGAGAGAGGGATTTCCCATGTCCACATAGTCCAGTCTCCAGTGTGTTTTTGAGAGCCACTTGAGACTTCTGCTCACACACCTGACCTACTGGACACAGGAGAATACACACACCTGAGATACACCAAGTAATAACAATGGAATTCAGACTTCTTTTTCGCAAGAATTTCTGGCGACCCCGCCTCAAATCTAACGACACAACCTTAAAATCTGCACATTTAGATTTTTAAAACAAATAAACACATTTTGAATCTCATTAACATTTTGAGAACCAACAAATACATTTACTGATCTTTCAAAATATCTTTCTCAAAAGCATATTGTCCCATACAATAATCTGTATTCTTTTATTATATATTTTTATTTGGAGACCCAACTGCACCCCCAGAAGAAGACAAAAAATAATAATTTGGTGTGTCATCATAGTGGTCTCTGACTCCCTCTTTTTTTCGTGCTGAATTGAATGTCATTGATAAAAATACTAAGGTGTCAATATATTTTTTCTCAAACATATTTTCTTTAAAAGTAATCTGATTTCATGTAACTGATTATCTCTGCCATCCACACGAATACTCAGTTTATACATACTGACCACTATGGTTACCAGCCCTCACATCCACACTCACGTGTATACATGCCAGTTTGTGCACATGCAAGAGCACACGTGGACCCCCACACACATACACTGTATGCACATATTTCTATACATAGGGGTACTGGGTTGCCATAACAACACATAGCAACTTGTGTATTCAGTTTACGAGATGAATCATTGAATCAAATCAAATCAAATGTATTTATATAGCCCTTCGTACATCAGCCGATATCTCAAAGTGCTGTACAGAAACCCAGCCTAAAACCCCAAACAGCAAGCAATGCAGGTGTAGAAGCACGGTGGCTAGGAAAAACTCCCTAGCAAGGCCACAACCTAGGAAGAAACCTAGAGAGGAACCAGGCTATGTGGGGTGGCCAGTCCTCTTCTGGCTGTGCCGGGTGGAGATTATAACAGAACATGGCCAAGATGTTCAAATGTTCATAATTGACCAGCATGGTCGAATAATAATAAGGCAGAACAGTTGAAACTGGAGCAGCAGCACAGTCAGGTGGACTGGGGACAGCAAGGAGTCATCATGTCAGGTAGTCCTGGGGCACGGTCCTAGGGCTCAGGTCCTCAGAGAGAGAGAAAGAAAGAGAGAAGGAGATAATTAGAGAACGCACACTTAGATTCACACAGTACACCGAATAGGACAGGAGAAGTACTCCAGATATAACAAACTGACCCTAGCCCCCCGACACATAAACTACTGCAGCTTAAATACTGGAGGCTGAGACAGGAGGGGTCAGGAGACACTGTGGCCCCATCCGAGGACACCCCCGGACAGGGCCAAACAGGAAGGATATAACCCCACCAACTTTGCCAAAGCACAGCCCCCACACCACTAGAGGGATATCTTCAACCACCAACTTACCATCCTGAGACAAGGCTGAGTATAGCCCACAAAGATCTCCGCCACGGCACAACCCAAGGGGGGGGGGCGCCAACCCAGACAGGATGACCACAACAGTGAATCAACCCACTCAGGTGATGCACCCCCTCCAGGGACGGCATGAGAGAGCCCCAGTAAGCCAGTGACTCAGCCCCTGTAATATGGTTAGAGGCAGAGAATCCCAGTGGAAAGAGGGGAACCGGTCAGGCAGAGACAGCAAGGGCGGTTCGTTGCTCCAGAGCCTTTCCGTTCACCTTCCCACTCCTGGGCCAGACTGAATCATTCTCATTCAAACACTCACACACTCCAGGGTTCTAGAATAACTGTTTCCACTGGTGGCACTGGTGCTACTAATGTTTTCAGTTGATGGCACCAGCGCATGATTTGGTAGCACCAATTTTTTAAGACCTTGCCTGTGTCCCATAATGTATCTGCATTCCATACAGAACCAGGCTAATAATGACTAGCAATCTTTTAAATTAGCATGCCCTTGTGTTCTTACATTGATTTGGATAGATTTACTGTAACACCTACACTATTACATGAGGCTGTAGCCAAGACACATAGGCTATGTGCATTGGCTACAGCATCCTGTCATAGTGTAGGTGATAGGCTATTATGTGTATTGGCTACAGCATCCTGTCATAGTGTAGGTGATAGGCTATTATGTGTATTGGCTTCAGCATCCTGTCATAGTGTAGGTGATAGGCTATTATGTGTATTGGCTACAGCATCCTGTCATAGTGTAGGTGATAGGCTATTATGTGTATTGGCTACAGCATCCTGTCATAGTGTAGGTGATAGGCTATTATGTGTATTGGCTACAGCATCCTGTCATAGTGTAGGTGATAGGCTATTATGTGTATTGGCTACAGCATCCTGTCATAGTGTAGGTGATAGGCTATTATGTGTATTGGCTACAGCATCATGTCATAGTGTAGGTGATAGGCTATTATGTGTATTGGCTACAGCATCCTGTCATAGTGTAGGTGATAGGCTATTATGTGTATTGGCTACAGCATCCTGTCATAGTGGAGGTGATAGGCTATTATGTGTATTGGCTACAGCATCCTGTCGTGGTGCAGGTGATAGGCTATTATGTGTATTGGCTACAGCATCCTGTCGTAGTGTAGGTGATAGGCTATTATGTGTATTGGCTACAGCATCCTGTCATAGTGTAGGTGATAGGCTATTATGTGTATTGACTACAGCCTCATGTCCACACCAATGCTGACATGAGGGAGGTGCCAGACTTTCAATTACATACAGTACCAGTAAAAAGCTTAGACACACTGTCACGCCTTGGTCATTGTATTTTGTGTTTTTGTTATATGTTTGGGTAGGCCAGGGTGTGACATGGGTTTATATGTTGTATTCGTATTGGAGTTTGTATTATTTGGGATCGCGGCTGATTAAGGGTGTTGTTAGGCTTGGCTGCCTGAGGCGATTCTCAATCAGAGTCAGGTGCTTGTCGTTGTCTCTGATTGGGAACCGTATTTAGACAGCCTGACTTTCGCTTTGTATTTCGTGGGTGTTTGTTCCTATCTCTGTGTTGTAGTCACCAGATAGGCTGTAATTAGTTTCACGTTCCGTTCTGTTGTTTTTTGTATTTAGATTCAGTTATTTCATGTACCGCGATTCCTTCATTAAAGTCATGAATAACCTACACGCTGCATTTCGGTCTGACTCTCTTCTTTCAACAGACGAACGCCGTTACACACACCTACTAATTTAAAGGTTTGTCTTTATTTTTTACAATTTTCTACATTGTAGAATAATAGTGAAGACATCAACACTATGAAATAACACATATGGAATCCTGTAGTAACCAAAAACAAATCAAAATACATTTTATATATTACATTCTTCAATTTAGCTACCCTAGCCTTGAAGACAGCTTTGCTGCCACCTCTTCTAGAACTGGCCGATGTTACAGTAGAGTTTGTGTGACCACACCTCTGAAAGGCTGCTAACAAGCTCACACATAACAGCCAGTTGAAAATATATGTCTGTATGCTACTGCTAGGTTTATGTGGAGTCTACATACAGTCATATCTGTCAATAGCATCCAGGCAGGGGTATATTTTCAACTGGCTGTATCTGTGAGCTTGTTAGCAGCCTTATAACCTTGATGTGGAACACTCGTTGCCATCCTCTTGTATGTAGGGGTTTTGTTGGAGGCTATAGTGTGTGCATTCAGGTGGTAGCCAGGTGTTTTGTCCTAATAATGTAATGCAGACTATATTATCTCCCTGCATTGCTGTGTATGCTAGCGCCAGTGTGTCTGTAAGATCATTTACAGGGCTGTGAAGGTGGTGTTTTTCCAGGTTGGTAACCTTTTCACGGGTTACAGGTTCTACTCAATACATGGTCAGTGGGAAGATGAAGATTTAAACAAAAGTGCATTAGATTGGCTTGGAAACATGACATTCCAGAAAGAGACAAATAATTAGTAGGTAAAACCTTGTCGTTATTGTGATGTCGCCAGATTGACATTACATGCACTGTAACTTTAGCTAGCTAAGATTGAGGGGACGGCACAAATATTTGCTAGCTAACATTAGCATTGCTAGCTATTTCTGATGAAATTTGCTGGCTAATGGCATCATTGCCATATCTAAAGGTAATTTGACGACATCATAATGCCAGCAAAGTTGTTTCCTACTAATGATTTACCAACTGCAGCACTGTCATTGTATTTCCAATCCGCTGTAGACTAAACTGTCATTAGCCCCATCCAGAAATGTTTTGATTTACTTTATTTCACCTTTATTTAACCAGGTTAGTTAAGAACAAGTTCTCATTTACAACTGCAACCTGGCCAAGATAAAGCAAATGTCAGGATTTGGCCAGGGTTGTTCCGGTTTTTGGTCACTAGATGCCCCCATTGTGCCTTTTGACCTTTTGTTTTCCCTTGATCCCCATTATTATTTGCACCTGTGCCTTGTTTCCCCTGATTGTATTTAAACCCTTTGTTTTCCTCAGTCCTTTGCTCTGTGTTTGTATGTTAGCACCCAGCCCTAGTACTCTGTGAACGCTTGTTGATACCGGTGGACTCTCTTGTGGAATTTTGTTTTTTGTTCTTGTTTGTTTGTTTTTGAGTATTTTTTGAGGCTTTTTGTGCTATACCTTCCACCTTGTGGATTTACCTTTTTGTCTTGGAGGATTACCTTTGTTCTTGTGGAATTCCTTTTGAGGTTGTGGAGTTACATGTTTTCCTGAAGAACTTCACTTTTTACTTCATTAAATACACCGTCTCAAGTACTGCTGTGTCTGCCTCATCTTCTGGGTTCTGCCAACTATTCGTGGCTCAGTTGGTTAAGTGACTGTTTCTCACTCCGGAGACCCGGGTTCGTAACCGGGTCCTGACAGCAAAGCAGTTTGACACATACAGCACAGAGTTACACATGGAATAAAAAAACATACAATCAATAATACAGTAAAAAAATCTATATACAGTATGTGCATATGCGGTAGGATAAGAGAGGTAAGGCAATAAATAGGACATGGTGGTGAAATAATTACAATATAGCAATTAAACACTGAATGGTAGAATGTGGAAGCATAGATAATGTGGTGCAAAGGAGCAAGATAAATCAATAAATACAGTATGGGGATGAGGTAGATTGGATGGGCTATTTACAGATGAGCTCTGATAGCTGGTGCTTAAAGCTAGTGAGGGAGGTAAAGAGTCCAATCAAATCAAAGTATATTTGTCACACTGAATACAACAGGTGTAGTAGACCTTAAGGTGAAATGCTGACTTACGGGCTCTAACCAATAGTGCAAAAAGGTATTAGCTTTAGGTGAACAATAGGTAGTAAAGAAATAAAACAACAGTAAAAAAGACAGAATATATACAGTAGCGAGGCTATAAAAGTAGCGAGGCTACATACAGACACTGGTTAGTCAGGCTGATTGAGGTAGTATGTATATTTAGATATGGTTAAAGTGACTATGCATGTATGATGAACAGAGAGTAGCAGTAGCGTAAAAGAGGGTTTGGGGGGGGGACACAATGCAGATAGCCCGGATTAGCCACCGTGCGGGAGCACTGGTTGGTCAGCCCAATTAAAGTAGTATGTACATGAATGTATAATTAAAGTGACTATGCATATATGATAAACAGAGAGTAGCAGAAGCGTAAAAAGAGGGGTTGGACTGGGGGCATACAATGCAAATAGTCTGGGTAGCCATTTGATTACCTGTTCAGGAGTCTTATGGCTTGGGGTAAAAACTGTTGAGGAGCATTTTTGTCCTAGACTTGTCACTCCGGTACCGCTTGCCATGCGGTAGTAGAGAGAACAGTATATGACTGGGATGGCTGGGGTCTTTGAAAATGGTTAGGGCTTTCCTCTGACACCGCCTGGCCCTCTCCAACTTCAGTGATTTTTGTCGTTTGTTGCAGTCATTGGCAGCAGAGAACTGGAAGGAGAGGCAGCCTAAGGAAGAATTGGCTTTGGGGGTGACCAGTGAGATATACCTGCTGGAGAGCGTGCTACAGGTAGGTCCTGCTATGGTGACCAGTGAGCTGAGATAAGGCTGGGCTTTACCTAGCAAAGACTTATACATGACCTGGAGCCAGTGAGTTTGGCGACGAATATGAAGCGAGGGCCATTCAACGAGAGCATACAGGTCACTGTGGTGGGTAGCATATGGGGCTTTGGTGACAAAATGGATGGCACTGTGATAGACTGCATCCAATTTGGTGAGCAGAATGTTGGAGGCTATTTCTTTAAGGATGACGCAGAATACAGTTCCCATGCAGGAACATCACTCAGCGGAATTTCAGAGCGCCACCTATAGTTTTTGATAAAACTCAAACTTTCATTAAACTTTCATTAAAATACACATTCAAGGTAGTGAATTAAAGCTACACTCGTTGTGAATCTATCCACCAAGTCATATTTGTAAAATGCTTTTCGGAGAAAGCATGAGAAGCTATTATCTGATAGCATGTACCCCCAAAATACTGCAACGTCACCTAACAAAACAGATTTTGCGGTAGCCGGCGCTACCCAAAACGCAGAAATAAAATATAAAACATTCATTACCTTTGACGAGCTTCTTTCTTGGCACTCCTAGATGTCCCATAAACATCACTATTGGGTCTTTTTTTTGATTAAATCGGTCCATATATAGCCTAGATATCGATCTATGAAGACTGTGTAATCAAGGAAAAAACTGAGTTTGATAACGCAACGTCATTTTTTAAAATTAAAAAAGTTGACGATAAAACTTTCACAAAACACTTCGAAATACTTTTGTAATGCAACTTTAGGTATTAGTAAACGTTAATAATCTATCAAAATGATCACGGGGCGATGTATATTCAATAGCTCCACGTCCTGATATCGTGTCCAAATATTCCCCAACCAAAACATCCGGTCAGAGACCGGAAAAAAATGTGCTGCCTTGTTTCGGTTTGACCAAGAAACAAATCTGAGACAAATGACAAGACTGTTGACATCGTGTGGAAGCTGTAGGTATTGCAACCTCGGCCCCATTTAATGTGGTTCACGTTTAACAATTGGTTGAAGTGGCGCATGGATACATTTTCCCATTTTCAGTGATCAGATTTTCCTGCACTTTTCGATGAAACGCACGTTCTGTTATAGTCACAGCCGTGATTTAACCAGTTTTATAAACGTCTGAGTGTTTTCTATCCACACATACTAATCATATGCATATACTATATTCCTGGCATGAGTAGCAGGGTGCTGAAATGTTGCGCGATTTTTAACAAAAAGCTGCGAAAATTCGCATGAGCCCTAACAGGTTTTAAATGACATCGCCGAAGTCAAGGATCGGTAGGATAGTCAGTTTTACGAGGGTATGTTTGGTAGCATGTGTGAAGGCTTTCTATTTTGCAACAAAGTATCCAATTCTAGACTTAATTTTGTATTGGTGATAATGTGAGTCTGGAAGGAGAGTTTACGGTCTAACCAGACACCTAGGTATTTGTAGTTGTCCACATATTCTAAGTCAGAACTGTCCAAAGTAATGATGCTGGATGGGCGGGCAGGTGTGGGCAACGATCGGTTGAGGAGCATGCACTTAGTTTTACTTGCATTTAAGAGCAGTTGGAGGCCATGGAAGGAGAGTTGTTTGGCATTGAAGCTTATCTGGAGGTTAGTTAACACATTGTCCAAAGAAGGGCCAGAGGTATGCAGAATGGTGTCGTCTGCGTAGAGGTGGATCAAAGAATCACCAGCAGCAAGAGCAACATCATTGATTTATACAGAGAAGAGAGTCGCTCCGAGAATTGAACCCTGTGGCACCCCCATAGAGACTGCCAGAGGTCCGGACAACAGGCCCTGTTCCGTGTATCTACATAACCCAATAGTGTACCATGTATCTATATAGCCCATTAATGTTCCATGTATTTACATAGCCCATTAGTGTAGCATGTATCTATATAGACCATTAGTGTACCTTGTATCTACATAGCCCATTCGTTTTTTCATGTATTTATATAGCCCATTAATGTTCCATGTATTTATATAGCCCATTCGTTTTTCATGTATCTATATAGCCCATTAATGTTCCATGTATTTACATAGCCCATTAGTGTAGCATGTATCTATATAGCCCATTAATGTTCCATGTATTTACATAGCCCATTAGTGTAGCATGTATCTATATAGACCATTAGTGTACCTTGTATCTACATAGCCCATTCGTTTTTTCATGTATTTATATAGCCCATTAATGTTCCATGTATTTATATAGCCCATTCGTTTTTCATGTATCTATATAGCCCATTAATGTTCCATGTATTTACATAGCCCATTAGTGTAGCATGTATCTATATAGCCCATTAATGTTCCATGTATTTATATATCCCATTCGTTTTTCATGTATTTATATAGCCCATTAGTGTAGCATGTATCTATATAGCCCATTAGTGTACCATGTATCTACATAGCCCATTCGTTTTTTCATGTATTTATATAGCCCATTAATGTTCCATGTATTTATATAGCCCATTAGTGTAGCATGTATCTATATAGCCCATTAATGTTCCATGTATTTACATAGCCCATTAGTGTAGCATGTATCTATATAGCCCATTAATGTTCCATGTATTTACATAGCCCATTAGTGTAGCATGTATCTATATAGCCCATTAATGTTCCATGTATTTATATAGCCCATTAGTGTAGCATGTATCTATATAGCCCATTAATGTTCCATGTATTTACATAGCCCATTAGTGTAGCATGTATCTATATAGCCCATTAATGTTCCATGTATTTACATAGCCCATTAGTGTAGCATGTATCTATATAGCCCATTAATGTTCCATGTATTTATATAGCCCATTAGTGTAGCATGTATCTATATAGCCCATTAATGTTCCATGTATTTACATAGCCCATTAGTGTAGCATGTATCTATATAGCCCATTAATGTTCCATGTATTTACATAGCCCATTAGTGTAGCATGTATCTATATAGCCCATTAATGTTCCATGTATTTATATAGCCCATTCGTTTTTCATGTATCTATATAGCCCATTAGTGTAGCATGTATCTATATAGCCCATTAGTGTACCATGTATCTATATAGCCCATTAATGTTCCATGTATTTATATAGCCCATTAGTGTAGCATGTATCTATATAGCCCATTAATGTTCCATGTATTTATATAGCCCATTCGTTTTTCATGTATCTATATAGCCCATTAGTGTAGCATGTATCTATATAGCCCATTAGTGTAGCATGTATCTATATAGCCCATTAATGTTCCATGTATTTATATAGCCCATTAGTGTAGCATGTATCTATATAGACCATTAGTGTTCCATGTATCTATATAGACCATTAGTGTACCATGTATCTATATAGACCATTAGTGTACCATGTATCTATATAGCGCATTGGTGTTCCATGTATTGATATAGCGCATTGGTGTTCCATGTATTTATATAGCCCATTGGTGTTCCATGTATTTATATAGCCCATTGGTGTTCCATGTATCTATATAGACCATTAGTGTACCATGTATCTATATAGACCATTAGTGTACCATGTATCTATATAGACCATTAGTGTACCATGTATCTACATAGCTTATTAGTGTACCATGTATCTATATAGCGCATTGGTGTTCCATGTATTTATATAGCGCATTGGTGTTCCATGTATTTATATAGCCCATTGGTGTTCCATGTATTTATATAGCCCATTGGTGTTCCATGTATCTATATAGACCATTAGTGTACCATGTATCTACATAGACCATTAGTGTACCATGTATCTATATAGCTTATTAGTGTACCATGTATCTATATAGCGTATTGGTGTTCCATGTATTTATATAGCCCATTGGTGTTCCATGTATTTATATAGCCCATTGGTGTTCCATGTATCGACTGTATATAGCCCATTACTGTACATGACCGTTTGAGCGGAAGCGTTTAGATTACCAGCAACATGCTTTCTGATTTTGTTTCTCTGTCTCTATGTGTGGGTTACCTTCCTATGTAGGACCAACAACTTCCTGATTGGTTCACATTTGTAACTCCAAATCATATATGAATCATGCACTAATTACATCAAGTTCAAGTCATGTCATCCATGTAGTTGTGGGTGTGTGTGTTTACAGTACAGGAGTCATATCTCACGATATGGCATTTGTAGTTAGCAAGAACTGTGTAGAATTCTTAAATGTGCCAGAAAGTAACCATTGTTACTTACAAAATAATACATGCCCTATCAGCTTTCCTTTGTTTAACTTATTAATGGGTTGTAATGGGCTATATAGATTCATGGAACACCAATGCACTATATAGATAGATGGTACACTAATGGGCTATATAGATACATGGAGCACTAATGGGCTGTATAGATACATGGGGCATTAATGGGCTATATAGATACATGGAACACTACTGGGCTATATACTAGATACATGGAACAGGTTTTCCAGCTAGAGGCCAATTAATAGAGAGGGAGGGAGGGAGAGAGAGAAAGAGGTAGGTAAATGGATTGGAAGAGGAGAGAGAGGTAAATGAATTGGAGGAGGATGGTACATGGGGGGTTTTCTTTAACTAAATAGTCTGCCTGTAACACTCGCTTAATTCCCGGGCTCAGGAGATCAGGGAAGGTGTTTGCATATCTTACTCCTCCTAAAAAGGCATTACAGCAATGCAATATTCAGCAGCTCTAATTCAGGCTTTTAGTGGTGCCTCACCTCTATGTGTTTAGAGGGCGCTCTGGGCTGGAGATTAGACAGGGCTTTCCCCACTGATGAACCTGTGTGTGTGTGTGTGTGTGTGTGTGTGTGTGTGTGTGTGTGTGTGTGTGTGTGTGTGTGTGTGTGTGTGTGTGTGTGTGTGTGTGTGTGTGTGTGTGTGTGTGTGTGTGTGTGTGTGTGTGTGTGTGTGTGTGTGTGTGCATTTTTTCAGCTCAGGGTTTTTGGTTGACTATGAGATTTCCTGCAGAAGAGAGAGGAGTGGTGGCTTTCAGCACCTTACAGCCCACACTCACAGGTTCCAGGTTAAAAAAAACCTAACACACAGATAACACCAAAGCCCTAACCTATAACAACCAAGGTTATATCAACACAGTGGCATTGGAGCAGAGTAATATATTGTCGTATATATTGGAACAACCTCTCATACTATCTCTATCTAGTTCTCTATATGTGTCTAAATGCAACCACCACTTTTAATTTAGTTTTCTGAATACAAGTTACTCACTAGTTGGAGTGTTTGGGCTGAACTTAATTTGCTAACTAAGGCTACCAAAAGGTAAAGTCTGTCTTTGGTGAGACAGCTGGGCAGGTAGTAGTTGGGTTGTGTACAGTACCACTGTATCAAAGTAGTCATGCTGTGTGCTATGGGCACGCACGCACGCACGCACGCACGCACACACACACACACACACACACACACACACACACACACACACACACACACACACACACACACACACACACACACACACACACACACACACACACACACACACACACACACACACACACACACACACACACACACACACACACACACCTACCTATCTATGCACTCCGCTGGACTATTCCCTCCTGCAGTAGTATAATGCACTGCTCTCCACAACAAAACTCCATACACACATTCCATTATGCTATACAAATACAACATTTTTTTAAAGATCCATTTTTCTCACAGCATCAATTCATTTTGGGAGTAAGACAGAGAAATGTCAGGAGAGGAAAGCTGCTCCGTCACCTTGCCACAGTGTTTCGTTAGGGAGACTATTGTGTTGCAGCTTTCAAGTGTACATTTCCCTCCTGGCTTGCCACTCTTTCCAAATAACACTCTTCTTTTTCTCTCTCAGTGATATTCCTGTTGGAGTATAGTTCTCCCCCCTCCTCTTCTTAGAGGAAGGCACCTCCACCCTTCCTGGCCCCCATCCTCCCCGGGGCCGGATGGTGAAGCTGGTGGGCCAAACAGTGTCTAGTTCATGGGGATGCCACTTCCCACTGACTAGCACGGATTGCTTTCCGGGGCCAGGAGGGTCAGAAACATCTCGCAAAACTCTCACACACATTATACACACACTCATCCTGTCCTGTACACCTTAGAGTTAATGACATGCAAGGGCCACACACTGGGGCCAGGAGAGGTGTGTGTTGGCTCCAGTTGTAATGAATTTCACACTAAACCTAACAATGCAGTAATCAATAACAATTAAATCCTAAAAAATAACAAGGAAGAAGAAAAAAATACAAGATATACAAGTGTGTGTGTGTCTTTGAATATATCTCTGTATTTCAGGAGTCTTTTGTGGATTCACAGACGCACACTCTAGTCTGTTATTAACAGTGTCCGTCTCAGAAGGCAGAGTCTGTCCCAGCAGGAAGAAGGTAGTGTCTGCCCCAGCAGGAAGAAGGTAGTGTCTGCCCCAGCAGGTAGAAGGTAGTGTCTGCCCCAGCAAGAAGAAGGTAGCGTCTGCCCCAGCAGGTAGAAGGTAGTGTCTGCCCCAGCAAGAAGAAGGTAGCGTCTGCCCCAGCAGGCAGTGTCTGTCCCAGCAGGCAGTGTCTGTCCCAGCAGGAAGAAGGTAGCGTCTGTCCCAGCAGGCAGTGTCTGTCCCAGCAGGTAGAAGGTAGTGTCTGTCCCAGCAGGCAGTGTCTGTCCCAGCAGGTAGAAGGTAGTGTCTGTCCCAGCAGGCAGTGTCTGTCCCAGCAGGAAGAAGGCAGTGTCTGTCCCAGCAGGCAGTGTCTGTCCCAGCAGGCAGTGTCTGTCCCAGCAGGAAGAAGGTAGCGTCTGCCCCAGCAGGCAGTGTCTGTCCCAGCAGGTAGAAGGTAGTGTCTGTCCCAGCAGGTAGAAGGTAGTGTCTGTCCCAGCAGGAAGAAGGTAGTGTCTGCCACAGCAGGAAGAAGGCAGTGTCTGCCCCAGCAAGAAGAAGGTACCGTCTGCCCCAGCAGGCAGTGTCTGTCCCAGCAGGTAGAAGGCAGTGTCTGCCCCTGCAGGCAGTGTCTGTCCCAGCAGGTAGAAGGTAGTGTCTGTCCCAGCAGGAAGAAGGTAGTGTCTGCCCCAGCAGGAAGAAGGCAGTGTCTGCCCCAGCAGGCAGTGTCTGTCCCAGCAGGTAGAAGGTAGTGTCTGTCCCAGCAGGAAGAAGGTAGTGTCTGCCCCAGCAGGTAGAAGGTAGTGTCTGTCCCAGCAGGAAGAAGGTACCGTCTGCCCCAGCAGGCAGTGTCTGTCCCAGCAGGATGAAGGTAGTGTCTGTCCCAGCAGGAAGAAGGTAGTGTCTGTCCCAGCAGGAAGAAGGTAGTGTCTGTCCCAGCAGGAAGAAGGTAGTGTCTGCCCCAGCATGAAGAAGGCAGTGTCTGCACCAGCAAGAAGGCAGTGTCTGCCCCAGCATGAAGAAGGCAGTGTCTGCCCCAGCAAGAAGAAGGCAGTGTCTGCCCCAGCATGAAGAAGGCAGTGTCTGCCCCAGCAAGAAGAAGGCAGTGTCTGTCCCAGCATGAAGAAGGCAGTGTCTGCCCCAGCAAGGAGAAGGTAGTGTCTGTCCCAGCAGGAAGAAGGTAGTGTCTGCCCCAGCAAGAAGAAGGTAGTGTCTGTCCCAGCAGGAAGAAGGTAGTGTCTGTCCCAGCAGGAAGAAGGCAGTGTCTGCCCCAGCATGAAGGCAGTGTCTGCCCCAGCAAGAAGAAGGTAGTGTCTGTCCCAGCAGGAAGAAGGTAGTGTCTGTCCCAGCATGAAGAAGGCAGTGTCTGCCCCAGCAAGAAGAAGGTAGTGTCTGTCCCAGCAGGAAGAAGGTAGTGTCTGTCCCAGCAGGAAGAAGGTAGTGTCTGCCCCAGCAAGAAGAAGGTAGTGTCTGTCCCAGCAGGAAGAAGGTAGTGTCTGTCCCAGCAGGAAGAAGGTAGTGTCTGTCCCAGCAGGAAGAAGGCAGTGTCTGCCCCAGCATGAAGAAGGCAGTGTCTGCCCCAGCAAGAAGAAGGCAGTGTCTGCCCCAGCAAGAAGAAGGCAGTGTCTGCCCCAGCATGAAGAAGGCAGTGTCTGCCCCAGCAAGAAGAAGGCAGTGTCTGTCCCAGCAAGAAGAAGGTAGTGTCTGCCCCAGCAAGAAGAAGGTAGTGTCTGCCCCAGCAAGAAGAAGGTAGTGTCTGCCCCAGCAAGAAGAAGGCAGTGTCTGTCCCAGCAGGAAGAAGGCACTGTCTGTCCCAGCATGAAGAAGGCAGTGTCTGCCCCAGCAAGAAGAAGGCAGTGTCTTTCCCAGCAAGAAGAAGGCAGTGTCTGTCCCAGCAGGATGAAGGTAGTGTCTTTCCCAGCAGGATGAATGTAGTGTCTGTCCCAGCAGGAAGAAGGTAGTGTCTGTCCCAGTAAGAAGAAGGTAGTGTCTGCCCCAGCAAGAAGAAGGTAGTGTCTGCCCCAGCAAGAAGAAGGTAGTGTCTGCCCCAGCAAGAAGAAGGCAGTGTCTGTCCCAGCAGGAAGAAGGCAGTGTCTGCCCCAGCAGGAAGAAGGTAGTGTCTGCCCCAGCAAGAAGAAGGTAGTGTCTGTCCCAGCAGGAAGAAGGCAGTGTCTGTCCCAGCATGAAGAAGGCAGTGTCTGCCCCAGCAAGAAGAAGGCAGTGTCTGCCCCAGCATGAAGAAGGCAGTGTCTGCCCCAGCAAGAAGAAGGCAGTGTCTGTCCCAGCAAGAAGGCGGCAGTGTCTGTCCCAGCAGGAAGAAGGCAGTGTCTGCCCCAGCAAGAAGAAGGTAGCGTCTGCCCCAGCAGGCAGTGTCTGCCCCAGCAGGCAGTGTCTGTCCCAGCAGGATGAAGGTAGTGTCTGTCCCAGCAGGAAGAAGGTAGTGTCTGTCCCAGCAGGAAGAAGGTAGTGTCTGCCCCAGCAAGAAGAAGGTAGCGTCTGCCCCAGCAGGCAGTGTCTGCCCCAGCAGGTAGAAGGTAGTGTCTGCCCCAGCAAGAAAAAGGTAGTGTCTGCCCCAGCAGGCAGTGTCTGTCCCAGCAGGTAGAAGGTTATGTCTGTCACACCAGGTTGTGCCTGTCCCTGAAGGTAGTGTCTGTTTCACCAAGTAGTGTCTGTCCCAGCAGGAAGTTTCTTTCCCATCAAGTAGTGTCTGTCCCAGCAGGAAGTTTCTTTCCATTCAGGTAGTGTCTGTCCCAGCAGGAAGTTTCTATCCCATCAGGTAGTGTCTGCCCCATCAGGCAGTTTCTGTTCCAGCAGGCAGTATCTTTCCCAGCAGGTAGTGTCCGTCTGTCCAATCAGGTAGTGTCTGTCTGTCCCATCAGGTAGTGTCTGTCCCATCAGGTAGTGTCTGTCCCAGCAGGCAGTATCTTTCCCATCAGTTAGTGTCTGTCCCAGCAGGCAGTATCTTTCCCATCAGGTAGTGTCTGTCCCAGCAGGCAGTATCTTTCCCATCAGGTAGTGTCTGTCCCAGCAGGCAGTATCTTTCCCAGCAGGTAGTGTCTGTCCCAGCAGGTAGTGTCTTTCCCATCAGGTAGTGTCTGTCCCAGCAGGTAGTATCTTTCCCATCAGGTAGTGTCTGTCCCAGCAGGAAGTTTCTGTCCCATCAGGTAGTGTCTGCCCCATCAGGTAGTGTCTGTCCCAGCAGGAAGTTTATTTCCATTCAGGTAGTGTCTGTCCCATCAGGTAGTGTCTGTCCCATCAGGTAGTGTCTGTCCCATCAGGCAGTTTCTGTTCCAGCAGGCAGTATCTTTCCCAGCAGGTAGTGTCCGTCGTCCAATCAGGTAGTGTCCGTCTGTTCAAGCAGGTAGTGTCCGTCTTTCCAGCAAGCAGTGTCTGTCCCATCAGGTAGTGTCTGTCCCATCAGGTAGTGTCTGTCCCTTCAGGTAGTGTCTGTCCCAGCAGGCAGTATTATTCCCATCAGGTAGTGTCTGTCCCAGCAGGCAGTGTCTGTCCCAGCAGGCAGTATCTTTCCCATCAGGTAGTGTCTGTCCCAGCAGGCAGTATCTTTCCCATCAGGTAGTGTCTGTCCCAGCAGGCATTATCTTTCCCATCAGGTAGTGTCTGTCCCAGCAGGTAGTATCTTTCCCATCAGGTAGTGTCTGTCCCAGCAGGCAGTATCTTTCCCATCAGGTAGTGTCTGTCCCAGCAGGTAGAATGTTGTGTCTGTACCTCCAGGTTATGTCTCTCACAGCAGGCAGTGTCTGTCCCAGCAGGTAGAAGGTTGTGTCTGTACCTCCAGGTTATGTCTCTCACAGCAGGCAGTGTCTGTCCCAGCAGGTAGAAGGTTGTGTCTGTACCTCCAGGTTATGTCTCTCACAGCAGGCAGTATCTTTCCCATCAGGTAGTGTCTGTCCCAGCAGGTAGAAGGTTGTGTCTGTACCTCCAGGTTATGTCTCTTACAGCAGGCAGTATCTTTCCCATCAGGTAGTGTCTGTCCCAGCAGGTAGAAGGTTGTTTCTGTACCTCCAGGTTATGTCTCTCACAGCAGGCAGTATCTTTCCCATCAGGTAGTGTCTGTCCCAGCAGGTAGAAGGTTGTGTCTGTACCTCCAGGTTATGTCTCTCACAGCAGGCAGTATCTTTCCCATCAGGTAGTGTCTGTCCCAGCAGGTAGAAGGTTGTGTCTGTACCTCCAGGTTATGTCTCTCACAGCAGGCAGTATCTTTCCCATCAGGTAGTGTCTGTCCCAGCAGGTAGAAGGTTGTGTCTGTACCTCCAGGTTATGTCTCTCACAGCAGGCAGTGTCTTTCCCATCAGGTAGTGTCTGTCCCAGCAGGAAGTTTCTTTCCCATCAGGTAGTGTCTGTCCCAGCAGGAAGAAGGCAGTGTCTGTCCCAGCATGAAGAAGGCAGTGTCTGCCCCAGCAAGAAGAAGGCAGTGTCTGTCCCAGCAAGAAGAAGGCAGTGTCTGTCCCAGCAGGAAGAAGGCAGTGTCTGCCCCAGCAAGAAGAAGGTAGCGTCTGCCCCAGCAGGCAGTGTCTGCCCCAGCAGGCAGTGTCTGTCCCAGCAGGATGAAGGTAGTGTCTGTCCCAGCAGGAAGAAGGTAGTGTCTGTCCCAGCAGGAAGAAGGTAGTGTCTGCCCCAGCAAGAAGTAGGTAGTGTCTGCCCCAGCAGGCAGTGTCTGCCCCAGCAGGTAGAAGGTAGTGTCTGCCCCAGCAAGTTGTGCCTGTCCCTGAAGGTAGTGTCTGTTTCCAGCAGGTAGTGTCTGTCCCAGCAGGTAGAAGTTTCTCTGTCCCATCAGGTTGTCTGTCCCTGAAGGTAGTGTCTGTTTCACCAAGTAGTGTCTGTCCCAGCAGGAAGTTTCTATCCCATCAGGTAGTGTCTGCCCCATCAGGCAGTTTCTGTTCCAGCAGGCAGTATCTTTCCCAGCAGGTAGTGTCCGTCTGTCCAATCAGGTAGTGTCTGTCTGTCCCATCAGGTAGTGTCTGTCCCATCAGGTAGTGTCTGTCCCAGCAGGCAGTATCTTTCCCATCAGGTAGTGTCTGTCCCAGCAGGCAGTATCTTTCCCATCGGGTAGTGTCTGTCCCAGCAGGAAATTTCTTTCCCATCAGGTAGTGTCTGTCCCAGCAGGAAGTTTCTGTCCCATCAGGTAGTGTCTGCCCCATCAGGTAGTGTCTGTCCCTGCAGGAAGTTTCTTTCCATTCAGGTAGTGTCTGTCCCATCAGGTAGTGTCTGTCCCATCAGGTAGTGTCTGTCCCATCAGGCAGTTTCTGTTCCAGCAGGCAGTATCTTTCCCAGCAGGTAGTGTCCGTCGTCCAATCAGGTAGTGTCCGTCTGTTCAAGCAGGTAGTGTCCGTCTTTCCAGCAAGCAGTGTCTGTCCCATCAGGTAGTGTCTGTCCCATCAGGTAGTGTCTGTCCCATCAGGTAGTGTCTGTCCCTTCAGGTAGTGTCTGTCCCAGCAGGCAGTATCATTCCCATCAGGTAGTGTCTGTCCCAGCAGGCAGTGTCTGTCCCAGCAGGCAGTATCTTTCCCATCAGGTAGTGTCTGTCCCAGCAGGCAGTATCTTTCCCATCAGGTAGTGTCTGTCCCAGCAGGTAGTATCTTTCCCATCAGGTAGTGTCTGTCCCAGCAGGCAGTATCTTTCCCATCAGGTAGTGTCTGTCCCAGCAGGTAGAATGTTGTGTCTGTACCTCCAGGTTATGTCTCTCACAGCAGGCAGTGTCTGTCCCAGCAGGTAGAAGGTTGTGTCTGTACCTCCAGGTTATGTCTCTCACAGCAGGCAGTGTCTGTCCCAGCAGGTAGAAGGTTGTGTCTGTACCTCCAGGTTATGTCTCTCACAGCAGGCAGTATCTTTCCCATCAGGTAGTGTCTGTCCCAGCAGGTAGAAGGTTGTGTCTGTACCTCCAGGTTATGTCTCTCACAGCAGGCAGTATCTTTCCCATCAGGTAGTGTCTGTCCCAGCAGGTAGAAGGTTGTTTCTGTACCTCCAGGTTATGTCTCTCACAGCAGGCAGTATCTTTCCCATCAGGTAGTGTCTGTCCCAGCAGGTAGAAGGTTGTGTCTGTACCTCCAGGTTATGTCTCTCACAGCAGGCAGTATCTTTCCCATCAGGTAGTGTCTGTCCCAGCAGGTAGAAGGTTGTGTCTGTACCTCCAGGTTATGTCTCTCACAGCAGGCAGTATCTTTCCCATCAGGTAGTGTCTGTCCCAGCAGGTAGAAGGTTGTGTCTGTACCTCCAGGTTATGTCTCTCACAGCAGGCAGTGTCTTTCCCATCAGGTAGTGTCTGTCCCAGCAGGAAGTTTCTTTCCCATCAGGTAGTGTCTGTCCCAGCAGGAAGTTTCTTTCCCATCAGGTAGTGTCTGTCCCAGCAGGAAGTTTCTTTCCCATCAGGTAGTGTCTGTCCCAGCAGGAAGTTTCTTTCCCATCAGGTAGTGTCTGTCCCAGCAGGAAGTTTCTTTCCCATCAGGTAGTGTCTGTCCCAGCAGGAAGTTTCTTTCCCATCAGGTAGTGTCTGTCCCAGCAGGAAGTTTCTTTCCCATCAGGTAGTGTCTGTCCCAGCAGGAAGTTTCTTTCCATTCAGGTAGTGTCTGTCCCAGCAGGAAGTTTCTTTCCCATCAGGTAGTGTCTGTCCCAGCAGGAAGTTTCTTTCCCATCAGGTAGTGTCTGTCCCAGCAGGAAGTTTCTTTCCATTCAGGTAGTGTCTGTCCCAGCAGGTAGTTTCTGTCCCATCAGGTAGGTGTCTGTCCCAGCAGGAAGTTTTTTTCCATCAGGTAGTGTCTGTCCCAGCAGGAAGTTTCTTTCCCATCAGGTAGTGTCTGTCCCAGCAGGCTGTCCCAGCAGGAAGTTTCTTTCCCATCAGGTAGTGTCCCAGCAGGAAGTCTTTCCCATCAGGTAGTGTCTGTCCCAGCAGGAAGTTTCTTTCCCATCAGGTAGTGTCTGTCCCAGCAGGAAGTTTCTTTCCCATCAGGTAGTGTCTGTCCCAGCAGGAAGTTTCTTTCCCATCAGGAAGTGTCTGTCCCATCAGGTAGTTTCTTTCCCATCAGGTAGTGTCTGTCCCAGCAGGAAGTTTCTTTCCCATCAGGTAGTGTCTGTCCCAGCAGGAAGTTTCTTTCCCATCAGGTAGTGTCTGTCCCAGCAGGAAGTTTCTTTCCCATCAGGTAGTGTCTGTCCCAGCAGGAAGTTTCTTTCCCCCATCTTTCCCAGGTAGTGTCTGTCCCAGCAGGTAGTTTCTTTCCATTCTTTCCCATCAGGTAGTGTCTGTCCCAGCAGGAAGTTTCTTTCCCATCAGGTAGTGTCTGTCCCAGCAGGCAGTTTCTTTCTGTCCATCAGGTAGTGTCCCATGTCCCAGCAGGAAGTTTCTTTCCCATCAGGTAGTGTCTGTCCCAGCAGGAAGTTTCTTTCCATTCAGGTAGTGTCTGTCCCAGCAGGAAGTTATGTCTTTCCCATCAGGTAGTGTCTGTCCCAGCAGGCAGTTTCTGTTCCCATCAGGTAGTGTCTGTCAGGCAGTTTTTCAGCAGGAGAGGTTGTGTCTGTACCTCCAGGTAGTGTCTGTCCCAGCAGGTATCAGAGCAGGTAGAAGGTTGTGTCTGTACAGGTTCCAGGTTTTCCCATGTGTCTGTCTCCACAGCAGGTTATGTCTCTCACAGCAGGCAGTATCTTCCCAGCAGGTAGAAGGTAGTGTCTGTCCCAGCAGGTCTCTCACAGCAGGCAGTGTCTGTCCCAGCAGGTAGAAGGTTGTGTCTGTACCTCCAGGTTATGTCTCTCACAGCAGGCAGTATCTTTCCCATCAGGTAGTGTCTGTCCCAGCAGGTAGAAGGTTGTGTCTGTACCTCCAGGTTATGTCTCTCACAGCAGGCAGTATCTTTCCCATCAGGTAGTGTCTGTCCCAGCAGGTAGAAGGTTGTGTCTGTACCTCCAGGTTATGTCTCTCACAGCAGGCAGTATCTTTCCCATCAGGTAGTGTCTGTCCCAGCAGGTAGAAGGTTGTGTCTGTACCTCCAGGTTATGTCTCTCACAGCAGGCAGTATCTTTCCCATCAGGTAGTGTCTGTCCCAGCAGGTAGAAGGTTGTGTCTGTACCTCCAGGTTATGTCTCTCACAGCAGGCAGTATCTGTCCCAGCAGGTAGAAGGTTGTCTGTCCTCAGGTTATGTCAGGTTTTCCCAGTGTCTGTCCCAGCAGGTAGAAGGTTGTGTCTGTAGTATCTTTCCCATCAGGTAGTCTGTCCCAGTAGTCCCAGCAGGTGTTTGTCTGTACCTCCAGGTTATGTCTCTCACAGCAGGTTATGTCTGTCCCAGCAGGTAGAAGGTTGTGTCTGTAGTTATCTTTCCCATCAGGTAGTGTCTGTCCCAGCAGGAAGTTTCTTTCCCATCCAGGTAGTGTCTGTCCCAGCAGGAAGTTTCTTCAGGTAGTGTCCATCAGGTAGTGTCTGTCCCAGGTTAGGTAGTTATCTTTCCCATCAGGTAGTGTCTGTCCCAGCAGGTAGAAGGTTTCTGTTCCCATCAGGTAGTGTCTGTCCTTTCCATCAGGTCTGTCCCAGCAGGCAGTATCTTTCCCATCAGTGTCTGTCCCAGCAGGTAGTATCTTTCCCATCAGGTAGTGTCTGTCCCAGCAGGTAGTGTCTTTCCCATCAGGTCAGGTAGTGTCTGTCCCAGCAGGCAGTATCTTTCCCATCAGGTAGTGTCTGTCCCAGCAGGCAGGTAGTGTCTGTCCCATCAGGTAGTGTCTGTCCCAGCAGGTAGTGTCTTTCCCATCAGGTAGTGTCTGTCCCAGCAGGAAGGTCTGTCCCAGCAGGCAGTCCCCATCAGGTAGTGTCTGTCCCAGCAGGCAGTTTCTTTCCCATCAGGTAGTGTCTGTCCCAGCAGGTAGTGTCTGTCCCATCAGGTAGTGTCTGTCCCAGCAGGTAGTGTCTGTTCCTGTCCCATCAGGTAGTGTCTGTCCCAGCAGGTAGAAGTTGTCCCAGCAGGTGTCCTCCATCAGGTAGTGTCTGTCCCATCAGGTAGTGTCTTTCCCATCAGGTAGTGTCTGTCCCATCAGGTAGTGTCTGTCCCATCAGGTAGTGTCTCTGTTTCCCATCAGGTAGTGTCTGTCCCAGCAGGTAGTGTCTGTCTGTCTGTCCCAGCAGGTCAGGTAGTGTCTGTCCCAGCAGGTAGTGTCTGTCCCATCAGGTAGTGTCTGTCCCAGCAGGTAGTGTCTGTCCCATCAGGTAGTGTCTGTCCCAGCAGGTAGTGTCTGTCCCAGGTCAGGGTAGTGTCTGTCCCAGTGTCTGTCCCAGCAGGTAGTGTCTGTCCCATCAGGTAGTGTCTGTCCCATCAGGTAGTGTCTGTCCCATCAGGTAGTGTCTGTCCCAGCAGGTAGTGTCTTTCCCATCAGGTAGTGTCTGTCCCAGCAGGTAGTGTCTGTCCCATCAGGTAGTGTCTGTCCCAGCAGGTAGTGTCTGTCCCAGAAGGTCAGGTAGTGTCTGTCCCATCAGGTAGTGTCTGTCCCATCAGGTAGTGTCTGTTCCAGCAGGCAGTTTCTGTTCCAGCAGGCAGTGTCTTTCCCATCAGGTAGTGTCTTTCCCATCAGGTAGTGTCTGTCCCATCAGGTAGTGTCTGTCCCATCAGGTAGTGTCTGTCCCATCAGGTAGTGTCTGTCCCAGCAGGTAGTGTCTCTCCCAGCAGGTCCCCATCAGGTAGTGTCTGTCCCATCAGGTAGTGTCTGTCCAATCAGGTAGTGTCTGTCCCATCAGGTAGTGTCTGTCCCATCAGGTAGTGTCTGTCCCATCAGGCAGTTTCTGTTCCAGCAGGCAGTTTCTGTTCCAGCAGGCAGTGTCTGTCCCATCAGGTAGTGTCTGTCCCAGCAGGTCGTGTCTGTCCCAGCAGGTCAAAGTTAGTGTCTGTCCCATCAGATAGTGTCTGTCCCATCAGGTAGTGTCTGTCCCATCAGGTAGTGTCTGTTCCAGCAGGCAGTGTCTTTCCCAGCAGGTAGTGTCTGTCCCATCAGGTAGTGTCTGTCCTACCAGGTAATGTCTTTCCCAGCAGGTCAAAGTTAGTTTCTTTCCCAGCAGGTAGTGTCTGTCCCATCAGGTAGTGTCTGTCCCATCAGGTAGTGTCTGTCCCATCAGGTAGTCTCTGTCCCATCAGGTAGTGTCTGTCCCAGCAGGCAGTGTCTTTCCCAGAAGGTCAAAGTTAGTGTCTGTCCCATCAGCAGGTAGTGTCTGTCCCATCAGGCAGTTTCTGTTCCAGCAGGCAGTTTCTGTTCCAGCAGGCAGTGTCAGGGTTAGTGTCTTTCCCATCAGGTAGTGTCTGTCCCATCAGGTAGTGTCTGTCCCATCAGGTAGTGTCTGTCCCAACAGGTAGTGTCTGTCCCAACAGGTAGTGTCTGTCCTAGCAGGTAGTGTCTTTCCCAGCAGGTCGAAGTTAGTGTCTTTCCCAGCAGGTAGTGTCTGTCCCATCAGGTAGTGTCTGTCCCAGCAGGTAGTGTCCGTCTGTTCCAGCAGGTAGTGTCCGTCTGTCCCAGCAGGTAGTGTCCGTCTGTTCCAGCAGGCAGTGTCTGTCCCATCAGGTATTGTCTGTCCAATCAGGTAGTGTCTGTCCAATCAGGTAGTGTCTGTCCCATCAGGTAGTGTCTGTCCCATCAGGTAGTGTCTGTCCCATCAGGCAGTTTCTGTTCCAGCAGGCAGTGTCTTTCCCAGCAGGTAGTGTCTGTCCCATCAGGTAGTGTCTGTCCTAGCAGGTCGTGTCTGTCCCAGCAGGTCAAAGTTAGTGTCTGTCCCATCAGATAGTGTCTGTTCCATCAGGTAGTGTCTGTCCCATCAGGTAGTGTCTGTTCCAGCAGGCAGTGTCTTTCCCAGAAGGTCAAAGTTAGTGTCTGTCCCTGCAGATAGTGTCTGTCCCAGCTGGTAGTGTCTGTACCATCAGGTAGTGTCTGTCCCAGCAGGCAGTGTCTTTCCCAGAAGGTCAAAGTTAGTGTCTGTCCCTGCAGGTAGTGTCTGTCCCATCAGGCAGTTTCTGTTCCAGCAGGCAGTTTCTGTTCCAGCAGGCAGTGTCTTTCCCAGCAGGTAGTGTCTGTCCCATCAGGTAGTGTCTGTCCCATCAGGTAGTGTCTGTCCCAACAGGTAGTGTCTGTCCCAACAGGTAGTGTCTGTCCTAGCAGGTAGTGTCTTTCCCAGCAGGTCGAAGTTAGTGTCTTTCCCAGCAGGTAGTGTCTGTCCCATCAGGTAGTGTCCGTCTGTCCCAGCAGGTAGTGTCCGTCTGTTCCAGCAGGTAGTGTCCGTCTGTCCCAGCAGGTAGTGTCCGTCTGTTCCAGCAGGCAGTGTCTGTCCCATCAGGTATTGTCTGTCCAATCAGGTAGTGTCTGTCCAATCAGGTAGTGTCTGTCCCATCAGGTATTGTCTGTCCCATCAGGTAGTGTCTGTCCCATCAGGTAGTGTCTGTCCCATCAGGTAGTGTCTGTCCCATCAGGCAGTGTCTGTCCTAGCAGGTCGTGTCTGTCCCAGCAGGTCAAAGTTAGTGTCTGTCCCATCAGATAGTGTCTGTCCCATCAGGTAGTGTCTGTCCCATCAGGTAGTGTCTGTTCCAGCAGGCAGTGTCTTTCCCAGAAGGTCAAAGTTAGTGTCTGTCCCTGCAGGTAGTGTCTGTCCCAGCTGGTAGTGTCTGTACCATCAGGTAGTGTCTGTCCCAGCAGGCAGTGTCTTTCCCAGAAGGTCAAAGTTAGTGTCTGTCCCTGCAGGTAGTGTCTGTCCCAGCTGGTAGTGTCTGTCCCTGCAGGTAAAATATGTTGTCTGTCCCAGCAGTTAGAATGTAGTGACTGTCCCAGCAGTTAGAATGTAGTGACTGTCCCATCAGATAGAATGTAGTGACTGTCCCAGCAGTTAGAATGTAGTGACTGTCCCAGCAGTTAGAATGTAGTGACTGTCCCATCAGATAGAATGTAGTGACTGTCCCAGCAGTTAGAATGTAGTGACTGTCCCAACAGGTAGAAAGTAGTGACTGTCCCAACAGGTAGAATGTAGTGACTGTCCCAACAGGTAGAAAGTAGTGACTGTCCAAAACAGGTAGAATGTAGTGACTGTCCCAGCAGCTAGAAGGTAATGTTTGTCCCTGCAGGTAGTGTCTGTCCCAGCTGGTAGTGTCTGTCCCCGCAGGTCAAATGTAGTGTCTGTCCCAGCAGGTAGTGTCTGTCCCAGCAGGTAGAAGGTTGTGTCTGTCTAAGCAGGTAGCAGGTCGTGCCTGTCCCAGCAGGTCACGTCTGTCCCAGCAGGGAGAAGGTCTACCTTCTGAGGCAGAAACTATCTTCTTCCTACTGGAACAGGAAATTCCACTTCGCCCTCCGAATAACAGGCAAACCGGCAAATCTTCAATACAGGACTGAAATCAAATTCTACTCTGTGTGCTCTAGCACTCGTCAGATGTGGCAGGGTTCGCAAACTGTCATTGATTACGAAGGGAAACCCAGACTCGAGCTGCCCAGTGATGAACTCACTGCTTTCTCTGCTCACTTTGAGGCAAGAAACACTGAACCATGCATGAGAGCACCAGCTGTTCTGAATGACTGTGTGATCAAGCCCTCCGTATCCGATGTGAATAAGACCTTTAAACAGGTTAAGCTTTTTGGGATAGGGGGCAGCATTTTCACATTTGGATGAATAGTGTGCCCAGAGTGAACTGCCTCCTACTCTGTCCCACATGCTAACATATGCATATTATTATTAGTATTGGGTAGAAAACACTCTGCCGCTTCTAAAACTGTTTTAATGATGTCTGTGAGTACAACAGAACTCATATGGCAGGCGAAAACCTGAGAAAAATCCAACCAGGAAGTGGGACATTGAGGTTTGGAGTTTTTCAAAGCTTGGCCTACCAAGTACACATTGAGATATGGATAAAGTTGCACTTCCTACGGCTTCCACTAGATGTAAACTGGTTTGAGGATTCTACTATAAAGGAGGGGCTCATGAGACCTCTTTGAGTCAGTGGTCTGGCAGAGAGCCTTGGTCTCATGATGCCCGCTCCCGACAGAGTTACCTCTTGTTCCAGTGCTTTTTTAAAGACAAAGGAATTCTCAGGTTGGAATATTATTGATTCCATACATCGTTTGACATGTTTCTAAAGGACTGTAATGGAACTTTTCGAGTTTTTGTCTGGATGAAGTGCCTGGGCTGAACACGCTAACAACAAGTGGCTATTTGGACATACATTATGGAACTTTAAGGACAAATCAGTCATTTATTGTCGAACTTGGATTCCTGGGAGTGCCTTCTGATGTAGATCATCAAAGGTAAGTGAATATTGATGGTGTTGTTTCTAACTTTGTTGATTCCAAAATGGTGGATATTCCCCTGGCTGTTTTGGGTTCTGAGCGCCGTTCTCAGATTATGCTTTTTCCATAAAGTAAAAAAAAACCTGACACAGCGATTGCATTGAGGAGAAGTCTATCTTTAATTCTGTGAATAACACTAGAATCTTTTATCAATGTTTATTATTAGTATTTCTGCAAAATAACCGTATGTTTTGGAATCAAAACATTACTGCACATAAGGCGCCGATGTCAACTGAGATTTTAGGATATAAATATGCACATTATCGAACAAAACATACCTATATTGTGTAACATGATGTCCTATGAGTGTCATCTGATGAAGATTATTCAAGGTTAGTGATGCATTTTATCTATACATCTGCTTTTTGTGAGTCCTATTGTAACGGTTTTCTTTAGGTGAAGTAGAGGCGGACCAAAATGTAGCGTGGTTGTTATTCATTGTACTTTAATAAAGAAACTGTACACAAATAAACTAACAAAACAACAAACGTGTGAAAACCTAAAACAGTCCTATCTGGTGCAAAACACAGAGACAGGAACAATCACCCACAAACACACAGTGAAACCCAGGCTACCTAAATATGGTTCCCAATCAGAGACAATGACTAACACCTACCTCTGATTGAGAACCATATCAGGCCAGACATAGAAATAGACAAACAAGACATCCAACATAGAATGCCCACACAGATCACACCCTGACCAACCAAAACATAGAAACCTACAAAGCAAACTATGGTCAGGGTGTGAGAGTACCCCCCCCTGCGGACTCCGGCCGCAAAACCTGAACCTATCGGGGAGGGTCTGGGTGGGCATCTGTCCGCGGTGGCGGCTCTGGACGTAGCCCCCACTTCACTGTAGTCTTGGTCCCCCACCTTGTCCGCTTCCGTGGCCTCCTAGCCACGGCGACCCTATTTAATGACCCCACTGGACTGAGGGGCAGCTCGGGACAGAGAGGCAGCTCGGGATGAAGACGGCTGCACAGTAATGTGTCTTATCAATGGCGGTTATGATCTCTCCCCAATCACATTGATGGGTCTGTAGTGGAGCGGATCAAGAGCTTCAAGTTCCTCGGTGACCACATCATTGAAGATCTATTGTCGTCAACACACACCAACACAGTCGTGAAGAGGGCATGACAACCCCTCCTCCCCCTCAGGAGGCTGAAAAGATTTGGCATGGGCCCTCAGATCCCCAAAAAGTTCTACAGCTGGACCAATGAGAGGATCTTGAATGGCTACATCATCGCTTTGTATGGCAACTGCTTTTAGCATCCGAGCTCTCTGCCATCCAGGACCCCTACACCACGTGGTGTCAAAGAAAGGCCATAAAAATTGGCAGACTCCAGCCACCAAAGTCATGTACTTTTTTCTCTGTTGCAGCACGACAAGCAGTACCGATGCACCAAGTCTGGAACCAATAGGACCCTGAACAGCTTCCACCCCCAAGCCAAAGGACTGCTTAGTAGTTAGTCCTGTTAGTAATTTGGTTAACTGTTTAACTATCTGCACTGACCCTTTTGAACTAACTTCTTTGACTCACATACACTGCTGCTACTGTATATTATCTTTCACTTTATTTGTAGTTATGTGTATACATCTACCTCAATTACCTCGTATCCCTACACCAACTCTGTACTGGTACCCCTTGTATATAGCCAAGTCATTACTCATTGTGTATCCATTATTACTTTTATTATCATCTTTTACTTTTCTATTATTTCTCTGTTTACTTTCTCTCTGCATTGTTGGGAAGGGCCTGTGAGTAAGCATTTCTCTTCTAGTGCACACCTGTTGTTTATGACGCAAGTGACGAACAAAATGTTAATTGATTCACCAACACTAATGGAATAAACAACTTCCTTTGGCTCAAAAAGTTAACATTATGAAAATCAATAACGCTAGTTACCCAGCCCTCTCTCTCTCTCTGTGTGTGTGTGTGTGTGTGTGTGTGTGTGTGTGTGTGTGTGTGTGTGTGTGTGTGTGTGTGTGTGTGTGTGTGTGTGTGTGTGTGTGTGTGTGTAATATAATAATAATAATAATAATAATAATAATAATAATATAATAATATATGCCATTTAGCAGACGCTTTTATCCAAAGCGACTTACAGTCATGTGTGCATACATTCTACATGGGTGGTCCCTTGAACCCACTATCCTGGCTCTGCTCTACCAACTGAGCTGAAGGACACACAGGGTGTGTGTGTGTGTGTGTGTGTGTGTGTGTGTGTGTGTGTGTGTGTGTGTGTGTGTGTGTGTGTGTGTGTGTGTGTGTGTGTGTGTGTGTGTGTGTGTGTGTGTGTGTGTGTGTGTGTGTGTGTGTGTGTGTGTGTGTGTGTGTGTGTGTGTGTGAGTGAAGGGGAGTGCAGGGGAGTTTCTCTGAATCAGCCATGACTCCAGGAACCAGGGTAGTCTATCAGGGACTAGGCAAAACCAGCGAGAGGCTCTCAGGGACCAGGGTAGGCCAGGGGTAGTCTATAAGGGACTAGGCTATGCCAGGGGGAGGCTCTCAGGGACCAGGGTAGGCCAGTGGGAGGTTTTCTGAATCATTAATGGCTCTCAGGGACCTGGGTAAGCAAAGGGGAGGCTCTCTGAATCAGCCATGACTCCAGGGACCAGGGTATGCCAGGGGGAGGCTTTCTGAATCAGCCATGACTCCAGGGACCAGGGTATGCCAGGGGGGGGGCTTTCTGAATCAGCCATGACTCCAGGGACCAGGGTATGCCAGGGGGAGGCTTTCTGAATCAGCCATGACTCCAGGGACCAGGGTATGCCAGGGGGGGGGGGCTTTCTGAATCAGCCATGACTCCAGGGACCAGGGTATGCCAGGGGGGGCTTTCTGAATCAGACATGACTCCAGGGACCAAGGTAGGCCAGGTTTAGTCTCCCTCAATCAGCCATGACTCCAGGCTCTCAGGACTGGCATTCAGCAGCGTTAGATTGTTTTCTATGTTACGCCATGCCAACTACCCAATGTGTTAATCCTCTCCTCTTTTCTCCTCATCTCTTTCTCTCGTATTCACCTCTCTCTCCTGCCGGAAGGCCGCTCTTTGTTGAATAATTGCAGTGAGGGAGAATTTTTCAATGCATACGTGATGGGCTCTCTGAAGCACAT
This sequence comes from Oncorhynchus gorbuscha, assembly GCF_021184085.1. Classification (NCBI taxonomy): domain Eukaryota; kingdom Metazoa; phylum Chordata; class Actinopteri; order Salmoniformes; family Salmonidae; genus Oncorhynchus; species Oncorhynchus gorbuscha. The sequence continues at coordinate 101,058,515 of NC_060178.1, forward strand.
CTCTCTCTCGTTCCTCTCTCTGTGGCTTACTGTGTTGAAAGACTATCCCCTCTCCTTAATCCTGTCCTGCCTGGCTTAAGAGAGCAGCTTTGCAGGCCCTCTTAAACCAAACAGCCGGAGTGGAGTCAGGGGACACATACATAGGGAGATGAGAGGAGAACCCTCCATACACTCTGCGTACAGTCAGTACACTATCACCTGACACATACACAGCCAAACACACCTGGTTCTGTCCTCTCAGCCACACACACCTAATTCTGTCCTCTCAGCCATGCACACCTGATTCTGTCCTCTCAGCCACACACACCTGATTCTGTCCTCTCAGCCATGCACAACTGATTCGGTGCTGTCAGCCATGCACACTAGGCTTGAATATTTTACAAATGTTTCATCCTGAACACCAAGGAGCCTTTTTTACAGAGAGAGGCCAGTGGAGCACAATTATGTTTGTATTGTGCAAGAGACAGAGGCTATAATTTATAATAATTTTGTAACGGCGTTCGTCTGTTGAAAGAGAGTCGGACCAAAATGCGGCGTGGTGGTTACTCGTGTTCTTTAATGAAAACTGAACGATACATGAAATAACTTAATAACAAAACAACAAACGAAACGCAAAAAACCTATACAGCCTATCTTGTGACAACAAACACAGAGACAGGAACAATCACCCACAAAACACACAGTGAAACCTAGGCTACCTAAATATGGTTCCCAATCAGAGACAACGAGAATCACCTGACTCTGTTTGAGAACCGCCTCAGGCAGCCAAGCCTATGCTAGACACCCCTACTCAGCCGCAATCCCAATACCTACTTAAACCCCAATACGAAACACAACAAAATAAACCCATGTCACACCCTGGCCTGATCAAATAAATAACGAAAACACAAAATACTAAGACCAAGGCGTGACAAATTTATAATATTATGCATAACATATCATTCATTAACTAAATATGAGGCTAAATATAAGGCTAATACTCCATTGAATGTATTACCTTAAAGATGTCGGCTAGGACATCTATATAGAGTGCATCCCTTTTTCCACATTTTGTTAAATTACAGAATAATTCTAAAATGGATTAAATGTTTTTTCTCATCAATCTACACACAATACCCCATAATGACAAAGTGAAAACAAGTTTAGACATTTTTGAAAATGTATTAAAAATAAAAAACAGAAATGATTTACTTTAGTATTCAGACCTTTTGCTATGAGATTCAAAATTAAACTAAAGGACATCCTATGTCCATTGATCATCCTTGATGTTTCTACATCTTGATTGGAGTCCACCAGTGGTAAATTCAAATTATTGGACATAATTTGGAGAATAACACAATAGTCTATACAAGGTCACGCTGTTGACAGTGCATGTCAGCAAAAATCAAGCCACGAGGTCGAAGGAATTGTCCGTAGAGCTCAGCGATAGGATTGTAACGATGCACAGATCTGTGGAAGGGTACCAAAACATGTCTGCAGCATTGAAGGTCCCCAAGAACACAATGCCCTCAATCATTCTTAAATGGAAGAAGTTTCTAACCACAAAGACTCTTCCTAGAGCCGCCCGGCCAAACTGAGCAATTGGGGGAGAAGGGCTTTGGTCAGGAGTATGAACAAGAACCCAATGGTCACTCGGACAGAGCCCCAGAGTTTCTCTGTGGAGATGGGAGAACCTTCCAGAAGGAAAACCATGTCTACAGCACCATGTCTCCACCAATCAGGCATTTATGGTAGAGTGGCCCGATAGAAGCCACTCCTCAGTAAAAGGCACATGACAGCCCACTTGGAGTTTGCCAAAAAGGCACCTGAAGACTCTCAGACCATGAAAAGCAAGAATCTCTGGACTGATGAAACAAATATTGAACTCTTGACCTGAATGCCAAGAGTCAATTCTGGTGGAAACCTGGCACCATCCCTACGGTGAAGCAAGGCGGTGGCAGAATCATGCTGTGGGGATGTTTTTCAGCAGCGGGTACTGGGAAACTAGTCAGGTTCAAGGGAAAGATGAATGGAGCAAAGTACAGAGAGATCCTTGATGTTCCGGAGCGCACAGCTAATACAACGTAGGAGTGGCTTCGGGACAATTCTCTGAATGTCCTTGAGTGGCCAAACCAGAGCCCGGATTTGAACCCAATCAAATATCTCTGGAGAGACCTGAAAATATCTGTGCAGCGACGCTCCCCATTCAATCTGACAGAGGCTGAGAGGATCTGCAGAGAAGAATGGGAGAAACTCGCCCAGGTCACCCGCTGGTTCGGTTGTATACATTAGCCTTAAGCTGTTGCCGCAAGGGAAACAAAAATATTCCACTGTGGAGAAAGAATGTCTCGTGATCAAGTGGGCGCTGGAGACGCTGAAATATGACTTACCGGGACGGCACTTCACCCTTGTGACACCACTGGTTTGGATGTCACGGAATAAGGACAGTAACGCCCAGGTCACCCGCTGGTTCCTATCCTTATATCCATTTGCTGTCTCTGTCGTCCACAGATCAGGTGCAGCCCATGGAAATGCCGATGTACTCTCCAGGAGGGATGTTTAAGGGAGCCGGACCGCCCCTCCCTGCTGCTGGCTCCAACCCTGAGCCTTAGATGGACATCTCCAGGAGGGATGTTTAAGGGAGCCGGACCGCCCCTCCCTGCTGCTGGCTCCAACCCTGAGCCTTAGATGGACATCTCCAGGAGGGATGTTTAAGTGAGCCGGTCATTATGAGATATTGTGTGTAGATTGATTAGGGGAAAAAACAATGTAATCTATTTTAGAAATAGTCTTTAATCTAAAATATGGAAGAAGACAAAGGGTTTGAATGCACTGTATATCAGTCTACAACATAATTATCTATTTTGTATGTAGTTTGACAGGAATTGGTTGACAAAGAGAAAGTCTGCGAGAGAGTGCTCCGCCGTGCCGCACTGATTTAAAGCAACTGTCGGTGCCCAACCTGATAGTCGATTCATCGTGCAGTGGGCAGAGAGAAAGCCATAGAGCAGGGATCATCAACTAGATTCAGCGGCAGGCAAAAAAATTTTCTTGAGCGGAAGGTCTGGGATCTGGAACATATAAACACAACATGCAACAATTTCAAAGAGTTTACTGAGTTACAGTCCAGGTAAGGAAATCAGCCAGTTGAAATAAGTTAATTAAGCCCTAATCTATGGATTTCACAATACTGGGCAGGGGAGCAGCCATGGGTGGGCCTGGGAGGACACGTGGTCTCCGGTTGTGAGGCCGGTTGGATGAATTGCCAAATTCTCTAAAACAACGTTGGAAGTGGCTTATGGTAAAGAAATTAACATTCAATTCTCCAATAACAGCTCTGTTGGACATTCCTACAGTCATGCCAATTGCATGCTCCCACAAAACTTGAGACTTCTGTGGCATTGTGTTGTTTGACAAAACTGCACATTTTCTAGTCGCCTTTAATTGTCACCAGCACAAGGTGCACTTTAGTAATGATCATGCTGTTTAATCAGCTTCTTGATATGCCACACCTGTCAGATGGATGGATTATCTTGGCAAAGAAGAAATGCTCACTAACAGGGATGTTTCTGGGATCTTTTATTTCAGCGCATGAAACATGGGACCAACACTTTACCTGTTGCGTTTATATTTTGATTCAGTATATTTACAAATCATTTGTAGACTGCAAATTGACCATAAGAAGCCCAAACAGATATAACGTTTGACTAAAACATAATCATTTTAACCGTTGCTTACATTTGTATATGAGCACGTATTATGTTTGAGAAATCTTGGGAACAGATTTCTTAAATTAAAATCACCTGGATGTGATTTCCTGGAGTTTTTACAATCTTTTATTCCCCCCTGCAGTAAAAAATATGGTTCCCGCCATTCAACCCCAACACACTGTATATAGGAGGTTTTGATCAGGCTTGTTTCCAATACAGGAGGCCACATGTTAATTTAGATGTGTAAACTGAGCTTGGTTAGAAGTGTTAGGCTACACACACACCTCCCACCGCGCTATGAGTGTTAGAGTGAGGTGGAGTGGAGCCGGAATGATAAGCAGGTGTATTTAACAGAATGTGATGCTACACAGTAAATCTGCCTTTGTTTAGTGGATTGAATTCATCGGCGTAGTGTTAGTGTATTGTCTGGCTTTCTCACCCTATAGCATCTACATTATGCTGAGTGTGGTGACATAAACACAAGTGGACCTGCTGTTTGTGTTCAAGTGGGTGGAATCAGTTGCAGTGTTCAATAGGCATCACCCTATACATAATCATAAAAACATACTCAGTAAGTCACACACACACACACACACACACACACACACACACACACACACACACACACACACACACACACACACACACACACACACACACACACACACACACACACACACACACACACACACACACACACACACACACACACACACACACACACACACACACACACACACATCCCACAGGGGGCTATGTAAATGGCCCTTTTCTCTCCAAACAAACATTCTACATTACTCTGCCTCATTCTCATTAACCCCTGGGCTGGTTTGAAAGGTGTTTTCACTCAGGAAGGGAGAGAAAAGTGGAAGAGAGAGAGAGGAGTGAACAAGTGTGTGTTGGTGAGAGGGAGAGAGTGCGAGAGAGAAAGAGGGGGAGAGAGAGAGGTTATGATGTTTAATGAGTAAATTGTTCCATTCATCAACATTGGTCTCGTTATCTTGAATTCTGCTCCTCTGTTTCTGGGCATTAGGGTTTGTTTGTTGTGTTCACCTATAACTTTCTATTCTTCTACCTCCCTCTCTTCTTCTCTCTCCCGCTCTTCTTCTCTGTGGGTGACTGTGTTGCACGCTGTCTGGCCAATACTCTCTCCCCGAGTGCACTAGAACACTGGAAGCAGGTATTATGGTATTACAGACACACATTCCTCCCTCCCCTGCTGCCTCCCTGCTGTAGGGGTGAGTCCGCCTCCTGCCTCCCTGCTGTAGGGGTGGGTCCGCCTCCTGCTTCCCTGCTATAGGGGTGGGTCTGCCTCCCTTCTCCCTGCTGTAGGGGTGGGTCCGCCTCCCTGCTATAGGGGTGGGTCTGCCTCCCTGCTATAGGGGTGGGTCTGCCTCCCTTCTCCCTGCTGTAGCGGTGGGTCCACCTCCCTGCTATAGGGGTGGGTCTGCCTCCCTGCTATAGGGGTGGGTCCGCCTCCCTGCTATAGGGGTGGGTCCACCTCCCTGCTATAGGGGTGGGTCCGCCTCCCTGCTATAGGGGTGGGTCCGCCTCCCTGCTATAGGGGTGGGTCTGCCTCCCTGCTATAGGGGTGGGTCCGCCTCCCTGCTATAGGGGTGGGTCCGCCTCCCTGCTATAGGGGGGTCCGGGTCCTGCCTCCCTGCTATAGGGGTGGGTCCCTGCTATAGGGGTGGGTCTGCCTCCCTGCTATAGCTATAGGGGTGGGTCTGCCTCCCTGCTATAGGGGTGGGTCTGCCTCCCTGCTATAGGGGTGGGTGTCATGCAGGTGAAAGAGGACCCAATCTTTAATCCAGACAAACAAAAAACACAACTTTCACTCGAAATGGACAAACTGGGGTTGCCTCGGGAAGGCACTTGGACAGACTCTGCCTGAGGAAAACCCTGGTGAATTCTAGACAAGGAACCGACTAGGGACTCTAATCAGGGGAAAGGATCGGGAACAGGTGTGGGAAGACTAAATGATTGATTAGGGGAATAGGAACAGCTGGGAGCAGGAACGGAACGATAGAGAGAAGAGAGAGCGAGAGAGTGAGAGAGGGAGGGGGAGAGAGAGGGATAGAAAGAGGGAAAGAACCTAATAAGACCAGCAGAGGGAAACGAATAGAATGGGAAGCACAGGGACAAGACAAGATAATAAATGACAAAACATGACAGTGGGTCTGCCTCCCTGCTATAGGGGTGGGTCCGCCTCCCTGCTATAGGGGTGGGTCCGCCTCCCTGCTATAGGGGTGGGTCTGCCTCCCTGCTATAGGGGTGGGTCTGCCTCCCTGCTATAGGGGTGGGTCTGCCTCCCTGCTATAGGGGTGGGTCTGCCTCCCTGCTATAGGGGTGGGTCTGCCTCCCTGCTATAGGGGTGGGTCTGCCTCCCTGCTATAGGGGTGGGTCTGCCTCCCTGCTATAGGGGTGGGTCTGCCTCCCTGCTATAGGGGTGGGTCTGCCTCCCTGCTATAGGGGTGGGTCTGCCTCCCTTCTCCCTGCTGTAGGGGTGGGTCCGCGTCCCTGCTATAGGGGTGGGTCTGCCTCCCTTCTCCCTGCTATAGGGGTGGGTCCGCCTCCCTGCTATAGGGGTGGGTCTGCCTCCCTGCTATAGGGGTGGGTCTGCCTCCCTTCTCCCTGCTGTAGGGGTGGGTCCGCGTCCCTGCTATAGGGGTGGGTCTGCCTCCCTTCTCCCTGCTGTAGGGGTGGGTCTGCCTCCCTGCTATATTGGTGGGTCTGCCTTCCAGCTATAGGGGTGAGTCTGCCTCCCTGCTATAGGGGTGGGTCTGCCTCCCTTCTCCCTGCTGTAGGGGTGGGTCTGCCTCCCTGCTATAGGGGTGGGTCTGCCTCCCTGCTATAGGGGTGAGTCTGCCTCCCTGCTATAGGGGTGGGTCTGCCTCCCTGCTATAGGGGTGGGTCTGCCTCCCTACTATAGGGGTGGGTCTGCCTCCCTGCTGTAGGGGTGGATCTGCCTCCCTGCTATAGGGGTGGGTCCACCTCCTGCCTCCCTGCTATAGGGGTGGGTCTGCCTCCTGCCTCCCTGCTGTAGGGGGTGGGTCCACCTCCCTTCTCCCTGCTGTAGGGGTGGGTCCGCCTCCTGCCTCCCTGCTGTAGGGGTGGGTCCGCCTCCTGCCTCCCTGCTATAGGGGTGGGTCCGCCTCCTGCCTCCCTGCTATAGGGGTGGGTCTGCCTCCCTTCTCCCTGCTGTAGGGGTGGGTCCGCCTCCCTGCTATAGGGGTGGGTCTGCCTCCCTGCTATAGGGGTGGGTCTGCCTCCCTGCTATAGGGGTGGGTCTGCCTCCCTTCTCCCTGCTGTAGGGGTGGGTCCGCCTCCCTGCTATAGGGGTGGGTCTGCCTCCCTGCTATAGGGGTGAGTCTGCCTCCCTTCTCCCTGCTGTAGGGGTGGGTCCGCCTCCCTATCCTGCTTTAGGGGTGGGTCCGCCTCCCTTCTCCCTGCTGTAGGGGTGGGTCCGTCTCCCTTCTCCCTGCTGTAGGGGTGGGTCCGCCTCCCTTCTCCCTGCTGTAGGGGTGGGTCCGCCTCCCTTCTCACTGCTTTAGTGGTGGGTCCGCCTCCCTTCTCCCTGCTTTAGGGGTGGGTCCGCCTCCCTTCTCCCTGCTTTATGGGTGGGTCCGCCTCCTGCCTCCCTGCTGTAGGGGTGGGTCTGCCTCCTGCCTTATGGAGGGGTGCAGTCATGGAGTCCCTCCACCCACCACCCTACTGGTCCTCCACCTGTGTGTGAGGCGTGAGATTGTTGGTCTTTTCCATACCAGCACCAGAGTCTCCAATGACTGTGTTGATGTAACTTCTATTGTTCTTCTCTGTGTTAATGTAACATATATTGTTATTCTCTTAGTGTGTTTCCATCAGGAGTGTGAAGACTAGTGTGTCCATCAGGAGTGTGACTAAAGACTAATGAAGCCATATCTCCCTCCTGTCCTCCTCTTGTCCTCTACTCTACTCTCCTCACCTCCTCCCCTTCCCTCTCCTCATTCTCTTCTCATCATCCTCCTCCCCTCCTCCCCTCACCATATCAAACCGGTGTTTGGTGGAACATGGCTGTCTTTCAGGGTTTGAACTGAAGTCCCCATCCAAATTCCCCTCACACCCGGCGCCCCTGCCGCATATCAGATGGAACCTAATGAAACCAGGGAGTCCGCCTCATCACACACAGAGTTCAGCGCTCAGCCACGCCATTGAAGTGCCTTTTCTCTCGTTTTCCACCTTTTTCAGTTGTTTAGTGAGATGAGGATGGGTAGCCTGTACAGCTGGCTGTCAGTGGGTTGTGTCTGGCTGGGAAGGCTGGTGTCCTGTGGGTTGTGCCTGGCTGGGATAGGTTGGTGTCCTGTGGTTCGTGTCTGGCTGGGAGAGGTGTGTGTCCTGTAGGTTGTGTCTGGCATCCTGTAGGTTGTGTCTGGCTGGGAGAGGCTGGTGTCCAGTGGGTTGTGTCTGGCTGGGAGAGGCTGGTGTCCTGTGGGTTGTGTCTGGCTGGGAGAGGCTGGTGTCCTGTGGGTTGTGTCTGGCTGGGAGAGGCTGATGTCCTGTGGGTTGTGTCTGGCTGGGAGAGGCTGGTGTTCTGTGGATTGTGTCTGGCTGGGAGAGGCTGGTGTCCTGTGGGTTGTGTCTGGCTGGGAGAGGCTGGTGTCCTATGGGTTGTGTCTGGCTGGGAGAGGCTGGTGTCCTGTGGGTTGTGTCTGCCTGGGATAGGCTGGCGTCCTGTGGGTTGTGTCTGGCTGGGAGAGGCTGGTGTCCTGTGGGTTGTGTCTGGCTGGGAGAGGCTGGTGTCCTGTGGGTTGTGTCTGGCTGGGAGAGGCTGATGTCCTGTGGGTTGTGTCTGTTTGGGATAGGTTGGTGTCCTGTGGGTTGTGTCTGGTGTCCTGTAGGTTGTGTCTGGTTGGGAGAGGCAGGTGTCCAGTGGATTGTGTCTGATTTGGAGAGGCTGATGTCCTGTGGGTTGTGTCTGGCTGGGAGAGGCTGGTGTCCCGTGGATTTTGTCTGATTGGGAGAGGCAGGTGTCCTGTGGGTTGTGTCTGGTTGGGAGAGGCTGGTGTCCAGTGGATTGTGTCTGGTTGGGAGAGGCAGGTGTCCAGTGGAATGTGTCTGGGTGGGAGAGGCTGGTGTCCTGTGGGTTGTGTCTGGCTGTGAGAGGCAGGTGTCCAGTGGAATGTGTCTGGTTGGGAGAGGCAGGTGTCCTGTGGGTTGTGTCTGGCTGTGAGAGGCAGGTGTCCAGTGGATTGTGTCTGGTTGGGAGAGGCAGGTGTCCAGTGGGTTGTGTCTGATTGGGAGAGGCTCACGTCCTGTGGGTTGTGTCTGATTGGGAGAGGCAGGTGTCCAGTGGATTGTGTCTGATTGGGAGAGGCTGATGTCCTGTGGGTTGTGTCTGGCTGGGAGAGGCTGGTGTTCTGTGGATTGTGTCTGATTGGGAGAGGCTGATGTCCTGTGGGTTGTGTCTGGCTGGGAGAGGCTGGTGTCCTGTGGATTGTGTCTGATTGGGAGAGGCAGGTGTCCTGTGCGTTGTGTCTGGTTGGGAGAGGCTGGTGTCCTGTGGGTTGTGTCTGGCTGTGAGAGGCAGGTGTCCAGTGGATTGTGTCTGGTTGGGAGAGGCAGGTGTCCAGTGGATTGTGTCTGGTTGGGAGAGGCAGGTGTCCAGTGGATTGTGTCTGATTGGGAGAGGCAGGTGTCCAGTGGATTGTGTCTGATTGGGAGAGGCAGGTGTCCAGTGGGTTGTGTCTGGTTGGGAGAGGCAGGTGTCCAGTGGGTTGTGTCTGATTGGGAGAGGCAGGTGTCCAGTGGGTTGTGTCTGGTTGGGAGAGGCAGGTGTCCAGTGGGTTGTGTCTGTTTGGGAGAGGCAGGTGTCCAGTGGGTTGTGTCTGGTTGGGAGAGGCAGGTGTCCAGTGGGTTGTGTCTGATTGGGAGAGGCAGGTGTCCAGTGGGTTGTGTCTGGTTGGGAGAGGCAGGTGTCCAGTGGGTTGTGTCTGGTTGGGAGAGGCAGGTGTCCAGTGGGTTGTGTCTGGTTGGGAGAGGCAGGTGTCCAGTGGGTTGTGTCTGATTGGGAGAGGCAGGTGTCCAGTGGGTTGTGTCTGGTTGGGAGAGGCAGGTGTCCAGTGGGTTGTGTCTGGTTGGGAGAGGCAGGTGTCCAGTGGGTTGTGTCTGGTTGGGAGAGGCAGGTGTCCAGTGGGTTGTGTCTGGTTGGGAGAGGCAGGTGTCCAGTGGATTGTGTCTGGTTGGGAGAGGCAGGTGTCCAGTGGGTTGTGTCTGGTTGGGAGAGGCAGGTGTCCAGTGGGTTGTGTCTGGTTGGGAGAGGCAGGTGTCCAGTGGATTGTGTCTGGTTGGGAGAGGCTGATGTCCTGTGGGTTGTGTCTGGTTGGGAGAGGCTGATGTCCTGTGGGTTGTGTCTGGTTGGGAGAGGCTGATGTCCTGTGGGTTGTGTCTGGTTGGGAGAGGCTGATGTCCTGTGGGTTGTGTCTGGTTGGGAGAGGCTGATGTCCTGTGGGTTGTGTCTGGTTGGGAGAGGCAGGTGTCCAGTGGGTTACGTATTGCTGGGAGAGACAATACAACCATTTAGGTTTCACCTTCTCACACACTGATAAGGCACAGACATAATGACCAATTTTATTTTTTTTATGTTCATTAGTAAACCATCAAAAAGATAACTATTGGTTGCAGAGTTTGTTGTCCTCATGGGTAACAGGCCACAGCAGTCACAAACAACTTGAATTAAGTTTCAGTGGGATTGAATCTGTAAAGTTTCTAAAACTGTTAAGATAATGTCAGTGAGTATAGCAGAACTGATATGGCAGGCAAAAACCTGAGGACTACCTTCCAGAAAATATTTTTTTTTAGCCTACCACTGTTTCCAATGGCTGTCATGTTTAATATGAAGGGAAAACTTCAAAGATTGCAATTCCTAGGGCTTCCACTAGATGTCAACAGTCTTTAGAACGAATTTCAGGCTTGTTTCTAGAAAAATGAGCGAGAGTTTGTCATTTTTCTAAGTGGGTCCCGTTTTGGCTGTAGTGTTTTCATGCGCATGGATGATAGCTCGTTCTTTGTAGTTTAACTCCGGTAAAGACAATAACGATTCTCAGTCCTAAATTTGATAATTTATTTGCGTATTAGGTTACCTGAGGTTTGATTATAAATGTTGTTTGACTTGTTTGGAGAAGTTTATTGGTAACATTTGGGATTAATTTTGTATGCATTTTGAAGGAGGGAAACCGGTGGATTATTGAATTAAGTTTTTGGGGATATAAAGAAGGACTTTATCGAACAAAAGGACCATTTGTGTTGTAGCTGGGACTTTTTGGAGTGGCAACAGAAGAAGATCTTCAAAGGTAAGGCATTTATTTTATGGCTATTTCTGACATTAGTTCCTGCATGGTTGAAAAATGTTTTTATTGCTTTTGTGTGCTGGGCGCTGTCTTCAGATAATCGCATGGTGTGCTTTCGCCGTAAAGCCTTTTTGAAATCTGACACAGTGGCTTGATTAACAAGAAGTTACGTTTTTTTCTGATGTATGACACTTATCACTATTTCTGTAATTTGAATTTCGTGCTCTGCAACTTCACCGGATGTTGTCGAGATGGGTCACTAGCACCACGCCTAGCCATAACAGGTTTTAATGTGCCCCAGCGCTAATGCCTGGGAGGGTCAACCCTTGGTGCCTGGGTGTTCAACCCATGGTGCCTGGGTGTTTAACCCTTGGTGCCTTGGAGGTATAACCCTTGGCGCCTGGGGGTTTAACCCTTGGCAGCTGGGGGGTTTAACCCTTGGCGGCTGGGAGGTTTAACCCTTGGCGGCTGGGAGGTTTAACCCTTGGTGGCTGGGAGGTTTAACCCTTGGCGGCTGGGAGGTTTAACCCTTGGCGGCTGGGAGGTTTAACCCTTGGCGGCTGGGAGGTTTAACCCTTGGCGGCTGGGAGGTTTAACCCTTGGCGGCTGGGAGGTTTGGGGGGTGTGACGGAGTAAAGGAGGGGGGGCTGTAAATGGAGGACTAAATAAGAACATGATGCATGACATCACCTCAGCCTCTCTGTCACAGATAGACAGTTATTAATAGTCTCTCTCTCCCTCTCCCTGTGTCTCTTGGTGTCTGTCTGGTGGGTCAGCCCAGTTATGATTTAATCAGCCTATGATATCTGTAACAGGATCCAATTAAGCCTAATCACCTAATTTTGGTAGAAGTGTCCCAAATGGAGTGTTAACTACAAGAGTCGCTCTGGATAAGAGCGTCTGCTAAATGACTTAAATGTAATGTAAATGTAAGAGACATGTAGGTGACAGACTGCCCCTGAGGAAAAGGAAGAGGGGGAGGATGAGGAGGAGGGGAAGAAGAAGGAGGAGGAGGAGGGGAAGAAGGAGGATGTGGAAGAGGAGGGGGGAAGAGGAAGAAGAGGTGGGTGGGGAGGAGGGGGGGAAGGAGGAGGAAGAGGAGGAAGTAGAGGAAGAGAGGGAGCAAGAGGAGTGGGAGGAAGAGGAGGAGGAGGAAGCCAGGCAGACAAAGATAAATACAAAATAGTGATAGATTTTTTATTTTTTTTGAATGAGATATTGTGTTCAGGCAAATAGTGTGTTTACACATGTTTGTGTTTCTCTGCTAACTGCTGCGAACAGGAGTGGGTAATATTTTCCAAACCTGTTGGCATAGTATTTGTGGTGCAGTCGTTCAGTTTACTCCCCTGAGCTTTCACTAGAGGTCAATCAGTGGAGGAAGAGAGAAATTAGATAGATGCTGTACTGAATACACACACTCCTACACAAATTCAAGTTGATACACAGGTCCCTGGAGTGTGAGGAATCTCCAATGTGTTTTGTGTCTGTGTGTGTGCCTGTGATGTTTGTCTGCCAATGTGTCTGCCTGTGTGTGTGATGTGTGCCTGTGTGTGCGTGTGCGTATGCCTGTGCGTGTGCCTGTGTGTTTGATGTGTGTGCCTGTGTGTGTCCATGTTTACGCTGATCGTTCTTGTGTATGTTTGTAAATTCCTTTCCGTATATGAATATTCTTATATGCCCTATGTTTGAATTCACTCAAATTTGCTGGTCGGTACCAGATATACAAAAGAGCGCTCCAGCATCCTTGCTTTCCCCCAGTTCCCACTCCTCTCTGATAACCCTGAACAGGATTGGCCGAACCTCTGTCTATTCTTCAGCCTGTCCCATTCAGCCAGCCTGATGGAGTTGGGGACTTGAGCTACCTGTCTCCCGGCTGCTTTCTCCTCATGAGAATGAGCAACAACAGTGAATCCTCTATTCATCCAGGTTGCAGTGTCTCCCTGGCCCCTTGGCCCCTGACGCCCACCCAATCGGCCCCAGTAGCGGAGCACCTATTTGCTGCCTCCCCACCTCTATTCTTGTGGTCTAAATTGGTCAGCACTGGCTGGACAGACGTGTGACCCCGAGGGGGTGGACGGGGTGGTTGAAAGTGTGTAGTCCCATTTCTCTGCTGCTACCTCGTTTCTAACCCCCCCTTACACACACACACAGACATGCTGACACTCACACCTGTTCTGTCTTCACACAGATGCACACACACAGTCACACAAACAAACAAACACACACACTGGTGGCCCACCCCAAGGCTTTATGAAGAGGGTTTGGGGCCTATCTGTGCTGCCTGTCTCCTTCTCTGGTTTACTATAGGACTAATCTGCTTACTGCAGGAAGCAAAGGGGCTGATAACACTCCAGTGTGTGTGTGTGTGTGTGCTTGTCCGTGTGTGTACTTATTTTCACATACAAACACATCTGTGTGAAGGTATTGGTTTGAGAGACACCCGTGTGATCTGACTTTGAGAATCAAGGACATCATATTCCAGATGAAATATATTCCTTTTGGTTTGGCTCTAGATGCAATAGATTGTTATCTATAAAATCCATCCCTCTAACAGTTGTAACTCCTTCCCCCTAGATCTTCCCTCACAGTGGGTCATATCACAGTAAGAGTTGTACCTCCTTCCCCCTAGATCTTCCCTCACAGTGGGTCATATCATAGTAAGAGTTGTAACTCCTTCCCCCTAGATGCTTCCTCACAGTGGGTCATATCATAGTAAGAGTTGTAACTCCTTCCCCCTAGATCTTCCCTCACAGTGGGTCATATCATAGTAAGAGTTGTAACTCCTTCCCCCTAGATGCTCCCTCACAGTGGGTCAGATCACAGTAAGAGTTGTAACTCCTTCCCCCTAGATGCTCCCTCACAGTGGGTCATACCACAGTAAGAGTTGTAACTCCTTCCCTCTAGATGCTCCCTCACAGTGGGTCAAATCACAGTAAGAGTTGTAACTCCTTCCCCCTAGATGCTCCCTCACAGTGGGTCATACCACAGTAAGAGTTGTACCTCCGTCCCCCTAGATTCTCCCTCACAGTGGGTCATATCACAGTAAGAGTTGTAGCTCCTTCCCCCTAGATGCTCCCTCACAGTGGGTCATATCACAGTAAGAGTTGTACCTCCTTCCCCCTAGATGCTCCCTCACAGTGGGTCATATCACAGTAAGAGTTGTAACTCCTTCCCCCTAGATCTTCCCTCACAGTGGGTCATATCACAGTAAGAGTTGTACCTCCTTCCCCCTAGATGCTCCCTCACAGTGGGTCATATCACAGTAATAGTTGTACCTCCTTCCCCCTAGATGCTCCCTCACAGTGGGTCATATCACAGTAAGAGTTGTAACTCCTTCCCCCTAGATGCTCCCTCACAGTTGGTCATATCACAGTAAGAGTTGTACCTCCTTCCCCCTAGATTTACATTTACATTTAAGTCATTTAGCAGACACTCTTATCCAGAGCGACTTACCTCACAGTGGGTCACATCACAGTAAGTGGGGTTAGGCCATGTCAACTACCCCAACCATGACCTCCGTCCACACCCAGGAGCCCCTACACTCTTACCCTGTACCCTCTTACTCCCCACACCCTTCTCCACCGATCACCCACAAGACACCAGCTAACTGCCTCAGCAATACTCATTAATTCTATTGATGTGTTTTCATCTGTTATTAAAATTAACCTCACTAATGACTGGTGTGCTGTTTCACAGCGCTCTTGTTTCCCTGCATCACGGACTTGTCAGTGTCACTGCAAGACAAGAGTCTCAACGAGTAAATGGCTTATAGACTGTGAAGATACTGTGTTCTGGTGAGTGCTGCTCTGGTACTATGATTTAAGGTGCTCCTATTATGTCACACTTGTACAGGTTAAAGGTCAGGGGATATAGAGGTTATATGTAGAAGTCTTGTGAAGTAAACAATCTGTTAGCTCCAGGGTAATGCTTCGAGGGGGTAGTTGTCCCTTTCAGTTTGAGAAGTTTTATTTTGTATTTGTGTAATCATGATTTAACTACTCAAGTCAGTTAAGGGGATAGGCGTCCCACTAGCGGGACACCAGCCGACAACATCCCGTGAAAATGGAGGGTGCGCAATTCAAGTAAATAATCATAATATTTAACATTCATAAACCTACAAGTATCGTATATAATTTAAAAGCATCAATTCTTGTTAATCTAACTGCGTTGTCCGATTTTCAAATAGCCTTTATGGCGAAAGCATACCATGCGATTGTCTGAGGACGGCGCCCCACAATATATTTTTCAACCAGCACAGTCTTCATAAAATCACGAAGAGCGATTAAATAAATCACTTACTTTTGAAGATCTTCCTCTGCAATCCCAAGGTTCCCAACTACAACATCAATGGTTGTTTTGTTAGATAAAATCCTTCTTTATATCCCAAAAAGTCTGTTTAGTTGGCACCATCGATTTCACTAATCCACTTGTTCAACGTGCAGACAAAGGAGTCCAAAAAGCTACCGCTAAACTTTGTCCAAACAAATCACACAACATTTCTATTTAATTCTCAGGTACTCTCAAATGTAAATACACTATAATATTTCATACGGAAAGTAGTATGTTCAATAGGAAAGGAAAATTATTAATCGCACCCCCTCTCCCTTGCACATCCAAAGACTGATATTGTTCCAGTGCTGGTCTCACCAAAATCCAAATTCTTGCTTGTTTTTCAGAAAACAAGCCTGAACCCTTGAATAAAGACTGTTGACATCTAGTGGAAGCCATAGGAATTGCAATCTGGGAGACGGATTTACATAAAAACAGTAGGTTTCCATTTTAAGAGCCTGGGACCTCAAAAAACTATATTGGGTTGGAGTTTTGCCTGCCATATCAATTATGTTATAGTCTCAGACATTATGTTAACAGTTTCAGAAACGTCAAAGTGTTTCCTATTCAATGCTACCAATTATATGCATATCCTGGCTTCTGGGCCTGAGTAACAGGCAGTTAGACCCAGTTAAACTAGACCCTATCCCTAACAAGTTTTAAGAAGAAATTCATATTTACAATGACGGCCTACATCAGCCAAACCCAGACGACACTGGGCCAATTCTGCACCACCCTATGGGACTCCCAATCACGGCCTGTTGTGATAAAGCCTAGTTTTGAACCAGGGTGTCGGTAGTGACCCCTCTATACTGAGTCCCTGCAGTGGCCAGTCTGTTGAGAGTGAATGGGATACTGTGTCCCTGCAGTGGCCAGTCTGTTGAGTGAATAGGATACTGAGTCCCTGCAGTGGCCAGTCTGTTGAGAGTGAATAAGACACTATGTCCCTGCAGTTGCCAGTCTGTTGAGTGAATGGGATATCTGCCTCCTGTATACAGTATTGTACAGAAAGAGCTGTATTGATCTGGAACATCCGGAATCATCCCCAGCTTACAATTGTCTCATTCATCCCAATCCTCTCTCCTTTAACCATTCCCCAAGGTTGTTGCTGTAAATAAGAATGTGTTCCCTGGTAAAATAAGGCTTGAATTTAAAAAACGTGATAGATACCCTCTGAGGCCAGGGCTCAAAATGGCAGACAAAACCTTGATTGAACACAATGACTACCTTTATTCTAGCTCCATGACATCATAATTATAGCCCAGAAACTTCCTTTATATAGCCCTATGACTTCCTCTAAATAGCCCCAAAACTTTCTCTTTACAGCCCCATGACCACCTTAACATAGCCCTTTGACTTCCTCTATAGTGTCATGGCTTGCTGAAGGACTGGACCAAGGTGCAGCATGGTAAGCGTACATTTAGTCTTTATTAAAAATGTAACTTCCTCAATGTAGCCCTATGGCTTCCTCTATATAGCACTATGACCTCCTCTATATAGCCTCACAACGTCCTCTACACAACTTCCTCTATATAGCCCACCGACTTCCTCTATGTAGCCCCACAACTTCTCTATAACCTTATGACTTCCACTATATAGCCATAGGACTACCTATATATAGCCCCACAACTAATTATATTCAGCCCTATGAGTTCCTTTGTATAGCCCCACAACTTCCTCTATATAACCCCATAACTTCCTCTATATAGCCTCACAACTTCCTGTTTATAGTCCCATGACTTTCTCTATATAGCCCCATAACTTCCTATATATAGCCCCATAACTTCCTCTGTATAGACCCATGAATACCTTAATCTGCAATATTGTAATTATTCGCCTACCTCCTCATGCCTTTTGCACACATTGTATATAGACTCCCCTTTTTTGTTTTTCTCTCTGTGTTATTGACTTGTTAATTGTTTACTCCATGTGTAACTCTGTGTTGTCTGTTCACACTGCTATGCTTTATCTTGGCCAGGTCGCAGTTGCAAATGAGAACCTGTTCTCAACTAGCCTACCTGGTTAAATAAAGGTGAAATAAAAATAAAAATAAATACCTTTATATAGCCACAGAACTTCCTTTACATAGAACAACAATTTCCTCTATATAACCCCACAAATTCCTCTGTATATATCCCTAAGAATTCCTCAATTTAGTCCCACAACTTCCTCTATATGGCCCTATGACTTCCTCTATTTAGCCCTTTGACTTCCTCTGTAGCCCTTTGACTTCCTCTACATAGCCCCACGACTACCTCTATATTATACAACGCATTCCCCTATACAACCCATAACTTCATCTATATAGCCCCAAGGCCTCCTCTATATAGCCCCACGACTTCGTCAATATAGCTGCATTACTACCTTGATATATCCGCACAACTTGGTATATACCTCCAGGACCACTTTTATATAGCCCTATGACTTATTCTTTAAAGCCCCACAGCCTCCTCTATATAGCCCTATGAATTCCTCTATATAGCCTCTCATCTTCCTCCTATATAGCCTCTCGACTTCCTCTATATAGCCCTATGACTTATTCTTTAAAGCCCCACAGCCTCCACTATATAGCCCCACAACTTCCTCTGTATAGCCCTATGACTTATTCTTTAAAGCCCCACAGCCTCCACTATATAGCCCCACAACTTCCTCTATATAGCCCTATGACTTATTCTTTAAAGCCCCACAGCCTCCACTATATAGCCCCACAACTTCCTCTGTATAGCCCTATGACTTATTCTTTAAAGCCCCACAGCCTCCACTATATAGCCCCACAACTTCCTCTATATAGCCCCACAACTTCCTCTAAATAGCCCCACAACTTCCTCTATATAGCCCCACAACTTCCTCTATATAGCCCTATGACTTATTCTTTAAAGCCCCACAGCCTCCACTATATAGCCCCACAACTTCCTCTATATAGCCCTATGACTTATTCTTTAAAGCCCCACAGCCTCCACTATATAGCCCCACAACTTCCTCTGTATAGCCCTATGACTTATTCTTTAAAGCCCCACAGCCTCCACTATATAGCCCCACAACTTCCTCTATATAGCCCCACAACTTCCTCTAAATAGCCCCACAACTTCCTCTATATAGCCCCACAACTTCCTCTATATAGCCCTATGACTTATTCTTTAAAGCCCCACAGCCTCCACTATATAGCCCCACAACTTCCTCTGTATTGCCCTATGACTTATTCTTTAAAGCCCCACAGCCTCCACTATATAGCCCCACAACTTCCTCTATATAGCCCCACAACTTCCTCTATATAGCCCCACAACTTCCTCTATATAGCCCCACAACTTCCTCTATATAGCCCCACAACTTCCTCTGTATAGCACTATGGCCTCCACTATATAGCCCCACAACTTCCTCTGTATAGCATTATGGCTTCCTCTATATAGCACTATGGCCTCCACTATATAGCCCCACAACTTCCTCTATATAGCCCCACAACTTCCTCTGTATAGCACTATGGCCTCCACTATATAGCCCCACAACTTCCTCTGTATAGCATTATGGCTTCCTCTATATAGCCGCACAACCACCTCCTACAGTTGGGAGTATTTGATACACTGCCAATTTTGCGGGTTTTCCTACTTACAAAGCATGTAGAGGTCTGTAATGTTTATCATAGGTATACTTCAACTGTGAGAGACGGAATATAAAACAAAAATCCAGAAAATCACATTGTATGATGTTTAAGTAATTCATTTGATTTTATTGCATGACATAAGTATTTGATACATCAGAAAAGCAGAACTTAATATTTGGTACAGAAACCTTTGTTTGCAATTACAGAGATCATACGTTTCCTGTAGTTCTTTCATTTTCTAATAATTGCACCAACAGTTGTTGCCTTCTCAACAAGCTTCTTGCCTATTGTCCTATCGCTCATCCCAGCCTTGTGCAGGTCTACAGTTTTATCCCTGATGTCCTTACACAGCTCTCTGGTTTTGGCCATTGTGGAGAGGTTGGAGGCTGTTTGATTGAGTGTGTGGACAGGTGTCTTTTATACAGATAACGGGTTCAAACAGGTGCAGTTAATACAGGTAATGAGTGGAGAACAGGTGGGCTTCTTAAAGAAAAACTAACAGGTCTGTGAGAGCCGGAATTCTTACTGGTTGGTAGGTGATCAAATACATATGTCATGCAATAAAATGCTAATTGATTACATAAAAATCATACAATGTGATTTTCTGGATTTTTGTTTTAGTTTCCATCTCTCACAGTTGAAGTGTACCTATGATAAAAAATGTACAGACCTCTACATGCTTTGTAAGTAGGAAAACCTGCAAAATCAACAGTGTATCAAATAGTTGTTCTCCCCACTGTATATATACATACCCCCATGACTACCTTTATCTAGACCCATGACTTCTTCTATATAACCCCACAGCTTCCTCTATATAGCCCCACGACTTCCTCCATAGACATACGACCTCTGCTATATAGCCCCACAACTTCATTTACATACCTACACAACTTCATTTATATAGCCCTATGACTTCCTCAATTAAGCACCATTACTGCCTTGATATAGCCCCATGACTTTGTCTATATACCCCCATGTCCACCTTTATATAGCCACACAACTTCCTCTATATAGCCCTATGATTTTCTCTATATAGCCCCACAAATTCCTCTATAGCCCTATGACGTCCTCTATATAGCCTCACAACATTCTCTACATAAACCAACAACCTCCTCTATACAGCCCTACGACTTCCTTCATATAGCCCCAGAACTTCCTCTATATAGCCAATGACATCCTCTATATAGCCCCACAACTTTCTCTATAGCCCTATAATTTCCTCTATATAGCCCCACAACTTTCTCTACAGCCCTATAATTTCCTCTATTTAGCCCCACAACCTCCTCTATTAAGCCCCATGACTTCCACTATACAGTCCCACGATATCCTCTACATAGTTCCATGACTTCCTATATATATCCCATGACTTCCTCTATATAGCCGTATGACTTCCTCTATACAGCCCTATGACTTCCTTCATATAGCAGCACAACTTACTCTATATAGCCCAACGACATCTTCTATATAGATTCACAACTTCCACTATAAAGCCACAAGACATCCTCTATATAGTCCTACAACTTCCTCTATAGCCCTAAGACTGCCCACTTCCTCTATATAGCCCCATGACTACCTCCTAAATATCCACAAAAAAATTCTATATAGCCCAACAACTTCCTCTTTAGCCCCATGACTTCCTCTATGTAGCCCCACAACCTCCTCTGTATAGCCCCATGACTTCCTCTATGTAGCCCCACAACCTCCTCTGTATAGCCCCATGACTTCCTCCATGTGGCCCCACAACCTCCTCTGAATAGACCCATGACTACTTTCATATAGCGCCATAACTTCCTCTATATATATATCCCTGTTATTTCCTCTGTATAGTCCCACAACTTCCTCTATACACCTATGACTTCCTCTATATAGCCTCACAACCCTCTCTACATAGCCCCACAACTTCCTGTATTTAGCCCACCAACTTCCTCTATAGTCCTTTGACTTCCTCTATATAGCCCAACGACTACCTTCTATATACCCCCACAACTACCTTTAGTCAGCCCTATGACTTCCTTCATATAGCCCCACAATTTCCTCCATATTGCCAATTACTTTCTTCATATAGCCCCACGACATCCTCTATAATACTATATACAGCGCTATAACTTCCTCTATATAGCCCCACAACTTCCTCTACATAGCCCTATGACTTCCTCAAATAGCCCAACGACTTCCTATATATAGCCTCACAACTTCCTCTATATAGCCCCAAGACTACCTCTATATAGTCCCACGATATCCTCTATATAGTTCCATGACTTCTTCTATATAGCCACACAACTTCCTCTAAAGCTCAATCACTTCCTCTATATAGCCCCACAAATAGTTCTATATAGCCCAACAACTTCTTCTATTCAGTCCTACGACTTCCTCTATTTAGCCCCACAACTTCCTCTATATGGCCCACAACTTCCTCTATATAGCCCATGACTTCCTTCAAATAGCCTCATAACCTCCTCTATACAGCACAACAACTTCCTCTATATAGCCCATGACTTCCTTCAAATAGCCTCATAACCTCCTCTATTTAGCCCCACAACTTCCTCTATATGGCCCACAACTTCCTCTATATAGCCCATGACTTCCTTCAAATAGCCTCATAACCTCCTCTATACAGCACAACAACTTCCTCTATATAGCCCATGACTTCCTTCAAATAGCCTCATAACCTCCTCTATACAGCCCAACAACTTCCTCTATATAGCCCATGACTTCCTTCAAATAGCCTCATAACCTCCTCTATACAGCCCAACAACTTCCTCTATATAGCCCATGACTTCCTTCAAATAGCCTCATAACCTCCTCTATACAGCCCAACAACTTCCTCTATATAGCCCATGACTTCCTTCAAATAGCCTCATAACCTCCTCTATTTAGCCCCACAACTTCCTCTATATAGCCCATGACTTCCTTCAAATAGCCTCATAACCTCCTCTATACAGCCCAACAACTTCCTCTATATAGCCCATGACTTCCTTCAAATAGCCTCATAACCTCCTCTATACAGCACAACAACTTCCTCTATATAGCCCATGACTTCCTTCAAATAGCCTCATAACCTCCTCTATACAGCACAACAACTTCCTCTATATAGCCCATGACTTACATTTACATTACATTTAAGTCATTTAGCAGACGCTCTTATCCTCCTTCAAATAGCCTCATAACCTCCTCTATACAGCCCAACAACTTCCTCTATATAGCGCCATGACTTTCTCTGTACAGCCACATGACTTAATCTATATTTCCCAACGACTTCCTCTATATAGCCTCGCAACTTCCTCTATATAGCCCCAATACTTCCTCTATATAGTCCCACGATATCCTCTATATAGTCCCATGATTTCCTATTTATAGCCAACAAATTCCCATATATATCCCATGACTTCCCCTATAGCCCTAAGACTTCCTCTATATAGCCCCACGACTACCTCTATTTAGTCCAATGACTTCCTCCTTATAGCCCCTTGACGTCCTCTATATAGCCTCATGACTTTCTTGATATATCCCACCAACTTCCTCTATATTGCCCCATGACTACCTTTATATAGCCCTACAACGTCATTTAAATACCCTCATGGCCTCTTTATAGCGCTATGACTTCCTTTAGATAGGCCCATGACTTCCTCAATATAGCCCCATGACTACCTCTATATAGCCCCACAACTACATCTATATAGCCCCACAACTACCTCTATATAGCCCCACAACTACCTCTATATAGCCCCACAACTACCTCTATATAGCCCCACGACTACCTCTATATAGCCCCACAACTACATCTATATAGCCCCACAACTACCTCTATATAGCCCCACAACTACCTCTATATAGCTCCACAACTACCTCTATATAGCCCCACAACTACCTCTATATAGCTCCACAACTACCTCTATATAGCCCCACAACTACCTCTATATAGCCCCACAACTACCTCTACATAGCCCCACAACTACCTCTATATAGCCCCACAACTACCTCTACATAGCCCCACAACTACTTCTATATAGCCCCACAACTACTTCTATATAGCCCCACAACTACCTCTATATACCCCCACAACTACCTCTACATAGCCCCACAACTACCTCTACATAGCCCCACAACTACCTCTACATAGCCCCACAACTACCTCTACATAGCCCCACAACTACTTCTATATAGCCCCACAACTACTTCTACATAGCCCCACAACTACCTCTACATAGCCCCACAACTACTTCTATATACCCCCACAACTACCTCTACATAGCCCCACAACTACCTCTACATAGCCCCACAACTACCTCTACATAGCCCCACAACTACTTCTACATAGCCCCACAACTACTTCTACATAGCCCCACAACTACCTCTACATAGCCCCACAACTACTTCTATATAGCCCCACAACTACTTCTATATAGCCCCACAACTACCTCTATATAGGCCCACAATTTCCTCTGTTCAGCCCTAGGACTTCCTTCATGTAGCCCCACAATTTCCTCTATATAGCCAATGACATCCTCTATATAGCCCCACAACTTCTTATATATAGCCATATGACTTCCTCTATACAGCCCCATTACTTAATCTATATAAATCAAATGTATTTATAAAGCCCTTCTTACATCAGCTGATATCTCAAAGTGCTGTACAGAAACCCAGCCTAAAACCCCAAACAGCAACCAATGCAGGTGTAGAAGCACGGTGGCTAGGAAAACTCCCTAGAAAAGCCAAAACCTAGGAAGGAACATAGAGAGGAACCAGGCTATGAAGGGTGGCCAGTCCTCTTCTGGCTGTGCCGGGTGGAGATTATAAAAGAACATGGCCAAGATGTTCAAATGTTCATAAATGACCAGCATGGTCCAATAATAATAATCACAGTAGTTGTCGTGGGTGCAACAAGTCAGCACCTCAGGAGTAAGTGTCAGTTGGCTTTTCATAGCCGATCATTGAGAGTATCTCTACCGCTCCTGCTGTCTCTAGAGAGTTGAAAACAGCAGGTCTGGGACAGGTAGCACGTCAGGTGAACAGGTCAGGATTCCATAGCCGCAGGCAGAACAGTTAAAGCAAGGAGTCATCAGGCCAGGTAGTCTTGAGGCATGGTCCTATGGCTCAGGTCCTCAGGGAAAGAAACAATGAGAGAGCATACTTAAATTCACACAGGACACCGGATAAGACAGGACAAAAATACTCCAGATATAACAGACTGACCCTAGCCCCCCGACACCTAAACTACCGCAGCATAAATACTGGAGGCTGAGACAGGAGGGGTCGGGAGACATTGTGGCCCACTGTGGCCCACATATAGCCCCACAACTTCCTCTTTACAGTCCCACGATATCCTCTTTATAGGCCTATGACTTCCTCTATATAGCCCCATAACTTCCTTTATATATCACATGACTTCCTCTATATAGCCCCACAACCTCCTCTTTATAGCCCTATGACTTCCTCTATATAGCCTCACCACTTCGTTTTTATAGCCTCACAACTTCGTCTATATAGCCTCACAACTTCCTCTATGTAGCCTCACGGCTTCCTCTATATAGCCCATGACTTCCTCTAGGAAAAGAGAAAGCAGATTGGAGAGAAATAGGTCATCAAACGAGGATGACAAGAAGAGCGGACCAGAGGTGAGTGTGTTTGGGAGGAGGTGGGGGTGGGGGGGGGACTATGATTGAGACAATGGACGATTGGCATCTCTATCTCCATGACCCCCTCCCCCTCCAACCCCCTCATTCACAATCCCCCTCTCCTATCTCCTCTCTCCCAGACCCCTAAACCCTATTTCTCACAGACACTGACAAGTTAAATAAAGTCCTGAGAAGAAAATAGGGAGAAATTAGACCCAATTTAAATGTCAATTTATTGTTTCTGTTGTTCCTTTCCTTTTTTGGTGCCGTGAATATTTTAGAGTTAGAAAGAGAAAGAGGCAGATTCAGAGACACAGAGAGGGAGAGACAGGGACAGACAGAGAAAGAGACAGGGACAGACAGAGAGAGAGACAGGGACAGACAGAGAGAGAGAGACAGGGACAGACAGAGAGAGAGAGACCGGGACAGACAGAGAGAGAGAGACAGGGACAGACAGAGAGAGAGAGACAGAGAGAGAGAGACAGGGAGAGAGAGACAGGAAGAGAGAGACAGGGAGAGAGAGACAGGGACAGACAGAGAGAGAGAGACAGAGAGAGAGACAGAGAGAGAGACAGAGAGAGAGAGACAGGGAGAGAGAGACAGGTACAGAGAGACAGGGACAGAGAGAGCGAGAAATAGAGAGTCAAGGCTTGTCCGAGGATTTGGAGATGGCATGTGGCAACAGTCACTTCCTGGGTCTGAATTGCAGATGAACGTAGGTGACTGAAGTTGGAACATGTGCCTTTGCTGTGGGCCTTGGACACGATGTAAAGGGGATTCAGATAGTAGGTAGTATGCACTCTGAATGGCACGTGGGTCAGAAGAGAAGGTTGCCTTTGTATGAGCAAATTTAGGAATGCGAGTGTGTGTTTTTATGTTTAGTTTGGTGGTCTTGTCTTATGATGACATACTGTCCCTATTTGTTGGTGTTCTCTGAGGGATGTGTGTGATGAGTCAATCAGCATACAGAGATATAGAGAGGCTTTCAGAGACATGTATGGATACAGGAGGGGTACTCTGAGGGATGTGTATATAGAGAGGCTTTCAGAGACATGTATGGATAGAGGGGGTGCTCTGAGGGATGTGTATATAGAGAGGCTTTCAGAGACATGTATGGATAGAGGGGGTGCTCTGAGGGATGTGTATATAGAGAGGCTTTCAGAGACATGTATGGATAGAGGGGGTGCTCTGAGGGATGTGTATATAGAGAGGCTTTCAGAGACATGTATGTAGAGGGGGTGCTCTGAGGGATGTGTATATAGAGAGGCTTTCAGAGACATGTATGGATAGAGGGGTGCTCTGAGGGATGTGTATATAGAGAGAGACATGTATGGATAGAGGGGTGCTCTGAGAGATATAGAGAGGCTTTCAGAGACATGTATGGATAGAGGAGGTGCTCTGAGGATGTGTATATAGAGAGGCTTTCAGAGACATGTCTGGATAGAGGAGGTGCTCTGAGGTTCTTGACACGTGGGTTGAAAGGTCCCTCTCCTGTTTGTTTTTAATACTCACCCGCCTGGTGAGTAATTCCATTGCAGTGTGTTAGGGGGGTGGAAGAAGGGAGTTCTGTGGAGACAATTGAGTGAAGAACTGAGTGAGGCAATTGCAACAGTAGCAATAATGCTGCAGTTGCCTTTGTACTCGTGTTTTAAGGAGGGATTTTAATTACATTATTTATGTGTATGAATATATTTTATTTGCATAATGTATGTGAGTCTGTCTTTGAATAAATGTGGGTATTTATGAATATACACTACAAAATGTGGACACCCCTTCAAATTAGTGGATTCGCTATTTTAGCCACACCAGTTGCTGACAGGTGTAGAAAATGCAATGCCATGCAATCTCCATAGACAAACACTGGCAGTCGAATTGCCTTACCGAAGAGCTCAGTGACTTTCAACATGGCACCGTCATTGGATGCCACCTTTCCAACAAGTCAGTTCGTCAGATGTCTGCCCTACTAGAGCTGCTTCGGTCAACTTTAAGTTCTGTTATTGTGAAATGGAAACGTCTAGGAGCAACAACGGCTCAGCCATGAAGTGG
Organism: Oncorhynchus gorbuscha; assembly: GCF_021184085.1. NCBI lineage: Eukaryota > Metazoa > Chordata > Actinopteri > Salmoniformes > Salmonidae > Oncorhynchus > Oncorhynchus gorbuscha. The sequence goes on from NC_060178.1 coordinate 101,085,120, forward strand.
TAGGCCACATAAGCTCACAGAACGTGATCACCGTGTGCTGAAGTGTGTAGTGCTCCAAACTGCCTTTGGAAGCAACGTCAGTACAATAACTGTTCATTGGGAGTTTCATGAAATGGATTTCCATGGCCGAGCAGCCAAGCGTTGGCTGGAGTGGTTTAAAGCTCGCTGTCATTGGACTCTGGTGGAATGGAAATACGTTCTCTGGAGGGATGAATCACACTCCACCATCTGACAGTCCGGCCGACGAATCTGGGTTTGGAGAACGTATCTGATGTCAGGAGACACTACCTGCCGCACTGCATAGTGCTAATTGTAAAGTTTGGTGGAGGAGGAATAAAGGTCTTGGGCTGCTTTTCATCGTTCGGGCTAGGCCCGTTAGTTCCAGTGAAGGGAAATCTTAACTCTACAGCATACAATGTCATTCTAGACGATGCTTTTCTTCCAACTTTGTGGCAACAATTTGGGGAAGGTCCTTTCCTGTTTCAGCAGGACAATGCCCCTGATGCACAGTGAGGTTCATACAGAAACAGTTTTTCGAGATCTGTTTGGAAGAACTTGACTGGCCTGTACATAGCCCTGACCTCAACCCATTCTAACAACTTTGAGATGATTTGGAACGCAGCTGCGAGCCAGGCCTAATCACCCAACATCAGTGCCCGACCTCACTAATGCTCTTGTGGCTGGCTGAATGGAAGCAAGTCCCCGCATAATGTTTCAACATCTAGTGGAAAGTCTTGCCAGAAGAGTGGAGACTGTTTATAGCAAAGGGGGGACCAACTCTGTATTATTGCCCATGATTTGGAATTATGTTTGACGAGCAGGTGTCCACATACCTTTGTCCAAGTGTATTTCTTCCCAACTGTATTGGTTTGAGCAGATATAGTATGAACATTCTTAGTGTTTTCTTACACTTTTCTCAAATTTGTAGAAATCTGTAAATTAATTCATGATTGCGTATGGAACTAAATCCCTTAGTGTGTGTATATATATATATATATATATATATATATATATACAAATCCATGCTAGTCTTTCTAAGTGTGTGCGTGTCTGTGTGTGCGCGCGTGTATGTTTGTGTGGGATTAGCCACCCTGCTATTCTGCGCTCAGTGCTGATGCAGCCCCTTCTCTATCTTATCTTAATGCCTTTCAGAGTGTTACTGCGGCTGCAGCAGGATGGAACTGTCGCTCTGCTCCCTCCCGGCCCACTGCTGTCACCCTGGCTTGTTGGCACAGTCTCAATTGGTGGTCAGATTAGGCCAAAGGGTTGTGTTCCCCAGATATATAATAATGTCGAATCAGGCCCTATTCTTATTCAGGGGAGGAGGACTAAGTGACACAAATGTCAGCAGTCTTTCTCTCTTGTCCTCTCTCTCGCCCTAGTCCTCTCTCTCTCTCCTCTCTCTCCCTCCTCTCTCTCCTTCTTTCTTTCTCATTGATGTGTCAGGTCTTTTGAGATGGACAGCTGAATGGCACACAATCCCTCCGGTTGCCATGGAGAGTGGGTGGCTACCTGATAGCAGTGCATTAACATGGAAATAACACATTAACTGGGCCTGTGTTTGTATTTTATGGCGTGTGGCTGAACATTCTGTGACTTGAGTGTTCATCTCAGCATGTGGATTGTGTGTGTGTGTGTGTGTGTGTGTGTGTGTGTGTGTGTGTGTGTGTGTGTGTGTGTGTGTGTGTGTGTGTGTGTGTGTGTGTGTGTGTGTGTGTGTGTGTGTGTGTGTGTGTGTGTGTGTGTGTGTGTGTGTGTGTGTGTGTGTGGCTATAGAGGTGGATAGCTGTCTGTATCAGAGGACTAGTAGATAAACTGAGGGTTGTCTGTCAGTCCCTCTCCTCTGATTGGTTTTCTGTCCCTCTCCTCTGATTGGATGTCTGTCTCTCCCTCACCTCTGGACTGGATGTCTGTGAGTCCCTCTCCTCTGGATTGGCTGTCTGTGAGTCCCTCTCCTCTGGATTGGATGTCTGTGAGTCCCTCTCCTCTGGATTGGCTGTCTGTGAGTCCCTCTCCTCTGGATTGGCTGTCTGTCAGTCCCTCTCCTCTGGATTGGCTGTCTGTCAGTCCCTCTCCTCTGGATTGGCTGTCTGTGAGTCCCTCTCCTCTGGATTGGATGTCTGTGAGTCCCTCTCCTCTGGATTGGCTGTCTGTGAGTCCCTCTCCTCTGGATTGGCTGTCTGTCAGTCCCTCTCCTCTGGATTGGCTGTCTGTGAGTCCCTCTCCTCTGGATTGGCAGTCTGTGAGTCCCTCTCCTCTGGATTGGCTGTCTGTCAGTCCCTCTCCTCTGGATTGGCTGTCTGTGAGTCCCTCTCCTCTGGATTGGATGTCTGTGAGTCCCTCTCCTCTGGATTGGCTGTCTGTGAGTCCCTCTCCTCTGGATTGGCTGTCTGTCAGTCCCTCTCCTCTGGATTGGCTGTCTGTCAGGCCCTCTCCTCTGGATTGGCTGTCTGTGAGTCCCTCTCCTCTGGATTGGCTGTCTGTCAGTCCCTCTCCTCTGGATTGGCTGTCTGTCAGTCCCTCTCCTCTGGATTGGCTGTCTGTCAGTCCCTCTCCTCTGGATTGGCTGTCTGTGAGTCCCTCTCCTCTGGATTGGCTGTCTGTCAGTCCCTCTCCTCTGGATTGGCTGTCTGTCAGTCCCTCTCCTCTGGATTGGCTGTCTGTCAGTCCCTCTCCTCTGGATTGGCTGTCTGTCAGTCCCTCTCCTCTGGATTGGCTGTCTGTCAGTCCCTCTCCTCTGGATTGGCTGTCTGTCAGTCCCTCTCCTCTGGATTGGCTGTCTGTCAGTCCCTCTCCTCTGGATTGGCTGTCTGTCAGTCCCTCTCCTCTGGATTGGCTGTCTGTCAGTCCCTCTCCTCTGGATTGGCTGTCTGTCAGTCCCTCTCCTCTGGATTGGCTGTCTGTCAGTCCCTCTCCTCTGGATTGGCTGTCTGTCAGTCCCTCTCCTCTGGATTGGCTGTCTGTCAGTCCCTCTCCTCTGGATTGGCTGTCTGTCAGTCCCTCTCCTCTGGATTGGCAGTTATATAATTTTCACATGACTGACTTCATGCCCTCTGACTGACTTTACTAAAGCACTCTTAGATGTCATATGGCCCTCTGCAGTTAATCTCTAATATTGTAACAATGATGATATATTATTTGCTTCCTTCCCATCCAATGACCCTAAAGAGTTTGATATGGTGAGGCACCTTGAAAGGAATACATCTTATTATTTAACTACTAGGCTGTGATGATTATATGGCCTAGATTAGATTTCTAGCTGAGGTGGAGTCAGTGTCCGCTATGGGTCTATTGATACCAGTCATGTCGTTTGAAATAATAAGCAACAGTTATTACTTTCTGAAAGCCACAACAGTCTGTCAGTACTCATTAGAGAGTAGTGACATGTGCATTAGTAAATGACCTGGCTAACAGAGATACAACTTCTATAGAATGGAGTCTGGTCATAACCTGCCTTTCCATCCCCGTCCTGCCTACTCAGTGTTGCTCCCCACAACTAGACCTCCTGGAGACTAGCAACTATCCCAGCATTCTTTGCTTCAGCAGCCAGTCATTTAACATTAGCCCCAGGGTGTGTCCTGTCAGATAGAGAGGGAGGTGGTTTAATAAGGGGGTGCAGAGGTGCATTGTCAGTTAGTGAGGGAGGTGGTTTAATAAGGGGGTGCAGAGGTGCGTTGTCAGTTAGTAAGGGAGGTGGTTTAATGAGGGGGTGCAGAGGTGCATTGTCAGTTAGTGAGGGAGGTGGTTTAATAAGGGGGTGCAGAGGTGCATTGTCAGTTAGTGAGGGAGGTGGTTTAATAAGGGGGTGCAGAGGTGCGTTGTCAGTTAGTGAGGGAGGTGGTTTAATAAGGGGGTGCAGAGGTGCATTGTCAGTTAGTGAGGGAGGTGGTTTAATAAGGGGGTGCAGAGGTGCGTTGTCAGTTAGTAAGAGAGGTGGTTTAATGAGGGGGTGCAGAGGTGCGTTGTCAGTTAGTGAGGGAGGTGGTTTAATAAGGGGGTGCAGAGGTGCGTTGTCAGTTAGTGAGGGAGGTGGTTTAATGAGGGGGTGCAGAGGTGCGTTGTCAATTAGTAAAGGAGGTGGTTTAATGAGGGGGTGCAGAGGTGCGCTGTCAGTTAGTAAGGGAGGTGGTTTAATGAGGGGGTGCAGAGGTGCGTTGTCAGTTAGTAAGGGAGGTGGTTAAATGAGGGGTGCAGAGGTGCGTTGTCAGTTAGTAAAGGAGGTGGTTTAATGAGGGGGTGCAGAGGTGCGTTGTCAGTTAGTAAGGGAGGTGGTTTAATGAGGGGTGCAGAGGTGCGTTGTCAGTTAGTGAGGGAGGTGGTTTTAATGAGGGGGTGCAGAGGTGCGTTGTCAGTTAGTGAGGGAGGTGGTTTTATTGAGGGGGTGCAGAGGTGCGTTGTCAGTTAGTGAAGGAGGTGGTTTAATGAGGGGGTGCAGAGGTGCGTTGTCAGTTAGTGAAGGAGGTGGTTTAATGAGGGGGTGCAGAGGTGCGTTGTCAGTAAGTAAGGGAGGTGGTTTAATGAGGGGGTGCAGAGGTGCGTTGTCAGTTAGTGAGGGAGGTGGTTTAATGAGGGGGTGCAGAGGTGCGTTGTCAGTTAGTGAGGGAGGTGGTTTAATGAGGGGGTGCAGAGGTGCGTTGTCAGTTAGTGAGGGAGGTGGTTTAATGAGGGGTGCAGAGGTGCGTTGTCAGTTAGTAAAGGAGGTGGTTTAATGAGGGGTGCAGAGGTGCGCTGTCAGTTAGTAAGGGAGGTGGTTTAATGAGGGGGTGCAGAGGTGCGTTGTCAGTTAGTGAGGGAGGTGGTTTAATGAGGGGGTGCAGAGGTGCGTTGTCAGTTAGTGAGGGAGGTGGTTTAATGAGGGGGTGCAGAGGTGCGTTGTCAGTTAGTGAGGGAGGTGGTTTAATGAGGGGGTGCAGAGGTGCGTTGTCAGTTAGTGAAGGAGGTGGTTTAATGAGGGGGTGCAGAGGTGCGTTGTCAGTTAGTAAGGGAGGTGGTTTAATGGGGGGTGCAGAGGTGCATTGTCAGTTAGTGAGGGAGGTGGTTTAATGAGGGGGTGCAGAGGTGCATTGTCAGTTAGTGAGGGAGGTGGTTTAATGAGGGGGTGCAGAGGTGCGTTGTCAGTTAGTGAGGGAGGTGGTTTAATGAGGGGGTGCAGAGGTGCGTTGTTAGTTATTGAGGGAGGTGGTTTAATGAGGGGGTGCAGAGGTGCGTTGTTAGTTATTGAGGGAGGTGGTTTAATGAGGGGGTGCAGAGGTGCGTTGTTAGTTATTGAGGGAGTGTTAAGTTCGTTCGATGAATGAGACTGTGACGACCCTCCCACTCTGTCTGCCGTATTCTGTCTTTGTTCTTGTTTCCTTATTAGGATGCCGGTGGGCGGAGTTGAGAGGGTCGTCAGCTACATGGGAAACACCTGGGCCAGGTGTCTCCCAGGATAAATAGACCTCTTCCACATTCATGGAGGAGACTCTCTCCATGCAGACACCTGTTGTAGATTGTGGTGTGGTTCTTGGTGGCCTTTTGTTTGTGTGCTTTGGCACCTTTCAACACCCTGCATTATCACATTCATGCATGCAAAACACTCACTTACACTACGGACTACTGATTACACACACCATTGGATATTTTCCTTAGTTGCTTTAGTTAATAAATATATCTTTTGTTACTCCTTATCTCCACGTTGTCTCCCTTTGTTACGGGCTTTGAGCCGGTTCGTGACAGAGACCAAGGCGCAGCGTGGTAAGAGTATATCTTTCTTTATTTTGATGAACACCAACAAAAGATAAACGAACATAACGTTCTGCAGGCTACACAGTAACTGTACAAAAACAAGATCCCACAACTGAAGGAGGGAAAAGGGCTGCCTAAGTATGATCCCCAATCAGAGACAACGATAAACAGCTGCCTCTGATTGGGAACCATACAAACAAACAAGCCAACAAAGAAATAGAAACATAGATTTGCCCACCCAAGTCACACCCTGACTTAGCCAAATAGAGAATAAAAAAGGCTCTCTAAGGTCAGGGCGCGACAGGGAGGTGGTTTAATGAGGGGGTGCAGAGGTGCATTGTCAGTTAGAGAGGGAGGGGGTTTAAAGAGGGGGTACAGAGGTGCGTTGTCAGGAAGCGATGGGGTTGATAACTGGATACGTCCCTGCTCTATAAAAATGTAAATGAGAGCGGCCGGCAGTGTGCGCTGACAACGCAATTCATTGGGAGAACGGGAGAGCATTTAGCCAGGCCTGGGACAGGCCACAGATCTTGGGAAAGGAGAAGTTGAAGGTACACTCTGCTTTTGTTATTAGGGGTTTGGAGTGGCCAGAGCCCTAAGTTATCCAGAGTGACTTACAGTTAGTGCTTTCGTCTTCAGATATCTAGTTGGGACAACCACATATCACAGGCATAGTAAGTACATTTTTCCTCTCCCCCAATCCTTCCAGCATCTTTCTCTATAACACCAGTGATCTCTCTCCATAACCATGTACAATCTCTTCAAAACCCCTTGATTTACTGGCCTTTATTATCACTCTCTCATCAATCCATCAATCCATCATCCAGGCTGTTTCTTTCACTCACACAGAGGCTTTCTCCAAACCCAGGGCATAATAGCATGTAATAAAAGGCTGTTGTAAACACTATCAGCGATTCGCCAATGTGTTGACGCCGGCAGAGAAAAGGCCTCAATCAGTATCCATAGAGCACCTCCAATTGTGTCAATGGGAAGGGCGACGGAAAAGGTCATTCGAGCAAAAGAAAATGACACCAAAGGAAAAAAAAATATGGTGATTTAAGTCAAATCACCCGATTCGACAGACACATGACCGTGTTATTATCTCTGGAGCAGCCAAGTTCCTCCTGGAGCGAAAGCAAGGGAGGAGACAATAATGAATGAAGATCTACCGACACAAACAGACAAGTAACCAGAGAGCCTTTCTTTACCGCAGACCTGTCTATGAATGCTACCACCTCCGGTTTTAAAATTGATGTCTCGCAGACTCAATTGTTTGCGTTTTTTTTTGTTCTGGGCAGGCCAGACGTAGTCAGGGAAGAGGGTATCACAAGAAAAGGACCAATTGTCTTGGATGTTGTTGATATGTAGACCACTATAGCTTGATTGCCTCACATTGAACCACCAATAACAGCCCCAATCAGCGGACTTACACCTCCAGATGTGAAACAACTGAATTGGATCAAACTGACTCTCTCCCTCTCTGTCAATCTCTCTATGTATCTCTCCCTCTCTGTCAATCTCTCTATGTATCTCTCCCTCTCTGTCAATCTCTCTATGTATCTCTCCCTCTCTGTCAATCTCTCTATGTATCTCTCCCTCTCTGTCAATCTCTCTATGTATCTCTCCCTCTCTGTCAATCTCTCTATGTATCTCTCCCTCTCTGTCAATCTCTCTATGTATCTCTCCTCTCTGTCAATCTCTCTATGTATCTCTCCCTCTCTGTCAATCTCTCTATGTATCTCTCCCTCTCTGTCAATCTCTCTATGTATCTCTCCCTCTCTGTCAATCTCTCTATGTATCTCTCCCTCTCTGTCAATCTCTCTATGTATCTCTCCCTCTCTGTCAATCTCTCTATGTATCTCTCCCTCTCTGTCAATCTCTCTATGTATCTCTCCCTCTCTGTCAATCTCTCTATGTATCTCTCCCTCTCTGTCAATCTCTCTATGTATCTCTCCCTCTCTTTCACTGTCGCTATTTTCTTCTCCTTCATGACATGCTTATTAACTGGCATTGATCTGGCCTCTTAATAGTCGACATTGATCTGGCCTGGTCAATTGTCAGCTGCTCTCATCCGCAGAGTATTGATAGAATAATCAGTGATGGCAGGCAGATGAAATGTGCCATCGGTGGGTAAATGATTGGCTGAGGCCTTGTTGACCCAGGGTGGACAACTCACACACCCCGGATAAACATACTCACACAGATGAAAACACACACACACACACACACACACACACACACACACACACACACACACACACACACACACACACACACACACACACACACACACACACACACACACACACACACACACACACACACACACACACACACACACACACACACACACACACACACACACACACACACTCTCCACGGATGTTTATTTTCCTGCCATCAGCCTTGAGGTTCTCCATTGAGATGACTGACAAGCTGCACATCATTCCATTCACAGTCTGATTAAGGAAGCAGAACAATTAACGAGATCTTACTAAGAATCAGACAGAGAAATTTTTTCTTCCATATATCTTCTGGAAATACTCTTCCATCTCCATCAAGTCATTTCAGTGAATGATAGATTCTCTATCTAAATAATATTATTATAATTTGTTCACTGAGATGCGTCAATGGAGATGGAGTATTTCCAGGAAGGTGGCTTTGAAGAAAATTGTTCCTTTTGTTCTGATACCTTCTTCCCTGACTCAAACTAAAATGAAACAACAGGGGTATTGAAGAGACATCACTTTTATAACTGGAGATGGCAGAATTGATAGCCAGGGCCATGGTAAAGAGGGAGAGGAGGGGGAGGTGGCAGAATTGATAGCCAGGGCCATAGTAAAGAGGGAGAGGAGGGGGAGGTGGCAGAATTGATAGCCAGGGCCATGGTAAAGAGGGAGAGGAGGGGAGGTGGCAGAATTGATAGCCAGGGCCATGGTAAAGAGGGAGAGGAGGGGAGGTGGCAGAATTGATAGCCAGGGCCATGGTAAAGAGGGAGAGGAGGGGAGGTGGCAGAATTGATAGCCAGGGCCATAGTAAAGAGGGAGAGGAGGGGGAGGTGGCAGAATTGATAGCCAGGGCCATAGTAAAGAGGGAGAGGAGGGGGAGGTGGCAGAATTGATAGCCAGGGCCATAGTAAAGAGGGAGAGGAGGGGGAGGTGGCAGAATTGATAGCCAGGGCCATGGTAAAGAGGGAGAGGAGGGGAGGTGGCAGAATTGATAGCCAGGGCCATGGTAAAGAAGGAGAGGAGGGGAGGTGGCAGAATTGATAGCCAGGGCCATGGTAAAGAGGGAGAGGGGGGAGGTGGCAGAATTGATAGCCAGGGCCATGGTAAAGAGGGAGAGGAGGGGGAGGTGGCAGAATTGATAGCCAGGGCCATGGTAAAGAAGGAGAGGAGGGGGAGGTGGCAGAATTGATAGCCAGGGCCATGGTAAAGAGGGAGAGGAGGGGGAGGTGGCAGAATTGATAACCAGGGCCATGGTAAAGAAGGAGAGGAGGGGAGGTGGCAGAATTGATAGCCAGGGCCATGGTAAAGAGGGAGAGGAGGGGAGGTGGCAGAATTGATAGCCAGGGCCATGGTAAAGAGGGAGAGGAGGGGAGGTGGCAGAATTGATAGCCAGGGCCATGGTAAAGAGGGAGAGGAGGGGGAGGTGGCAGAATTGATAGCCAGGGCCATAGTAAAGAGGGAGAGGAGGGGGAGGTGGCAGAATTGATAGCCAGGGCCATGGTAAAGAGGGAGAGGAGGGGGAGGTGGCAGAATTGATAGCCAGGGCCATGGTAAAGAGGGAGAGGAGGGGGAGGTGGCAGAATTGATAGCCAGGGCCATGGTAAAGAGGGAGAGGGGGAGGTGGCAGAATTGATAGCCAGGGCCATGGTAAAGAGGGAGAGGAGGGGGAGGTGGCAGGGAGGGAGGGAGGCCGAGAATAACTGAATGCGTTACCAAGTGAGGCTTTCTTCTCAACCAGCTCAATACAAGTGTTCAATGGTATATCACCACAAGGACATTTAGCCTTGGTCATTTCTAATTAAATAGAGTTAAATATATACTGTATATGTTAAACACTATTCTGATGAATTATTGTGGAATCTTCATTTTTCTCTTAGATGTGAGTTGGTCTGAATTGTGCTGTACACAGTACACATAGGCCTCCTGCTGAGGACTGTGGAGGGGAAGTGGCACATCACTAGTGACATTGCTTGTCTTTACTATAGTGGAGGCCCCTGTCCTTTGTTGCAGTGCCCAGCTCCAGGGGACTCTCAGTAGAGAGAGGAGCATCTGGCAGGGCCCTCCTCTTGCTGGAGGCTGGTGCCCACCTAGCCCTTTGTGCCTCTTCAGCTGATTAACTTTTAATCAGGCACTTAGCCGAGCGTCTGTTTCAGTCACATTCACTCTACACACAGATGACCTGTCGCCAAGGGAACCGTGCCAAACGGTTCCGGTGGTGATACACTGTGAGCTGTCCCACTTGGAGACTGAAGTCAGTCAGAGGCTGTGTCCCAAATGGCACCCTATTGGAAAAGGGCACTATATGGAACAGGGTGGCATTTAAGATTTTCCCAGTCTAAAGAGGGTTAGGGTTAGCCCAGGAGTTCAAGTCCAAGGTCAAAGGCAGGAGAACAGTTTGAGAAATATAAAACATGTATAAAGGTGCAAAGAGTGGAAACCGTATGTTCCCAGCGGGTGGCAATATGAACACATGAATATGGCCTAAACATTTGTTTTGTTTACTGGATATTAAAGCGGTACAGAGGAAAGATGGAGGAGAGGGTCTGAAATAGCAGTGGGTCAGATTGGAGGAGAGGGTGCTGAAATAGCAGTGGGACAGATTGGAGGAGAGGGTGCTGAAATAGCAGTGGGACAGATTGGAGGAGAGGTAGCTGAAATAGCAGTGGGACAGATTGGAGGAGAGGTAGCTGAAATAGCAGTGGGACAGATTGGAGGAGAGGTGGCTGAAATAGCAGTGGGACAGATTGGAGGAGAGGGTGCTGAAATAGCAGTGGGACAGATTGGAGGAGAGGGTGCTGAAATAGCAGTGGGACAGATTGGAGGAGAGGTAGCTGAAATAGCAGTGGGACAGATTGGAGGAGAGGATGCTGAAATAGCAGTGGGACAGATTGGAGGAGAGGGTTGGAGCGAGTGGTCGCATCGGCACTTCGCTCCCGCGGGTAGTATAACTTTTTCATTACATTTCATTATATTTATATTTATTATATTATATTTCATTATAGCACAACGGTTTGATTTGTCTAATCTTAGCAATTTCTTCTCAGCTAGCTACATAGCCGTCTTTGTATCAAAGATAATTGCGTAATTATCGTATTTCGCCGTCCTAACGTAGTCTTCACTAGCCAGCTAGCCAGCTAGCTAACGTCCACTGATTAGCTGCACTGGGAAAACTATTACACTCAACTGAACGACTTGATTAGTGTAGTGTTAGCTAGCTACATAGCTGTCTTTGCTGTCTTCGTATCTTCGTATCCAAGATAATTGTGTTGTTTAGGTTTAGAGTGTGTAGTCTTAGAGTGATTATCTTAATTTACCGAGGTTAGCTAGCCAGCTATTTGTCGTCCTTAACGTAGGAGACTCTGCTAGCTAGCCAACGCTAGCCAACGTCTTCTGAATAGAACTCAACAACCCGGTCGCATTCACAGGTAGTATCACATTTTCACTTCATTTCATTACAGTACAACGGTTTGATTTCTTTGATCGTAGCTAGCTACATAGCTAGCTACATAGCCGTCTTTGTATCAAAGATAATTGTGTAGTCTAGAGCGATTTTCTAGGTTAGCTAGCCAGCCATTGTCGTTCTTTTAACGCAACGTAACATAAAGAACACTGCTAGCTAGCCAGCTAGCCCCCGAATAGCAACACTGCAGAAACTATTACACTCAACGGAACGACTTGATTAGTGTAGTGTCAACAACGCACCCACTGCCAGCTAGCCTACTTCAGCAGTACTGTATCATTTTAATCATTTTAGTCAATAAGATTCTTGCTACGTAGCTTAACTTTCTGAACATTCGAGACGTGTAGTCCACTTGTCATTCCAATCTCCTTTGCATTAGCGTAGCCTCTTCTGTAGCCTGTCAACTATGTGTCTGTTTATCCCTGTTCTCTCCTCTCTGCACAGACCATACAAACGCTCCACACCGCGTGGCCGCGGCCACCCTACTCTGGTGGTCCCAGCGCGCATGACCCACGTGGAGTTCCAGGTCTCCGGTAGCCTCTGGAACTGCCAATCTGCGGTCAACAAGGCAGAGTTCATCTCAGCCTATGCCTCCCTCCAGTCCCTCGACTTCTTGGCACTGACGGAAACATGGATCACCACAGACAACACTGCTACTCCTACTGCTCTCTCTTCGTCCGCCCACGTGTTCTCGCACACCCCAAGAGCTTCTGGTCAGCGGGGTGGTGGCACCGGGATCCTCATCTCTCCCAAGTGGTCATTCTCTCTTTCTCCCCTTACCCATCTGTCTATCGCCTCCTTTGAATTCCATGCTGTCACAGTTACCAGCCCTTTCAAGCTTAACATCCTTATCATTTATCGCCCTCCAGGTTCCCTCGGAGAGTTCATCAATGAGCTTGATGCCTTGATAAGCTCCTTTCCTGAGGACGGCTCACCTCTCACAGTTCTGGGCGACTTTAACCTCCCCACGTCTACCTTTGACTCTTTCCTCTCTGCCTCCTTCTTTCCACTCCTCTCCTCTTTTGACCTCACCCTCTCACCTTCCCCCCCTACTCACAAGGCAGGCAATACGCTCGACCTCATCTTTACTAGATGCTGTTCTTCCACTAACCTCATTGCAACTCCCCCTCCAAGTCTCCGACCACTACCTTGTATCCTTTTCCCTCTCGCTCTCATCCAACACCTCCCACACTGCCACACCGCCGTCCCAACCTTCGCTCTCTCTCCCCCGCTACTCTCTCCTCTTCCATCCTATCATCTCTTCCCTCCGCTCAAACCTTCTCCAACCTATCTCCTGATTCTGCCTCCTCAACCCTCCTCTCCTCCCTCTCTGCATCCTTTGACTCTCTATGTCCCCTATCCTCCAGGCCGGCTCGGTCCTCCCCTCCCGCTCCGTGGCTCGATGACTCATTGCGAGCTCACAGAACAGGGCTCCGGGCAGCCGAGCGGAAATGGAGGAAAACTCGCCTCCCTGCGGACCTGGCATCCTTTCACTCCCTCCTCTCTACATTTTCCTCCTCTGTCTCTGCTGCTAAAGCCACTTTCTACCACGCTAAATTCCAAGCATCTGCCTCTAACCCTAGGAAGCTCTTTGCCACCTTCTCCTCCCTCCTGAATCCTCCTCCCCCTCCCCCTCCCTCCTCCCTCTCTGCAGATGACTTCGTCAACCATTTTGAAAAGAAGGTCGACGACATCCGATCCTCGTTTGCTAAGTCAAACGACACCGCTGGTTCTGCTCACACTGCCCTACCCTGTGCTCTGACCTCTTTCTCCCCTCTCTCTCCAGATGAAATCTCGTGTCTTGTGACGGCCGGCCGCCCAACAACCTGCCCGCTTGACCCTATCCCCTCCTCTCTTCTCCAGACCATTTCCGGAGACCTTCTCCCTTACCTCACCTCGCTCATCAACTCATCCCTGACCGCTGGCTACGTCCCTTCCGTCTTCAAGAGAGCGAGAGTTGCACCCCTTCTGAAAAAACCTACACTCGATCCCTCCGATGTCAACAATTACAGACCAGTATCCCTTCTTTCTTTTCTCTCCAAAACTCTTGAACGTGCCGTCCTTGGCCAGCTCTCCCGCTATCTCTCTCTGAATGACCTTCTTGATCCAAATCAGTCAGGTTTCAAGACTAGTCATTCAACTGAGACTGCTCTCCTCTGTATCACGGAGCGCTCCGCACTGCTAAAGCTAACTCTCTCTCCTCTGCTCTCATCCTTCTAGATCTATCGGCTGCCTTCGATACTGTGAACCATCAGATCCTCCTCTCCACCCTCTCCGAGTTGGGCATTTCCGGCGCGGCCCACGCTTGGATTGCGTCCTACCTGACAGGCCGCTCCTACCAGGTGGCGTGGCGAGAATCTGTCTCCTCACCACGCGCTCTCACCACTGGTGTCCCCCAGGGCTCTGTTCTTGGCCCTCTCCTATTCTCGCTATACACCAAGTCACTTGGCTCTGTCATAACCTCACATGGTCTCTCCTATCATTGCTATGCAGACGACACACAATTAATCTTCTCCTTTCCCCCTTCTGACGACCAGGTGGCGAATCGCATCTCTGCATGTCTGGCAGACATATCAGTGTGGATGACGGATCACCACCTCAAGCTGAACCTCGGCAAGACGGAGCTGCTTATCCTCCCGGGGAAGGACTGCCCGTTCCATGATCTCGCCATCACGGTTGACAACTCCATTGTGTCCTCCTCCCAGAGTGCCAAGAACCTTGGCGTGATCCTGGACAACACCCTGCCGTTCTCAACCAACATCAAGGCGGTGGCCTGTTCCTGTAGATTCATGCTCTACAACATCCGCAGAGTACGACCCTGCCTCACACAGGAAGCGGCGCAGGTCCTAATCCAGGCACTTGTCATCCCCCGTCTGGATTACTGCAACTCGCTGTTGGCTGTGCTCCCTGCCTGTGCCATTAAACCCCTTCAACTCATCCAGAACGCCGCAGCCCGTCTGGTGTTCAACCTTCCCAAGTTCTCTCACGTCACCCCGCTCCTCCGTTCTCTCCACTGGCTTCCAGTTGAAGCTCGCATCCGCTACAAGACCATGGTGCTTGCCTACGGAGCTGTGAGGGGAACGGCACCTCAGTACCTCCAGGCTCTGATCAGGCCCTACACCCAAATAAGGGCACTGCGTTCATCCACCTCTGGCCTGCTCGCCTCCCTACCACTGAGGAAGTACAGCTCCCGCTCAGCCCAGTCAAAACTGTTCGCTGTGCTGGCCCCCCAATGGTGGAACAAACTCCCTCACGACGCCAGGACAGCGGAGTCAATCACCACCTTCCGGAGACACCTGAAACCCCACCTCTTTAAGGAATACCTAGGATAGGATAAGTAATCCCTCTCACCCCCCCCCCTTTAAGATTTAGATGCACTATTGTAAAGTGACTGTTCCACTGGATGTCATAAGGTGAATGCACCAATTTGTAAGTCGCTCTGGATAAGAGCGTCTGCTAAATGACTTAAATGTAATGTAAATGTAATGTAAATGTGGTGCTGAAATAGCAGTGGGACAGATTGGAGGAGAGGGTGCTGAAATAGCAGTGGGACAGATTGGAGGAGAGGTAGCTGAAATAGCAGTGGGACAGATTGGAGGAGTGGTGGCTGATAAAGCAGTGGGACAGATTGGAAGCCATTCTTCAGCTGTATACATTAGGCATTCTGGAAGAAGTGGCCCAGATTTCATCAATATAGCGTAATTTAACCAGGTTTGCCTGGTAAGATCTTGATAGGAAGCATTCCCTCCCAGCCACTCAGGTCCGTCACTGTGTGGTGTAAGACCTTGAGAGGAAGCATTCCCTCCCAGCCACTCAGGTCCATCAGTGTGTGGTGTAAGACCTTGATAGGAAGCATTCCCTCCCAGCCACTCAGGTCCGTCACTGTGTGGTGTAAGACCTTGAGAGGAAGCATTCCCTCCCAGCCACTCAGGTCCGTCACTGTGTGGTGTAAGACCTTGATAGGAAGCATTCCCTCCCAGCCACTCAGGTCCGTCACTGTGTGGTGTAAGACCTTGAGAGGAAGCATTCCCTCCCAGCCACTCAGGTCCATCAGTGTTTGGTGTGAGCTTTTAAGTGAAGCTCAATGCACACAGAAATGTGTGTGTGTGTGTGTGTGTTCATCCTCTCTGTTTCCACCTCCCACGGTGCCTCTGCTCTCTGTCCCCATACATTCACACACACTACAGTTCTTCTATAATCCCTCTCCCATCAGATCTCTTCCCTAGGTAACGAATGCTGCTGCTTTATCCACTAAGTGCGGTCGTGCCTATGTGAAATTTACCAATTTTGCAAGCAAATGGCACTCCTGATTCAAGGTTACCAACTCCGACAAGTGAAGTGAGCTGACATGGAGATGTGATTTACTGTGTGTTCCAGGTGTATTCGGTGTGAATGCAGAGTGCATTAGGCATCTAGTGCTGCATAGGCCTCTGTGTTATATCTGTGTCTTCTCATCGGCTCCTTCCATTTGCTGAGGAAATGAGTGAGACTGAGACAAATAGAGAGAACGAGAGAGAGTGCTTTGAGGAGACGGTGCATGTCCTAATCACAGCAGTGGTCAGGTCATCGTCACAGTGCTCCACCCACCAAAGTTAACAAGCATCTCCTCTGATCCCCTGGTGCGTACACACACACTCATCCTATTGAGTGAGAAATGATTGTATTTGACAGGTGGACGTTGGCGAGCAGAGCGTTTGGGACAGTGTGTGTGTGTGTGTGTGTGCATTTGGGGTCCTCTGGTATAAGGGAGAGGGGCAGTAACCATCTCATCTCTCCTTCCCCTCACACACACACACCCTCCCTCCCCTCTTCCCCAGCCTGCCTACCTGCCCTCTCCACCTGGGCAGTGAAATGACGGTGACACATTGCTCATCGGTTGTTTTTTAAAGACAAGTTAAATTAGCAGTCTGGCAGCGATTCCCACTGTCTGCAGACTTCCCTCTGTTGCCACAGCGCGCCGCTCCTGTCAGCAGCCTGCCTGACGACTTAATAGTCCCTCCTGAGTGGATTTGAGCACTTTGCCTGCTTCTGTTTACATGCGTTTGTCATGCATAACATATTCATATGGAGATGTGAAATGTTCATTTCGCGTGCTCAGTCAGTGGGCGCCAGAGAGGAGAGACCACCCCACTCCCTCCTAGTATCTTTGCCCCGAACTGTCCCTCAGGAACCTCTCTGGCACCTCTTCTAACCTCTTCTAGGCCAGAACCAGGGACAGAACCAGACAGAAACCAGGCAATATCCAAGTGAGGACCAGTCTAGAGTCAGGGACGAAATAGAACAAAACCCAACAGAGAGAAGTACACAGGGGTGAGGGGGGGGGGGGTTCAGGTCTGTACTGTAGAGACCCTGGTGTGGACAATAAGCATCTCAACAACGTCTGCACTGTGCATTTCTAAACTCTCTAGTTAGCACATATATACAGATACTCATACTGTACAGACACCCATACTGTAGTTGTTAGTGTTTTCCCCTCCCATACTGTAGTTGTTAGTTAACCCCTCCCATACTGTAGTTGTTAGTTAACCCCTCCCATACTGTAGTTGTTAGTTAACCCCTCCCATACTGTTGTTGTTAGTTAACCCCTCCCATACTGTAGTTGTTAGTTAACCCCTCCCATACTGTAGCTATTAGTTAACCCCTCCCATACTGTAGCTATTAGTTAACCCCTCCCATACTGTAGTTGTTAGTTTTCCACTCCCATACTGTAGTTGTTAGTTAACCCCTCCCATACTGTAGCTGTTAGTTAACCCCTCCCATACTGTAGTTGTTAGTTAACCCCTCCCATACTGTAGTTGTTAGTTAACCCCTCGCATACTATAGTTGTTAGTTAACCCCTCGCATACTCTATTTGTTAGTTAACCTCTCCCATACTGTAGCTGTTAGTTAACCCCTCCCATACTGTAGTTGTTAGTTAACCCCTCGCATACTATAGTTGTTAGTTAACCCCTCGCATACTCTATTTGTTAGTTAACCCCTCCCATACTATAGTTGTTAGTTAACCCCTCGCATACTCTATTTGTTAGTTAACCCCTCCCATACTGTAGCTGTTAGTTAACCCCTCCCATACTGTAGCTATTAGTTAACCCCTCCCATACAGTAGCTGTTAGTTAACCCCTCCCATACTGTAGTTGTTAGTTAACCCCTCCCATACTGTAGTTGTTAGTTAACCCCTCCCATACTGTAGCTATTAGTTAACCCCTCCCATACTATAGTTGTTAGTTAACCCCTCCCATACTCTATTTGTTAGTTAACCCCTCCCATACTGTAGCTGTTAGTTAACCCCTCCCATACTGTAGTTGTTAGTTTTCCACTCCCATACTGTAGTTGTTAGTTAACCCCTCCCATACTGTAGTTGTTAGTTAACCCCTCCCATACTGTAGCTGTTAGTTAACCCCTCCCATACTGTAGTTGTTAGTTAACCCCTCCCATACTGTAGCTATTAGTTAACCCCTCCCATACATTAGCTGTTAGTTAACCCCTCCCATACTATAGTTGTTAGTTAACCCCTCCCATACTATAGTTGTTAGTTAACCCCTCGCATACTCTATTTGTTAGTTAACCCCTCCCATACTGTAGCTGTTAGTTAACCCCTCCCATACTGTAGCTATTAGTTAACCCCTCCCATACAGTAGCTGTTAGTTAACACCTCCCATACTGTAGCTATTAGTTAACCCCTCCCATACTGTAGCTATTAGTTAACCCCTCCCATACTGTAGCTGTTAGTTTTTCACTCCCATACTGCAGTTGTTAGTTAATCCTACCTATACTGTAGTTGTTAGTTAACCTCTCCCATACAGTAGCTATTAGTTAACCCCTCCCATACTGTAGCTGTTAGTTAACCCCTCCCATACTGTAGTTGTTAGTTAACCCCTCGCATACTATAGTTGTTAGTTAACCCCTCGCATACTATAGTTGTTAGTTAACCCCTCGCATACTCTATTTGTTAGTTAACCCCTCCCATACTATAGTTGTTAGTTAACCCCTCGCATACTATAGTTGTTAGTTAACCCCTCGCATACTCTATTTGTTAGTTAACCCCTCCCATACTCTATTTGTTAGTTAACCTCTCCCATACTGTAGCTTGTTAGTTAACCCCTCCCATACTGTAGTTGTTAGGTTTACAGTCTCATACTGTAGTTGTTAGGTTTCCACTCTCATACTGTAGTTGGTAGTTTTCCACTCTCATACTGTAGTTGTTAGGTTTCCACTCTCATACATTTACATTTACATTTAAGTCATTTAGCAGTTTTTCACTCTCATACTGTAGTTGTTAGTTTTCCACTCTCATACTGTAGTTCTTTGTTTTCCACTCTCATACTGTAGTTGTTAGTTTTCCACTCTCATACTGTAGTTGTTAGTTTTCCACTCTCATACTGTAGTTCTTTGTTTTCCACTCTCATACTGTAGTTGTTAGTTTTCCACTCTCATACTGTAGTTCTTTGTTTTCCACTCCCATACTGTAGTTGTTAGTTTACCCCACCCATACTGTAGTTGTTAGTTAACCCCTCCCATACTGTAGTTGTTAGTTAACCCCACCTATACTGTAGTTTTGTTTTCCACTCTCATACTGTAGTTGATGGTTAACCCCACCCATACAATAGTTGTTAGTTAACCCCACCCGTACTGTAGTTGTTAGTTAACGCCTCCCATACTTTAGTTGTTAGTTAACCCCTCCCATACTATAGTTGTTAGTTAACCCCTTCCATCCCGTAGTTGTTTGTAACCCCTCCCATACTGTAGTTGTTAGTTAATCCTCCCCATACTGTAGTTGTTAGGTGTCCACTCCCATACTGTAGTTGTTAGTTTTCCTCTCCCATACTGTAGCTGTTAGTTTACCCCTCCCATACTGTAGTTTTTAGTTTTCCACTCCCATACTGTAGTTTTTAGTTAACCCCTCCCATACTATAGTTGTTAGTTAACCCCTCCCATACTATAGTTTTTTGTTAACCTGTTAACCCCTCCCATACTGTAGTTGTTAGTTAACCCCTCCCATACTGTAGTTGTTAGTTAACCCCTCCCATACTGTAGTTGTTAGTTAACCCCTCCCATACTGTAGTTGTTAGTTAACCCCTCCCATACTGTAGTTTTTAGTTAACCCCTCCCATACTGTAGTTTTTAGTTAACCCCTCCCATACTGTAGTTTTTAGTTGTTAGTTACCCCTCCCATACTGTAGTTGTTTGTTAACCCCACCCATACTGTAGTTGTTAGTTAACCCTCCCATTCTATAGTTGTTAGTTAACCCTCCCATCCCAACCCCTCCCATACTGTAGTTAACCCCTCCCATACTGTTTGTTAGTTAACCCCATACCTCCCATACTGTAGTTGTTAGTTTTACTGTAGTTTTTAGTTAACCCCTCCCATACTGTAGTTTTTAGTTAACCCCTCCCATACTGTAGTTGTTAACCCCTCCCATACTGTAGTTGTTTGTTAACCCCTCCCATACTATAGTTGTTAGTTAACCCCTCCCATACTGTAGTTGTTAGTTAACCCCACCTATACTGTAGTTTTGTTTTCCACTCTCATACCGTAGTTGTTAGTTAACCCCTCCCATACTATAGTTGTTAGTTAACCCCTTCCATACCGTAGTTGTTTGTAACCCCTCCCATACTGTAGTTGTTAGTTAACCCCTCCCATACTGTAGTTTTGTTTTCCACTCTCATACTGTAGTTACATTTACATTTACATTTAAGTCATTTAGCAGACGCTCTTATCCAGAGCGACTTACAAATTGGTGCATTCACCTTATGACGTCCAGTGGAACGACCACTTTACAATAGTGCATCTAAATCTTTTAAGGGGGGGGGTGAGAAGGATTACTTTATCCTATCCTAGGTATTCCTTAAAGAGGTGGGGATTCAGGTGTCTCCGGAAGGTGGTGATTGACTCCGCTGTCCTGGCGTCGTGAGGGAGTTTGTTCCACCATTGGGGGGCCAGAGCAGCGAACAGTTTTGACTGGGCTGAGCGGGAACTGTACTTCCTCAGTGGTAGGGAGGCGAGCAGGCCAGAGGTGGATGAACGCAGTGTCCTTGTTTGGGTGTAGGGCCTGATCAGAGCCTGGAGGTACTGAGGTGCCGTTCCCCTCACAGCTCAGTAGGCAAGCACCATGGTCTTGTAGCGGATGCGAGCTTCAACTGGAAGCCAGTGGAGAGAGCGGAGGAGCGGGGTGACGTGAGAGAACTTGGGAAGGTTGAACACCAGACGGGCTGCGGCGTTCTGGATGAGTTGTAGGGGTTTAATGGCACAGGCAGGGAGCCCAGCCAACAGCGAGTTGCAGTAATCCAGACGGGAGATGACAAGTGCCTGGATTAGGACCTGCTCCGCTTCCTGTGTGAGGCAGGGTCGTACTCTGCGGATGTTGTAGAGCATGAACCTACAGGAACGGGCCACCGCCTTGATGTTAGTTGAGAACGACAGGGTGTTGTCCAGGATCACGCCAAGGTTCTTAGCGCTCTGGGAGGAGGACACAATGGAGTTGTCAACCGTGATGGCGAGATCATGGAACGGGCAGTCCTTCCCCGGGAGGAAGAGCAGCTCCGTCTTGCCGAGGTTCAACTTGACGTGGTGATCCGTCATCCACACTGATATGTCTGCCAGACCCCTAATTAGAACACTATTCCCGAATCATGCAGAGATGCGATTCGCCACCTGGTCATCAGAAGGGGGAAAGGAGAAGATTAATTGTTTGTCTTCTGCATAGCAATGATAGGAGAGACCATGTGAGGTTATGACAGAGCCAAGTGACTTGGTGTATAGCGAGAATAGGAGAGGGCCTAGAACAGAGCCCTGGGGGACACCAGTGGTGAGAGCACGTGGTGAGGAGACAGATTCTCGCCACACCACCTGGTAGGAGCGACCTGTCAGGTAGGACACAATCCAAGCGTGGGCCGCGCCGGAGATGCCCAACTCGGAGAGGGTGGAGAGGAGGATCTGATGGTTCACAGTATCGAAGGCAGCCGATAGGTCTAGAAGGATGAGAGCAGAGGAGAGAGAGTTAGCTTTAGCAGTGCGGAGCGCCTCCGTGATACAGAGAAGATCAGTCTCAGTTGAATGACTAGTCTTGAAACCTGACTGATTTGGATCAAGAAGGTCATTCTGAGAGAGATAGCGGGAGAGCTGGCCAAGGAAACTGTAAAGATAACTCGGCACGTTCAAGAGTTTTGGAGAGAAAAGAAAGAAGGGATACTGGTCTGTAGTTGTTGACATCGGAGGGATCGAGTGTAGGTTTTTTCAGAAGGGGTGCAACTCTCGCTCTCTTGAAGACGGAAGGGACGTAGCCAGCGGTCAGGGATGAGTTGATGAGCGAGGTGAGGTAAGGGAGAAGGTCTCCGGAAATGGTCTGGAGAAGAGAGGAGGGGATAGATGGTTAAGGGGAGGGGATAGATGGTTAGTTGATAGTTAACCCCACCCTTACAATAGTTGTTAGTTAACCCCTCCCATACTATAGTTGTTAGTTAACCCCTTCCATAACGTAGTTGTTTGTAACCCCTCTCATACTGTAGTTGTTAGTAAACCCCTCCCATACTGTAGTTGTTAGTTAACCCCTCCCATACTAGAGTTGTTAGTTAACCCCTCCCATACTGTATTTGTTAGTTAACCCCTCCCATACTATAGTTGTTAGTTAACCCCTCCCATACTGTAGTTGTTAGTTAACCCCACCTATACTGTAGTTTTGTTTTCCACTCTCATACTGTAGTTGATGGTTAACCCCACCCATACAATAGTTGTTAGTTAACCCCTCCCATACTATAGTTGTTAGTTAACCCCTCCCATACTATAGTTGTTAGGTAACCCCTCCCATACTCTAGTTTTGTTTTCCACTCTCATACTGTAGTTGATGGTTAACCCCACCCATACAATAGTTGTTAGTTAACCCCTCCCATACTATAGTTGTTAGTTAACCCCTCCCATACTGTAGTTTTTAGTTTTCCACTCCCATACTGTAGTTGTTAGTTTTCCTCTCCCGTACTGTCGTTGTTAGTTTTCCTCTCCCATACTGTAGTTGTTAGTTAACCCCACCAGTACAGTAGTTGTTAGTTAACCCCTCCCATACTGTAGTTGTTAGTTAACCCCTCCCATTCTATAGTTGTTAGTTAACCCCTCCCATACTATAGTTGTTAGTTAACCCCTCCCATACTGTAGTTGTTAGTTAACCCCTCCCATACTGTTGTTGTTAGTTAACCCCTCCCATACTATAGTTGTTAGTTAACCCCTCCCATAATGTAGTTGTTAGTTAACCCCACCCGTACTGTAGTTGTTAGTTAACCCCCCCATACTATAGTTGTTAGTTAACCCCTTCCATATCGTAGTTGTTTGTAACCCCTCCCATACTGTAGTTGTTAGTTAATCCTCCCCATACTGTAGTTGTTAGGTGTCCACTCTCATACTGTAGTTGTTAGTGTTCCAATCCCATACTGTAGTTGTTAGTTAACCCCTCCCATAATGTAGTTGTTAGTTAACCCCACCCGTACTGTAGTTGTTAGTTAACCCCCCGCATACTATAGTTGTTAGTTAACCCCTTCCATACCGTAGTTGTTTGTAACCCCTCCCATACTGTAGTTGTTAGTTAACCCCTCCCATAATGTAGTTGTTAGTTAACCCCACCCGTACTGTAGTTGTTAGTTAACCCCCCCCCATACTATAGTTGTTAGTTAACCCCTTCCATACCGTAATTGTTTGTAACCCCTCCCATACTGTAGTTGTTAGTTAACCCCTCCCATACTGTAGTTGTTAGTTAACCCCTCCCATACTGTAGCTGTTAGTTTTCCTCTCCCGTACTTTAGTTGTTAGTTTTCTTCTCCCATACTGTAGTTGTTAGTTAACCCCACCCATACTGTAGTTGTTAGTTAACCCCCCCATACTGTAGTTGTTAGTTAACCCCACCCATACTGTAGCTGTTAGTTTTCCTCTCCCATACTGTAGCTGTTAGTTTTCCTCTCCCATACTGTAGCTGTTAGTTTTCCTCTCCCATACTGTAGCTGTTAGTTTTCCTCTCCCATACTGTAGCTGTTAGTTTTCCTCTCCCATACTGTAGCTGTTAGTTTTCTTCTCCCATACTGTAGCTGTTAGTTTTCCTCTCCCATACTGTAGCTGTTAGTTTTCCTCTCCCATGCTGTAGCTGTTAGTTTTCCTCTCCCATACTGTAGCTGTTAGTTTTCTTCTCCCATACTGTAGTTGTTAGTTAACCCCACCCATACTGTAGCTGTTAGTTTTCCTCTCCCATACTGTAGCTGTTAGTTTTCCTCCCCCATACTGTAGCTGTTAGTTTTCCTCTCCCATACTGTAGCTGTTAGTTTTCCTCTCCCATACTGTAGGTGTTAGTTTTCTTCTCCCATACTGTAGTTGTTAGTTAACCCCACCCATACTGTAGCTGTTAGTTTTCCTCTCCCATACTGTAGCTGTTAGTTTTCCTCTCCCATACTGTAGCTGTTAGTTTTCCTCTCCCATACTGTAGCTGTTAGTTTTCCTCTCCCATACTGTAGCTGTTAGTTGTCCTCTCCCATACTGTAGCTGTTAGTTTTCCTCTCCCATACTGTAGCTGTTAGTTTTCCTCTCCATACTGTAGCTGTTAGTTTTCCTCTCCCATACTGTAGCCTGTGAAGACACATGTGCGACGAGAAATAGTATTCAGCTGCGTCCAGGTTCCAGTGGGTCAGGTTCCAGTGGGTCAGGTTCGGGTAGGTCTGTTCTTGTTTGAGTTTGTGGTATGTAGTGTGTGTTTTTGAGTTTGTTTGCGTGTGCATATGTGCACACACACGCATTCACACTTGTGTATGTCTATGTGTGTGTGTGCCAGTGTGTGGTGTTCCCTGAAAGTGCTTATGGCTGAGCAGACCGTTCTACATATAAATGGCGTGCTCGCTAGTTTATAAGATACGTTAATGATAGAGCCCAGCAGACAATGGCAAGCTGTCAGGGTCAGTAATTGAGTGGGAGGGATGAGCTCTCTTCATTTCAGTCCATCTGTGTCACCGTGACAAGAGCACCTTGGCAACTCGTCGCCCAGAGATACGAGCTGGCGTGAACAATGGTGGCTGTCCGTCAGAGCGGCGCTGCGGTCTCGTAGCTCTCTCACCTGGGCCCAGCGTTACTGTAATTAGTGAGACGATGTCCTTCCCTCACAAACTACTGAGACGTCATTAGCGTTCACACCGCTTTTTGCACCAAATCAAATCAAAGTTTATTTGTCACGTGCCCCGAAAACAACAGTTGTAGGTAGACCTTACAGTGAAATGCTTACTTACAGGCTCTAACCAATAGTGCAAAAAGGTATTAGGTGAACAATAAATAAGTAAAGAAATAAGAACAACAGTAAAAAGACAGTGAAAAACAGTAGCGAGGCTGTAAAAGTAGCGAGGCTACATACCGACACCGGTTATTCAGGCTGATTGAGGTAGTATGTACATGTATATATGGTTAAAGTGACTATGCATGTATGATGAACAGAGAGTAGCAGTAGAGTAAAAGAGGGGGTGGTGTGTGGTGGGACACAATGCAGACAGCCTGGTTAGCCAATGTGCGGGAGCACTGGTTGGTCAGCCTAATTGAGGTAGTATGCACATGTGTACATGAATGTATAGTTAGTGACTGTGCATATATGAAAAACAGAGAGTACTTGCTCTGTGTAAAAAACACACAGATTAGATTGTATATACTGTACACTGAACATAAATATAAAAACACACAGATTGTATATACTGTACACTGAACATAAATATAAAAACACACAGATTGTATATACTGTACACTGAACATAAATATAAAAACACACAGATTGTATATACTGTACACTGAACAAAAACATAAAAACAACATGCAAAGCGTTGTTCCCATGTTTCATTTGCTGAAATAAAATATCCCGCAAAGGTTCCATATGCACAAATCTTATTTCTCTCAAATTTTGTGTGTAAATTTGTTTACAATCCCTGTTAGTGAGCATTTCTCCTTTGCCAAGATAATCCATCCACCTAACAGGTGTGGCACATCAAGAAGCTTAAACAGCATACTCATTACATCCTTGTGCTGGGGACAATAAAAGGCCACTTTAAAATGTGCCACACAGCACAGCACAACACAATGCCACAATGCCAACACAATGCTATAGGAAGCGTGCAATTGGCATGCTGACTGCAGTAATGTCCACCAGAGCTGTTGCCAGAGAATTGAATGAATTGAATGTACATACTCTACCATAAGCCACCTCCAACATTGTTTTCGTGAATTTGGCAGTACGTCCAACCGGCCTCACAACCGCAGAACATTTGCCCCAGTCTGAGGACCTGAGTGCTCTGGAGCAGGTTTTCATCAATTTTAGAACAATGTGGAAAAAGTCAAGGGCTCTGAATACTTTCCAAGGTATGTTGACTCACAGAGGGGAGCTGAACAAATATTGATATCAATGCAAACAAATGCTATTGGTCTATGTTGGCAATACTGTATGCTAAGTAGACAGCAGTGGATTTTGAATGTTGTTTGGGCAGGAGGGAGGATATCGTGGGAACATAGGTGCACCTCAGCTGTGGCCTTCACTGTAAGGTGTTGATATATGAGCAGACACAGCTTTGAGAGTTAGCGGTGTCATTCTACAGCTTAGCATTTATCACTTGACTTAGCCTTGTCACTCTAGTCTCTAAACCTAGCCTGCTATTGTGTGTGGAAGTTAGCCATGTTAGCATTTTGGCCTCTTTTAGCCTGGTGTCAGAGACAGCAGTGTGTGACAGAGAGAGAGAGAGAGAGAGAGAGAGAGAGAGAGAGAGAGAGAGAGAGAGAGAGAGAGAGAGAGAGAGAGAGAGAGAGAGAGAGAGGGGCATCTCCAGACGGCTGCCACACCTACAGGGAACTAACACAATACTGAGAGTCCCCCGGGAGCCATTATGAAAAATGACTTCTTCTAGCAGATGAAATATTTATGTTTTATATTATATCTTATATTCCCAATGATGGGCTCATGTTATCTGTACGCTGTGTTTACTGTGACAGCAACAGTAGGCCTGGGGCTGGCTTGTTGTGAAAGGGGTGCGTGTTGGAGTGCAGCGCTCCATAGCCTAATCCACAGGAGGGGAAACATGATGTGGGTGTCACAGAGCTACCCTGGCATTTTACATTTTTCTCTTTTTTAATCGCTGCACTAGGTTTTGACTTTGTCTCTTTTTTTATATTTTATCTTTTGATCTGTTTCCTTTTCTTGCAGCACTTAGTGTGTTGGATTAAAGGTAGATGTTGCCACAAGCAGCACTGCAGATTTGGAGATGAGCGAGATGCAAGAATTCACTCTCACACTGTAACACAGTATCTGTGCACAAGTTTGCTTCACACTGTTACAGCGTGGTAGCCAGGGCACGAAAAGAGCGGAGAAGTTGAGCCTCACACTTGGCTCTTAGTTGGTGCGAAAAATGACCTGCTATACTTTCTTCATCTAAGTCATATCGCTGAGTCTACCTTCAAATGAGGTGAATGTGTGTGGGTTTAACCTCTAGCGTTGAGCAATCCTGTATCCGGGAGCGTAATCATAGCCTCAAGCTCATTACCATAACGCAACGTTAACTATTCATGAAAATCGCAAATGAAATGAAATAAATATATTGGCTCACAATGTCATGTTTGTCATTTATTATCATGTCTTGTCCCTGTGCTCCCCATTCTGTTCGTTTAGTCTTCCCACACCTGTTCCCGATCCTTTCCCCTGATTAGAGTCCCTATTTATTCCTTTGTGTTCCGTTCCTGTCCCGTCGGTTCCTTGTTTTGTATTCACCATGCTGTGATTGTGTTTCGCCCTGTCCTGTCGTGTTTTTTGCCTTCATCAGATGCTGCGTGTGAGCAGGTGTCTCTGTCTACAGTACGGCCTGCGCCTACCCGAACCCCTCCAGTCTGTGGCCGCTTTCTATTTGTTATTCCCTCCCAGACTAGAGGATTTCTGTTATTCCCTGTTTGGACTTGAATAAACTCTGTTTCTGTTAGTCGCCCATTTTGGGTCCTCTATCACCTGCATGACAGAAGGAACCGACCAAGGAATGGACCCAGCGACTTCAGACGCTCGTTAACTGCCCATATCGAGATCAAGGAGCCATGCTCGGCAGACACGAGCAGGAATTGTCTGCTGCTCGCCATGCCGTGGAGAACCTGGCCGCTCAGGTTTCCGACCTCTCTGGACAGTTCCAGAGTCTACGTCTCGTGCCACCTGTTACTTCCTGGCCTGCCGAGCCTCCAGAACCTAGGGTTAATAACCCACCTTGCTACTCCGGGCAGCCCACTGAGTGTTAGTTAACCCCTTTCTCACGCAGTGTGAGATTGTGTTCCTCTCCAACCCAACACATACTCCCATAGAGAGAGAGCTGGTTGTTTACATCATTTCACTCCTTACTGGCCGGGCTCGAGAATGGGGCACAGCTATCTGGGAGGCAAGGGCTGATTGCTCTAACAAGTTCCAGAACTTTAAAGAGGAGATGATTCGGGTTTTTGACCGTTCAGTTTTTGGTAGGGAGGCTTCTAGGGCCCTGGCTTCCTTATGCCAAGGTGAACGGTCCATAACGGATTATTCTATTGAGTTTCGCACTCTTGCTGCCTCTAGTGAGTGGAACGAGCCGGCGCTGCTACTGTAGTTTTCTGGAGGGACCCCACGCAGTGGTTAAGGATGAGATTCTCTCCCGGGAGGTTCCATCAGATGTGGACTCTTTGATTGCTCTCCCATCCGCATAGAACGACGGGTAGATCTTCGTCACCGGGCTCTGGAAGAGAGCTCGCATCAACGGTGTTTCCCTGCTCCGCATCGCAACCATCTCCCTCCTCTGGCTTTGAGACTGAGCCCATGCAGCTGGGAGGGATTCGCATCTCGACTAAGGAGAGGGAACGGAGGATCACCAACCGCCTGTGCCTCTATACTGGAGTTGCTGGACATTTTGTTAATTCATGTCCAGTAAGAGGCCAGAGCCCATCAGTAAGCGGAGGGCTACTGGTGAGCGCTACTACTCAGGTCCCTTCATCTAGATCTTGTACTTTTCCTCTCCCATACTGTCGGTCCATCTACGCTGGACCGGTTTTCGGGTGCTACATGCAGTGCCTTGATTGACTCTGGGGCTGAGGTTGTTTCATGGACGAAGCATGGGTTCGGAAACATAACATTCCTTTCAGACTTAGACAGGCCTCGCCCATGTTTGCCTTAGATGGTAGTCATCTTCCCAGTATCAGTACAGCGCCTTTTAGAGAATTGTCTCTACGTAAAGGCTGAGAAGTGCTCTTTTCATGTCTCCTCCGTTACTTTTCTCGGTTCCGTTATTTCCGCTGAAGGCATTCAGATGGATTCCGCTAAGGTCCAAGCTGTCAGTGATTGGCCCGTTCCAAGGTCACGTGTCGAGTTGCAGCGCTTTTTGGTTTCGCTAATTTCTATCGGCGTTTTTCGTAGTTTTCGTTTGCTGCCCCTCTCACAGCTCTTACTTCTGTCAAGACGTGTTTTAAGTGGTCCGGTTCCGCCCAGGGAGCTTTTGATCTTCTTAAAGAACGTTTTACGTCCGCTCCTATCCTCGTTACTCCTGACGTCACTAGACAATTCATTGTCGAGGTTGACAGAGGTAGGCGTGGGAGCCATTCTATCCCAGCGCTTCCAGTCTGACGATAAGGTTCATCCTTGCGCTTATTTTTCTCATCGCCTGTCGCCATCCACCGGAGCGCAACTATGATGTGGGTAACCGTGAACTGCTCGCCATCCGCTGGCCCTAGGCGAATGGCGACAGTGGTTGAGGGGCGATGTTCCTTTTGTCGTTTGGACAGACCATAAGAACCTTGAGTACATCCGTTCTGCCAAACGACTTTAATGCCCGTCAAGCTGTTGGGCGTTGTTTTTCGCTCGTTTCGAATTTGTGATTTCTTAAATAAGTCCGGGTAGCAAGAACACCAAGCCTGATGCCTTATCCCGTCTGTTTAGTTCTTCTGTGGCTTCTACTGATCCCGAGGGGATTCTTCCTTATGGGCGTGTTGTCGGGTTAACAGTCTGGGGAATTGAAAGACAGGTTAAGCAAGCACTCACGCACACTGCGTGCCGTTGTCCTAGTAACCTCCTTTTCGTTCCTGTTTCCACTGTCTGGCTGTTCTTCAGTGGGCTCACTCTGCCAAGTTAGCTGGTCATCCCGGTGTTCGAGGCACTCTTGCGTCTAGTCGCCAGCGCTTTGGTGGCCGACTCAGGAGCGTGACACGCAGATTAGTGGCTGCTTGTACGGACACGCGCAGACTAAATCGGGTAAAAACACCAGATTGGTATAGACCGCTCCCCATTCCTTCTCGACCATGGTCTCACAACGCCTTAGACTTCATTACCGGTCTGCCTTTGTCTGCGGGGAAGACTGTGATTCTTACGGTTGTCGAAAACATAAAAACTCTAAGGCGGCACATTTCATTCCCTCGCTAAACTTCCTTCCGCTAAGGAGACGGCACAAATCATTATTGAGAATGTATTCAAATTTGGCCTCCGTTAGACGCATTTCAGACAGAGGCCCGCATTCACGTCACAGTTTTGGAGGGAGTTCAAGAAGCTTGATTGGCATCCGTCAGTCTCTCTTCTGGGTTTCATCCCCAGTCTAACGGTCAAGCAGAGAGGGCCAATCAGACGATTGGTTCGCATACTACGCAATTTCTTTCAGAAACCCTGCGTCTTGGGCAGAACAGCTCCCCTGGGCAGAATACGCTACAATTGCTTGTCTGCTACCGGGTTATCTCCGTTTCAGAGTAGTCTGGGTTACCAGCCTCCTCATGTTTCATCCCAGCTTGCCGTAGTCCAGCGTTCTCCTCCGCAGAACGTTTGTCCAACGTCTGTGAGCGCACCTGGAGGAGGGTGAGGTCTTCACTTTGCCGTTACAGGGCAAGACGGTGAGAGCCGCCAAAAACGTTAAGAGTCCAAGGTATTGTTGCGGCCAGAGAGTGTGGCTTTCCACTGCAACCTTCCTCTTATGACAGCTTCTCGTAAGTTGACTCCGCGGTTCATTGGTCCGTTCCGTGTCTCCCAGGTCGTCAATCCTGTCGCTGTGCGACTAGGTGCACCTTCCGCTGTGGCATCTTCACTCGGTCCATCCTGTCTTCCATGTCTCCTGTGTTAAGCCCTTTCTCACTTGCACCCCCTTTCGTCTTCCCTCCCCCTCCATGTTAGCATTTTGGCCTCCCGTCCTTGTCGAGAGCGCACCTATTTACAAGGTACATAAGATCATGGACATGCGTTCTCGGGACGGGGTCACCAATACTTAGTGGATTGGGAGGGTTACGGTCCTGAGGAGAGGAGTTGGGTTCCGTCTCGGGACGTGCTGGACCGTTCACTCATCGATGATTTCCTCCGTTGCCGCCAGGATTCCTCCTGAAAAATGCGCCAGGAGGCGCTGAAATATTGTCATGTTTGTCATTTATTATCATGTCTTGTCCCTGTGCTCCCCATTCTGTTCGTTTCCTCTGCTGGTCTTATTGGGTTCTTTCCCTCTTTCTATCCCTCTGATCTCCCCCTCCCCCTCTCACTCTCTCGCTTCTCTTCTCTCTATCGTGCACGTTTTGCTCCCAGCTGTTCCTATTCCCCTAATCATCATTTAGTCTTCCCACACCTGTTCCCGATCCTTTCCCCTGATTAGAGTCCCTATTTATTCCTTTGTGTTCCGTTCCTGTCCCGTCGGTTCCTTGTTTTGTATTCACCATGCTGTGATTGTGTTTCGCCCTGTCCTGTCGTGTTTTTTGCCTTCATCAGATGCTGCGTGTGAGCAGGTGTCTCTGTCTACTACGGCCTGCGCCTACCAAATGAGGTGACCTGCAGTCTGTGGCCGTTTCTCTTGTTATTCCCCTCTACAGACTAGAGGATTTCTGTTATTCCCTGTTTGGACTTGAATAAACTCTGTTTCTGTTAAGTCGCTTTTGGGTCCTCTATCACCTGCATGACACACAAGCTTAGCCTTTTGTTAACAACACTGTTATCTCAGATTTTCAAAATATGCTTTTCAAACATAGCTACACAAGCATTTGTGTAAGAGTATTGATAGCTAGCATAGCATTAAGCCTAGCATTCAGCACTCAACATTTTCACAAAAAACAAGAAAAGCATTCAAATAAAATAATTTACCTTTGAAGAACTTTGGATGTTTTCAATGAGGAGACTCTCAGTTAGATAGCAAATGTTCAGTTTTTCCAAAAAGATTACTTGTGTAGGAGAAATCGCTCCGTTTTGTTCATCACGTTTGGCTAAGAAAAAAATCAGAAAATGCAGTCTCTACAACGCCAAACTTTTTACCAAATTAACTCCATAATATCGACAGAAACATGGCAAACATTGTTTAGAATCAAGTCTCAAAGTGTTTTTCACATATCTATTCGATGATAAATCATTCGTGGCAGCTGTGTTTCTCCTAGAAGCAAACGAAAAATACACGCAGCTGGAGATTATGCAATAATTTCAACGGAGGACACCAAGCGGCCACCTGGTAGATGTAGTCTCTTAAGGTCAATCTTCCAATGATTTGCCTACAAATATGTCACAATGCTGTCGACACCTTGGGGAAAGGACAGAACGTCTAAGCTCATTCGTGACCCATACACAGCCATAAAAGGAGACATTGGAACACAGCACATTCCAAAATCTGGGGCACTTCCATGAAATTTATCTTGGTTTCGCCTGTAGCATTAGTTCTGTGGCACTCACAGACAATATCTTTGCAGTTTTGGAAACGTCAGAGTGTTTTCTTTCCAAAGCTGTCAATTATATGCATATCTTTTCGTGACAAAATATCTTGTTTAAAACGGGAACGTTTTTTTATCCATAAATTAAAAGAGCGCCCCCTATATCCAAGAGGTTAAACATGAGGTAGACGTTTGTGGGTTTAATTCTAGGGTAGGGGGCACTATTTTCACTTCTGGATGAAAAGCGTGCCCAAGTAAACTGCCTGCTACTCATTCCCAGAAGCTAGGATTATGCATATAATTGTTAGAATTGGATAGCAAACACTGTCGTTTCCAAAACTGTTAAAAATAATGCCTGTGAGTATAACAGAACTGATTTGGCAAGCAAAAACCTGAGAAAAATTCATCCAGGAAGTAGGAATCTTTTATTTTTGTAGTTGTCTATTCAATGCCATTACAGTATCCATTGACTTAGCACTCAAATTGCAGTTCCTATGCATTCCACTAGATGTCAGTCTTTAGAAATTGTTCCAAGCTTGTAATCTGAAAAATGAGGGAGTAAGACCAGTCTGAATGACTAGACCCTAAAGTTTCAGAGCTTTTTCATGTGCAATCCCGAGAGCGCGACTTTCTTGTTTACCTTTTATTTTGATGACGTTATAGTCCGGTTGAAATATTATAGATTATTTAGGCTAAAAACAACCTGAAGATTGAATATAAGCATTGTTTGAAAAGGTTCTATGAACTTTACGGATACAATTTTGATTTTTTGTCTGCCTGTTGTGACTGCATTTGGATTACTGAAGAAAACACGCAAACAAAACAGAGTTTTTGGATATAAAGAGAGACTATCGAACAAAACTAACATTTATTGAGTAAATGAATGTCTTCTGAGTGCAACCATATGAAGATCAAAGGTAAATTATTAATTTTCTCTACTTCTGACTTGTGTAACTACTACTTGCTGGTTCTACTTCTATAACTCTTCTACTTGCTGGTTACTCTTTGTAATGATTTGTCTGCTGGGCGATGTTCTCAAATAATCGCTTGGTATGCTTTCGCCGTAAAGCCTTTTTGAAATCTGACACCAGAGTTGGATTCACAAGAAGTTAATCTTTATGTATAACACTTGTATGTTTTCAGAATTTTTATAATCAGTACTTCTGTTTTTGAATTTGGCGCTCTGCAATTTTACTGGATGTTGGTCAGGTGGGACGCTACCGTCCCACGTACCCTAAAGAGGTTTTTAAACATGTAAATGTTTGTGGATTTAAACATGAGATGAAGGTGTGTGGGTGTAACGGCTTTCTTCCTGGGAAGGAGAGGCGGACCAGAACGCAGCGTGGTTAGAGTTCATGTTAATTTAATAAGGAAACTCAAACATGAACAGGATACAAAACAATAAACGTGAAAACCGAAACAGTCCTAACTGGTGCATAAAACACAAAGACAGGAAACAACCACCCACAAATCCCAACACAAAACAGGCTACCTAAATATGGTTCCCAATCAGAGACAATGACTAACACCTGCCTCTGATTGAGAACCATATCAGGCCAAACATAGAAATAGACAAATCAGACACACAACATAGAATGCCCACCCAGCTCACGTCCTGACCATCACTAAAACAAGGAAAACACACAAGAACTATGGTGAGAACGTGACAGTACCCCCCCCCCCCTCCAAGGAGCGGACTCCGACCGCACAACCTAAACATATAGGGGAGGGTCTGGGTGGGCATCTGTCCGCGGTGGCGGCTCTGGCTAATTGTCTTAGTCCACCCCCTTAGCGTCCTTTGAGTCGCGACCCTCGCCGCTGACCTTGGCCTAAGGACCCTAACAAAGGGCTCCACTGGACTGAGGGGCAGCTCGGGACTGAGGGGTAGCTCAGGACCGAAGGGTAGCTCATGACCGAAGGGTAGCTGAGGACCGAGAGTTAGCTCAGGACCGAGGGGTAGCTCAGAACTGAGAGGTAGCTCAGGCTGGTTGACGGCTCTGGCAGCTTCTGGATGACTGACGGCTCTGGCAGCTTCTGGATGACTGACAGCTCTGGCAGATCCTGGCTGACTGGCGGCTCTGGCAGATCCTGGCTGACTGCCGGCTCTGGCAGATCCTGGCTGACTGGCGGCTCTGGCAGATCCTGGCTGACTGGCGGCTCTGGCAGATCCTGGCTGACTGGTGGCTCTGGACAGACGGGAGACTAGCAGCTATGGACAGATGGGAGACTCTAGCAGCTCTGGACAGATGGGAGACTCTAGCAGCTCTGGACAGACGGGAGACTCTAGCAGCTCTGGACAGATGGGAGACTCTAGCAGCTCTGGACAGACGGGAGACTCTAGCAGCTCTGGACAGACGGGAGACTCTAGCAGCTCTGGACAGACGGGAGACTCTAGCAGCTCTGGACAGACGGGCAGCTCTGGCAATGCTGGAGAGGAGGAAGGCTCTGGCAGCACTGGACTGAGGGGCTCTGGCGCCTCTGGACTGAGGGGCTCTGGCGCCTCTGGACTGAGGGGCGGAAGCTCTGGCAGCGCCGGACAGGCGGGAAACTCCGGCTGCGCTGGAGAAGAGGAAGGCTCTGGCAGCGCTGGACAGAGGAGCTCTAGCGCCTCTGGACTGAGGGGCGGAAGCTCTCCTGAACAGATAATCAAATAGCTACCCGGTATATTTCATATATGCATATTCACGTTAACTATACATTCATGTACATACTACCTTAATTGGGCCGACCAACCAGTGCTCCCTCACATTGGCTCACCAGGCTATCTGCATTGTGTCCTGCCACCCACCATCCGCCAACCCCTCTTTTACGCTACTGCTACTCTCTCTTCATCATATAGGCATAGTCACTTTAACTATATGTACATGTACATACTACATCAATCAGCCTGACTAACCAGTGTCTGTATGTAGCCTCGCTACTTTTATAGCCTCGCTACTGTATATAGCCTGACTTTTTACTGTTGTTTTTTTTCTTTAATTACCAATTGTTCACCTAACACATTTTTTGCACTATTGGTAAGTAAGCATTTCACTGTAAGGTTGTATTCGGCGCATGTGACAAATAAACTTTGATTTGATTTGAGTATCTCTACTTGCACATCATCATCTGCTCATCTATCACTCCAGTGTTAATCTGCTAAATTGTAATTACTTTTCCACTATGGCCTATTTATTGCCTACCTTCTCACGTCATTTGCACACACTGTATATAGACTTTCCTTTGTTTTCTATTGTGTTATTGAGTGTACTCTTGTTTATTCCATGTGTAACTCTGTTTTGTTGTTTGTATCGCACTGTTTCGCTTTATCTTGGCCAGGTCGCAATTGGAAATGAGAACTTGTTCTCAACTAGCTTACCTGGTTAAATAAAGGTGAAATAAATAATACATTTAAAGTTAAAAATCTTATTGATTACAGTCAAGAGAGAGAGAGTCACTTGTTAATGTATTATTACCTCATAAGTCATATTCTGAATGAATCGGTGATATACAAATTGGCTCAATTATGTTTTTCCTATTAACTTAATCAATCACAGAATTATATTACACACACACAATATGTCATACATTGGTCACTGATTTGATAGAAAGGCTAAGGGCTAAGCCAATATGATGGCTTGGTAGACGAAGGAAATGGGTGGGGACAGTTCAAGAGCGAGAAACTCAGAGAGGATTCGCTTGAATACAGTTGATAACTACATTCAGGAAATGCTAATACTTTTAAAATGAACGGTCGCTCATTCGAAAAGAAATGGCACTTTACATATTATAGCAGGGTCCTCTCCTGGATGTAGCAGGGTCCCCCCAGATGACTGGGCTGTCCCTGAACCAGAGCTGGCTAGTAGAGAGAGATGACTGGGCTGTCCCTGAACAGGAACTGGCTAGGAGAGAGAGTTGATTGTGCTGTCCCTGAACAGGAACTGGCTAGGAGAGAGAGAGATGACTGGGCTGTCCCTGTACCACAGCTGGCTAGTAGAGAGAGATGACTGGACTGGCCCTGAACCGGAGCTGGCTAGGAGAGAGAGAGAAGACTGTGCTGGCCCTGAACCGGAGCTGGCTAGGAGAGAGAGAGATGACTGTGCTGTCCCTGAACCGGAGCTGGCTAGTAGAGAGAGATGACTGGGCTGTCCCTGAACAGGAGCTGGCTAGGAGAGAGAGAGATGACTGGCCTGTCCCTGAAGAGGAGCTGTCCTCCTTAGTGTTAGGACCATGGCTAACATCTCTCTCCCCAGCTCTGTGTGTTTCTGTCTGTCTGCAGAGTATCAGGCCTGATATTTGCGATGGCACTTTAACTCTCTGGCACCTTCCTGGTTGATGAAGAAGTGTCTGGATGGGATAATGTGGCCTGTCACACACACACACACACACACACACACACACACACACACACACACACACACACACACACACACACACACACACACACACACACACACACACACACACACACACACACACACACACACACACACACACACACACACACACACACACACAGATTTGTGCACTGTGTTAGAGCGATAGTTTCAAGTCATTGTGTCTACTAGAGTTGCTGTAATAGAAGTGTGTTAGAGTCGGTGGCAGGTGAACAGTTATCTGCCTCTTTTGTCAGTTGATAATCTGGAAGATATGCATGGAGGGGTCAGAGTGAAGTGGTCTAGAGGGCATGAATCATGAATAGAAGATTCAAACTAATTTTAATGTGTGTGGTTGATACTTAGCCTAGTGCATAGGGAGAGTCTGAGAGACACACACTGAACCTGCTGTTTCCTAAGAGCTCTCCTTCTCTCTCTTTTCCTCTTCTTCTACCTCTTCCTCTCCATCTCTCTCTTCCTCTCCTCTCTCTTTTGCTCTTCCTCTACCTCTTCCTCTCCATCTCTCTCTCCCTCTCCGTCTCTCTCTCCTTCTCTCTCCCTCTTTCTCTCACTCACTATTCCTCTCCTTCTCTCTCTCTCCATCTATCTCTCTCTCTTCCTCTCCATCTCCTTCTCTCGCTCTCTCTTTCTCCCCCTTCCTTTCCTTCTCTCCCTCGCTCTTCCTCT
This sequence comes from Oncorhynchus gorbuscha, assembly GCF_021184085.1. Lineage (NCBI taxonomy): Eukaryota > Metazoa > Chordata > Actinopteri > Salmoniformes > Salmonidae > Oncorhynchus > Oncorhynchus gorbuscha. Next base: position 101,122,209 of record NC_060178.1, read on the forward strand.
CCATCTCTCTTTCTTCCTCTCTTTTTCTCCCTCCCTCTTCCTCTTTTTGTCTCTATCCTTTCCATCTCTCTCTCCCTCTTCCTCTCCTTCGCTCTCTCTCTTCCTCTCATTCTCTCCTTACTCTCCATCTTTCTCTTGCTCTTCTGCTCCTCCTCTCTCTCTCCCTCTTCCTCTCCCTCTCTCTCCTCCTCTCTCCTCTCTCTCCCTCTTCCTCTCCTCTCCCTCTTCCTCTCTACTCTCTCTCCATCTTCCTCTCCTTCTCCCCCTCTCTCTATTCCTCTCCTTCTCCCTCTCTCCATCTTTCTCTCTCCTTCTTCCTCTCTCCCTCTCTCCCTCTTTCTCCCTCCTTCTTCCTCTCCTTCGCTCTTCCTCTTTTCACTCCTCAAGTAGGATATGTTATTTTGAAGCAGCTCTAGCAGAATAATCCCCTGGGATACTTGACCTTTAGAGAGAGAGGGAGAGAGAACCATGAGGCTAAATGGTCCATTTCTCCCTGGGGGGGCTGCATTTGTGGTGTCCAGTGTGAGCTTTGTAAAGGGCTTTCACTTTGATTAGGGACGTTTGGGAGGAGAATTCACTTAAAGGCTGAGAGAGGGAGAACGCTACTTGCTCTGTCCATGCTGTTCAGATCACAAGAGGTTTCCCTGTAATGCCACTTCATTCTGTGAGATGTGGTGAAGGTAAATGTGTGACCAGTCAAAAAGTGTGTAATGCATCTGGACCTACCATCACCCTGGGGGGATAATGGTTGTGATTGCTGTTGATTCCCGTCTCTCCCCAAAGCAGCTAATGTAGAGAGAGGACATGGGAGAGAGAGTGGAGAAAAGGAAGAGGTTAGGACAGAAAGTCCCTGGTTTCTCTCTCTCTTTCCCTCTGGCCTGAAGACAGTGAAGGGGAAACCCCCCTGATAAGTCCTTGTGTCAAAGCAGACCCAAGTAGCTCAGCTTTAACTTCTTGTCTCTTCCTTTTCGCTATTTCATTTTTCCTCCCTCTCTCACTCAATCCCTCCCTGGCAGTAAAACAGAGGAGGCAAGGCAGCGGCTTGACATTGCTTCTGGGAAGTGCTCCAAACCGAGTGTTAAAATAATTTCAGGTTAGATAAAGCTTGGTGTGAGCCTGGAGCGAGCCCAGGGACCTCACAGGGTTCATCTTCATTTAGAATAAAGCGGCCACGCAGAGAGGGGGCCTGCAGGCAACCATAGCCATGGCACACACACACACACACACACACACACACACACACACACACACACACACACACACACTCACACTCACACTCACACTCACACTCACACTCACACTCACACACACACACAGAGGGAGGACCTGTGTTTGTGTGTGTGCGCTTGTTGGCCTCTCTGACTGTACAGAGGAGAGACAGTTATGGGTGTAGCTAGCATACTCTATAGTCTACCCCACGTTTTAGCCCTCACTAAGAATCTTGAGAGACACAAGCACAGTGAAGACACATTATTGCACCAGGCATACATATCCGCATACCATAATGAATACTCAGAGAGAAAAAGGTGTAGATTCCCGCGCAGGTGTTTATTTTATACGCCTTAACAGAAGGCAGGAATCGTGGTCACTGGCAGACAATGGTCATACACAGGTGGGAAAACAGGCAGGTGAATCAAAACTAGAACTGAAGACTATAACTGGTTCTCACAAACGACTCTACATTACATTTTGTCACGTCAATTCCATGTTTAAAAGTTCCATGAGCACCATAGGAGAATGTCAAATTGGGTGTCTAAGGAAAGATAAGAGTTTTTTTTAAATGAAGACATTTTAAACGTTTGAAATAATCAAAAGCTTTGATTTCTGGACAAACAAATGGAAAATTCTTAAAGGTATCAGAAATAAATCAAAATACAGTGATGTTGAAGTAAAGACCGCTGCCAATGCTTCGTTTTGGAGAAACATTGTGCCTTGTGCCTTGAAATGGTTTTACCAAAAACCCACATACGCTCCCTAAAACACTTCTGTGAGCAGGCCTTTCTAATCGACCTGGCCCGGGTATCCTGGAAGGACATTGACCTCATCCCGTCAGTTGAGGATGCCTGGTCATTTTTTAAAAGTAACTTCCTCACCATTTTAGAAAAGCATGCTCCGTTCAAAAAATACAGAACTAAGAACAGATACAGCCCTTGGTTCACTCCAGACCTGACTGCCCTCGACCAGCACAAAAACATCCTGTGGCGGACTGCAAAAGCATCGAATAGTCCCCGCGATATGCAACTGTTCACGGAAGTCAGGAACCAATACACGCAGTCAGTCAGGAAAGCTAAGGCCAGCTTCTTCAGGCAGAAGTTTGCATCCTGTAGCTCCAACTCCAAAAAGTTCTGGGACACTGTGAAGTCCATGGAGAACAAGAGTACCTCCTCCCAGCTGTCCATTGCACTGAGTCTAGGTAACACGGTCACCACCGCTAAAATCCATGATTATCGAAAACTTCAACAAGCATTTCTCAACGGCTGGCCATGCCTTCCGCCTGGCTACTCCAACCTCGGCCAACAGCTCCGCCCCCCCGCAGCTCCTCGCCCAAGCCTCTCCAGGTTCTCCTTTACCCAAATCCAGATGGCAGATGTTCTGAAAGAGCTGCAAAACCTGGAACTGTACAAATCAGCTGGGCTTGACAATCTGGACCCTCTATTTCTGAAACTATCCGCCGCCATTGTCGCAACCCCTATTACCAGCCTGTTCAACCTCTCTTTCATATTGTCTGAGATCCCCAAGGATTGGAAAGCTGCCGCAGTCATCCCCCTCTTCAAAGGGAGAGACACCCTGGACCCAAACTGTTACAGACCTATATCCATCCTGCCTATCTAAGGTCTTCGAAAGCCAAGTCAACAATCAGGTCACTGACCATCTCGAATCCCACCGTACCTTCTCCACACTCAAGGTACTAAACAATATCATAACCGCCATCGATAAAAGACAGTACTGTGCAGCCGTCTTCATCGACCTTGCCAAGGCATTCGACTCTGTCAATCATCAATTGCAAAAATTGCTGTTGCAGGCTTTTATCTCCCTCACCAACTTCAAACATCTGCTATCTGAGCAGCTAACCGATCGCTGCAGCTGTACATAGTCTATTGGTAAATAGCCACCCATTTTCACCTACCTCATCCCCATACTGTTTTTATTTATTTACTTTTCTGCTCTTTTGCACACCAATATCTCTACCTGTACATGACCATCTGATCATGTATCACTCCAGTGTTAATCTGCAAAATTGTAATTATTCGCCTACCTCCTCATGCCTTTTGCACACAATGTATATAGACTCCCCCTTTTTTTCTACTGTGTTATTGACTTGTTAATTGTTTACTCCAAGTGTAACTCTGTGTTGTCTGTTCACACTGCTATGCTTTATCTTGGCCAGGTCGCAGTTGCTAATGAGAACTTGTTCTCAACTAGCCTACCTGGTTAAATAAAGGTGAAATAAAAAAATAAATAAAAAACATATCCAAGATATATTATAATTTCTCTCCATCATGAAGGAGGATAATTAAAGTTTGCAGAGGTAACAAGTAAAGGTCAATCAATCAATCAATCACATGTATTTATGAAGCCCTTCTAACATCAGCTGATGTCATAAAGTGTTGTACAGAAACTCTGCCTAAAACCCCAAACAGCAAGCAATGCAGGTGTAGAAGCACGGTGACTAGGAAAAACTCCCTAGAAAGGCCGGAACCTAGGAAGAAACCTAGAGGAGAACCTGGCTATGAGGAGTGGCCAGTCCTCTTATGGCTGAGCTGGGTGGAGATTATAACAGAACATGGCCAAGATGTTCAAATGTTCATAAATGACCAGCAGGGTCAAATAATAATAGTCACAGTGGTTGTCGAGGGTGCAACAGGTCAGCACTTCAGGAGTAAATGTCAGGTGGCTTTCATAGCCAATCATCGAGTATATCTACCGCTCTTCCTGTCTCAAGAGAGTTGAAAACAGCAGGTCTTGGACAAGGTAGCACGTCCAGTGAACAGGTCAGGGTTCCATAGCCGCAGGCAGAACAGTTGAAACTGGAGCAGGAGCACAACCGAGTGGACTGGGGACAGCATGGAGTCAACAGGCCATGTAGTCCTGAGGCATAGTCCTAGGGCTCAGGTCCTCTGAGAGAAAGATTGAAAGATAGAGAGTAAAAGGGAGAGAGCCAAAAAGAGAGATAATTAGAGAGAGCATACTTAAATTCACACAGGACACCGGATAAGACAGGATAAATACTCCAGATATAACAGACTGACCCTAGCCCCCCGACACAAACTATAAATTCTGTAGGCTGAGATAGGAGGGGTCAGGAGACACTGTGGCCCCGTCCGACGATACCCCCGGACAGGGTCAAACAGGCAGGATATAACCCCACCCAATTTGCCAATGCACAGCCCCCACACCACTAGAGGGATATCTTCATCCACCAACTGTTACTATCCTGAGACAAGGCCAAGTGTAGCCCACAAAGATCTCCCCCACGGCACGAACCCAAGGGGGGGGGGGCGCCAAACCGGACACGTTAGTGACTCAACCCACTCAAGTGACACACCCTTCCTAGGGACGGCATGGAAGAGCACCAGTAAGCCAGTGACTCAGCCCCTGTAATAAGGTTTGAGGCAGAGAATCCCAGTGGAGAGAGGGGAACCGGCCAGGCAGAGACAGATCCAGAGCCTTCCCATTCACCTTCACACTCCTGGGTCAGACTACACTCAATCATAGGACCTACTGAAGAGATGAGTCTTCAATAAAGACTTAAAGTCTCTCTCACGTGGATAGGCAGACCATGCCATAAAAATGGAGCTTTATAGGAGAAAGCCCTGCCTCCAGCTGTTAGCTTCAAACTTCTAGGGACAGTAAAGAGGCCTGCATCTTGTGACTGTAGCGTACATGTTGATATGTATGACAGGACCAAATCAGAAAGATAGGTAGGAGCAAGCCCATGTAATGCTTTGTAGGTTAGCAGTAAAACCTTGTAGAGAGTGTAGCACTGGGGTAATATGATAAAACCTTTTGGTTCCAGTCAAGATTCTAGAAGCCGTGTTTAGCACTAACTGAAACGTATTTTGATCTTTACACGGATAGCCGGAAAGTAGAGCATTGCAGTAGCCGAACCTTGCAGTAGCCGAAGTGACAAAAGCATGCATTTATTTTTCAACATAATTTTTGGACAGAAAGTTTCAGATTTTTGCAATGTTAATTAGATGGAAAAAAAGCTGTCCTTGAAACACTCTTGATATCTTCAAAAGAGAGATCAGGGTCCAGAGTAACATTGAGGTCCTTCACAGTTTTATTTGAGACAACTGTAAAACCATCAATATTAATTGTCAGATTCAACAGAAGATCTCTTTCTTCTTGGGACCTAGAACTAGCATCTCTGTTTTGTCTGAGTTTAAAAGTAAAACATTTGTCGCCATCCATCCCCTTATGTCTGAAACACAGGCTTCCAGGAATGACAATTTTGAGGCTTCACCATGTTTCATCGAAATGTAAAGATGTGTGTCATCGGCATAGCAGTGAAATTTAATATAATGTTTCCGAATGACATCACCAAGAGGTAAAATATAAAGTGAAAACAATAGTGGTCCTAAAATGAAGCCTTGAGGAGCACTGAAATGTACAGTTATTTGTCAGAGGACAAACCATCTACAGAGACAAACTGATATTTGACCAATTTGGGCTTCCAATTTCTCCAAAAGAATGTGGTGATCGATGGTATCAAAAGCAGCACTAAGGTCTAGGAGCACGAGGACAGACGCAGAGCCTCAGTCTGACGCCATTAAAAATAATTTACCACCTTCACAAGTGCAGTCTCAGTGCTATGATGGGGTCTAAATCCAGACTGAAGCGTTGAGTGTACATTGTTTGTCTTCAGGGAGACAGTGAGTTGCTGCGCAACGGCTTTTTCAAAAATAATTCAGCGGAAGTGGAGATTCGAAATCGACCGATAGTTTTTTACATTTTCTGGGTTTTCTGGGTTTGGCTTTTTCTATAGAAGCTTTATTACTGCCACTTTTAGTGAGTTTTTTACACATCTGGTGGATAGAGAGTCATTTATTATGTTCAACATAGGAGGGCCAAGCACAGGAAGCAGCATTTAATTTATTTATTTGTTTTATTTCACCTTTATTTAACCAGGTAAGCAAGTTGAGAACAAGTTCTCATTTACAAAGAACAAGCCTGAGCTCCCCCTGCACTCCTCTCAACAATAACTCAAAACAGCAGTAACTCAGCAATAACTCAAAACAATATCCCATAACAAGGATAGGGGAGACGCTAGCGTCTCAAATGGCCAATTTCCAGGGGAAATGCAGAGCGCCAGATTCAAATAAAATGCTATAAAATTCAAACTTTCATTAAATCACAGATGTAAGATGCTCAATTAAAGCTACACTCGTTGTGAATCCAGCCAACATCTCAGATTTAAAAAATGATTTTTGGCGAAAGCATATGAAGCTATTATCTGATAGCCTGCAGCCATCCTCACCAGCAGTAAACAAAGGGGCTAGCGTAGCAGGCGCTACACAAAATTATGAAGTAAAATATAAAATATGCATTACCTTTGACGAGCTTCTTTTTTTGGCACTCCAATATGTCCCATAAACATCGCAATTGGTCCTTTTGTACGATTCATTCCGCACATATATATCGAAAATATCCATTTATAAAGCGCATTTGATCCATAAAAAAACAGCTTAGAAAAACAAAACGTCACTACAAAATATTTCAAAGGTTGCCTATAAACTTTGCCAAAATATTTCAAACTACTTTTGTAATACAACGTTAGGTATTTTTAAAAGTTAATAATCAATCAAATTGTTGACGGGGAAATCTGTATTCAATACATGAACGAAAAGAAAAAAGCTCTGCTCTTCACGTCTTGTGCAACTCACAAACGTATACCCTGTTTCGAGTTGGCCTACTTCCTGATAAGACAAAGAAATAACCTCAGCCATATTCCAAACACTGGCGACATCGTGTGGAAGCGGTAGGAACTGAAAGTAGGTTCCTATTAGATTTCCAATGGCAAAGACAATATAGGGAAGAGAGATGGGAAAAAAAGAAAACATTCTGAACAGTTTGTCCTCTGGGTTTTGCCTGCTACATAAGTTCTGTTATACTCACAGACATGATTCAAACGGTTTTAGAAACTTCAGAGTGTTTTCTATCCAAATCTATGAATAATATGCATATCGTATATTCTTGGCATGAGTAGCGGCACGTTGAAATTGGGCACGCTATTTATCCAAGAGTGAAAATTCTGCCCCCTAGCTTTAAGAGGAAACCAGAAATTACATGATAAATATTCCCTTACCTTTAATGATCTTCATCAGAATGCCCAGGTCCACAATAACTGTTTGTTGGGTTTGATAATGTCCATTATTTATGTCCAAATACCTCCTTTTGTTAGCAGGTTTGGTATACATATCCAAAATCTCATTCTGGTCGAGCGTTACTCCGGACAAAAAAAAGTTATATTAAACTAAGTAAAGCAATCAATAATTAGGATGTGTTTATCATAAATCTTCAATAAAATCCAACTGGAGAATTCCTTTGTGTCTTGAGGAGCAACGGAACGCAAGTGGATATCATGTGGCATGCGCATGACCAGGAAATGGCTGACTGCCAGACACATGGCTCATTCTGCTCTTATTCAGTCCCACAACAAAGTAGAAGCCTCATTCACATTTCTATAGACGGTTATCATCTAGTGGAAGCCCTAGGAAGGGCAGCTTCATTCATACTGTATCTCAATGGGATTTCAATAGGAACTGTGTTGAAAATCTACCAACCTCAGATTTCTTACTTCCTGTTTGGATTTCTTCTCAGGTGTTCGCCTGCCATATGAGTTCTGTTATACTCACAGACACCATTCAAACAGTTTAGAAACTTCAGAGTGTTCTAATAATAATCTGCATATATTAGCAACTAAGACTGAGGTGCAGGCCATTTACTCTGGGCACCTTATTCATCCTCGCTACTCAATACTGCCCCCAGCCATAAAGAACAAATTATTATTGACAATGACGGCCTACCAAAAGGCAAACCCGCTCCTGCGGGGACGGATCTGGGATTAAAATTGATTAATTAAATCAACTATATGAAAAAACACACATCATGACAAGAGAGACACCACAACATTACATACAAAGAGACTGAAGACAACAACATAGCATGGCAGCAACATATGAAAACACAGCATAGTAGTAATACGATATGAACTTCACCATGCTGAAAGGGATATTCAATGTCTATTTATTTTTTTACTATCAATAGATGACCTTCTTTGCTTGTCATTCAAAATCCTCACTGGTCTTTGTGGTTGAATCTGTGTTTGAATTCACTGCTAAATTGAGGGACCTTATAGATAATTGTATGTGTGGCATTCATAGATGAGGTAATCATTAAAAGGTCCTGTTAAACACTATTATTGCACACAGAGTGAATCTATGCAACTTATTATGACTTGTTACTCATTTGTTTACTCCTGAACTTACTTGCCATAACAAAGGGGTTGAATACTAATTAACATATTTTTTAAATAATTTGCAACAATCTTAAAAAAACATAATTCCACTTTTACATTATGGGGTATTGTTTGTAGGCCAGTGACAAAATAAATCTGAATTTGATCCATTTTAAATTCAGGCTGTAACACAACAAAATGTGTAACAAGTAAAGTGGTGTGAGTACTTTCTGAAGGCACTGTATCTGTCCACTGTTGTGAATGAGGCAAGGGACAGACAGACTAACAGACAGATGCAGGAGAAGCCATCTTGGATTGTGTTTTCATTATCATACTGACTAGCAGTCAAGAGATGTGTACACTGTTTCTCTTTCTCTCCCTTCTTATCTATATATCTTTCTCTCCTCTCATTTTCACTCCCTCTCTTCCTCTCCTCCAGCCTCACTCTCTCCTCCTCTCCTCCTTAATTGTTTATATACATTAACATTCCCCAAATTGCCAGCATTTGGTTCAGGTGACAGGCCTGTAATTTGAAAGCTCAGCCTTCCTTTGCCAGAGGAGTAAGCAATTTAAGCACTGTGCTGAGCCCTAATGTTGGGTTGTCAAAAGGAGCCCGGCCATTCCCCCTATGCTAATCAATCAATGACGCCCTGCAACCTTTTCATCTGTTCAGCTCAGCCGCCAGACCCCAGCTCTGATATATCTATTAACTTACTGTCGGGGGCCGGGCGAAGGGCGCTGCTAGATGAGATTCCTCCATCCCTGGCATTTGAGGCAGATAAGTAAGCTATCAGGGTGGCGGATAAATAGCAGAGTAAAGATTTGGTCCTGCCCCTGAGAGTGAGGCGACAATGCAGCCGTGGCGAGCCAGATAGCCTTCCTCATTATCCTGCCACACGCCCCTAATCCAAAAAGTTGTTTACCGAGAGAGGAGGCTAGTGTTATCTGCCACTGCCACCGTGTCTTCTGTGTGTGTATTGGGGGGAGGTTTAAAAACGCCCTAATATGCGCAGTTGGCCGAGACTGATTTATTTTTGAGAGACTGTCAGAGAGGCCTTCCCTTTTGAGGGGGTTCTATGTGTGCCTATGTGTTTACCTGTGTGTTAACTTGGAAGTTTTAAAATGACCTTATTCCAATATAAAATAGAGGATGAATGTTTTGTCGGTCTCTCTATGCTCCCATGTTGTCTTCGGTCAGTCCAGATAAAGAGCTCCTGTCTCTGCCATACAGAATAATCCCAGAGAGTCATTGATTATGTCTGTGTGCTATAACAGCTTGCTGGTTTTGTATAATTTTAATCACTTTTCAGGTAAGACCCAAATGCAGACTGTGTTGAAGTAACAATGTTTATTACAGCAACAGGGGCAGGCAAATGAGAGGTCAAGGCAGGCAGGGGTCGACAATTCATAGTAGTGGCAAAGGCACGGGATGGCAGGCAGACTCAGGATCAGGTCAGGCAGAGGTCGGTAAACCAGAGGATGGGCAAAGGCACAGGACGGCAGGCAGGCCCAGGGACAGGGCAGGCAAAGGTCAAAACCAGGAGAGCAGGAAAAGAGAGACTGGGGAAAAGCAGGACAAAACTCTGGTTGACTTGACAAACAAGACAAACTGGCAACAGACAAACAGAGAACACAGGTATAAATAGACTGGGGATAATGGGGAAGATGGGTGACACCTGGAGGGGTGTGGAGACAAGCACAAGGACAGGTGAAACAGATCAGGGCGTGACATTTGTTGCTTATTACATATTTTAAAAGGTATTACGAGTTGTAAATGGATTGGTACTATTTCTCCTTTATCCCCCCCCCCCACACACACACTCTCCACCCTTGTGAAGTCTTTAGAAACCCCCCCCCTCCACTGCAGTAATCCTGAGAAGCAGTAAACTAGAGGTGTGAGGGGACTGATTGCCAGTTGATCATGCTGAAATACGCTCTTATCCGTTATTGGATCTGAAATAGAGGAGGCTTAAGAATTATCTGAGTCCTCAGTTAATGTGGAGATCATCTGGAGAAAGCTCCGCAAGGTAGGGTTGGGCTGGCCAGATTGCTAACTGGCTGCTATGGTTACCAACAGTCGGCTGGGAGGTGGGAGGGGGGATGTTGTAAGGTGGGGCAAGGCTATGTTTCTCTCTTCCCATCTCGTTGACATCTTCTCCTCTATTGTCTACCTTCTCCTCCCCTCCTCCTTATAACCTATCCCTCCTCCTCTCCTCCTCCTTAACCCTCCTCCCCCTCTTACTTTCCTCTTCCTTAACCCTCCTCTCCCTCATCCTCTCATCCTCCTTACACCCTCCTCTCCCTCCTCCACTCCTCCTCCCCCTCCTTACACCCTCCCCTACCTCCTCCTCTCCTTAACCCTCCTCTCCCTTCTCCCCCTCCTCCTTAACCCTCCTCTCCTTAACCCTCCCCCTCCTCCCTTAACCCTCCCTAATCTCCCTGCTCCTCTCCTCCTCCTTACCCCCCCTCTCTCATCCTCTCCTCTTCTCCTTACACCCTCCTCTCCCTCCTCCTTACACCCTCCTCTCCCTCCTCCTGTCCTCCTCCTTATCAAAACATATAGGCCTACGGGCTAGGTTACATGAGGTGTTTGACTAAATTTGAAAAAGTTGCCCAAAAAAACCTGTCAACATTGAAGAGGTGACTCCGGGATGATGGCCTTCTATGCAGATTTCCTCTGTCCAGTGTCTGTGTTCTTTTGCCCATCTTAAACTTTTCTTTTCATTGGCCAGTCTGAGATTTGGCTTTTTCTTTGCAACTCTGCCTAGAAGGTCAGCAACCTCTTCACTGTTGACGTTGAGGTTTGTGTTTTGTGGGTACTATTTAATGAAGCTGCCAGTTGAGGACTTGTGGGGCATCTGTTTCTCAAACTAGACACTCTAATGTACCTGTCCTCTTGCTCAGCTGTGCACCTGGGCCTCGCACTCATCTTTCTATTCTGGTTAGAGATCGATAGTGCTCTTTTGTGAAGGGAGTAGTACACAGAGTTGTATCAGATCTTCAGTTTCTTGGCAATTTCTCACATGGAATAGCATCATTTCTCAGAACAAGAATAGACTGACAAGTTTCAGAAGAAAATTATTTATTTCTGGCCATTTTGAGCCTGTAATCGAACACACAAATGCTGATGCTCCAGATACTGTCATGTTTTGTCATAGATTGTCATGTCTTGTCCCGGTGCTCCCTCTTCTATTCGTTTCCCCCTGCTGGTCTTATTAGGTTCTTTCCCTCTTTCTATCCCCCTCCCTCTCTCTCGCTCTCTCTCTCTCTATCGTTCCGTTCCTGCTCCCAGCTGTTCCTCATTCTCCTAACTACCTCATTTACTCTTTCACACCTGTCCCCTATTTTGCCCTCTGATTAGAGTCCCTATTTCTCCCTGTTTCCGCTTCTGTCCTTGTCGGATCCTTGTTTGATGTTTGCTGTTCTGTGTCCTTGTTCCGCCCTGTCGTGTTTTTGCCTTCTTCAGATGCTGCGTGTGAGCAGGTATCTATATCAGCTACGGCCTGCGCCTTCCCGAAGCGACCTGCAGTCTGTGGTCGCGTCTCCAGTTGTTCCTCTCTACTGAGTAGACGATTTCAGTTTTCCTGTTTTGACTTTACCTGAGATAATATCCAGGATTATCGTTTTTTGTTAAAGACTGGAATAAAGACTCTGTTTCTGTTAAATCGCTTTTGGGTCCTCATTCACCAGCATAACAGATACACAACTAGTCTCAAGAAGGCCAGTTTTATTGCTTCTTTAATCTGCACAACAGTTTTCAGCTGTGCTAACATAATTCAAAAGGGTAATCTAATGATCAATTAGCCTTTTAAAGTTGTAAACTTGGATTACCTAACACAACATGCCATTGGAAAACAGGAGTGATGGTTGCTGATAATGGAACTCTGTAGGCCTATATAGATATTCCATAAAACATTCTGCCATTTCCAGCTACATTAGTTATTTACAACATTAACAATGTCAATTTGATGTTATTTTAATGTACATCAAAATTGCTTTTCTTTCAAAAACAAGGAAAATTCTAAGTGACCCCAAACGTTTGAGCGGTAGTGTATTCTAAATAATATATGTGTGAAATTTGTTTTGATTTAGAATGGACCATTGTAATGCACCTGTCTCTCTCGAAACAGGGACAGAGGGGAAAAATACATGTCGTCTATGCACTTCAATAGCGAATGGAGGACGCTTTCCCATGGTTCATGTTCTTGCCAGCCAGGTAAGCTATACTCATTTTGTAAAGAGCAGCAAAGTGATTAATATTAGGAAAGTTGATAAATAAATATAGTAGGCCTAGCCTTTAAAAGCCGATGGGATCCTCCTCAATTGAATCACTCTGTTTTATCACTCAATTGCATAGCCTATAGAAATGTTTTGCAACATTCGCTCATGGGCTCTCATGAAATGTTTGATTCGAATACATTTACATTGAGTGATTAGAGGGACAATAAAGTGCTGAGTACCAGGTGGTTAGCAAGTTTGGTAGGCTACTAATGACCATCAGCAGCATCAGAGCTTGGAGAAGCCTAATTACCTTGTCAAGTGGAATTTGACTGCAATCATGACCCGTGACCGCTGGTATGGCGGTAATATGGTCACCTCAACAGCCCTAGGCATAAGTAAAGGCTTTGATTTCTGGGCAAACAGATGTAAATGGAAAACATCTACCAGGAAAAGTATTGAAACGTATTAGTAATACAAAAATTTGTCATCTGGTGTTCAAAGCAAGAGTCTGGATAACAATTCCCTCCCTCTCTTGCACTCTCTCTCTCTCTCTATCCTCCCTCTTTCTCTCTATCTTTCTCTCTTTTCTTCTTCTCGCTCTCTCTCTCTTTCCATCTCTATTCTCTCTCCCTCTTTCTATCTCCCGCTCTTCTTTCTTGCTCTCTCTCCCTCTCTCATCTCACTTTCTCTCTCCCTCTCTTTCTCTCCCTCTCTCTTCTCTCCCTTTCCAGTTGATGTCACCTCTCGCAGAACTTACTGACACCTACACATGAGCCCCCTCTCTTTCCATTTAATGTAACCAGCATTTGCTTTGATTTCAACGTCCACAGACATAGATTTTTGGTCTGGTCCAGACTGACTTTGATTTCAATGTCCACAGACATAGTCTGGACCAGACCAAAAATCTGACTTTGATTTCAACGTCCACAGACATAGATTTTTGGTCTGGTCCAGACTGGCTTTGATTTCAACGTCCACAGACGTAGATTTTTGGTCTGATCCGGACCGGCTTTGATTTCAACGTCCACAGACATAGATTTTTGGTCTGGTCCGGACCGGCTTTGATTTCAACGTCCACAGACATAGATTTTTGGTCTGATCCGGACTGGCTTTGATTTCAACGTCCACAGACATAGATTTTTAGTCTGGTCCGGACTGGCTTTGATTTCAACGTCCGCAGACATAGATTTTTAGTCTGGTCCGGACCTGCTTTGTTTTCAACGTCCACAGACATAGATTTTTGGTCTGGTCCGGACTGGCTTTGATTTCAACGTCCACAGACATAGATTTTTGGTCTGGTCCGGACCGGCTTTGATTTCAACATCCACAGAGGTTGATTTTTGGTCTGGTCCGGACTGGCTTTGATTTCAACGTCGACAGAGGTTTATTTTTGGTCTGGTCCGGGATTTATTTGGCCCAAACATAGTCATCCATGATTGGTGACCGGACCAAAATCTGAAACAATCATAGGTTCAGATTTTGTACGGACCTTGTTTGGGAGCTGGGCTCATTAGAATAATAGCCAGTGTGTATAATAATACCCATATATGCCAATGAGGATATTGCATATGTCTACCTTTGTGTACCTATTCAGGATAAACATGAAGAGAATGACATTCATATCAATAATTTTGCCTTTATGTGTAGTACAGATTAGGGACTGTAATGTTGTTTTCTAAATCCACTTCACCTACTGTCGTTATATAGAATAAAGTCAAGTTTGTCATTTCGTAGCTGACACCCAATTCTTCCTGCAAACTTCTTTGAATCTTAATTTGTATGAGATATTTCAGTTTCTGGAAAATGTTGCATAGAAAACTGAGGATTTCACAGTCATTCTGTTATCAAATATTGCATTTGCACAGATAAAATATTTTTTTTTGGTGAAATGTTTGGTGTAAATTGTTAAAAGTAGGTGTTGTGCATAGAGTTGTATGGTTTGTTAAAATTAGAAAATCAATGGGGGTTTTTCCCCATACATTTTAAAGTGTAATTCCGTTAATGTGGAATTGCCCAAATCTACTGAGATGAGGCAGCTGGCTAGACCTTAGACTGGATAGGTGAGCTGTGTAAGCAATTAACTTCACTAGGGTAGGGGGCAGCATTCGGAATTTTGGATGAAAGACATGCCCAGAGTAAACTGCCTGCTACTCAGGCCCAGAGGCTAGGATATGCATATTATTAGTAGTTTAGGATAGAAAACACTCTGAAGTTTCTACAACTGTTTGAATGATGTCTGTGAGTACAGAACTCATATGGCATGTGAGAACCTGGACGTGGGAAATATGAGGTTTGTAGTTTTTCAAGTGATTGCCTATCCAATATACTGTGTCTATGGGGTAAGATTGCACTTCCTAAGGCTTCCACTAGATGTCAACAGTCTTTAGAACTTTGTTTCAGGCTTCTAATGTGATTGGGATTGAATAAGAGCTGTTTGAGTCAGGGTTCTGGCTGAAAGCCGTTCCTTTTCATTTCTAAAGACAAAGGAATTGTCCGGTTGGAATATTATTAAAGATTTATGATAAAAACATCCTAAAGATTGATTCTATACATTGTTTGACATGTTTCTACAAAATGTGATCAAACTTTTTAGATTTTTCATCTAGACTTTGTGCTCATGCCTTGTGCATTTTGATTACTGGACTAAACGTGCAAACAAAAAGTTGGTATTTGGACATAAATTATGGACTTTATCGAACAAAACAAACATTTGTTGTCTAACATGGAGACATGGGAGTGTCATCAGATGAAGATCATCAAAGGTAAGTGATTAATTTCAACTATATTTCAGACTTTTTCTGACACCTCTCCTTGGTAGGAAAATGGCTGTATCGTTTTCTGTGGCTAGGCGCTTACCTAACATAATCGCAAAGTGTGCTTTCGCCGTACAGCCTTTTTGAAATCTGACACAGCGGTTGCATTAAGGAGAAATGTATCTTTAAATGTATATTAATCACTTGTATGTTAGATCAATGTTTATGATGAGTATTCCTGTAATTTGATGTGGCTCTCTGCACTTTCACCGGATGTTTGTTTGAGACAATGCATTTCTGAACATAACGCGCCAATATAAACTGAGATTTTTGGATATAAATATTAACTTTATCAAACAAAACATACATGTATTGTGTAACATGAAGTCCTATGAGTGCCATCTGATGAAGATCATCAAAGGTAAGTGATTAATTTAATCGCTATTTAATGTATGTAATTTAATGTATGTAAATACATGTTTAACCTTTAGTGACTACTCATCCTGCATGCGGGAGCGTAATAATCGACTGACACTAATTAGCATAATGCAACAGACATAAATATTCCTAGAAAATATTCCTGTTCATTAAAATCACAAATGAAATATATGGAGACACAGCTTAGCCTTTTGTTAATCACCCTGTCATCTCAGATTTTCAAAATATGCTTTACAGCCAAAGCTAGACAAGCAATTTGTGTAAGTTTATCGATAGCCTAGCATAGCATTTTGTCCAACTAATAGCAGGTAACTTGGTCACGGAAATCAGAAAAGCAATCAAATTAAATTGTTTACCTTTGATGAGCTTCAGATGTTTTCACTCATGAGACTCCCAGTTAGATAGCAAATGTTCCTTTTTTCCCAAAATATTATTTTTGTAGGCGAAATAGCTCCGTTTGTTCTTCACGTTTGGCTGAGAAATCGCCCGGAAATTGCAGTCACGAAAACGCTGAAAAACATTCCAAATTAGCTCCATAATATCGACAGAAACATGGCAAACGTTGTTTATAATCAATCCTCAAGGTGTTTTTCAAATATCTATTCGATAATATATCCGTCGGGACAATTTGTTTTTCAGTAGGACCGATTGGAATAATGGCTACCTCTGTATTTTACGCGAGAGTCACTCTGGGAACCATCAGGTGACCACTTGCGCAATGTTGCCGCTTTCGGGTATTCTTCAACATAAATGCGTAAAACTACGTCACAATGCTGTAGACACCTTCGGGAATACTGTCACGTTCTGTCCATCGTTCGTATGTGTTTTCCTTGTTTTAGTGTTGGTCAGGACGTGAGATGGGTGGGCATTCTATGTTGTGTGTCTGGTTTGTCTATTTCTATGTTTGGCCTGATATGGTTCTCAATCAGAGGCAGGTGTTAGTCATTGTCTCTGATTGGGAACCATATTTAGGTAGCCTGATTTGTGTTGGGTTTTGTGGGTGATTGTTCCTGTCTCTGTGTTTTGCACCAGATAGGGCTGTTTTTGGTTTTCCACGTTTATTGTTTTGTAGTGTTCATGTTTATCTGTTTTTATTAAACATGAGTCAATATAACCACACTGTGTTTTGGTCCTCTACTTCACCACAGGAAAACCCTGACAAATATGGAGAAAGAGTAATCTGGTGCATAGCCCAGTCACTGCTCAATAAGGACGCATTGGAACGCAGCGTTTCAAAACATGAGGCACTTCCGGATTGGATTTTTCTCAGTCTTTCGCCTGCAACATCAGTTCTGTTATACTCACAGACAATATTTTTACAGTTTTGGAAACTTTAGAGTGTTTTCTATCCTAAGCTGTCAATTATATGCATATTCTAGAATCTTGTCCTGACAAAATATCCCGTTTACTATGGGAACTTTATTTTTCCAAAAATGAAAATACTACCCCCTAGTCACAAAAGGTTAATATCTATAATGTTTATGATTATTTATCTTCATGGTTGTACAGTCACCTCAAATAAAACTGTGAAGGACCTCGGCGTTACTCTGGACCCTGATCTCTCTTTTGACGAACATATCAAGACTGCTACAAGGACAGCTTTTTTCCATCTAAGAAACATTGCAAAAATCTGAAACTTTCCATCCAAAAATTCTGCAGAAAAATGTATCCATGCTTTTGTCAGTTCTAGGTTAAACTACTGCAGTGCTCTACTTTCCGGCTACCTGGATAAAGCACTAAATAAACCTCAGTTAGTGCTAAACACGGCTGCTAGAATCTTGACAGGGAGAACCAAAAAATGTGATCAAATTATTCCAGTGCTAGCCTCTCGACACTGGCTTCCTCTTAAACGTCTTATGGCTGCAGGGCAGTATTCAGTAGCTTGGATGAAAGGTGCCCATAGGTGCCCAGAATAAATGGCCTCATTCCCAGTTGCTAATATATGCATATTATATTGATGTGGACACCAAGTAATTTGAAGCTCTCAACCTGCTCCACTAGAGCCCCGTCGATGAGAATGGGGGCATGCTCAGTGCTCCTTTTGCTGTAGTCCACAATAATCTCCTTAGTCTTGATTACGTTGAGGGATAGGTTGTTATTCTGGCACCACCTAGACAGGTGTCTGACCTCCTCCCTATAGGCTGTCTCATCGTTGTCGGTGATCAGGCCTACTACTGTTGTGTCGTCTGCAAACTTAATGATGGTGTTGGAGTTGTGCCTGGCCATGCAGTCGTGGGTGAACAGGGAGTACAGGAGGGGACTGAGCATGCACCCCTGGGGGGCTCCAGTGTTGAGGATCAGCGTGGCAGATGTGTTGCTACCTACCCTCACCACCTGTGGGTGTTAGAGGATGAGTGTGTGAGTGTGTGTATGTGTATGTCTGTCTTTACCTCTGTGTTAATGATTGGTTTATGTGTTTTCTTTGAAGTACTAGTATTCTTTGGGTGGGTTGCGTAACACCTATATCAGGCGTGATAATGAGTCCTCTCTATACAGTAAATGTTGGGTCTACATTGTATTCTGACCACAGGGTGGGCAGTGGATGAGCTGATCTTCCTGAACCTCCCTGTGCCACATGAGAGACTAACTCTTAATGGCTAAAATTCATTAATGTTCTGCAGTGGGACTTGCTGCTGATTGTGTTCCCCATATGCCCAGGTCCCATAACACCTCTCACAATGTTGGTAATTTAATGTTACGCATAAAGAGAGAGAGGTGTTGTGGAGGGTGATTTGCGGGTGAAACGTGTCGGATGAAGAGTTTAGCGTGAATACAGGCCAGTGTAGGGCAGAGCAGACTCAACAACCCCCACAGCTCCTTTTCTCATCTTGTAATTGAAGGTGAGAAAGGATTGAATTATCATCAGGAAGAGAGTAATCTGGTTTCACCCCATGATCCGCTCATTTCCCCGAGTGCTTCTCGACCTGGGACAAACACACGCGTGCAAAGTCACACGCAAACTCACACACACACACACACACACACACACACACACACACACACACACACACACACACACACACACACACACACACACACACACACACACACACACACACACACACACACACACACACACACACACACACACACACACACACAAACTATGGGGAGTTTGTGCTCTGTTCCCCCAGGATAGGCCACACACGCACACACACACAGACACACACACATGCACACTCTCTCCCCTCTACAATCTCCCACGGCTGTTAATGTTATTGGAGTGAAGGATTAGCCATCAGATTCCACATATGCTTTATTAATGCCTCAATCAAAGCTTTCCTACTTAGCTCACACACACACACACACACACACACACACACACACACACACACACACACACACACACACACACACACACACACACACACACACACACACACACACACACACACACACACACACACACACGCACCGACAGAGATGGCCACCTCGCTTCGCGTTCTTAGGAAACTATGCAGTATTTTGCTTTTTCATGTAGTATTTCTTACGGTTAGCCCAGGAAATCTTAAGTCTTATTACATACATCCGGGAGGAACTATTGGATATAAGAGCAACGTTAACATTATCGCCCAGGAATACAACTATCCTGAAGCGGATTCTCTGTTTGGACCACCACCCAGGACAATGGATCGGATCCCAGTAGGCGACCCAAAACAACGGCGACCCAGAAGGGGTAGACGGAGTGGTCTTCTGGTCAGTCTCCGAAGACGGGCACATTGCCCACCTCTCCCGAGTATACTACTCGCCAATGTCCAGTCTCTTGACAAATAGGTGGAACGTAATTCGAGAAAGGGTTACCTTCCAGAAAGACATCAGAGATTGTAACATTCTCTGTTTCACGGAAACATGGCTCACTTGGGATAGGTTATCAGAGTCGGTACAGCCAACCGGTTTCTTCACGCATTGCGCAGACAGAAACAAACATCTTTGTTTGCGCGTCCTGCATCACACAGCCGTCCTTCATCGGATTGGTTCGGAGATGGACCTGATGATGGAGAGGATGGAGCGATGGGAGAGGAGTGGTCTCCTGACATCCACCCCAGCTCCCCCACAGACGACGCAATCCACTCCTCCTCCCACGGCATCCGGTCCCAGCGCGTTGCGTCTTGCCCCCCCAAGAGAGTACGATGGAGCGGCGGCTGGGTGCCAGGGATTTTTGCTCCCGCTTGAGCTCTACCTGGCTACCGTTAGTCCGACTCCCTCGGGTGAAGAGAGTGTGAGCCTCCTTGTCTCCTGCTTGATGGGTAGAGCCCTGGAATGGGCCAACGCTGTCTGGAATGGCCCAAACTCTGCTCGGGACCACTACCCGTGAGCAACTGTTTCACCTCAGACAGGAGACGAGGAGCGTGCAAGACTTCGCATTGGAGTTCCGGACCTTGGCCGCTGTGTGAGGTGGAATGACAGGGCCCTGATTGACCACTACCGGTTCAGCCTCCAGGAGGACGTCCACAGGGAGCTAGCTTGTCGGGCCACCACACTCTCCCTCGATGAGCTCATAGACTTGTTGATTCTGCTGGACAACCTGCCCGCGGGCGTTCAGAGGGGGTCCTGTCAATTCCACTCCAGTGGAGTTGGGAGGAGCTGCATCGAGGGGGACCGGAGGAGGAGGCTCCTCCTGAACCTACTGCGGGTGGAGAGGACACACTTCGGACCGGTGCTGGAGGAGTCCGTCTGGGAGTCAAGATGGCAGGCGGAACACTTCGCGGCCACTCCAGGTGAGTAAGCACGAAACTCACCCAGAGCTCCCTGTTGGTCACATGTTTTTTTTCTTCCCCTCTCTCCAGCATAAGGCGCTAGTCGATTCAGGCGCAGCTGGGAGTTTTATGGATCACGGACTCGCCTGTAGGTTTTGGATTCCGTTGGTGCCGATAGACCCACCCTTCCCGTGCACTCCTTAGATAGCCGACCGTTAGGGTCAGGGCTGGTCAGAGAGGCCATGGGGCCGCTAGACATGGTAACGCAGGGGGATCATAGGGAGCGGATCAGTTTCTTCCTTATCGATTCACCTGCGTTTCCAGTGGTGTTGAGGGTTCCCTGGCTGGCTATTCACAATCCCCTCATTTCCTGGAGACAGGGGGCTCTTCAGGCGTGGTCAGAGGAGTGTTCAGGTAGGTGTATAGGAGTTTCCATCAGTGCCACATCGGTGGAGTCCAGACCAGGTTTCCCACTGTGCGCATTCCCTCAGAATATGGCAATTTGGCTATCGCTTTTTTGTTAAAAAAAGGTGACCAAATTACCACCCCATTGACGGTGTTCCAGGAGAACGCTACACTTCCCAGGAGTCACGTGTACCCATTGTCACAGAAGGAGACGTTGTGCTATGGAGACATACAGTGCCTTGCGAAAGTATTCGGCCCCCTTGAACTTTGCGACCTTTTGCCACATTTCAGGCTTCAAACATCAAGATATAAAACTGTATTTTTTTGTGAAGAATCAACAACAAGTGGGACACAATCATGAAGTGGAACGATATTTATTGGATATTTCAAACTTTAACAAATCAAAAACTGAAAAATTGGGCGTGCAAAATTATTCAGCCCCTTTACTTTCAGTGCAGCAAACTCTCTCCAGAAGTTCAGTGAGGATCTCTGAATGGTCCAATGTTGACCTAAATGACTAATGATGATAAATACAATCCACCTGTCTGTAATCAAGTCTCCATATAAATTCACCTGCACTGTGATCGACTCAGAGGTCTGTTAAAAGCGCAGACAGCATCATGAAGAACAAGGAATACACCAGGCATGTCCGAGATACTGTTGTGAAGAAGTTTAAAGCCGGATTTAGATACAAAAATATTTCCCAAGCTGTAAACATCCCAAGGAGCACTGTGCAAGCGATAATATTGAAATGGAAAGAGTATCAGACCACTGCAAATCTACCAAGACCTGGCCGTCCCTCTAAACTTTCAGCTCATACAAGGAGAAGACTGATCAGAGATGCAGCCAAGAGGCCCATGATCACTCTGGATGAACTGCAGAGATCTACAGCTGAGGTGGGAGACTCTGTCCATAGGACAACAATCAGTCGTATATTGCACAAATCTGGCCTTTATGGAAGAGTGGCAAGAAGAAAGCCATTTCTTAAAGATATCCATAAAAAAGTGTAGTTTAAAGTTTGCCACAAGCCACCTGGGAGACACACCAAACATGTGGAAGAAGGTGCTCTGGTCAGATGAAGCCAAAATTGAACTTTTTGGCAACAATGCAAAACGTTATGTTTGGCGTAAAAGCAACACAGCTCATCACCCTGAACACACCATCCCCACTGTCAAACATGGTGGTGGCAGCATCATGGTTTGGGCCTGCTTTTCTTCAGCAGGGACAGGGAAGATGGTTAAAATTGATGGTAAGATGGATGGAGCCAAATACAGGACCATTCTGGAAGGAAACCTGATGGAGTCTGCAAAAGACCTGAGACTGGGACGGAGATTTGTCTTCCAACAAGACAATGATCCAAAACATAAAGCAAAATCTACAATGGAATGGTTCAAAAATAAACATATCCAGGTGTTAGAATGGCCAAGTCAAAGTCCAGACCTGAATCCAATCGAGAATCTGTGGAAAGAACTGAAAACTGCTGTTCACAAATGCTCTCCATCCAACCTCACTGAGCTCGAGCTGTTTTGCAAAGAGGAATAGGAAAAAATGTCAGTCTCTCGATGTGCAAAACTGATAGAGACATACCCCAAGCGACTTACAGCTGTAATCGCAGCAAAAGGTGGCGCTACAAAGTATTAACTTAAGGGGGATGAATAATTTTGCACGCCCAATTTTTCAGTTTTTGATTTGTTAAAAAAGTTTGAAATATCCAATAAATGTCGTTCCACTTCATGATTGTGTCCCACTTTTTGTTGATTCTTCACAAAAAATACAGTATTATATCTTTATGTTTGAAGCCTGAAATGTGGCAAAAGGTCGCAAAGTTCAAGGAGGCCGAATACTTTCGCAAGGCACTGTATGTCACGGAATCTCAGAGACAGGGGTACATTCGGCCCTCAATGTCAGGAGGGAGGACTGCGTCCATGCATTGATTATTGATGTCTAAATTTGATCACAGTGGGGTTTAGTTATCCGCTACCTCTCATCGCTACGGCGGTGGAATCATTCCACGGAGTGCGTTTTTTCACGAAACTGGACCTCAGGAGCGAGTATAATCTGGTGCGTGTTCGGGATGGAGACGAGTGGAAAAATGCGTTTAGTACCACATCAGGTCACTATGAGTACCTCGTCATGCCGTATGGGTTAAAGAATGCTCCAGCCGTCTTTCAATCCGTTGTAAATGAGATTCTCAGGGACCTGCGCGGACAGAGTGTGGTGGTGTACATTGATGACATCTTGATTTATTCCGCCACACGCACGTAATATGTCTCCCTGGTGCATGTCTCACTGGTGCACAAGGTACTTGGGCGACCTATACGTCAAGGCTAAGAAATGTGTGTTCTCCAAACGAGCTGTTTCCTTCCGGGGTTATCGCATTTCCACCTTGGGGGTGGTGATGGAGTGTGACCGCGATAACGCTGTGCGTAATTGGCCGAGTCCGACCACGGTAAAGGAGGTACAGCGGTTTTTAAGGTTTGCCAATTACTACCAGAGGTTTATCCGGGATTTTGGCCAAGTGGCAGCTCCTATTACCTCACTCCTGTAGGGGGGGGGCGGTGCGTTTACGGTATCGGCCGAGGCGGACGGAGCTTTCAACCGGTTGAAGGCGCTGTTGACTGACGCGCCCGTGTTGGCGCATCCGGACCCCTCGTTAGCGTTCATAGTGGAGGTGGATGCGTCCGAGGCTGGGGTTGGAGGCGTGCTGTCACAGCGCTCGGGCACGCTACCGAAGCTCCGCCCCTGCGCTTTATTTTTCGAAGAAGCTGGGTCCGGCTGAGCGGAACTATGATGTGGGTGACCAGGAGTTGTTAGCTATGGTAAAAGCCCTGAAGGTGTGGAGACACTGGCTTGAGGGGGCTAAGCACCATTTCCTCATCTGGACTGACCACCGCAATCTGGAGTACATCTGGGCGGCGAGGAGACTGAATCCTCGTCAAGCTCGATGGGCCATGTTCTTTACCCGATTCAGATTTATGATATCTTATAGACCAGGTTCCCTCAACACTAAGGCTTACGCGCTGTCCCATCTCTATGACACTGAGGACCGGTCCATCGATCCTACTCCCATTCTTCCATCTTCTAGGATGCTGGCTCCAGTGGTATGGGAGGTGGACGCGGACATCGGGCGAGCGTTGAGGTTGGAACCTGCGCCTTCACAGTGTCCTATCGGTCTCAGGTACGTGCCGCTTGGTGTCCGTGGTCAATTGATTCGGTGGGCTCACACCCTACCCTCTTCAGGTCATCCGGGGATTGTGAGGACAGTGCGGGGTCTTAGGGGGAAATACTGGTGGCCCACCTTAGCCAAGGACGTGAGGCTCTATGTCTCCTCCTGTATGGTGTGCGCCCAGAGTAAGGCTCGTAGGCACCTGCCTAGAGGGAAACTACAGCCCTTCCCAGTTCCACAACGACCCTGGTCTCATTTGTCGGTGGACTTTCTTACTGATCTTCCCCCATCTCAGGGGAACACTACCATTCTGGTCGTTGTGGATCGGTTCTCTAAGTCCTGCCGTCTCCTCCCATTGAGTGGTCTCCCTAAGGCCCTACAGCCTGTGGAGGCTCTATTTACCCATGATTGCGGTCCCCAGTTCACATCCCGAGTTTGGAGGGCGTTTATGGAACGTCTGGGGGTCTCGGTCAGCCTGACCTCTGGTTATCACCCTGAGAGTAATGGGCAGGTGGAGAGAGTGAACAAGGAAGTGGGTAGGTTTATGCATTCGTATTGCCAGGACCGGCCCGGAGAATGGGTGAGGTACTTCCCATGGGCGGACTTGGCCCAGAACTCACTCCGTCACTCCTCCACGAACATGTCGCCATTCCAATGCGTGCTGGGCTACCAGCCGGTCCTCGCTCCGTGGCATCAGAGTCAGACCGAAGCTCCTGCGGTGGTGGAATGGGTACAGCACTCTAGGGAGACCTGGAGGGCAGTCCAGGACGCTCTCAAGCGGGCCGGTGGACGGCAGAAGAAGAGCGCTGACCGCCACCGCAGTGAGGCCCCTGTGTTCGCACAAAGGGGCAGGGTCTGGCTATCGACCTGAAACCTGCCCCTCCGCCTGCCCTGCCGGAAGCTGTGGCCGCAGTGTGTGGGGACATTTAAAGTCCTGAGGAGGATAAACGAGGTGTGTTATAGATTACAACTCTTACTATCACATTAACCCCTCGTTTCATGTGTCTCTCCTCAGGCCGGTGGTATCTGGTCCCCTACAAGAAGGTGAGGTGCCGGAGGTCCCTCCGCCCCATTTGGACATTGAGGGGTCCCCAGCGTACACGGTACGAGCTATTCTGGACTCGAGACGCCGGGTGAGGGGCCTGCAGTACCTCGTGGACTGGGAGGGGTACGGTCCGGAGGAGAGGTGCTGGGTACCGGTGGGGGATATACTAAGGGAGTTCCATCGCCTCCATCGGGATCGCCCTGCGCCTCGCCCTCCGGGTCGCCCTCGCGCTGCGGAGCCGCGTGTCAGAGGGGGTACTGTCACGAATCCCGCTGAAGTTGGTTCCTGTTCGGTTGGCGCTCGGCGGTCGTCGTCACCGGCCTACTAGCTGTCACCGGTCCCTTTTTCTGTTTCATTTAGTTTTGTATGATTAGTTTCACCTGCTTCTTGTTTGGGTTTTGTTTTGGGCTATTTAAAAACTTCTTAGAGATAGGGGTCAGCATTTCTACTTTTTGATAAAAAGCGTGCAAAATTTCAACTTCCTGCTACACATGCCAGGAATATATTATATGCATATGAGTTCTAAACCTGGTTCAATCATGTCTGTGACTATAACAGAACGTATGTAGCAGGCAAAACCCCAAGGAAAAACTGTTCAGAAAAAAATAAAAATCCATCTGACAGTTCCCTGAATTGTCTTTGTCAAGGGAAATGTTTTGATTTCAGAATGTCATTTTGGTGATAGTACCTCACTGTTGAAACATATTGCAAATGCACTGTGCATTTACAATATGTTTCAATGGGCATGTACCATCACAAATTTGTCATGCGCAAAAATACTGCATAAATGAAAAATTGACTGGCCTAATGAACTCGGGATGGCCGGGCAGTGATAGTGGTTCCTCTCCATCGCTCGTTGTATTGATTTCAGAATGTAATTTTGGTGATGGTACCTCACTGTTTAAACATATTGCAAATGGACAAAACTCAGCCAGCAAGTCACCATCCATCAGTCAATTAGATATCATTCTGACACCAAACTGATACAAACTGACACCACACCCACTTTTTCCAACTCGTTTAGAAGCCAACTATCACATATTTCAGAGCTGGCCCGAAATTCACAGCGCCTTCAGTTAAAACCATAATAAAACCATAAAACACGTAGTTATGTTCTAGCTGTGGGTCCAGGTCTGACATTATGTGTAGGTCTAGCTGAGGCAACCCCGAGTACCAAGTTTTGTCTCGATAGGTCATTTGGAGCCCGAGTAGCGACCTTAATTGATGTTGAAAATCCACATTTTCCGGGCATTGCTAGGGGGTCCTTGAATGAGCTATCGGACAGAAACGTTAGGGTCCGTCTCTATGGGCCGAGGCGGTTGCAATGCACCTAGTCTTGCGGCTCTGGGACATTTCTAAATGTTGTCATTTTCATGATGTCAAAATTAATTGAAGTGATTGCAAATGTACGAGGCTGTTTCTCGGTCCGAGAACCTTCTAGAGGCACATAACTCACCACGCACTATCGACCTGAGCTCTAGAACAGGTTTCTAAAGTTTCAGAACTCTATGTCTGACGGTTCTAAAGCTTGTTGGGGATAGGGGGCAGTATTTTCACTTTGGATTAATTGCGTGCCCATAGTGAACTGCATCCTACTCTGTCCTAGATTGTTAATATATTCATAGTATTATTACTTTTGGATAGAAAACACTCTGAAGTTTCTAAAACTGTTTGAATTATTTCTGTGAGTATAACAGAACTCATAGGGCAGGCAATCTTCCAAACACGAAGTGAAATTCTGAATGGGGGTCTAATTTTAAGTCATCGCCTCTTCACTACCAAATAAGATATGGATGTGTTAACACTTCCTACACCTTCCACCAGATGTCCTCATTCAGTAGAACGTGGAATGGAGCCTCTGGTGTGAACTTTGACCGAATGGGAGGGGAATGAGTCCTGGCAGAATGCAATTTCCCGCATTTGTCTGTTGATATCACCATCGTTCCATTTTGCTGCAGATGAAAACGTATGCTCCGGTTGGAACGTTATTGGATATATATGAAAATAACATCCTGAAGATTGATTCTCTACTTGGTTTGACCAGTTTATTCGACCTGGAATATATATTTTAGAAGTTTTCGTCCGAGTTCTCCTGGACTAGCGTCAGGTTTTGGGCACGCAAAAAATTTGACACTAGTATTGGACATTATGGAACAAAACAACGATTTATTGTGGAACTAGGACTCCTTGCACTGCATTCTGATGAAAGATCATCAAAGGTAAGGACATATTTACGATGTAATTTCGTATTTCTGTTGACTCCAACATGGCGGAGAAATATATTTACGTCTGAATGCCGTCTCAGATTATTGCATGGTAGGCTTTTTTCGTAACGTTTAAAAATAAATCTGACACAGCGGTTGCAACCTCTTGGGGATAGGGCTGTTTACTGCCCCCGCTGGAGTAATTGCGTGCCCATAGTAAACATAATTTATTTTTGTCAAAAGTTGCTAATATATGCAAATAAAAAATATTATTGAATAGAAAACACTCTAAAGCTTCTAAAACCGTTATGTCTGTATGTAAAGCAGAACTCTCAGGGCAGTCATTCTCCCAAACTCTCTCTTGTCATCAGAAAAGTTGGCCCAACTTTGACGTCATTGCCCCCCCCCCCCCCCCCCCCCCCGCCCAAGCATCTACAGGTCTGGGAACAGTCGCTTTGTCTTCAGCGCGATCTCAGCTTTCAATGGGGATTCTCATTGTGAGAATCGCGCGCTCACGAGAGTTTTGGCGGGCCGAAACCTTTCGGTCACGCGAAAAAAACAGGTCACTCTCATGCGTGCTCTGCTCCGGTCCTGTCTTTTTTCCAAGATCGATTATACAATGCATGTGTTTCTGTTCGTCCTCACGATTGCTGTACACCTTTATAACATGTTAAAGCTTGATTATGAACTTAGTTTGACAAGTTTAGTCGACATATAATATGTAAGTTCGACGTTTTGGTGCGCATCCACTTGACTTTTGGCTACATTTCAAACGAAATGTGTCGTGTTTGAGAACCGAAAGACACAGACTGCAAAACTAAACGCTGTTTTTGGTAAGTATAATTCCTTCCAGGTCTTCTGATGGAAGAACAGCAAAGGTAAGGGAATATTTATGTGGTAAATTTGGGTTTCTGTGGACTCCAAGATAGAGGAGCCATAATGCTACTTTTTGAGCGCCGACTCATAGTATAGCCTAGTGAACGAAACCTGTAACGTTAAAAATAAATGTAACACAGTGATTGCATTCAGAAGAAGTGTATCTAACTATATATATGTAGAACATGCATATTTAGTCAAAGTTTATGATGTGTATTCCTTGTTAGCTGACGTTATCTGCCAGAGCTATCGTCATTTCTCAGGACCTTTGAGTAGCATTTTTTGAACGATGCATCATTGTAAACAGAGATTTATGGATATATATAGCATATTATTGAAAAAACATAAATGTACTGTGTAACCTGTTATATTACTGTCATCTGATGAAGATTTCAAAAGGTTAGTGCATTATTTTTCTTTTAATCCTGCGTTTGTTGATTGCATATTTTTTTCAACTTGGCTATGCAAATTAGCTGTGTCTTCGGTGGTGGTTTGACATAAATATGTGCTATGTTTTCGCCGTAAAACATTTTTGAAATCTGACTCGCTGGGTAGATAAACAAGGTGTTTATCTTTCATTTGAGCCATTGGACTTGTTAATGTGTGGAGGTAAAATATTTTTAGGAATATTTTTGCGTTCCATGCGCCACCTTCCAGCTGAACGTGGGGGGGGGGGTGTTCCAAAATTGGAACCCTAGTCCCCTTCTGGTTAAGAACCAGTGTATCTTTAATTATATGTAGAACATGTATCTTTCGTCAAAGTTTATGATGAGTATTTCTGTTATCTGCCGTAGCTCTCTATAATTACTCCGGATATTTTGGAGGCATTTCTGAACATGGCGTCAATGTAAACCGAGATTTGTGGATATAAATATGCATATTATCGAACAAAACATAAATCTATTGTGTAACATGTAGTGTAATCTAATGAAGATTATCAAAGGTTAGTGATTCATTTTTATCTTTAATTCTGCTTTTGTGACTATCTTTGGCTGGAATAAATGGCTGTGTTTTTTTTTATTTGGTGGTGGTCTAACATAAATATATGTTGTGTTTTCGCTGTAAAACATTTAAAATTCGGACATGATGGGTAGATTAACAAGATGTTTATCTTTCATTTTCTGTATTGGACTTGTTAATGTGTGAAAGCTAAATATTTCAAAAAAATATTTTTGAATTCCCCGCCCCACCTTTTCAGCTGAATGGCGGGGGAGTTCCACTCGGGGAACGCCTCGCCATAACAGGTTTTAATAATTGTTCAAACAAAGTTAACTCTTGCAGGCTCGGTCTGTCTCTAAGCACCACACTGTGTCTCTCCATACAAGCTGTGTGTGTGTGAGTTTATCTTGGAAATCTTATGGGAGACATGACTGATTTACAGTTCATGAGGGTTGCCTAATCACACATATGAAGTTTTGGAAAGATCTGACTTTATTAATCCTTCGAAACAGCCCCTATGACACCAATGATGGCACTTCCGGTTGGCACAGGAAGCTAAAAGTAAACACATATCCTCATTGGGGTATGCTCTTACAGAATCCTGAGGTTTAAGTCTTTTTGTTAAGAACTGACTGATTTACACAGGGTTGAATGCACTATTTCTATCAAACATCAGGTTGGGTATGGAAAAACACTTTTAGGGTGATTTTAACCACTTCCATCACCAAAATGTCATTCTGAATTCAACACTAAAAATGGCATCACCATAGTCTCCAGACTGTGCTGAGTTCAACGAAACGCAATGCTTGACCGTAGCTCGCTCTGAGTGCAGCGACCGTGAAAAAAGTAGGCCCAAAATTAAGCCTGGCCCTAAATTTCATTTGCTTTTGGGTGACAGTGAGAGAACCGTTAGGGTGAGAAGCACAATTCGACCTAAGGTACGTTCCTGAGGTTCTCCCGATATGTGCAAGCCTAACCTTGACCGTGTGGCATTAACCCTTAATTAACAGTAAATCTGAGTTTTTTAATCTCTCAGATTACAATGACATCTCTCCTTATAGGAATACTTTGCCTGCTCCCCTAAATTCCAGAACAAACACCTTTGTAAATGCAACCTAGAGCCTATGTGGGTTAACATCTGCTAATCATGTGTATGCGACCAATAACATTTGATTTGACACACACACACACACACACACACACACACACACACACACACACACACACACACACACACACACACACACACACACACACACACACACACACACACACACACACACACACACACACACACACACACACACACACACTACAAACCAAACGTAAAAATGTTCTACAGAGTAACAGACTACAAGACGAAACATTTTAAAACACAATACACATTATAAGGATGCCCTCTTCCGCTTCCAAAGTGGTGTGATGCGGGCACTTGGTAAATTATAGCATCTCTGGCGGTCAACGGGTTCATCAGGAGACAAGCAGAGTCTATTTGAGGGGTGAGGAGCGAGCATGTCTGTTTTTAATAGGAGAGGAACATTTGGACGTTTTATCAATAGGCATTATTAAATCCTCCTTGGTTGAGCTAATCTTTGTGCCACTGGTGCAGGGAGAGACGAGCTGTGTCGGCCCTGAGAGGTGGAGAGAGGCTGCCTGTAAGCTGCTTATTAAATTGACTGCCTTTTCTCTCTTTCTATCTCTCTCTCTCGCTCTCTTTTTTATTCTCTGTCTATCGAGAACACTGCAAGATGAACAAACATAGACACAGACAAACACACACAAACACACACATACAGGCCAGCACACTCACATGCACATTTGCACTTAGTACACATGGATGCACACAAAGAAACACACACACACCTCGCAAGGATGCCGGCCCAGGCTGCATCACTAGCCGCGTCCCCAGAGCATGCGCTGACCAGCTGGCTAGTGAGTTTACGGACATATTCAATCAATCCCTATCCCAGTCCGCTGTTCCCAAGTGCTTCAAGAATGTCACCACTGTTCCTGTTTCTAAGAAAGCTAAGGTAACTGAGCTAAATGACTATCGCACCAAAACACTCACTTCCGTCATCATGAAGTGCTTTGAGAGACTAGTCAAGGACCATATCACCTCCACCCTACCTGACACCCTAGACCAACTCCAATTTGTTTACAGCCCAAATAGGTCCAGAGACGACGCAATCAAAATCATGCTGGACACTGCCCTAACCCATCTGGACAAGAGGAATACCTATGTAAGAAATCTGTTCATCGATTACTGCTCAGCATTTAACACCATAGTACCCTCCAAACTCGTCAATAAGCTCGAGACCCTCAGTCTCAAACCCGCCCTGTGAAACTGGGTCCTGGACTTTCTGACGGGCCGCCCCCAGGGTGTGAGGGTAGGAAACAACATCTCCACCCTACTGATATTCAACACTGAGGCCCCACAAGGGTCCGTTCTTAGCCCTCTCCTGTACTCCCTGTTCACCCGTGACTGCATGGCCATGCACGCCTCCAACTCAATCATCAAGTTTGCAGAAGACACTACAGTGGTAGGCTTGATTACCAACAACAATGACACGGCCTACAGGGAGGAGGTGAGGGGACTCGGGAGTGTAGTGTCAAGAAAATAACCTCACACTCAATGTCAATAAAACAAAGGAGATGATCGTGGACTTCAGGAAACAGCAGAGGGAGCACCCCCCCTCCACTCCACATCGACGGGACAGTACTCAAAATATACAGGGGAACGATTGCGTTATGGTGAGGATAGCCGAAATGTGAGGAAAGCTGTGCTCCAAGCCCAGTTTCAGACGCAATCGTTAGGCATGTGTAATTTCAGTGTAGGAAATGATGGAACAGCTTCTGTGCCACCAATAAGTACAGATAGTAGTTTGTATCCCCTCGCACAGTCCCCGTAGCCAGATAATGTTCTCATGGCTTCTGGAAGGAAATGCTGTAGGAATGCTCAACCGGTGTCGCTCATTTAGCGGAAAAAAAACTTTCAACTGGTTCTCCCCACTAAGCAACAAGTCAGAGTCAGAGGCCCAGCCTTCTCTGGTTGGGCAAACTAAACATGGTAGTGTTCACCTTAACAATCTCACTGGAATAAAGACCTCCTCCATTCCTGTCTTATTATTACTTACACTTACTTATTGCAAAAGATTGTGATATCTCACATCTCAAAATAAACACTTGATGTTAGATCCCTCACTTCCAAGGCAGTCATGGTCATCGAACTAATCACTGATCATAATCTTGATGTGATTGGCCTGACTGAAACAAGGCTTAAGCCTGATGGCCTCTCCTCCTGGTTACGCTAGTGACCATACCCCCCATGTATACCGCAAAGGCGAAGGTGTTGACAACATTTACAAAGCAAATTTAAATTTACAAAAATAAAGAGATGACAGGCCTCAAGGTCCGTATACAGCATTCCTCAATGAGTTCCCTGAATTCCTATCAGACCTTGTAGTCATGGTAGATAATATTCACATTTTTGGTGACTTTAATATTCACATGGAAAAGTAAACAGACCCACAAGGCTTTTGGAGCCATCATCGACTCATTAGATTTTGTCCAACATATCTCAGGACCTACTCACTGCCACAGTTGTACTCTGGACCTAGTTTTTTCCAGTGGAATAAATATTTTGGATCTTAATGTTTTTCCTCATAATCCTGGACTGTTGGACCACCATTTTATTACATTTGCAATCGCAACAATTAATCTGCTCAGACACCAACCAAGGATCATCAAAAGCCGTGCTATACATTCTCAGACAACCCCAAGTTTCTAAGATGCCCTTCCAGACTCCGTCCACATACCCAAGGATGTCAGAGTATAACAATCGCTGAACCACCTAACTGAGATACTCAATTTAACTTTGCTTACCTTTGGGCTGATATCCCGTTACTGGGATGATATTACAACAGCCAGTGAATGTGCAGTTCGCCAAATTCAAAACATCAAAAATCTCATAATTAAAATTCCTCAAGCATACATGTATTGTATACCATTGCAAAGGTAATTTTGTTGTTAATCCCACCACAGTATCCGATTTCAAAAATGCTTTACAGCAAAAGCACCACAAACGATTATGTTAGGTCACCACCAAACGACAATAAACACAGCCATTTTTTCCAGCCAAAGATCGCAGTCACAAAAAGCACAAATAGAGAAAAAAATTATCACTAACCTTTGATGATCTTCTTCAGATGACACTCATAGGACTTCATTTTACTCAATACATGTATGTTTTGTTTGATAAAGTTCATATTTATATCAAAATATGAATTTACATTGGCGCATTACATTCACTAGTTCCAAAAACATCCAGTGATTTTGCAAAGCCACATCATTCAACAGAAATACTCATCATAATGTAGATGATAATATAAGTTATTCACGTGGAATTATAGATATACCTCTCCTTAATGCAACCACTGTGTCTGATTTCCCAAAAACTTTACGGAATAAGCAAACCATGCAATAATCTGAGACAGCACTCAGAAAAATAGTAAAAATAGCCGCCATGTTGCCGTCAACATAAACAAGAAATTACATGATAAATATTCCCTTACCTTTGATCCTCATCAGAAAGCACTCCAGGAATCCCTGGAGTCCAACTACCTCCTTTTGTTAGCGCGTTTGGTATGCTTATCCAAAAGCTCATTCTGGTCTGCGTTACGTCGGACAAAAACTTCAAAAAGTTATATTACAGGTCGAAGAAACATTTCAAACTAAGTACAGAATCAATCATTAGGATGTTCTGAAGTTTCCAAAAATGTTAAAATAATGTCTGTGAGTATAACAGAACTGATATGGCAGGCAACCTTTTTAACCTGTCTCTCCTTTCAGGGGAGGTTCCCATTTCTTGGAAGGCAGCCACAGTTCATCCCTTATTTAAAGGGGGAGATCAAGCTGATCCGAACTATTATAGGCCTATTTCTATGTTGCCCTGTTTATCAAAAGTGTTGGAAAAACGTGTCAATAATCAACTGACTGGCTTTCTTGATGTCTATAGTATTCTCTCGGGTATGCAATTTGGTTTCCGCTAATGTTATGGATGTGTCACTGCAAACTTAAAGGTCCTCAATGATGTCACCATTGCCCTTGATTCTAAGCAATATTGTGCTTCTATTTTTATTGACTTGGCCAAAGCTTTTGATATGGTAGACCATTCCATTCTTGTGGGCCGGCTAAGGAGTATTGGTGTCACTGAGGGGTCTTTGGCCTGTTTTGCTAACTACCTTTCTCAAAGAGTGCAGAAAGTAAAAAAATGTGCTGTCTCAGCCTGTCACCAAGGGAGTACCCCAAGGCTCAGGCCTAGGCCCCACGCTCTTCTCAATTTACATTGACAACATAGCTCAGGCAGTAGGAAGCTCTCTCATCCATTTATATGCAGATGATACATTCTTATTCTTAGCTGGCCCCTCCCCGGATTTTGTGCTAAATTCTATACAACAAAGCTTTCTTAGTGTCCAAAAAGCTTTCAGGACCCTTAACCTTGTCCTGAACACCTCCAAAACAAAGGTCATGTGGTTTGGTAAGAAGAATTCCCCTCTTCCCACAGGTGTTATTACTACCTCTAAGGGTTTAGAGCTTGAGGTAGTCACCTCATACAAGTACTTGGGAGAATGGCTAGATGGTGCCCTGTCCTTCTCTCAGCACATATAAAAGCTTCAGGCTAAAGTGAAATCTAGTCTTCGTTCCTCTTTCACCCCACCTGCCAAACTAACCCTGATTCAGATGAACATCCTACCCATGATTATGGAGATATAATTTATAGATTGGTAGGTAAGGGTGCTCTCGAGAGGCTAGGCGTTCTTTACTATTTGGCCATCAGATTTGCCACCAATGCTCCTTATAGGACATATCACTGAACTCTATACTCCTCTGTAAACTGGTCATCACTGTATACCCATCGCAAGACCCACTGGTTGATGCTTATTTATAAAACCCTCTTAGGCCTCACTCCCCCCTATCTGAGATATCTACTGTAGCCTTCATACTCCACATACAACACCCGTTCTGCCAGTCACATTCTTTTAAAGGTCCCCAAAGCATACACATTCCTGGGTCGCTCCACTTTTCAGTTCGCTCCAGCTAGCGACTGAAACAAGCTGCAACAAACACTCAAACTGGACAGTTTTATCTCAATTTCTTCATTCAAAGACTCAAGAGTGGAATCTCTTACCGACAGTTGTGGCTGCTTTGTGTGATGTACTGTTGTCTCTACCTTCTTGACCTTTGTGCTGTTGACTGTGCCCAATAATGTTTGCACCATGTTGTGTTGCTACCATGTTGTTGTTATGTTGTGTGCGTACGATGCTGTGTTGTCATGTGTTGCTGCCTTTCTATGTTGTTGTCTTAAGTCTCTATTTATGTAGTGTTGGGTTGTCTCTCTTGGGTTGTCTCTCTTGTTGTGATGTTTGTTTTGTCCTATATTTATATTGCATGTATTCATTTATTTTAATCCCAGGCCCCTGTCCCTGCAGGAGGCCCTTTGCATTTTGGTAGGCCATCATTGTAAATAAGATTTTCTTAACTGACTAGGTAAATAAAGGTTAAATAAATACAAAATAAATAAAATACATTAGTGTATTTCTCATGTCTTATCAGGTGTCCTGTGTGAATTTAAGTAGGCTCCCTCTATAATTCTCTCTTTCTCTCTTTCTCTTCTCCCTTAGAACCTGAGCCACAGGACCATGCCTCAGTCCACATGGTCGTGCTGCTGCTCCAGTTTCAACTGTTCTGCCTGCGGCTATAGAACCCTGACCTGTTCACCGGACGTGCTACCTTGTCCCGGACCTGCTGTTTTGGACTCTCCTCTCTACCGCACCTGCTGTCTCAAACTCTAAATGACTGGCTATGAAAAGCCAACTGACATTTACTCCTGAGGTACTGACCTGTTGCACCCTCTACAACCACTGTGATTATTATTATTTGACCATGCTTTTACATCTGTATTGCTTGCTGTTTGGGGTTTTAGGCTGGGTTTCTGTACAGCACTTTGTGACATCAGCTGATGTAAAAAGGGCTTTATTTAGGGGGGTGAGCAGAAAACTGTTTTCAACCAGCGATTACGTTGTGAGACTCTGCAGTAGAGCTCATCACTCCCCCTAACTGGGAGGGGGCCAGAGACAATTACTTCATTATTTTGATGTCTTCACTATTACTCTACAATGTATAAAATAGTAAAATAAAGAAGAACCCTGGAATGAGTAGGTGTGTCCAAACATTGACTGTTACTGTATATACTTTTTTGCTTATTGTTTCTAGATATTACTGCACTGTTGGAGCTAGAAACACAGGCATTTCACTTCACCTGTGATATCATCTTCAAATCGGTGTACTCGACCAATGAACTTTGATTTGATTTGATTATGTTTTGGAAACAAGACATTGTCTTGAGGCAAAATAGCACTGATCATTAGGCCTAATACAACATTTAAATGGCTGTGTTCAATGCCTGGTTTAGAAGTTGGTGTTGGTAGTGGGGGTGATGGTGATGGTGGTAGAGGGCACAAACAGTGAATACTTATATCAGTCAATAGTTGTATGTCTTCATCTTGTCCTCTCATGTTGTCCTCTGTTCTTTCCTCTTTTCTTTTTCAAATGTGTATGGCCCTCTGAGGAGGTGATGGCCCACTACTGCCTCAATAAATGCCACATCTTCCGGTGAGTGGTTCTGATCTGGTCCCTAAACCTCTCTCTCCACCCTCACCTCCCCTCTCTCTCTCCTTCCTCTCTCTCCTCCCTCTCTCCCTGCCAGACAGGCAGTAGAATGTAGAATAGACTGTAGGCCCCAGCTCCGGCCTCTGCACTGCATTGTGCTGCTCCGGCAGAGAGGGAGCTCAGAGCTGATAGGCGTATGGAACGTTTGATTTTCACTCACGGTGGTACACAACCCTTTGATTTCCTGTTTTTACATTGAAGAGGAAGAGAGGGATATTGATCAAGCCGCTGCACTGAAGGTCATCTAGGACGCACACTCAGGGGGAGAGGGAGGGAGGCAGGGACAGAGGGAGGGTGAAAGCCCCATATCGTGTGTGTGTGTGAATGCATGTGAGTATGAGCGTGCATCTCTCTATCTCCTGGACCTGTTATCAGCCACTCAGCAGGAAAAAAAAGGAGGATAAAAGAAGAAAACGAAGTCTCCCCAGACTGCACAGACAAATAGCTACATATCACCGGCTCCCCAGCCCACTGTAGATCACAACAGCAGCTCCGGACAGCTCACTGTAGATCACAACAACAGCTTGGGACAGTCCACTGTAGATCACAACAGCAGCTCCGGACAGCTCACTGTAGATCACAACAACAGCTTGGGACAGCCCACTGTAGATCACAACAGCAGCTCCGGACAGCTCACTGTAGATCACAACAACAGCTTGGGACAGCCCACTGTAGATCACAAAAATAGCTCTGGACAGATATAGCTCCCAACCAAATCATGAGAACACCAAAATATTATTAATTGACACATTGGAAATAATTCATTTAAAAAAAGAGCAAAGTAGAATGCTATTTGGCCCTAAACAGAGAGTACAAAGTGACAGAATACCTGACCACTGTGACTGAGCCGAACTTAAGCAAAACCTTGACTATGTACATTCTCAGTGAGCATAGCATTGCTATTGAGCAAGGGGCTAATGAGTGGCACAGTGGTCTAAAGCACTGTATATCAGTGCTAGAGGCATCACTACAGACCCTGGTTTGATTCCAGGCTGTTTCAAAACTGGCCGTGATTGGGAGTCCCATAAGGCGGCACGCAATTGGCCCAGCATCGTCTGGGTTAGGATTTGGCCGGGGTAGGCCATCATTGTAAATAAGAATTTGTTCTTTAACTGACTTGCCAAGTTAAATAAAGGTTAAACAATAAAAGGCCGCTGTAGGCAGACCTGGCTCTCAGGAGAAGACAGGTTATGTGCACACAAACCACAAAATGAGGTGGAAACTGAGCTACACTTCCTAACCTGCTGCCAAATGTATGACCGTATTAGAGAAACATAATTCCATCAGATTACACAGATCCACAAAGAATTTGAAAACAACCCCAATTTTGATAAATTCCTGTATCTACTGGGTGAAATTCCACATTGTGCAGTCACAGCAGCAATATTTGTGACATGTTGCCACAAGAAAAATGCAACCAGTGAAGAACAAACACCTTTGTAAATACAACCCATATTTATGTTGATTTATTTTCCCCTTTCTACTTTAACTATTTGTACATTGTTACAACACTGTATATAGACCTAACATGACATGTAATGTCTTTATTATTTTGGAACTGTGAGTGTATTTCACTTTTGTTTGCAAAGCTAACACGTTTCACATGCCAATAAAGCCCTTTAATTGAACTTGAAAGTGTGTGTTTGTGAGAGAGCTGGAGACAGAGAGAGAGGGACAGGGAGAGAAAGAGAGAAAGAGGGAGAAATAAAGTGTGTGAGAGAGAGAGAGAGAGAGAGAGAGAGAGAGAGAGAGAGAGAGAGAGAGAGAGAGAGAGAGAGAGAGAGAGAGAGAGAGAGAGAGAGGGAGAAATAAAGTGTGTGAGAGAGAGAGAGAGAGAGAGAGAGAGAGAGAGAGAGAGAGAGAGAGAGAGAGAGAGAGAGAGAGAGAGAGAGAGAGAGAGAGAGAGAGAGAGAGAGCGAGAGAAAGAGAGTTATGGATGGAGAGAGAGAGACAGACAGAGAGAGAGATTAAAAGAGAGAGCGATAGTGTGTGAGAGAGGGAAAAAGAGAGAGAGAGAAAGAGAGTAGTGTGTGAGAGAGAGAGAAATATATAAAGTGTGTTTGTGAGAGAGTGAGAGAAATAAAGTGTGTGTGTGTGAGAACGAGAGAGAAAGAAAGAGCTAGAGAAAAATACAGAAAGAGAGAAAATGTCAGCTTTTCTGTACATTAACCGTAACCAGGTGTGTCATCCATGTTGTGTGGGTGGCAGTAATTGAAAAAAACTGCATGTGTGTATATAAAGACCTGGATGTAATTGCTGGCATTGTGTGTCTGTGTCTGTCTGTGACTCTGTGGTGTGTCTGCACAATGACAGCAGCACTATGGGGAACCTTACAACCATCATTACCTTAATGTCTCTGCTGCAATACAAACTCCTATTTCTACCAGGCGATAAAGGCACAATGTCACTGTGCATCTCCGAAGACACTGACTTTGGCCTGCTAAGGGAGGGTGGAAATCAATGAGACGACTGGAGTAGAATGCCAATCAATCCACAAGCACACAAACACACGCACACACCACACACACTCTTAAGAAAAGGAGGTATCCACAGTTAATTAGCATCAGGAAGCAATGGCTGCTATGTGGTGCTCTATACTATGCTCTATCCCAGAGGGCCTGCAACCCTAGCCCCAGTCTAACCTCCCTAGCCCCAGTCTAACAACCCTAGCCTCAGTCTAACATCCATATGACCAATCTAACAACCCTAGCCCCAGTTTAACAAACCTAGCCCCAGTTTAATAACCCTAGCCCCAGTTTAACAACCCTAGCCCCAGTTTAATAACCCTAGCCCCAGTTTAACAACCCTAGCCCCAGTCTAACATCCATATGACCAATCTAACAACCCGTTTTGCAGGAGGTTAGGAAGTGCAGCTCAGTTTCCACCTCATTTTGTGGGCAGTGTGCACATAGCCAGACTTCTCTGAGAGCCAGGTCTGCCTACGGTGGCCTTTCTCAATAGCAAGGCTATTGTCACTGAGTCTGTACATAGTCAAAGCTTTCCTTCATTTTGTATCAGTCACAGTAGTCAGGTATTCTGCCACTGTTTATTCTCTGTATAGTGGCAAATAGCATTCCATTTTGTTGTGATTTTTTTGTGTGAATTCTTCCCAATGTGTGAAGTAATTATTTTTTTATTTTCTCATGATTTGGTTGGGTCTAATTAGTGTTGCTATCCTGGGGTTCTGTGGGGTTTGTTTGTGTTTGTGAACTGAGCCCCAGTGCCAGCTTTCTTAGGGGACTCTTCTCCAGTTTCATCTCTCTGTAGGTAATGGCTTTGAAGGGAAGGTTTGGGAATTGCTTAATTTTAGGTGGTTGCAGAATTTAACGGCTCTTTTCTGACATTTTTATAATTAGCGGGTATCGGCCTAATTCTGCTATCTGTGCAGTATTTGGTGTTTTACGTTGTACACAGAGGATATTTTTACAGAATTCTGCATGCAGAGTCTCAATTTGGTGTTTGTCCCAATTTGTGAATTCCTTGTTGGTGAGCGGACACCAGACCTCACAACCATAAAGGGCAATGGGTTCAAAAATGGATTAAAGTATTTTTAGCCAGATCAGTCGCTCTGGATAAGAGCGTCTGCTAAATGACTTAAATGTAAATGTAAATCATAATTTGTATGTCAACATTTTTGTTCCTTTTGATTTCATAGAAGGCCCTTCTTGCCTTGTCTCTCAGATCATTCACAGCTTTGTGGAAGTTACCTGATGATGTTGAGATTAAAGTATTACGCTGATGTTTAGGCCAAGGTATGTAACATTTTTTTGTGTGATCTAGGGCATCGGTGTTTAGATGGAGTTTGAATTTGTAGTCCTGGCGACTGGACCATTTTTGGAGAACCATCATTTTGGTCTTACTGAGATTTACTGTCAGGGCACAGATCTGGCAGAATCTGTGCATAAGAGTGCTCTTAAGTGCTGCTGTGTGCCCTCCTATCGGTGACAGAAGCACCAGATCATCAGCAAACAGTAGACATTTGACTTCAGATTATTGTAGGACGAGGCCTTGTGCTGCAGACTGTTCCAGTGCCCTTGCCATTTCGTTGATATATATGTTGAATAGGGTGGTGCTTAAGCTGCATCCCCGTCTCATCCCATGGCCCTGTGGAAATACAT
This sequence comes from Oncorhynchus gorbuscha, assembly GCF_021184085.1. Taxonomy (NCBI): domain Eukaryota; kingdom Metazoa; phylum Chordata; class Actinopteri; order Salmoniformes; family Salmonidae; genus Oncorhynchus; species Oncorhynchus gorbuscha. The sequence goes on from NC_060178.1 coordinate 101,163,260, forward strand.
TTTCAATTTTTTCTCATTTTAACTGCATACTTGTTGTTTGTGTACATGGATTTGATAATGTTGTATGTTTTGCCCCAACACCATTTTCCATCACTTTGTGTAGCAGACGCTCATGCCAAATTCAGTCGAAGGCTTTTTTGAAATCAACAAATGAGAAGACTATGCCTTTGTTTTGGTTTGTTTGTTTGTCAATTAGGGTGTGCAGGGTGAATATGTGGTCTGCCGTAATATAATTAGGTAAAAAGCCAATTTGACATTTGCTCAGTACATTGTTTTCACTTAGGAAATGTACATGTCTGCTGTTAATTATAATGTAGAGAATTTTCCCAAAGTTGCTGTTGACGCATAACCCACGGTTGTTATTGGGGTCAAATTTGTCTCTACTTTCGTGGGTTGGGGTGATCAGTCCTTGGTTCCAAATATTACGGAAGATGCCAGAGCTAAGGATGATAAAGAGTTGAAGTATAGCCAATTGGAATTTGTGGTCTGTATATTTTATCATTCATTGAGGATACCATCAACATCATAGGCCTTCTTGTGTTAGAGGGTTTGTATTTGTCCTGTAGTTCATTCAAGGTAATTGGAGAATCCAGTGGGAAATGGTAGTCTTTAATAGTTGATTCTAAGATTTGTATTTGATCATGTATATGTTTTTGCTGTTTGTTTATTGTTAAAAGAGCCAAAAAGATTGGAGAAGTGGTTTACCCATACGTCTACATTTCGGATAGATATCTCTTCAAGTTTATTTTATTGTTTTCCAATTTTCCCAGAAGTGGTTAGAGTCTATGGATTGTTCAATTACATTGAGCTGATTTCTGACGTGCTGTTCCTTTTTCTGTATTTCTGTACTGTCTTGGTGATTCATCATAGTATAGGAGTAGACTCAGGTTTTCTGGGTCTATATTTTTTTGGTTGGACAGGTTTCTCAAGTTCTATCTTAGGTTTTTGCATTCTTCATCAAACCACGTGTCATTATTGTTATTTTTCTTCGGTTTTCTGTTTGCAATTTTTTGATTTGAGAGGCTAGCTAAGAGGTCAAATATACTGTTTAGGTTTTCTATTGCCAAGTTTACACATTCACTATTACAGTGGAACCTTTTGTCCAGGAAGTTGTCTAAATGGGATTGATGCCTCATGATTGAGTATTGCTCTGTTCAAGTAAACTGTGATTTTCCTATGGTCTGATAGGGGTGTCAGTGCTCTGACTGAACTCTCTGAGAGACTCTGGGCTGAGGTCAGTGATAAAGTCGTCTACAGTAATACTGACAAGAGATGAGCTATGGGTGTGGATACCATACGAGTCTTCTCGAAGCCTACCATTAACTATGTACATACCCAGCATGCGACAGAGCTGCAGGAGTTGTGACCCGTTTTTATTGGTTATGATGTCAAAGTTGTGCCTAGGGGGGCATATGGGGGAGGGAATTCTCTCATCTCCAGGCAGGTGTTTGTCCCCCTGTGTGCTGAGGGTGTCAGGTTCTTGTCCGGTTCTGGCATTTAGGTTGCCATAGACTAGTACATGTCACTGGGAAGGAAATCGAATTATTGATTTCCCCCTCCAGGATGGAGAAGCTGTCTTCATTAAAATATGGGGATACTGGGAGGACATATTTCTCTGTTAAGAACATTTCCTTTTGAAACTCTGGCCAAATATACAATTTTCCTGTTTTGATTAATTTAATAGAGTGAGTTAGGTCTGCTATATATCAAATTAGCATACACCCTGAGTCCCTTCCCTGTTTCACACCTGGTAGTTTGGTGGATGGGACTACCAGCTGTCTGTAACCTAGAGGTCAACCAGTGGATCTGTATCCAGTGGGTCCATCTCTCAATCCCTCTCCCTCTCTCTCGCTCTTTCTCTCCTTGGTGGCATAGCGGTTACGATTGCTGGTTCTGTCACGACTTCCGCCAAAGTTGGTCCCTCTCCTTGTTCTGGCTGCATTCGGGGGTCGACGTTACCGACCTTCTAGCCAGCGCCAATCCACATCACACCTGGTTCCAATTCCATCAATTACATGTTGTGTATTTAACCCTTGGTTCCCCCCCATGTCCTTGTCCGTAATTCTTTGTTGTAGTGCTTGTGCACGGTATGCTGGTATTTACCGGGTTTTGTTTGACACATTTATTGAATTATTCTGTTGATGGTGGTTTATGGTAATTAAACACAGCGGTTGTAAATCAGATTCCGCTCTCCGGCTCCTGACTTCTCTGCCGCCAGTAGCATCGCATTACAGGTTCGAATCCTCGAGACGACTAGGTGACAAATCTGTCTGTGTCCTTGAGCAAGGCACTTAACCCCAATTGATTTTGTAAGTCACTCTGGATAAGTGTCTTCTTAATGACGTAAATGTAAAATGTCCCTCCCTCCCTCCCTCCCTCCTAGGGATGCGGTGTTGTAACGGCCGTTGTTGGTGGAAGAAGAGGAGGACCAAAGCGCAGTGTCGTATGTCTTCATGATGTTAATATTTAATGAATCAAACTGAATGCTGAAATACAAAACAACAAAGTGAAAGAACGAACCGACAACGGAAACAGTCCTGTCTGGTGAAGACACACAACAGAACATAATCACCCACACCACACCGGTGGGCTACCTAAGTATGATTCTCAATCAGAGACAACTTACGACACCTGCCTCTGATTAAGGACCATACCAGGCCAAACATAAAAACACCACATAGAAGAAGGAACATAGACAACCCACCCAACTCACACCCGACCATACTAAAACAAAGACATAACAAAAGAACTAAGGTCAGAACGTGACAGGTGTGTGAGTTGGGAGGAGGGATGACCTGTTTAGCAGGGGTCATGGTAAGTGACAAGCCTCCCTACACATATTTACCCATATGGTTACATACTTGCCTGCTCTCTCACTAATCAAATGTTACAGTGTGAATCCATACACACAGCGTGTGTGCAATCCCAAACACACGCATACACACACACTCACACACCCTACTGTTACATTTGTAATTCCATGCAGTGTAAAAATGTGTGTGTGGGTATGACCGCATGTGTTTGTGTGCATGTGTTTGTCCATATGTGTGCAGGGATGGCAGAGCAGATAGCCCTAGGCCAGCCCCCTGTGCTGAGAGGTTGAGGGATTGTTTGCCGAGGTCTTAAGAGCCCCTCCACATCGACAGGCTTTAGCATGTCATCGATCTGCTGCCGTCTTCAGAAGACCAGCTTGCCTTTATCTCCCTGTAGTCAATATCCCATGTTGTGACATTGCAGGCTGCTGCTGGAGACCTTCCCTCACACCTCTCCCTCCCTCCTCCAGTTCTTGCCCCTTGCACTCCTGCATTATTTGTCCTCTCCTCCATATCCCTTGCCCTCATCCTCATCAGTCCAAACTTTCTCCATCCACACCTCTTCACCTTTCCCTCCTACCTCCCCCCTCCCTCTGTCTTCCATCATCTTCTCTCTCCTCTCCATCCATATGCATCCCTTTTATCTAATCCTCTTCTTTTCATTCTCCTCTCTCTCTCTCTCTCTCTCTCTCTCTCTCTCTCTCTCTCTCTCTCTCTCTCTCTCTCTCTCTCTCTCTCTCTCTCTCTCTCTCTCTCTCTCTCCCTACCTCCTTGTAGTTCCCTGTAGGGGGTCTACCTCGGCAGAGTTTCCAGAGGCCTGCCCTTCTCTTCTGCATGGCCTGGCTCTGATCGGCCTGAGGCTCCTTGTCCCCATCTGGTCAGCTGGTGGGACAGGGCTGTCTGACCCCTTTCACCCCACAGGTAGAGTGGGCGTGGGTACAGAAAGAGGGGTGAAGGGAGGTAGAGTGGGAGGAGCGATCAGCCCACTAGGGCGATAGGGAGAGGAGCGAGGAAGAAGGGAGAGGGACTGTCCATGGCTCTGTTTCCTCTGGATGTATTTCCTGGTGCTGAATTGGAGTGTATACATGTATGTCAGGGTGTGACTGACATGTGATGTACTTGTCATTGTGTCATAAAGCATTTAACAACAATGATCTATATGAATGTGCCACACACACATACACACAATGTACAAAAAAAGAAAATAAAGAAGGGTGCAAAGAGAGAAGACTGAGTTGTAAAGAAACTGAAGCGAGCAGCAGCACAAAGCACTCCATCATCTGCAGTGCAAAGTTATATGAAGGGCATCTGGCAGGCCGAGAGCAGAGAGCAGAGTGACAGTGGTGTGTGATGCTCCGCCTGATAAACACAAACCGGCAAATGAAAGGCTCTCTGCTCACCATCATCCCCTGTCACAATGCAATTACTGAACAGACTGATAGCAAGATAGAGGCCCACAGCTAACGGGAATGATAAAAGTATTGACTGATTTGATTGAATGATAAAAATAATGCAGACATAAAATGGACTGAAAAAAGGATGGCTGAAAAGAGGGGAGGGAAGGAGGGAGAGAGCTGGTGATTATTAGGCTTTGTAGACAAGGAGATGCTTCTGTCCTGTGTTTTTGGAGAGGGGGAGGATAGGGAGGAGGAGGGGGGACAGGGATGGGGAGGACAGGAAGGGGGATAGGGAGGGAGGGAGGGAGGGAGGGAGGGAGGGAGGGAGGGAGGGAGGGAGGGGGAGGGAGGGAGGGAGGGAGGGCGGGAGGGCGGGCGGGAGGGATGGAGGATAGGGAGGTTGGTAGAGAGTAGGATAGGGGGAGAGGATAAGTAGAGGGGGAGGATAAGTATAGGGGGAGGATAGGGAGGGGGAGGATAGGGATGAGGATAGGGGGAGAGGATAAGTAGAGGGGATGGATGAGGATAGGAGGAGAGGATAAGTAGAGGGGGAGGGAGGAGGATAGGGGGAGAGGATAAGTAGAGGTGGAGGGAGGAGGATAGGGAGAGAGGATAAGGAGAGTGGGAGGGAGGGAGGGAGATAGGGAGGGGATGGAGGGGGATGGAGGGGGAGGGGGATGTGGAGGGAGGGAGGGATATGGAGGGGGATGTAGAGGATAGGGAGGGAGATAGGGAGGGGGAGGATAGGGAGGGGGATGTAGAGGATAGGGGGTGACTAACTCTCTCTAGGGGTCTATTGCCTTTGTTTTGTCCTCTTTCCGTCTCATCTCTCACTCTGTGATTTTGCTCTCTCTCTCTTTCAGATTGCCATTTCTGCTGGTGTGAAGGAAGTTTTGCTATCAGATGGGAATGAGAAGGCTATTCAGAGTATCCTCCTCCTCCTCCTGTCTCACTCCATCAGACACACAAACACAGCGCTCAGTCTTGTCTCATTAACAAGCCCTTAGAGACACTGTGTTTTTGTGTGTGTGCATGTGTGTGTGTGTGTGTGTGTGTGTGTGTGTGTGTGTGTGTGTGTGTGTGTGTGTGTGTGTGTGTGTGTGTGTGTGTGTGTGTGTGTGTGTGTGTGTGTGTGTGTGTGTGTGTGTGTGTGTGTGTGTGTGTGTGGGCATGTTGGTGTCTGTGGTATTGAATGTATTTTTTTACAAGGCCAGAGAACATTACAGTTGTCTAAGGATGTGAGGGAATGTGTATGTTTCACAGAGACACACAGCACTCTGCACTCTGGTCCCAATATCACAGAATGTCCCTTTCACACCATTTCATGTCAACCCATATTTCTACAGTTGTGTTATGAGTGATTGAAAGTGGTCGGGAATACCTTGCCCTGCTTGTTTGAAAGACATAAGAGCCTTGGGCTAACTCGACTATTGTCTCAAACTACCACCAAATGCATGTCCTTTCAACTCCCTCATGGCCAAAGCCACAATGCTAGATCATTTAATTACATTTGAATTAAATTCATTTTAAAAAATGGGCATTCCATACAAGATTGTCATCAAGATATTTCTGATGTTTTGGATATTCCTGAAAAACGATAGAAATAAGAGCTGTTTGAACCAGGTGTCTGGCAGAATGCAATGAGCGAGCTCTGTTCCTTTTCATTTCTAAAGACAGGAATTGTCCGGTTGAAACATTATTGAAGATTTATGATAAAAATATTGATTCTATACATCGTTTGACATGTTTCTACGAACTGTAATATAACTTTTTGGACTTTTCGTCTGAACTTAGTGCTCGTTGTGCATTTGGATTACTGGACTATAGACGCGAACGGAAAAGGAGGTATTTGGACTTAAATGATGGACTTTATCGAACAAAACAAACATTTATTGTGGAACAGGGATTCCTGGGAGTGCATTCCGATGAAGATCATCAAAGGTAAGTGAATATTTATAATGCTATTTCTGACTTTTGTTGACTCCAAAACATGGCGGGTATCTGTATGGTGGCTGAGCGCTGTACTCAGATTATCGCATGGTGTGCTTTTGCCATAAAGATTTTTTTAAATCTGACACAGACACAGCGGTTGCAGTAACCTCTCTGGGATATTCGGGATGGTAGCGTCCCACCTCAACAACGGCCAGTGAAAGTGCAGGGCGCCAAATTCAAATCAACAGAAATCCCATAATTAAAATCCCTCAAACAGTATTTCACACCATTTTAAATATAAACTTATTGTAAATCCAGCCACAGTGTCCAATTTCAAAAAGGCTTTACTCTGGAAAATGGCTGTGTTTTTCAGTGACTAGGCAATCTCCTGATTGTCTCCACACCCCTCCAGGTATCACCCATCTCCCCTATTACCCTCAGTGTATTTATACCTGTGTTCTCTGTTTGTCTGTTGCCAGTTCGTCTTGTCTTGCCAGTGTTTTTCCAAGCTCCTGTTTTTCCTAGTCTCTATTTTCTAGTCCTCCTGGTTCTGACCTTTTGCCCGTCCTGACAGTGAGCCCGCCTGCCTGACCATTCTGCCTGCCCCTGACCTCGAGCTTGCCTATCGCCCTGTACCGTTTGGACTCTGACCTGATTATGATCTCTTGCCTGTCCCGGACCTGCCCCTTGCCTGCCCCTCGTTGTTCAATAAATATCAGAGACTCAAACTAGCTGCCTCCTGTGTCTGCATCTGGGTCTTGCCTTGTGTCGTTATAGTGTGTACATGACTGTTACAGCACTTGGCTGTGTGTGTGTGTGTGTGTGTGTGTGCCTGTAACACCACTTGGATGTGTGCAGAATGACCTCTCCCCATCGGGGTGGTACTGATGAGATTACCCTGTGAATTCCTCGTTTCCTCAGCCCATGATCTCAGTCCACTGACACTCTTACACACAGACTTGCCGTGTGTCTCTGTGTTTGTGCCTGTGTGTGCGTGTGCATGTGCGTGTGCGTGGAACCCCTCCAAATGTTCATGCGTATGTGTGCATGCTTGCTCATGTATGTGTGAGGGCCATCCGAGCTCCCTTTGATCTAGGATTGGCTTTCTATCCATCCAGCAGAGACCTCTCCCTCTCTCCTCTACACACTCTAGATTGGATTTGCTACAGCTCTTTGCTGCTTTAAAGTCAGACAAATCCTAATTGAATTGCCTCCAGACATTGTGTAAATAGAGGTTAACATCAATCAGCCTGTGTGTTATAGTGGTGATGTGGCGAGCTCCTCTCAGGCGTAGGCAACAGGTTAAAAGACTTCTCATTGATCTGCTCTGCATCTGGAAACTTCTCTCTCTGTCCCTGGAGATCAGGGATGGAGTGTGAGTGTGCGTTTGTGTGTGTGTGACTGCAGATGATAATAACTTACAACTAAAGACCCTAAACTTGCCTAATAAAATGGTGGAACACGTGAGTAGCTACATTAACTAGATCCCCAGACGTGTGTGGGGTCATCGAGAGGAACAGAAAGACCGGTGTCTTTGGCTCCACAGATGTTTCCAGCCAGTGAGATGACTAGCTGATACACATTTCTGTATCACTGTTACTTTAATGACCTACGGATTCAGCTCATAAGTTACCTCAGTTATCGCCTTTGACCGATGACTATGGAATTATCTTTTACTTTCTACATGTTTTTTTTAGTTGGAAAATGCGGGGGGAGGGATGAGATTGGAACATCACTGTGGATATCACAGTCTACAGGGTGGTGGGGTAGAGTTGGGGGTTAGATGAGATTGGAACTTCACTGCGGATATCATGGTGTACAAGGAGAGGGGGTATAGTGGGAGTAGATGAGAAGGGAACATCACTGTGGATATCGGTGTACAAGGAGGGGTGGTAGATGAGAAGGGAACATCATTGTGAATATCAGTTTACAAAGAGGGGTGGTAGGTGTCAGCTCGGGGTTCAAATCCCAGAGCTGACAAGGTACAAATCTGTCGTTCTGGCCCTGAACAGGCAGTTAACCCACTGTTCCTAGGCCGTCATTGAAAATAAGAATTTGTTCTTAACTGACTTGCCTAGTTAAATAAAGGTAAAAACAAATAAAACAAAACAAATGATAAGGGAACATCACTGTGGATATCAGTGTACAAGGAAGGGGTAGAGTAGGGGTTAGATTAGATTGGAACATCACTGTGGATATCACAGTGTACCAGTGTGTGTTACTGATGAGGCTTTTCCTGAGCTGGTCAGGGTTCAGGTTAGGGTAATAAGGGTAAAGGTTACTAGAGTTAGGGTTAGATTTATTCCAAGACTTAAGACAACAGTAAGCGTGACCGGATTAGCCAACTGGTCTTGTTGGAGAGTAAGGGTTATTACGTGGTTAAGGTATGTAACCGTCAAGGTATCACCCATCGTGATTGAGAGAGAGAACGTGTGTGTGGATTTATCAAAGCAGAATGACTGTCTAATTGGATGTTCTGAAACCATCAAAAGAAGCCTCATGTCTCTAGACACTTTGTTGTACCCTGACACTCTGTTGCTCTAGCTGAAAAACACCATTAATTACCTCCCTAAAAACACCACAAATTACCTCTCTAAAAACACCACAAATGACCTCTCTAAAAACAACACAAATGACCTCCCTAAAAACACCACAAATGACCTCTCTAAAAACACCACAAATGACCTCTCTAAAAACACCACAAATGACCTCCCTAAAAACACCACAAATGACCTCCCTAAAAACACCACAAATGACCTCCCTAAAAACACCACAAATGATCTCCCTAAAAACACCACAAATGACCTCCCTAAAAACACCACAAATTACCTCCCTAAAAACACCATAAATTACCTCCTTAAAAACACCACTAATTACCTCCTAAAACACCACTAATTACCTCCTAAAACACCACTAATTAACTCCTAAAACACCACTAATTACCTCCTAAAACACCACTAATTACCTCCTAAAACACCACTAATTACCTCCTAAAACACCACTTATTACCTCCCAAAAACACCATTAATTACCTCCCAAAATCACCATTAATTACCTCCTAAAAACACCATTAATTCCCTCCTAAAAACACAATTAATTACATTCTAAATAGCTCCCTAAAAATAGCTCCTAATTAGCTCCCTAAAAACACAAACACAATTAATTACCTCCCAAAAAACACCATTAATTTATCCTAAAATGTATTTTGTATTTTGATCTCACATACTTGATCCCACTCTGCCTTGCTTCCTCTTGTCACGCCCTGGTCGTAATATATTGTGTTTGTCTTCATTTATTTGGTCAGGCCAGGGTGTGACATGGGTTTATTGTGGTGTGTTTTGTCTTGGGGTTTTGTGGTGTGTTGGGTGTGTGGCTTAGTGGGGTTATCTAGGAAAGTCTATGGCTGTCTGGAGTGGTTCTCAATCAGAGGCAGGTGTGTATGGTTGTCTCTGATTGGGAACCATATTTAGGCAGCCATATTCTTTGAGTGTTTTGTGGGTGATTGTTCCTGTCTTTGTGTTTGCACAAGATAGTGCTGTTTCGGTTTTCACATTTAATTATTTTTGTAGTTTCTTCATGTATAGTTTTTCCTTCATTTAAATATCATGAATCATCATCACCCTGCATTTTGGTCCGATCCTTGTTCCACCTCTTTGTCAGAGGAGGAGATCCGTTACACCTCTGCTTTCCTCTCCCTCCCTCACTTTCCCTGCTATCCTCTCCTCACTTTCTCTGCTCTTCTATCCTCTCTCTCCCTCGCTTTCCCTGCTATTCTCTCCTCCTCCCTCACTATCCCTGCTATTCTCTCCTCCTCCCTCGCTTTCCCTGCTATTCTCTCCTCCTCCCTTGCTTTCCCTGCTATTCTCTCCTCCTCCCTCGCTTTCCCTGCTATTCTCTCCTCCTCCCTCGCTTTCCCTGCTATTCTCTCCTCCCTCGCTTTCCCTGTTATTCTCTCCTCCCTCGCTTTCCCTGTTATTCTCTCCTCCCTCGCTTTCCCTGTTATTCTCTCCTCCCTCGCTTTCCCTGCTATTCTCTCCTCCCTCGCTTTCCCTGCTATTCTCTCCTCCCTCGCTTTCCCTGCTATTCTCTCCTTCCTCGCTTTCCCTGCTATTCTCTCCTTCCTCGCTTTCCCTGCTATTCTCTCCTCCCTCGCTTTCCCTGTTATTCTCTCCTCCCTCGCTTTCCCTGTTATTCTCTCCTCCCTCGCTTTCCCTGTTATTCTCTCCTCCCTCGCTTTCCCTGTTATTCTCTCCTCCCTCGCTTTCCCTGTTATTCTCTCCTCCCTCGCTTTCCCTGTTATCTCCTCCCTCGCTTTCCCTGCTGTTCTCCCTCCTTTCCCTGTTGTCTTTCCCTGCTATTCCCTGTTGTCTCCTCCCTCGCTTTCCCTGTTGTCTCCTCCCTCGCTTTCCCTGCTTTCTCTCCTCCCTCGCTTTCCCTGTTGTTCTCTTCTCTCCTCCCTCGCTTTCCCTGTTATTCTCGCCTCTCCCGCCCTCCCTCGCTTCCTCTTCTCGCCTCTCCCTCCCTCACTTTCGGCACCACCTCCCTCCCTCCCTCTTCCTTGTGTATTTACACGGGGATGATGAAGTGAAAAAGTAAACGTATAATTAGACTTCATTACTTTGATTGTTTTCTTTACAGATTAAACCTCCTGTCAGAATGCACGGTTTGAGAGGGGTGAAGGTCGTCCAGTGATTGGATGAGGGGGGATTGCTTTTCTCAAGTCACTGAATAAAAAGCAGGCGCGGGCCCCCTGCAGGGAGATGAGATTGTATTTCCACAAGACATAATTTTTGTTTACTGAGTGTTAATAATGGCCAATTAATAATCCCATTTGGCTGTCTGGGGCCCATGCCCGATCTCGAGTGAGTGAGTGAGAGAGAGACCACCGGCAGGGGGGTGGACAGTGGATAGGAGGGGACTGTCAGGAGCTGGGGCTAGTAACTGTACATTAACATAAAAAAATATATTTGATTTATTTTACCTTTATTTAACTAGGCAAGTCAGGTAAGAACAAATTCTTATTTTCAATGACGGCCTAGGAACAGTGGGTTAACTGCCTGTTCATGGGCAGAACGACAGATTTGTAGCAGCAGATGACGCTCCTGTAGACATGGAGAGAACATGTCAGTTGTGACAGCAGTCGTAATACTAGCAGTGGGGTACCTGGGCTGAGACAATGGAGCTGGTGATTTCAGGTGTCATGTCAGATAGGGCTCTCTTTGACGAGGTGTTTTACCTCTGAGCACTGAGGCACACACACAGTGGTTGAGACGCCAGGGGATGACACACTGAGAAGGAAAGGAGGAAGGGAGGGAGCGAGGAGGGAGGATGGGAGAGACAGAGGGAGGGAAGATGGGAGGGAGGATGAGAGGGAGGGATAGAATAGGACAAAGGAAAGGGGAGCATAACTGATGTTTAAGGGAGAATAAGCAGATTCATACCTGACAGTCTTACTCCATGTTGATCTCCCCTAAGCCGTTTGCCATTCTACCCTCCATCCGACAGAGTGGTGAAATGGAACTGTAAGACAAATGTCACAGCTCTGGAGGGACACTTTGACATCGTCATGTGTGCCAACTGGTAGGTATCACCGCCATGACCCTGACGCCTCTGGTGAGTGGGCTCTCTGTTGGGCACCCCACAAAGTTCACCTCCTTTACACACACACACACACACACACACACACACACACACACACTCACCTTGGTGGCAGCCTGGCGTGGCCCCCTTAATATTTCTGCTCCTGTTACAGTTATCAGATGGGCTCCATCAGACAGCCCCTTGCACTGTGTTATTTCCCCTAGGCTGACTCCCAGAGGGTTTTACATTTTGACAAAATTGTGTCTTTTTCATGCTTAGCTTCCTAACAAATGGATGACTCAGGCAAATTGCAAAAAAATACTGCTTGGTGAAAAAAGAGAGACAGATAAAAAGGAAGACAGAGAGAGAAGAAAGAGGAAGACAGAGAGAAAGAGAGAGAGAAAGAGGAAGACAGAGAGAAAGAGAGAGAAAGAGGAAGACAGAGAGAGAAAGAGAGAGAAAGACAGAGAGAAAGACAGAGAGAAAGAGGAAGACAGAGAGAGAAAGAGGAAGACAGAGAGAGAAAGAGGAAGACAGAGAGAGAAAGAAAGACAGAGAAAGAAAGACAGAGAAAGAGAGAAAGAGAGAACGAAAGAGAGAAAGAGAGAAAGAGAGAGAGAAAGAGAGAGAGCAGAATTAAGAGCAAAATTAGGCCAATACCCACTAATAAATCTAAATCCAGAAAAGAGACATTAAATTCTACAACCACCTAAAAGGAAGTGACTCCCAAACCTTCCATAACAAAGCCATCACCTACAAAGAGATGAATCTGGAGAACAGTCCCCTAAGCAAGCTGGTCCTGGGGCTCTGTTCACAAACACAAACACTCCCCACAGAGCCCCAGGACAGCTGCACAATTAGACCCAAACAAATAATGACAAAACAAAAAGATAATTACTGGACACATTGGAAAGAATTAACAAAAAAAGAGCAGACTAGAATGTTATTTGGCCCTAAACAGAGAGTACACGTGGCAGAATACCTGACCACTGTGACTGACCCAAACTTAAGGAAAGCTTTGACTATGTAAGACTCAGAGAGCATAGCTTTGCTATTGAGAAAGGCTGCCGTAGGCAGACATGGCTCTCAAGTGAAGACAGGCTTTAAAAAAAAAATTATTTCACCTTTATTTAACCAGGTAGGCAAGTTGAGATAAAGCAAAGCAGTTTGACATATACAATGACACAGAGTTACACATGGAGTGAAAAAAACATACAGTCAATAATACAGTATAATCAAGTCTATATACGATGTGAGCAAATGAGGTGAGATAAGGGAGGTACAGGTAAAAAAAGGTAGCGAAGTAAATACAATATAGCAAGTAAAACACTGGAATATTAGATTTGCAGTGGAAGAATGTGCAAAGTAGAAATACAAATAATGGGGTGCAAAGGAGCAAAATAAATAAATAAATTAAATACAGTAGGAAAAGAGGTAGTTGTTTGGGCTAAATTATAGGTGGGCTATGTACAGGTGCAGTAATCTGTGAGCTGCTCTGACAGTTGGTACTTAAAGCTAGTGAGGGAGATAAGTGTTTCCAGTTTCAGAGATTTTTGTAGTTCGTTCCAGTCATTGGCAGCATAGAACTGGAAGGAGAGGCGGCCAAAGAAATCATTGGTTTTGGGGGTGACAAGAGAGATATACCTGCTGGAGCGTGTGCTACAGGTGGGAGATGCTATGGTGACCAGCGAGCTGAGATAAGGGGAGACTTTACCTAGCAGGGTCTTGTAGATGACATGGAGCCAGTGGGTTTGGCGACGAGTATGAAGTGAGGGCCAGCCAACGAGAGCATACAGGTCGCAATGGTGGGTAGTATATGGGGCTTTGGTGACAAAACGGATTGCACTGTGATAGACTGCATCCAATTTGTTGAGTAGGGTATTGGAGGCGATTTTGTAAATGACATCGCCAAAGTCGAGGATTGGTAGGATGGTCAGTACTTGTATTTAAGAGCAATTGGAGGCGACGGAAGGAGAGTTGTATGGCATTGAAGCAAGCCTGGAGGGTTGTTAACACAGTGTCCAAAGAAGGGCCAGAAGTATACAGAATGGTGTTGTCTACGTAGAGGTGGATCAGAGACTCACCAGCAGCAAGAGCGACCTCATTGATGTATACAGAGAAGAGAGTCGGTCCAAGAATTGGCACCCCCATAGACTGCCAGAGGTCCGGACAGCAGACCCTCCGATTTGACACACTGAACTCTATCAGAAAAGTAGTTGGTGAACCAGGCGAGGCAATCATTTGAGAAACCAAGGCTGTCGAGTCTGCCAATGAGGATGTGGTGATTGACAGAGTCGAAAGCATTGGCCAGATCAATGAATACGGCTGCACAGTAATGTTTCTAATCAATGGCGGTTAAGATATCGTTTAGGACCTTGAGCGTGGCTGAGGTGCACCCATGACCAGCTCTGAAACCAGATTGCATAGCAGAGAAGGTATGGTGAGATTCAAAATGGTCGGTAATCTGTTTGTTGACTTGGCTTTCGAAGACCTTAGAAAGGCATGGTAGGATAGATATAGGTCTGTAGCAGTTTGGGTCAAGAGTGTCCCCCCATTTGAAGAGGGGGATGACCGCAGCTGCTTTCCAATCTTTGGGAATCTCAGACGAAATGAAAGAGAGGTTGAACAGGCTAGTAATCGGGGTGGCAACAATTTCGGCAGATAATTTTAGAAAGAAAGGGTGCAGATTGTCTAGCCCGGCTGATTTGTAGGGGTCCAGATTTTGCAGCTCTTTCAGAACATCAGCTGAACGGATTTGGGAGAAGGAGAAATGGGGAAGGCTTGGGCGAGTTGCTGTGGGGGGTGTAGTGCTGTTGACCGGGGTAGGTGTAGCCAGGTGGAAAGCATGGCCAGCCGTAGAAAAATGCTTATTGAAATTCTCAAATATGGTGGATTTATCAGTGGTGACAGTGTTTCCTATCTTCAGTGCAGTGGGCAGCTGGGAGGAGGTGTTCTTATTCTCCATGGACTCTACAGTGTCCCAGAACTTTTTTTGAGTTTGTATTGCAGGAAGCAAATTTCTGCTTGAAAAAGCTAACCTTGGCTTTTCTAACTGCCTGTGTATAATGGTTTCTAGCTTCCCTGAACAGTTGCATATCACGGGGGCTGTTCGACGCTAATGCAGAACGCCATAGGATGTTTTTGTGTTGGTTAAGGGCAGTCAGGTCTGGGGAGAACCAAGGGCTATATCTGTTCCTGGTTCTAAATTTCTTGAATGGGGCATGTATATTTAAGATGGTTAGGAAGGCATTTAAAAATAGCCCATACTAACGGGATGAGATCGATATCCTTCCAGGATACCCCGGCCAGGTCGATTAGAAAGGCCTGCTCGCTGAAGTGTTTCAGGGAGTGGTTGACAGTGATGAGTGGAGGTCGTTTGACTGCTGACCCATTACGGATGCAGGCAATGAGGCAGTGATCGCTGAGATCTTGGTTGAAGACAGCAGAGGTGTATTTAGAGGGCAAGTTGGTTAGGATGATATCTATGAGGGTGCCCGTGTTTAAGGCTTTGGGGAGGTACCTGGTAGGTTCATAGATAATTTGTGTGAGATTGAGGGCATCAAGCTTAGATTGTAGGATGGCTGGGGTGTTAAGCATGTTCCAGTTTAGGTCGCCTAGCAGCATGAGCTCTGAAGATAAATGGGAGGCAATCAGTTCACATATGGTGTCCAGAGCACAGCTGGGGGCAGAGGGTGGTCTATAGCAGGCGGCAACGGTGAGAGACTTGTTTTTAGAGAGGTGGAATTTTAAAAGTAGAAGTTCAAATTGTTTGGGTACAGACCTTGATAGTAGGACAGAACTCTGCAGGCTATCATTGCAGTAGATTGCAATACAGCACCCTTTGGCATTATATCTTGTCTGAAAATGTTGTCGTTTGGGATTAAAATTTCAGAAGTTTTGCTGGTCTTCCTAAAACAGGATTCAGACACAGCTAGAACATCCGGGTTGGCAGAGTGCGCTAAAGCAGTGAATAGAACAAACTTAGGGAGGAGGCTTCTAATGTTAACATGCATGAAACCAAGGCTATTATGGTTACAGAAGTCATCAAAAGAGAGCGCCTGGGGAATACGTGTGGAGCTAGGCACTGCAGGGCCTGGATTCACCTCTACATCACCAGAGGAACAGAGGAGGAGTAGGATAAGGGTACGGCTAAAAGCAATAAGAATTGGTCATCTAGAACGTCTGGAACAGTGAGTAAAAGGAGGTTTCTGGGGGCGATAAAATAGCTTCAAGGTATAATGTACAGACAAAGGTATGGTAGGATGTGAATACAGTGGAGGTAAACCTAGGTATTGAGTGATGAAGAGAGAGATATTGTCTCTAGAAACGTCATTGAAACCAGGAGATGTCATCACATGTATGGGTGGTGGAACTAGTAGGTTGGATAAGGTATAGTGAGCAGGATTAGAGGCTCTACAGTGAAATAAGACAATAAACACTCACCAGAACAGCAATGGACAGGGCATATTGACATTAAGGAGAGGCATGCTTAGTCGAGTGATCAAAAGGGTCCAGTGAGTAGAGAGGTTGGTTGGGGTCACGCCGATTTAGACAGCTAGCCAGGCCATCGGTAGCAAGCTAGCATAGGATGGAGGTCTGTTATTAGCCACCTCGTGCGTTCCATCAGTAGATTAGTGGGGTTCCGTTTGGTAGAGGGGATTAACCTCTTAAGTGCACCCGACACGTAGGCGTGCCATCTAGCCATCTGGAAATGCAAATGTGCTACGCTAAATGCTAATAGCACTCGTTAAAACTCAAATGTTCATTAAAACACACATGCAGGGTACTGAATTAAAGCTACACTCGTTGTGAATCCAGCTAACAAGTCAGATTTCTAAAATGCTTCTCGGCAAAAGCATGAGAAGCTATTATCTGATAGCATGCAACACCCCGAAATACCTGAAGGGGACGTAAACAAAATAATTAGCATAAATGGCACTACACAAAACGCAGAAATAAAATATAAAAAATATTCATTACCTTCGACGAGCTTCTTTGTTGGCACTCCTAGATGTCCCATAAACATCACTATTGGGTCTTTTTTTCGATTAAATCGGTCCATATATACCCTAAATATCGATCTATGAAAAGTGATCCAGGAAAAAACAGCGTTTTAAAACGCAACGTAATTTTTTTTAAATTAAAAAAGTTGACGATAAACTTTCACAAAACACTTCGAAATACTTTTGTAATCCAACTTTAGGTATTAGAAAACGTTAATAGTCTATCAAATTGATCACGGGGAGATCTGTATTGAATAGCTCCACGTCTTCAAATCAAGTTCGGAAATTTCTCCTCCAAAACATCCTGTCGGAGACCGGAAGGAATGGGCTCTCTCTTACTCGTTTGATCAAGAAACAAAGCCCAGGCAATTGACAAGACTGACGACATCGTGTGGAAGCTGTCGGACTTGCAATCTCAGCCCCATGTAATTTGCTTCCCCATAGACAATACATGCAAGTGGCGCATGGATATTTTCCCAGTTTTCGGTAATCAGTTTTTCTTGCGCTTTTCGATGAAACACACGCTCTGTTATAGTCACAACTGTGATCAAACCAGTTTTATAAACATCAGAGTGTTTTCTATCCACACTTACTAATCATATGCATATACTATATTCCTGGCATGAGTAGCAGGACGCTGAAATGTTGCGCGATTTTTAACAGAATGTTCGAAAAAGTAAGGGGTAGGCTTAAGTGGATTACTCCTTCGGGTAGATAACGTCGGTAGTCCAGTTGTGAAGGCCCGGTGGGGCACCGCGTTGGCAGTAAAACGGGTCCGGATAGGTGATTGTAGCCCAGGAGTGATTGATGGAACTCTTTAGCTGGCTAGCTCCGGAATAATTGATGTTTGCTCCGGAATCGACGAAAGCCGATAGTCACATGGATAGCAGCTAGCTAGCTGCGAGATCCAGGTCTGAATGTCCAGAGTTAGCAGTTGAAATCCAGGGACATGGAGAGAAAAATAGGTCCGGTGTGTTCCGAGCCGCACCGTACAAAACTGGCGATAGATTTTCGAGCTAAAGGATAGCTGATGACCACAAACCGTGGTTAGCTGAATACTAACGATTAGCCAGTAAAGAAGCTAACTAGCTTCTGGCTAGCTTCTGGATTAGTTTCTGGCTAGCTTCTGGATTAGCTTCTGGCTATTTTCTGGATTAGCTTCTGGATTAGCTTCTGGCTAGCTTCTGGATTAGTTTCTGGCTGGCTTCTATGGAGGATTACAGATGAGGTAAATAATACTTTTTAAAATGAATATAAATTGGTGAGGCGGGTTGCAGGAGAGTGTTTTGAAGATGAGTTTATGGAAAATAAAAAATATGTATAAAAAAGTATGTAAAAAGACACAGATCCAGAAAGAATTTGAAAACAAATCAAATTTTTATAAACTCCATTATCGACTCGGTGAAATTCCACAGTGTGCCATCACAGCAGCAAGATGTGTGACCTGTTGCCTCAAGAAAAGGGCAACCAGTGAAGAACAAACACCATTGTAAACACAACCCATATTTATGCTTATTTATTTTCCCTTGTGTACTTTAACCATTTGTAGATTGTTACAACGCTGTTGAAAAGCCCCTTGAATTGAATTGATAGGAAAGAGAGAGAGCGAGATGGCGAGAGAGAAGAAGACAGAGGAAGAAAAAGAGCAACACAAACATCTCAATTAGCTCCTTAACGTCTTAGTGGTGATCAGTGCTCTCTCTCTCTTCTCTCTCTTTACCTTTCTCTCTCCTTTCATTCTCATCTCAGTCATCGGTTTCCTGCCTAATTCTGTGTGTTATTTGTCCCCTCTCCTCCATCTCTCCTTCTCTCCGCCTCATGGCAAAATCTTCTCTCCGCCTCATGGCAAAATGTTCTCTCCGCCCCATGGCAAAATGTTCTCTCCGCCCCATGGCAAAATGTTCTCTCCGCCCCATGGCAAAATGTTCTCTCCACCCCATGGCAAAATGTTCTCTCTGCCCCATGGCAAAATGTGTAGAATTGCAGCAAAAACTGCAACATTTTCTCAACGCCCATGGGCAAAATGTGGGGGGGTATGCACATCTGGGTAAAACAAATCTGCGAGCAACTGCGGACCCTCATGATGAGTTCAGATTTTTGGTGGCACACATCTGTCATGGAAATGCAGTACTGAGAGAAACGTGGTAATTTCTTCAAAAAATCATCTTTATTTAATATTAATATATATTATTGCAATAATGAGGCTGGTCGACCCCCCACCCTTGAGTGTTGGACCGAGTAACCTAACCTTTACACAAATGCAGAGTAATATATATAGCCGACACTAACAATGCTCAGTCATGGTTGGCTCAACCTCCCCAATGCAGATCGGGGCATCATAAACCACTCTGGCTTCATCCTGTCGTTATCTGCACGTGGGTTGTTGTTTTAACCCCAGTCTGACTTAGTTTCCCTGATCCAAGGATGATTTTGAGACAATGAGGGATTGTTCCACTGCTAACCTATCTCTAGTAAAACACATTATTGGCTCTGTAATGCAGCCTTCAACCAATTTTTCAGCTCAAGCCATCTCCAGTGACCATGTGCCCAGAATAGCTGCTGGGAACTAGAGTGGAGTCCATGAAAACACATACAGGACAGAAATGTCTTACTATTAGCTAAATATGAATTGCTAAACATTAAGGAGAGGTTTATCTAAAGTTCCATCTGTAATAGTTGTATCTTTTATCACTGTTTATCATGAGTATTTCTATAAATTGATGTGGCTCTCTGCAAAATCACTGCATGTTTTACTGAACATAACACGCCAATGTAAAATTAGATTTTTGGATATAAATATGCACTTTATCGAACAAAACATACATGTATTGTGTAACATGAAGTCCTATGAGTGTCATCTTATGAAGATCATCAACGTTTAGTTATTCATTTTATCTATATTTCTGCTTTTTGTGACTTCTCTCGTTGGCTGGAAAAATGGCTGTGTTTTTCTGTGACTTGGTGGTGACCTAACATGGTGCTTACGCTGTCAAGCTTTTTTTTAAATCAGACACTGTGGCTGGATTAATGAGAATTGTGTCTTTAAAATGGTGTAAAATACTAGTATGCTTGAGGAAAGTTAATTATGAGATTTTTATTGTTTTGAATTTGGCGCCCTGCACTTTCACTGGCTGTTGGCGGGGTGGGATGCTACTGGCCCGAATATCCCAGACATGATAAGGACCCAGATGTGGAGCTCATGTTCCTGCTGAGTGTACAAAGTGCCCAGAGAGGGGTGTATGTCACTGGTGTTGGAAGGGTTCGTTCTAAATGGGGTGGACATTTTCATCATGCTGACCCCTACCTTTGTGTGTGGTGTCAGCGTGATGAATGTCCTATCTGTTGAAATGAAGCTTGTGTGTGATGTTAATTTAATGGGATTTATTATGTTCCAAATTGACTGTGTTTGGATAAAGAAGGTTTTAAGCTCAGCAACCCAGAGGAAGGTTGTTCACCGTGGATGAAATGTCAGGCACCAGGGGGATTTATTTTGTTAGTTTAAATGTATACTTAACAAACTTGAATTTTTCTAGAAGAACCTGCGTCTCTTGAGAGGGGAATGTGAGGTAAAAATATTAATATATACCTGATTTATTTGATATTAATTTGTTAGAGCGTTTGGTATACATATCCAAGCTAATTCTTGTCAGTGTTATATCGGACAAAAACTTCAAAAAGTTATATTACCGGTCGAAGAAACACTAAGCTAGCTTCAATAAAGTTCCAACTGGAGTATTCCTTCTTGTCTACGTGAGCAATGGAACACAAGTGACCACCATGAGGAAAAAGTGGGATCACAAAATGGCTGCTTGATGGACAGCTTATATATTCTGCTCTCATTCACTCCCACAACAACATAGAAGCCTCATTATAATTTATATTGATGGTTGACATCTAGTGGAACCCCTAGGCAGTACAACATCATTGATATCAAAAGGGGCTTTGATTGGGGACTCTGGTGAATACATACAAGCTCAGATTTCTGACTTCCTGTTTTGATTTCAACTCAGGATTTTGCCTGCCAATATGAGTTCTGTTATACTCACAGACATCATTCAAACACTTTTAGAAACTTCAGAGTGTTTTCTATCCAATACTAATAATAATATGCTAATTTTAGCAACTATGACTGAGGAGCAGGCTGTTTGATATGGGCACGTTTTCATCCAAGATACTCAATACTGCCCCTATAACAGAACTGATATGGCAGGCAAAACCCTGAGGACAAACCATCCCCCAAAAAATTCAGCCTACCACTATTTTCAACGGCTATGACGTTTATTTTAAGGCCAAGTCCTCACAGATTGCAGTTCCTAGGGCTTCCACTAGATGTAAACAGTCTTTTGAAAGAGTTTCTGGCTGATGTTTGGAAAAATGAGCCAGAAATTGTAGTTTTTCTATAGGTGGCTCCCATTTTGGTTGTAGTGTTTCCAATGTGTGAATGAAAGCGCATTCTTTTGAATTTTAGTCCGGTAAAGACAATAACCATTCTCCGTCTTAAATTGTATAGTTTATTTACGTATTAGGGTACCTAATCATTGATTATAAACATTGTTTGACTTGTTTGGAAAAGTTTATTCGTAACTTTTGGGATTCATTTTGTATGCATTTTGATGGAGGGAAACTGGATGGATTATTGACTGAAGAGCAGGCGCGCCAGTTAACTGAGTTTTTATGGATATAAAGAAGGACATTATTGAACAAAAGGACCATTTGTGATGTAACTGGGACCTTTTGGAGTGCCAACAGAAGAAGATCATCAAAGGTAAGGCATTTATTATATCGCTATTTCTGACTTTAGTGTCGCACCTGCTTGGTTGAAATTTGTTTTTCATGGTTTTGTTTGCGGGGCACTGTCCTCAGATAATTGCATGGTGTCCTTTCGCCGTAAAGCCTTTTGGAAATCTGACAAAGCGGCTGGATTAACAAGAAGTTGGGCTTTATTTTGATGTCTTGCACTTGTGATTTTATGAAAGTTAAATATTTATAATACTGTAGTTTAAATTTCGCACTCTGTAATTTCACTGGATGTTGTCGAGGTGTCCCGCTAGCGGCATGCCTTTCCCAAAGAGGTTTTAACAAACATCAACACTGGCAGAATGTACATACATATTAACATACAATATATTCACCTTATAATTAATCGAATTTACTCTCTCATCAGGGTTATAATTACAGATCAGTATCCCAATGGATTCTTAGCCTAAATCATTATAAATTTGGCAGTGTAGACATCCCCCCATCAACCTGATACTCCAAATAACATTTTCAGAGTCTAAATCAACTACGGGGACAGTTAACCAACCCCCTCCCTTTTCTGGCACTCAATCTTATGGCATTTCTTCACTTTTATTCTTCAGATAAGTTCAAAGTGGATGGCCCACGATAATGTCCCAATTTCAATGTCTCACCTGAACCCCACCACAACTCATTATGTATTATCCATTTTCCAACCAGTATACCAGCGATATTAGAAAAGCATTAGAATGGATCTCTCTCTCCATGAGGGCCGGGTCTATCTGGAATTCCTGTTGTACTCCTCCACCCCCTCTAATTCAAGTGTAAATGTGAATAATATAGGAAATAGGGATGTTCTAATTACAGGGATCTTATGATAGAGATTATTCCTCATTCTTACACCTCACTTCTAGTCTGCATCATCGATCTACACTGTCTGTCTGTGGTTGGAATGGAGGGAACCTGGCTCTCAGCCCATCTCATTTCTAAAATACGTTTATGAGATCCCAGATAAGTGGAGCATTAGGAAAGTTATCATTAATCTAATATCACACAGATTTCAGGTAATGGGCATGAACAGCTACACAGGGAGGGGAGCTGCACAGAGTGGCTAATAGGGGATACTGTGTGTGTGGGTGTGTGTTGATGCATGTTCCTTTTCATGTATGTGTCTGTATGTGTGCGTGTCAGTATACGAATGTGTGTATGTGGGTGTATTTGTGTACGTGTGTGTGGTTGCCTGGTGTGGAGGTGGACGTTTCAGCTTTCGCTCTGTATATCTGGCGACCGGTGTGTAATTGCCATCGTCAAGAGAGAGATTGAGAGTGATGGCTGTGCGATTTATGAGCGGAGTGCGGCTGGCTGAGGTTCACCTGCGAAAAGGTCAACAGCCACACTTTTCCTCCAATTAAGTATAGTATTTCATACAATGGAGCTTCTGTATAGAGCCCACTCACTGCTAGAGGACAGGACAGAACTTTCACATGCAGATATACACAGATGTATTCGCACAGTCATACACACACACACACACACACGCACACACACACGCACACACAGACGCACACACACACACACACACACACACACACACACACACACACACACACACACACACACACACACACACACACACACACACACACACACACACACACACACACACACACACACAGTGTACATCTGTACACACACAGGAACAGGTACAATCACACACTGTATACACAGACACAGAGACATGGAGATTGGCACACTTACATGCACACAGTGTACATCTGTACACACACAGGAACAGGTACAATCACACACTGTATACACAGACACAGAGACATGGAGATTGGCACGCTACTGAGGGCAGGGACAGACTCAGAGACATGGAGATTGGCAGGCTACTGAGGACAGGGACAGACACAGAGACGTGGAGATTGGCAGGCTACTGAGGACAGGGACAGACACAGAGACGTGGAGAGTGGCAGGCTACTGAGGGCAGGGACAGACTCGGAGACATGGAGATTGGCAGGCTACTGAGGGCAGGGACAAACACAGAGAAGTGGAGATTGGCAGGCTACTGAGGACAGGGACAAACACAGAGACGTGGAGAGTGGCAGGCTACTGAGGGCAGGGACAGACTCGGAGACATGGAGATTGGCAGGCTACAGGCTGCAGTGGTGTTTGGTGGATCTCATGGCCTGAGAGGCTGAAATAGGTGCTTTGTGGATTGTTCATTTAAAAGAGGGGATGAACATGTCTTTAAGTAGCTGGAGCCAAAGCTGGAGCCAAACATTGTCTTAACACTGCATAGAATGACACACACCTTAACACACACACAACAGAAGTAAAACAATATCCCATACACAGAGAGATGGGATTCTTGCAGAGACATAGTGGGAGGTGGAGGAGGCTGTGTATGTGTGGGTGTGTGCGTGTGTGTACACGTGTGTGTGTGTGCGTGTGTGTGTGTATCTGCTTGGCAACTGGAACACTGGCACACTGTCACATCTGCTGGCTCCTATATCCTGCCCATGTGTGGGCACGAAGATAAAGCCATTTGTGTGTTGACCATCGCTGTGTGTGTGTGTGTGTGTGTGTGTGTGTGTGTGTGTGTGTGTGTGTGTGTGTGTGTGTGTGTGTGTGTGTGTGTGTGTGTGTGTGTGTGTGTGTGTGTGTGTGTGTGTGTGTGTGTGTGTGTACAGGGGGTGGGGGCTTACATTTTAGAAATCCCTTTCATGTTACAAAATTCATTATGTCCAAAGAATGAAATACAATAAACAAATAACACAACATGGACAAAAAAGTCAAAGTCCAAAAAATGGGGTGGTTTACTTTCTAATTGTCTGTTGCATCATTCATCTGATTTGAATAAGCAGCTAAGCAACACCCTATGATTTTCCTTTATTCATTTGGTAAATGCCTTCCTCTCGCTTCGTCCCAATGGGTCAATGGATCCTTCAGGTTTCACAGCACAGATGAATTTAATACTGCCAGGATTAGACCAGATTCAGTGCTGAAGTTGGGTCAGATACACAGTCCCCCGCCCTTACAAGCACACATGCAAACAAACGAGTGCTCAAACAAACACACACACACACACGCACACACACGCACACACACATACGCACACACACACAAACACACACCAGTTTGTGCACACCACAGGGTAACCCTCCTAGATTATCAGCAGTGAGTTTAGTCCCTTGCCAAGAAGCTAAGGGTGTTTTCACATATAGTCCTCTTCTAAAGAACTGATCTCAGTCTTCTTTAAAGTGTACTCTGTGGTAACAAAAAGCTAAATAACTCAGTTCCCTTGCCTTTGAATAAGGACTTTTTTGCCAGTTCACATCACAATGTTTCCTCACTGCATTCACATTCCTATGTTTAGAAAGGAACCAAGATATAATTCCTTCATGCACTCTGGGTTTTTACAATATGCAGGACAAGCCATTCAGTCAGTGTGTTATCAGACAGCTAGATACACTGTATACCTACTTGTGTTTAGGAAGCTAATAGATTGCATTTAATTCAAATATGAGACATAATAATTGTAATCAGAAGATACTATGTATATTTTATTGCTAACAGAATAAATAGCAATACAATTAACCACCATCTTCTACAGAGAAGATGGGGCCGGAGAGGATTGCTGCCATTTAATTGGCTCTTAACCAACCATTCTATTTTTTATTTTTTTTTGTATTGTTTCTAACTTATTTTGTACATGATGTTGCTGCTACCGTCTCTTATGGCCAAAACTAACTTCTGGAATTCAGAACAGGGGTTACTCACCTTGAATTGGATGAATAATATTTCTTTAATAAGTTGGACGGGAGAGGGATTTACTGCAGACACCCTAACAGGCTCTCATCCCCGTCATTCGCAGGAGAAAGAGAATGAGATTTTGCGGAAGGGGATCAGGGTGCCATGTGAGATGACTAGTGAATAATCTGCCTTTGTCATCCGTACTGTCAGCCAACGTACAATCCCTGGAAAATTAATGGGATGAACTAAAAGCACATATATCCTACCAACGGGACATTAAAAACTGTCGTATATTATGTTTCACTGAGTTGGTGGCTGAATGACGACATCAACAACATTTAGCTGGCGGGTTATACACTCTATAGACAGGATAGAACAGCAGCCTCTGGTAAAACAAAGGGTGCGGTGTATGTATATTTGTAAACAACAGCTGGTGCACAATATCTAAGGAAGTATCAAGTTTTTGCACGCCTTAGGTAGAGTATCTCATGATAAGCTGTAGACCGCATGTTCCACCTAGAGAGTTTTCAGTTTTGTATTTTTTGTAGCTGTCCACATACCACCACAGACCGATGCTGGCACTAAGACCGCACTCAATGATCTTTATACTGACATACGAGAACCAGGAAAATGCTCATCCATAGGCGGTGCTCTAAGTGTCCAGGGACTTCGATGCAGGGAAACTTAAATCAGTTCCACCTCAATTCAATCCGCATTTAAATGTGCATCCAGAGGGGAAAAAACTCTAAACCACCTTTACTCTAAACCACCTTTGCATAAAAAGCTCCCCCTCACTCTCCATTTCACAAATCTGACCATAGCTCTAAACTCCTGATTCCTGCTTAACGGCAAAAAGTAAAGCAGTAAGCACCAGTGACTCAGTCAATAAAGTGGACAGATGAAGCTGATGCTAAGATACAAGACTGTTTTGCTAACAAAGACTAGAATATGTTCTGGGATTCGTCAACTGGCATTGAGGAGTACACAACAGGTCAGGTCAGGGTTCCATAGCCGCAGGCAGAACAGTTGAAAAAGGAGCAGCAGCATGGCCAGGTGGACTGGGGACAGCAAGGAGTCATCAGGCCAGGTAGTTCTGAGGCATGGTCCTAGGGCTCAGGTCCTCCGAGTTACTGGCTTCATCAATAAGTACATCGATGACGTCATCCCCACACTGACTGTACGACATACCCCAACCAGAAGCCATGGATTACAGGCAACATCTACACAGATCTAAAGTGTAGAGCTGCCACTTTCAAGGAGCAGGACTCTAAACCGGAAGCTTACAAGGAATCGGCTATGCCCTTTGGCAAACCATCAAAAAGGCAAAGCTTCAATACAGGACTAAGATCGAATTTTACTACACCGGCTCCGAAGCTCATCGGATGTGGCAGGGCTTGCAAACTGTTATAGACTACAAAGGTAAGCACAGGCGAGAGTTGCCCAGTGACACGAGCCTATCAGACGAGCTAAATAACTTCTGTGCTCGCTTTGAGACATGTAACACTGACACATGCATGTTTCGGAAGACTGTGTGATCACGCTGTCTGCAGCCAATGTGATTAAGACCTTTAAATGGTCAACATCCACAAGGTCGCAAGGCCAGACAGATTATCAGGACATGTACTCTGAGCATGCGCTGACCAACTGGCAGTTGTCTTCACTGACATTTTCAACCTCTCCCAATCTGAGTCTGTAATACAAACATGTTTCAAGCATACCACCATAGTCCATATGCCCAATAACACTAAAGTAACCTGCTTGAATGACTACTGAACCATAGCACTCATGCCTGTAGCCATTAAGTTCTTTGAAAGGGTGGTTATGGCTCACATCAACATCATTATCCCAGAAACCCCAGAACCACTCCAATTTGGATAAGGCCCCATCAGATCCACAGATGATGCAATCTCTATTGCACTCCATACTGCCTTTTCACACCTAGACAAAAGGAACACCTAAGTGAGAATGCTATTCATTGACTACAGCTCAGCGTTCAACACCATAGTGCCCTCAAAGCTCATCACTAAGCTAAACACCTCCCTCTGCAACTGGATCCTGGACTTACTGACGGGCAGCCCCCAGGTGGTAGGGGTAGGTAACAACACATCCGACACGCTGTTCCTCAACCTGGGGGCCCCTCAGGGGTGCGTGCTCAGTCCCCTTCTCTACTCCTTGTTCACTCATGACTGCATGGCCATGTGTGTCTCAAATGCCATCATCAAGTTTTCCGATGACACAGCAGTGGTATGCCTGATTACCAACAACAATGAGACAGCCTATAGGGAGGTCAGAGACCTGGCCATGTGGTGCAAGAACAACCACTCCCTTAGTGTGATCAAGACAGAGGAGATTCTCTCACAATTCTCATCGACGCAGCTGCATTGGAGAAGGTTGAGAGCTTCAAATTCCTTGGTGTCCACATCACCAACAAATTGTCATGGTCCAAACACACTAAGACATTATCGTAAAGAGGGCATGACAAAGCCTATTCCCCCTCAGGAGATTTGGCATGGGTTTATCAGATCCTCAAAATGTTCTACAGCTGCACAATCGACAGCATCCTGACTAGTTGCATCACTGCCTGGTATGGCAACTGCTCTGCCTCTGGCCACAAGGCACAACAGAGGGTAGTGCGTATGGCCCAGTACATAATTGGATCTGTTACAGACCTCTCTCATCTTTTTAATAAGTGGGAGAACTTGCACAATTGGTGGCTGACTAAAAACTTTTTTGCCCCACTGTATAAGTCCGTATGTGTAAGCAAGCATGTAGTTGAGTACGTGCGTGTTCATATCCACTTCATAATGTTCAGATATTTTAAACAGTTCCCATACCTTCTTTTTTTTGTAACCTGAAGTCCCTATAGAATTTAGTACAGCCACGGTTTTATGGAGCTGTCTCGGAATAGCTGTCCATCTATAAAGAGTTTGTCCACAATCATAAAGGCATGCCTACCATCAATCCTTTGTTGTCTTTGTACCGGATACAGTCTCTATCAACGTTTGTTTATCTCCTTTGAAAATTGGTCATTGAGACTGAATTTGGTCCCTTCCTCTGCTTTTGATCAGCTCCTTTTGTTGGTAGTGTTCAAATTTTGTGATGATTGGTCAGAGACCCTTGGTCTTGTCGCTCCGAGCTCCAAGTCTGTGTACTCGGCAGAAAGTCACCTTCTTTACAGTCTCTAAAGGAAGTTTCAATGCGGATTTCATGAATTCTCTGATCGCGCCCTCCGGGTTATTGGATGCGTCCACAGGAATACCAGAATTTTTTTTCACTCTGGTTGAACTCCAAACTCCCCCTCAGCCCTGCTACCTCCTCACACAACTTGTCCATTGTTGCATGGGTTCTAGCCAGAGCACTAGCCTCTACCTCAATTGTAAGTAAATTGTCCGTGTCTGTAGATTAATCTGGTTTTCTTTTTTTGTCGGGTTCAAGTTATTTTGTGAGGTGGTCGGATCTTTCCACAAATGAGTATGTCGTTCCTCCATAGCGTAAAGCTGTTGGTACTCGTTGATTTCCCTTAGGATCTGCTTGGTATCCAGATTGGCTCTATCCTGCAACCAGTTGTTTTACGAAAAGATAACAATGAGTCTTTCCCACGACGACGACAGGTGTCCATAGTACAGCCAGCTAGCACTAGCGGAATCCACAGAAAAAATAAAAGGACCACAAACTTGCAGTCCCAGCCATAACGGCTAAACGCGTTGTGGAATCCTTAGTAAGAAAACGTTAGTTCAGATTAAAATCCATTTAATGAAAAAGTTTAAATGTAAACAACAAACCGAGTGTAGACAGTACTGTTGCGCGCTCTGATGATGGCGCTCTCTCATAACGTAACGTAGCATCTGCGTTAGAATTTCCTCAGTGTTTGGGGAGTCTACAGTCTTGTTCCATTGCTACAACTTCTTACGGACTCGGGAGAGGGCAAGTCGAGACCCCGCCAAGCCGCACTGCTTCTTGACACACTGCTTACTTAACCCGGAAGCCAGCCACACCAATGTGTCGGAGGAAATACCATTTAGCTGGCGACAGAAGTCAGTGTGCATGCACCCAGCCCACCACAAGGAGTCACTAGAATGCAATGGGACAAGGACATCCCGGCCAGCCAAACCCTCCCCTAACACGGACGACGCTGGTCCATTTGTGTGCCGCCCCATGGGTTGCCCGGTCACAACAAAGCCCGGGATTGAACCCGGATCTGTAGTGATGCCTCAAGCACTGCGATGTAGTGCCTTAGACCGCTGCACCACTCGGGAGACCCAGACAAGGTCATTTCTAAATTCATCTTCTTACTCACCACACACACAGACCATTCCAAAAGACCCGTAAACTTCATTGTGGTCAATAGACTAGCTTTATGTCATTGTGGTCAATAGACTAGCAAGTTTTTACAAACTCAAATTTGTAGAACCTCCACATTTGTTCACTTACAATGGATTTATGAAGTGACATTTCTTGTTAGACCATTTTTCTGTGGTTCATTCATAAATTAGCCTGAAACCATGTTAGATAAGTGAGGGAGGAGATTAGTTTTTAGTGAAACAATGAGCCTGAAAAAGCTGAGGAAAACTGGAAGCTTTATCTCATCTGTGCTGTACAATACAAGGGCCTTATACTCATTCATCTGCATGAAATCCCTGTTCTCTACAGCGCCTATCTCCTACACATCTCCAACGATACGAAAACCCTGTTCACTCTCAGCACCCCATATAACATAGACTAAGGTCAGAGTTCACTCAGGAGGCTGATCTGGTTTGTTGCCATTGGAGGGAGCCAGAGATACTTCAGAGATAAGATATTACTACTGAGCCGCATGTCTTTCTGCTGGTTAGACCTGCATCCTGCTTCCTGTTACCAGCACAGAGATGGACTTTCCTTCTCCATAGATTGAGGTCAATGTATCCATCCACATAGAGTAGAGTACATCATCAGCCTTCCCAAACTTGGTCCTGGGTACTCCAAAGGGTGCACATATGGATATATAAATGAGGGCTATGCATTCTGTAGAAAATAATGAACAATGGGGAAGGTGTGTTCCACGACTCGCGAGCAGAGTGGAACTCGCCTTCCACGGAGTTGCATTCATTTCCAGAGAATGCATAGAGCCCCGAGTTGATATATCCCTTTTATACAATGGATATAATTTAACACATTTGCCACTAGAAATGTGTTCATTTGTATTAGAAATATGTTCAACATCCACTGAAGTAGCTAGCAAGTTTACTAGATAGCGACAGTAGTTGCGCGGTAACCAAACAAACAGAATTGCTAGTTTAGCTAACCGAAACATCAGTCCTAGCTTGCAATTATGAAAATCTAATTCAACAATGCCAATAATGTTTTAAATAAGACTTTTGTTTTCAAAAGCAGCTCAAACATAGAATGAACTATAGCCATTGAATTCTACCGTGCTGATATACCGTGCATTATTTAAGAAATAAGGTATGAGGGGGTTGTGGTATATGGCCAACATACCATATACCACATGCAGCTAAGGGCTGTTCATGTCACAACGCGGAGTGCCTGGATACAGCCGTTTGACCATATTGACCATATACCACAAACCCTGAGGTGCCTTTTTGCTATTATAAACTAGTTACCAACGTAATTAGAGCAGTAAAAATAAATGTTTCATCATACTCGTATTATACGATCCGATATACTTTCAGCCAATCAGTATTCAGGACTCAAATTACCTGGTTTATAATTTTCAATAATCAACTCAGCCTCAATCTTCGACTATTTGAAAAACAAAGTCCCCACGACTGAGTTTCGGAAACGCTACAGCACATGCTCTTTACGGTACTCTCATTGTTTCCCAAAGCATTATTCATTCCATCAAACTGAGGCTATAACCCACTGTGATGCATTGCCCTGCCACCTGTTTAATTTTTGAAATCAAGTGTATTTATATTGTCATTGTTTTATTCCAGTCTGGTGTTCCAAACCCAGGTCAGTCAGGCCAGTTTTATTTTTTATTTAACTAGGCAAGTCAGTTAAGAACAATTTCTTATTTACAATGACAGCCTAGGAACTGTGGGTTAACTACCTTGTTCAAGGGCAGAACAACAAATTATTACCTTGTCAACTCAGGGATTCAATCTAGCAACCTTCCGGTTACTGGTCCAACGCTCTAACCACTAGGCTCCCTGCCGCCTCAGTCAGTCAGACCAGTCAGGCCAGTCAGGCCAGTCCGGCCAGTCAGTCAGTCAGGCCAGTGGGTCACTCAATCAGTCAAGCCAGTCTCAGGGCATGCTGTGCACCGCTCTGCTCCATCCTGCTCCGCGCCTCACGGACTTCCGACAGCAGAGACAGATTTGCATAGGGAAGGTCAGCTGCTACTGCGATTGAAAAGTTTCACCCAGATTGCAGCCCTGCGAGCCAGTGAGGGCTTTGTGTTGGATTATACTAGATCTGGGTTGTATTGTTGCATTTAGTCAAATTACTTTAGCACTCATTTGGGATAATATTGGCCCTGACAGAGGCTATTGTGATTAGAGTGACGGCTGCTTTGGGTCTGACTGGACCAGGCACAGAAGGGAGGGGTGAGAGAGGGGAGGTGAGGGGGGTGGGGTGAGTGAGTGAAGCCCGGCCCAGCATGGGGCTGATCTGATGGTGAGTGCGTTACCAGGGTGATCACCGTGGGCAACCAGGCATGCATGAACACAAGTCTATTTCCTCTTCTCATCTCTCCTGTCACCCAAAGCAAGGACAAACATGAGCAGCAACACACACGCAGTCTCTGTCCTTCAAGACACACACACACTTACTCATATTTCATTACAATTACTGTCCACTTCCACCTCTCTCTCACACAGGTTAAATCTCTTTAGTCTTAATATCACTTTTACATTCCTTATATTCCCAACTGTTTTACAACTATTTCTCTTGACTCCTGCAAACAGGCAGGTACAGTATGTCTCTTT